>NC_088419.1:35633103-36833103 GCF_034236695.1 Oncorhynchus nerka | reverse complement strand
GCATGCCAGAAGTGGGGGTTTGCACTTTTTGGATTATCCCATTTTTTCCATTGCATCAGGCAAACTCAATCAATTCTCAGCTAAGGTACAGGTATTTCAAAGAAAACAAGGATTATTTGAGGTCTGGGTGTTGACAGACCCCATTCTTCATCAGGTTAGAGCTATAGAGTTGTCGCAGAGGCACTGTGTCTATGGTTGTAACTCACTATAGGAGTTTAACCATGAAGAGAGATGGGGGAGGGAATGGGTGTCTACTACTCTAATCCATTGTAGCGAATAAGTCTGTTGTGTCACTTGGAATGAGAGTGCTTGTTTTGCGAAGGAACAGCGGGGGACCCTTGAAATTTGGTTGGAAATCCAAATCCAAAACCGCCCACCGATTACAAAGCTCCACAGGGAAGCAAGGCACTTCAAAAGACCCCATAAACTGGTCCGCTCTACAGCGTACACTTTTGACTCCTTTCATCACGAGACTAACGAATGTGGTCTCTGAATCTCTGGTGTGAAAGCAGTAGCGCACCTTTGTGCTAGTTTCACTAAGGTCATTCTCTCAGCCAACATTCATACAGAGCAATACCAATGGGCAATTGAGAGATGTGAATTTGCAATGTATTGAGCTCCTGTTGCTGGGTTTCGCTGTTGTGCTGTCCATGTTGCTGAATTTCCAAAGCCTGATATTGGGGTAAATTCCAACACTGTCCATCGTGGTGAATCACATTAGCCTTGAATCAGTCAACACCGTCCAGGGTGTTGATAAAAGTGCTAATTTCCACTATTATGGCTTTCCATCACTTGCTGTCCCTCCTTTCCCTTGCTCAACCTCCATTTTCCTGTCTGTGTCATTGACAGTGTCCATGGTGCTGAATTACACTGAACCTGATGTGAATTGTAACATTTGTCACTGTCTATGGTGCAGAACCATGACACTGTCCTGCTGGAGATCGCTGTGTCTAGGTCCATGGTACTGAACCACCACAGTCTACTTATAATGGTAATTGTAACAATTGATGCTGTCCATGGTGTTTAAACCACATGGTGCTGTTCAATGTTGATCCTCCCTCTCTTGCTTTTCTTCTCAGCCTCCCTTGTTCTTTCTTTCTTTGTCTGTTTACCCCAGACGTTAATATAAAAAGACATGTAAAATAGCATGTCTCCAGAGTAATTTTCACCTTTCCCACAGAGTAACAAATCAACTAATCATAAAACACTATTTGATGTTTTTTTCCCAGCTAGGAGGTGTTATAATTTGGTAATAAGTGATGGGGAAATGAGAGGTCTTAATCCGCAAGTCACTCCAGCTCTCTTGAACACACTCCTCTGTCTGTCCGTTTTGTGTAAATGGATAGCTGTATGAGCCACAATTCAACGAACAGGAAAGACATAAGTGAAAACAACATTTATTCTTATGAATCTGATCAACAACAACAATCAAAAAAACACGGCCTTTTATATATCAAAGGGTGCTAGAATTGCAGTGCCTTACTTGGCGCTATGCAAAAGTTGTTTGTGTGCTGCTATGAGCTAAACAAACTTTTTCTCTGAGACTTTGAAGTTAATGTGACCTTTTTCGCAACTTGAAAGGACTTCTAAACCCTGGTAAATGGAATGCAGTGTTGTAGGAACATATTAGGTAGGTAAATTGACTTTTCAGCAGGTGAAAAAATAACCTCCTCTGCAATTCCCTTTTCTCTCTCTTTTCGTTGCTCCTTCATTCCCCTTTAACAGATGGCTGCTGTTTCAATGGATAGTTTTGAATGAGCTTAGGAGCAGATGTGACATGTATCCCTCAGCTCTGTGTTTTAACAGTAGTGATTTCTGTGATAGGCAGTAACAGTTTAAGTCAGAGAGACTAAATGATTGATTGAGCAAAAATGATTTGAAGTACCAGAAAGTCAAACTAATGATAAATGTCTTTGGAATTTCCAAAACATGATAGAATGAAAGTAATTTTAATGTCTATCAGACTCAAACAATTTGACAATTGTCCATGCAGCCAGCATGGTTCTCCGTACATCGCAGGGACAGGAAGAAATAACTCTCCGGGAAAAACAAAGACGAAGTTGTATGTTTCACAAATAAATACTCATGGTGTGATTGTGGTAATGTACAGGAACTCGAGTCATTTTGTTCTACCACTGGAATACCTCCCTATCAAATGCCGACTGCATTACCTCCGGAGATTATTATCTTCATTATCATTGTCACGGCCGTCATGGCAATGTGTAATTCCCCTCAAGCCGACACCACGATGGCTCTCAAGGAACTGCACTGGACTTTGTGCAAACTGGAAACCACATATCCTGAGGCCACACTTCACCAGTACACTCAAAATAGAATTATATTTGAACACCCTACTACGGCCCTCACTTGTCTTGTGTTCATTGCACGCAGAGTCAGTTTATATGCAACAGTTTGGGCTGCCTAATTTGCCTGAATTTTACGTAATTATGACATAACATTGAAGGTTGTGCAATGTAACAGGAATATTTAGACTTATGGATGCCACCCGTTAGATAAAATACGGAACGGTTACGTATTTCACTTGTTTTCGAGATGATAGTTTCCGGATTTGACCATATTAATGACCTAAGGCTTGTATTTCTGTGTGTTATTATGTTATAACTAAGTCTATGATTTGATAGAGCAGTCTGACTGAGTGGTGGAAGGCACCAGCAGGCTCGTAAGCATTCATTCAAACAGCACTTTTGTGCGTTTCCCAGCAGCTGTTTATGACTTCAAGCCTATCAACTCCCGAGATTAGGCTCGTGTAACCGATGTGAAATGGCTGGCTAGTTAGCGCGGTGCGTGCTAATAGCGTTTCAAACATCACTTGCTCTGAGACTTGGAATGGTTGTTCCCCTTGCTCTGCAAGGGCCACGTCTTTTGTGGAGTGATGGGTAACGCTGCTTCGAGGGTGGCTGTTGTCGTTGTGTTCCTGGTTCGAACCCAGGTAGGAGCGCGGAGAGGGAGGGAAAATTTACTGTTACACTGGCAATACTAAAGTGCCTATAAGAACATCCAATAGTCAAGGTTAATGAAATACAAATGGCATAGAAAGAAGTAGTCCTATAATTCCTATAATAACTACAACCTAAAACTTCTTACCTGGGAATATTGAAGACTCATGTTAAAAGGAACCACCAGCTCTCATATGTTCTCATGTTCTGAGCAAGGAACTTAAACGCTAGCTTTCTTACATGGCACATATTGCACTTTTACTTTCTTCTCCAACACTTTGTTTTTGCATTATTTAAACCAAATTGAACATGTTTCATTACTTATTTAAGGCTAAATAGATTGTATTGATGTATTATATTAAGTTAAAATAAGTGTTAATTCAGTATTGTTGTAATTGTCATTATTACAAATACATTTTTAAAAATCGTCCGATTAATCGGTATCTGCTTTTTTTGGTCCTCCAATAATCGGTCTCGGCGTTGAAAAATCATAATCGGTCGACCTCTATCACTGACAATCTGAAATGGTCCATCCACACAGACAGTGTGATGAAGATGGTGCAACAGCACCTCTTCAACCACAGAAGTGCTGAACAAATGATTCATGGCCCCTATGACCTACAAGAACTTCTACATATGCACCATTGAGAGCATCCTGTCGGGCTGTATCATCTTCGGCTATGACAACTGCACTGTCCGCAACCGCAGGGCTCTCCATAGGGTGGTGCGGTCAGCCCAACACATCACTGCCTGCCCTCCAGCACATCTACAGCAACAGGTGTCACAGGAAGGCCAAGAAGATCATCAAGGACCTCAGCCACCTGAGCCACGGCCTGTTCATCCCGCTACCATAGAGCGGGGACAGGCGGTGACAGTACAGGTGCATCAAAGCTGGGACCGAGAGGCTGAAAAACAGCTTCTATCTCCAGGCCATCAGACTTTTAAATAGACACCACTAGCTGGCCGCCTAGCCCTGAAATTTAGTCAGTGTTACTAGTTGGCTTCCACCCGGTACTCAACCCTGTACCTTAGAGACTGCTGCACTCTGTACATAGTCAGTACATACTGTATTCTAGTCCATGCTTATCCTATATAACTACTGCCGTACACACCTTTTCTATTCATATACTGTCCATAATGTCTATACACACCATCCTATACAGGATATAATTAATTTATATATATATGAATTTAGCAAAAAAAGAAACGTCTTCTCACTGTCAACTACGTTTATTTTCAGCAAACTTAACAAGTATTTGTATGAACATAACAAGATTCAACAACTGAGACATGAACAAATTCCACAGACATGTGACTAACAGAAATGGAATAATGTGTCCCTGAACAAAGGGGGGTCAAAATCAAAAGGAACAGTCAGTATCTGGTGTGGCCACCAGCTGCATTAAGTGCTGCGGTGCATCTCCTCCTCATGGACTGCACCAGATTTGACAGATTTGACAGTTCTTGCTGTGAGATATTACCCCATTCTTCCACCAAGGCACCTGCAAGTTCCCAGAACATTTCTGGGGGGAATGGCCCTAGCCCTCACCCTCCGATCCAACAGGTCCCAGACGTGCTCAATGGGATTGAGATCCGGGCTCTTCGCTGGCCATGGCAGAACACTGACATTCCTGTCTTGCAGGAAGTCACGCACAGAATGAGCAGTATGGCTGGTGGCATAGTCATGCTGGAGGGTCATGTCAGGATGAGCCTGCAGGAAGGGTACCACATGAGGGAGGAGGATGTCTTCCCTGTAACACACAGGGTTGAGATTGCCTGCAATGACAACAAGCTCAGTCCGATGATGCTGCCACACACTGCCCCAGACCATGACGGACCCTCCACCTCCAAATCAATCAGTCTCCAGAATACAGACCTCAGTGTAACGATCAGTCCTTCGACGATAAATGCGAATCCGACCATCACCCCAGGTGAGACAAAACCGTGACTTGTCAGTGAAGAGCACTTCTTGCCAGTCCTGTCTGGTCCAGCGACGGTGGGTTTGTGCCCATAGGCTGTACCAGTCCCGCAGGTGTGATGGTCGGATGTACCAGAAGTCTCTTTAGTGTCCTAGGTTTCATAACTGTGACCTTAATTGCCTAGCATCTGTAAGCTGTTAGTGTCTTAACGACAGTTACACGGGTGCATGTTAATTAATTGTTTATGGTTCATTTAACAAGCATGGGAAACAGTGTTTAAACCCTTTCCATTGAAGATCTGTGAAATTATTTTTATTTTTACTCATTATTTTTTATGATTTTTTACGAATCTTTGAAAGACGTGGTCCTGGAAAAGGGACGTTTCTTCTTTTTTTGTTGAGTTTACACACAATAGTTGAGTTTAGCCTTCAATAGTTGCTTTACTAGAGAATTTTAAGCCTTTTTTAGGTTTTGGGACAGATTTTAAGACATTGAGACATTTTGCTTAATTAATTTGATTCATATTATGGTATTTCTATTCCAAGAAAAATGAAAAAATCTGGTTTTCCGTTGGGATGGAACGGAAAATATGGTGCTTTACAACGTGACGTCGGGAGTAGGCTCCATAACTGGGCTATTTAGCTAAAGAATCCCTGTGTCATGTGGGCACGCGGGAGACGGGGTTTAATTCCCTGACGGGGAGAAAGATGTAGGCTGTCCTTGTAAATAAGAATTTGTTCTTAACTGACTTGCCTAGTTAAGTAAAGGTTACACTAAGAGCATAACATTTGACGTGACTCTCCGCCAATAATTACATATACAGGATTGGAGGATTCAAATTTTAAACCAAAAGCCGCCTCATGGGTCTTCTGGTGGGTATCAAATCTGTAGCAACGCATTTTGCACTGCGGGAGTCCTCATCCACCCAGGAGCCCTCATCCCACAAAGTATCAAAATACAGAGAGGTGTTAGTAAAGGTACACTACCGTTCAAAAGTTTGGAGCCACTTAGAAATGTCCTTGTTTTGGAATGAAAAGCTACTTTTTTTGTCCATCAAAATAACATCAAATTGATCAGAAATACAGTGTAGACATTGTTAATTTTGTAAATGACCATTGTAGATGGAAATGGCTGATTTTTAATGGAGTATCTACGTAGGTGCAGAGAGGCCCATTATCAGCAACCATCACTCATGTGTTCCAATGGCACGTTGTGTTACCTAATCCAAGTTTATCATTTTAAAAGGCTAATCGATCATTAGAAAACCCTTTTGCAATTTTGTCAGCACAGTTGAAAACTGTTGTCCTGATTAAAGGAGCAGTAAAACTGGCCGTCTTTAGATTAGTTGAGTATTTGGAGCAAGCAGGGTTGGTCCTGGTCAGTTCCTGGATGGGAGACCAGATGCTGCTGCTGGAAGTGGTGTTGGAGGGCCAGTAGGAGGCACTCTTTCCTCTGGTGTAAAAAAAATATCCCAATGCCCCAGGGCAGTGATTGGGGGACACTGCCCTGTGTAGGGTGCCGTCTTTCGGATGGGACGTTAAACGGGTGTCCTGACTCTCTGAGGTCATTAAAGATCCCAAGGCACTTATCGTAAGAGTAGGGGTGTTAACCCCGGTGTCCTGGCTAAATTCCCAATCTGGCCCTCAAACCATCACGGTCACCTAATAATCCCCAGTTTACAATTGGCTCATTCATCCCCTTCCTCTCCCCAGTAACTATTCCCCAGGTCGTTGCTGTAAATGAGAACGTGTTCTCAGTCAACTTACCTGGTAAAATAACGGGTTAAATAAAAAAATGTAT
The DNA here is from genome assembly GCF_034236695.1 of Oncorhynchus nerka. NCBI lineage: Eukaryota > Metazoa > Chordata > Actinopteri > Salmoniformes > Salmonidae > Oncorhynchus > Oncorhynchus nerka. The sequence goes on along the minus strand of NC_088419.1, from coordinate 36,826,427 downwards.
AAATATAAAAATATCAGCATTTGTGGGTTCAATTACAGGCTCAAAATGGCCAGAAACAAAGGACTTTCTTCTGAAACTCGTCAGTCTATTCTTGTTCTTAGAAATGAAGGCTATTCGATGCAAGAAATTGCCAAGAAAGTGAAAATCTCGTACAATGCTGTGTACTACTCCCTTCACAGAACAGCGCAAACTGTCTCTAACCAGAATAGAAAGAGGAGTGGGAGGCCCCGGTGCACAACTGAGCAAGAGAACAAGTACAAAAGAGTGTCTAGTTTGAGAAACAGACGCCTCACAAGTCCTCAACTGGCAACTTCATTAAATAATACCCTCAAAACACGAGTCTCAACATCAACAGTGACGAGGCAACTCCAGGATGTTGGCCTTCTATGCAGAGTTCCAGTGTCTGTGTTCTTTTGCCCATCTTAATCTTTTTTTTTGTTGAGATATGGCTTATTCTTTGCAACTCTGCCTAGAAGGCCAGCATCCCAGAGTCGCCTCTTCACTGTTGACGTTGAGACTGGTGTTTTTCGGGTACTATTTAATGAAGCTGCAAGTCAATATTTTTGACTGGTACTGTATTTATATTCCGGACTCTGACATTGCTCATTCTAATATTTCTACATCTCTTAATTCCTTTATTTTTATTTGGGGGATTTTGTGCATTGTTTTGTATTCTTAGGAATTACTCCACTGGTGGAGCTAGGAAGATAAGCATTTTGCCACACCCACAATAACATGCGTACGCGACCGATGCAATTTGATTTGTTAACACATGTCGGGTTTTCTGTAGTCATAGCAGTAGTTGTATTTTCTGTCCTTTTTAGTATGAAACTGAGATGCTTGTTAAGGAGAAGAGTACTTTCTTCTCTCCTTTGGCTACTCTCTGAAGACGACAACTTGCTCGCTCAGCAAGGACTAAACAAGCCTCAAAATCAAATTTTTGCTCCACTAAAGCAATTTGCTGTACATAGTTTTTCGAGCCTGGTGAAATCAAATGACAGAAACTCTGCAATTTTGTCAAACAATTTTGGAAAGATATTGTGTCAGCATTACCCAGTGCCAAGCTGAAGTCATGTTAGGTCTCATGCCAGTGTTCTGACATGACAGATATTGTGTGTGTGTGTGTGTGTGTGTGTGTGTGTGTGTGTGTGTGTGTGTGTGTGTGTGTGTGTGTGTGTGTGTGTGTGCGCGCACACTCATTAGGCCTGGGAATGGCCAGGGACCTCACAATACAATGTTATCACAATGCTTAGGTGTTGATATGATGCGTTTTGCGATTCTCACATTCCTCATGATTCCAGGAGACGCATGAGAAAACACATTTCAGAAGGAAAAACACCGGAGTTTCTGCGCAAGTACAGCCGTCTAGCGCAATTATAATATTGCAAAATCGTAAAAAATAATATTATATCCCTAACACTCAAGCATATGTGCATGCTCATGTGTGCCTGGGCATGTCTTTGTGTTGACTGGGAACAAATCCATTATCCTCCAGCACTTCACCACAATCAAAAAGAGGGCCAGTCAGACTGACCCACGAGGCCTCCACCAAGGAGAGCTCTAATCACCTCTGCTGGCCCTGCTCCTGTGTGTACTTTATTTACTGTAATTCTGCTCCTGGATTCTCTCTGGCTTTATGGCCCCAGACACAAGGAGAAAAACGCAGCAGTAAACAAGTACAATGACAGGAAAGGTGGAAGGAAACATGGTCTGGCAAGAGGGTGGCTTTTGGGGCTTTTTATCTATCACTGTTTTTCTTTCTTAGATTACAGAGGAGATTTTACAGTCAATAAGCTATTTTCACCTGTCCAGGCTTAACAGGAACCTTTATTTAACGGAACAGTGTTGTTTCAAAGCTAAATGGGTTACAGTTGTTTCAACTATATAAATGGATTATTTTGTTTGTCTTCCATACATTCACTTACTGTAAGTGCACCAATCAGAGTAAACAATCCTGGGAACAGGAGGATCAATGATTCTAGTTCCTTTTGTAGCCACAGTAGAGTGGGAAACGAACATGGTTTAATGGAGACGAGATGCCCATCACGGCTCAGACTGGTCTTGTTGTAACGACCGGGGTGTAGTGGGGAAAAGGTCAGGCGCAGGAAGCAGAGAGTTCAGGGAAGCGCTAACTCTTAATGCATCACAACGGTGAACAGACGCCAACCAAAACAAATGCCCCAAACTCGGGGGACTTAAACAGTCCAGCAAAAAACCCAAACACACGGACAACCGTGGCATACAGACATTTACACATGTACATTGAATAATCCCGCACAACCAGGCGGGCCTGCTGGTAAATAAAGCCCAACCATTCAGCCTAAACCAAACACAGGTGAAACCAATAACAGAAAAGGGGAAAAAAGAGATCAGTGGCAGCTAGTAGGCCGGTGACGATCACCGCCGAGCGCCACCCGAACAGGAAGGGGAGCCACCATCGGTAGGAGTCGTGACACTTTTCCCATAGCCGAGTTTTCACATTTTCAGTTAAACAAAACTGTTATTGTTACTGTTGTTGTTGTTAAACCTTGGCAACAATATTATCAAGGTGGATCAGTGTGATCTAACTGGTAAGTAGTAATGTATTTCATTAGCATACCAAGTCAAAAATGATTTTCCAAAATGATCAGAATACATGATTTAATAATGACCGCAAACAACATGAATATGTGAGAATAGAGAATGAATGCAACTTATGTTAATGCCATGTCAATGAAGGCCTGATTAGAAATAATTGACTGTATTTACACTAACTCTCAATCATAGTAATTCTGAATAAGGTTCTGTTTGAACATTTATAAAACGCATTTATGACAACAATACACAGGCAATTTCATATCGTCCACTGTAAATAAACATAATTTCCCAATAAAACGTATACATGTACACAGGAAATTCATTTTCTGTATATAAGGTGTTATTTTAACTTCATGTAAAGCAATATGTTATGTTTTAAAGTTAATTATGCCACTTAATCTGACACTGCTCAAACTTTTTTTATTTCACCTTTATTTAACCAGGTAGGCCATTTGAGAATGTCACGCCCTGACCTTAGACAGCATTTTATGTCTCTATTTTGGGTTGGTCAGGGTGTGATTTGGTTGGGCATTCTATGTTCATTTTTCTATGTTTTTTTTTTTTTTTTGGCCGAGTATGGTTCTCAATCAGGGACAGCTGACTATCGTTGTCTCTGATTGGGAACCATACTTAGGTAGCCTTTTCCCACCTGTGTTTTGTGGGTAGTTGTTTTCTGTTTAGTGTTCTGCACCTGACAGGACTGTTTCGGTTTAGTTTCTCGCTTTGTTATTTTTGTTCTAGTGTTCAGTTTTTTAAATAAAATCATGACTTACCATGCTGCGCTTATGTCCGATTCTTCATCAGACGACCGTTACAGAGAACAAGTTCTCATTTACAACTGCGACCTGGCCAAGATAAAGCAAAGCAGTGCGACACAAACAACAACAGAGTTACACATGGAATAAACAAAGGAGGAACTGGCTTTGGGGGTGACCAGTGAAATATACCTGCTGGAGCGCATGCTACGGGTGTGTGCTGCTATGGTGACCAGTGAGCTGAGATAAGGCGAGGATTTACCTAGCAAAGACTTATAAATGACCTGGAGCCAGTGGGTTTCGCAACGAATATGAAGCGAGGGCCAGCCAACGAGAGCATACAGGTCGAGGTGGTGGGTAGTATATGGGGCTTTGGTGACAAAATGGATGGCACTGTGATAGACTGCGTCCAATCTGCTGAGTAGAGTGTTGGAGGTGATTTTGTAAATGGCATCGCTGAAGTCAAGAATCAGTAGGATAGTTAGTTTTACGAGGGTATGTTTGGTGAAGTGAAGGATGCTTTGTTGAGAAATAGGAAGCCAATTCTAGATTCAATTTGGGATTGGATATGCTTAATGTGAGTCTGGAAAGAGAGATTACAGTCTAACCAGACACCTAGGTATTTGTAGTTGTCCACATATTCTAAGTCGGAACCTTCCAGAGTAGTGATGCTGAACGGTCGGGCAGGTGCGGGCAGCAATCGGTTGAAGAGCATGCATTTAGTTTTATTTTCATTTAAGAGCAGTTGGAGGCCACGGAAGGAGAGTTGTATGGCATTGAAGCTCGTCTGGAGGGTAGTTAACACAGTGTCCAAAGCAGGGCCAGAAGTATACAGAATGGTGTCGTCTGCGTAGAGGTGGATCAGAGAATAACCAGCAGCAAGAGCAACATCACTGATGTATACAGAGAAAAGAGTCGGCCCGAGAATTGAACTCTGTGGCACCCCCATACAGACTGCCAGAGGTCCGGACAACAGGCCCTCCGATTTGACACACTGGACTCTGTCTGAGAAGTAGTTGGTGAACCAGGAGAGGCAATCATTTGAGAAACCACGGCTGTTGAGTCTGCCGATAAAAATGTGGTGATTGACAGAGTCGAAAGCCTTGGCCAGGTTGATGAATACGGCTGCACAGTATTGTCTTTTATCGATGGCGGTTATGATATCGTTTAGGACCTTGAGCGTGGCCAGCTCGGAAACCAGATTGCATAGAGGAGAAGGTACGGTGGGATTTGAAATGGTTGGTGATCTGTTTGTTAACTTGGCTATCGAAGACCTTAAAAAGGCAGGGTAGGATAGATATAGGACTGTAACAGTTTGGGTCTAGAGTGTCTCCCTCTTTGAAGAGGGGGATGACTGTGGCAGCTATCCAATCTTTGGGGATCTCAGACGATACGGAAGAGTTTGAACAGGCTAGTAACATTGTGGATTCAAGTACAAAACGTTATGATTCAAAATGAATTAAATGTTGTCATATTGGTGGATATCTGGATGACATATTTTGATTGGATAACATGAAGTAAGTTAATTTGATTTGCCTTAGCCTATACCTATTCCTATGCCCTGTGAATTCATATCAACAACACTATCAAAATGGACACAATGACATAAAGCCATCAGGAATCATTCATGAAAAAATAGAGAGACTGACAATACAAAGCCAGAGAGAGTGTTCATACAATCAACCAAACAAGTCCTGCAGGCTCTGGTTTTGTCACATCTTGACTATTTCCTGGTTATATGGTTAGCTGCAAAAAAGGACCTTGGGAAACTGCAGCTGGCCCAGAACAGAGCAGCGGGTCTTGCTCTTCGCTGTAAACAGAGGGCTAATATCAAGAACACCCATGCCAGTCACAGTTGGCTTCAAGTAGAACAAAAGGTTGACTGCATCAGTTTTTGTTTTTATGAGAAATATTACTGGGATGAACATTCCATATGGTCAGCATAATTAAATAACATACAGATATGACGCACATACAGTGCTTTCAGAAAGTATTCACACCATTAGACTTTTTCCACTTTTTTTTTACGTTACAGCCGTATTCTAAAATTGATTAAATTGTTTATTTTTCTCATCAATCTACACACAATTCTCCATAATGACAAAGCAAAAACAGTTTTTAATATTTGAAAAATAATCACATTTACATAAGTTTCAAGACCCTTTTATTCAGTACTTTGTTGAAGCACCTTTGGCAGTGATTACAGCATTGAGTCTTCTTGGGTATCACACTACAAGATTGGCACACCTGTATTTGGGGAGTCTCTCTCATTCTTCTCTGTAGATCCTCTCAAGCTCTGTCTGGTTCGATGGGGGGTGTTGCTGCACAACTATTTTCAGGTATCTCCAGATGTTCGATCGGGTTCAAGTCCAGGCTCTGGCTGGGCCACTCATGGACATTCAGAGACTTGTCCCGAAGCCACTCCTGCGTTGTCTTGGCTGTGTGCTCAGGGTTGTCCAGGAAGAGTAGCTGCTGCTTTTGCTACAGCTAATGCGGATCCAAGTAACATCTCGAATCCTAAATACTCTACAAGTAAAATGCAATGGATTAATAGACTAGACACTCAAGAGTAGATTGTACCTGACAATTACACGTGCCAAACTGCAGGTAGAATGATGAGATGTCACTTTATTCTAGCCACATGAACATCCATATGGAATCTTACCAACACTGCTGTATATGAATCCAATGCTATGGAGTGATTACTAATGTTGGTGCTATTGTATCGCTTGCTGGGTGCTTTACATCATTCAGTGTGCAGTATGACTCTCTTGCAGAGTGTTAAAACAGACAGGTTCATTAATTATCGGGGCAATCAGGAACCCACAGTGAGAGGACTGACCTGTGTGGCAAGGAGCAAGCTGACCTAGTTTTCTGACAGCTCTCGGACGAACACATCGTTTTTCATCAGGGCCCTCTGCCGACTGCCTGTCTGCCCCAGCAAGCTCGAGTTTGTCAGCGGAGAGCGACACTGAGACGTGAAAGATTGGTAGCAGGGCACAGGTGTTGTTGGTGAGATGGAAGGGTGTGTGTTTTGGGAAGGGGGGTGGAGAAAGATTTGATTGTGGTCTGACTTTGCAACATCACTGATTGCATCAGATTTTTTCCCCCTTGCATGTTGATCTCATTTATTGGACATCCATCTCTGCGACACTCCCAGATAATACTTGACCTCCCAAATGCAATAGCCTAATGAAACCATGAGACGACCATAATCATACTACTTCTATCCTCATATCATTACCATCAACCATGAAAGACCGTATTGTAATAGTGCCATTTTATTTTCAGGGCAAATTCCTATAAATATCACTTGGCTACCGTGTTGACGAACAAAGAAATGTCACAATACCATAGGTTCACCTGCCCATCACATGAAAAATGTTAGACCTCAGTGAGCACCCAGCCATGCAGAAAAAAAACATGCTGTATGTGTACTAGATGCGGTAGAATAAAGTATGACCCAAAATGCACTACGAGATGGAATTCAACTCAAATTGAAATCTCTGCACCAGAGACGTCGATAAAAGGCCAAAAGAAACTCATTAGGTCAAAGAGTAGGCAGCACTTGAGGTTTTACTTGAAGGAAAATGACACTATACTAAAAGGTTTCGTTTTGACTTAGATACGGTACAGTTTCAGCACTCGGTACATTCATACTTTCAACATCTAAATATTTTTAAACTTAACATATCCATGACCAGTGGAAGAGAGATGCGATGTTCTTGTACCTGTTTAAACATGTATTTGGCACATGAGAAGACATGAAACATAGATGCATATAACTTCTCCATCATGATTAAGCCCACTCTTTATCATATGGTCAATGGTCATGTACTGTATGTCTCCACATTGGACACATTATACAATAGGGGCTGGTGGCATATGTATGTGTACAGTATCGACATGTTCCATTACAGTATATTCATTTCTACTGCATATGCTTTGGTGTCTAACAGAGCAGCTCAGCTCTGAAGTGAAATCCTAGAAAGATGAGGTACTGTACCTTGAGATCACCCTGTGTGGCACTGTTTTCTTCCCTATTTACATCTATGGCACATTCAGTTGAAATTCATATGAAAACAAGATGGTGTCATATGCTAATTGAGAAACTCATTAGAATTGCAACCAAATAATTATTGACCATATATTTGATAACACCTCTATATCCTTTTGAATCCATAGAAAGTGTTGTGATTTTTTCTCTCCCTTTCCTCCCTCGTGCTGTTTGGTCGAACCCCCAGTGCCCTTTCAAGCAGAGTGCAAAAGCAATTATTTGAGAAGTTCATGGAGTGACCCGGTCACAAGGCTCTGTGTAAGTTGGCTTCCTTCCCACTCTCCCCCACTCCCTCCTACTCCAGTTGAGCACTCCATTCATTAGGCTTGATCAAACTGTCAACCAAGCACTGGCCGGGAGCTGACGATGGTCAGGAAGATCAGGAATGACGGGAATATCGATTCACAACAATAGAACAGAAGCATAGAGCGTAAAGCAGTGCACCCCCACTCCTGTATTCTACAATCACCATCTGTTAGGAGAGGAATTCATTGTTCAATCATTTGTTTTATAGTAATGGAAGGCTTAGTGCCACTGCTGACTGGGCCTCCATGTGTGCTAGTCCAGAGCTCGTGCACCTGCTCTAGTGTTGCGAGTGAAGATATTGTACCATACAGTAATGGGAATTACGAGTAGCTGAACACAAATGTCTGGATCTGAAAACATGCTCCACTGTAGTTTTTAACCCCATATGTTTCACCTTCCACATTGCCATATGAGTTTCCTAGGTTGACCCCATCGCATGGACGACCATCTTAAACAGTTGCTCAAAACAAAAACGACAGCACTTCTAGCCAACGAACCCAGTTAATACTGGGTTAAACAGAACGTACTTGAGGCTAGTATATGATAATTCAAGTAATATGCCAGTATGGCCTCTCCTCTTACATTGGAAACACATCCCATCCCCTTTGAGGATTTATGGATTTGGTCCAGGGGATGTATTGATGCAGGTATAGAATGAAGCCAGGTGGTCACGAGAGAGGCAGAGAGGCAGAATGTGGTGCACTAGAGAATTTCCTGATGCGTTGATTGATACCATGCTTACACAGAGCCTCACAGAGTCTCACACTAGGTAAAGCGGAGAAGGTTGGGCTAGTGATTGGTGGAAAGCCGCTCTCACATTGTTCTTTGTCCTCCCTAGTGGCAGATCATTTGCAATAAGAGCAGAGCTCGATCGGGAAAGGTTACCAAAGTTTAATTGAAGTTCTGCGGGTATCCATCATCTTCTTAACAACTCTGTAATAGTAGCAGGATGGAGAGGGATTGTCATTCTTTAGAGCTTAAGGTTTAAAATAATAGGAGATGTTCCGGTTTTGACGGCAGTCATAACTTTCATTTAACCTTTTAGTCATTTAGCAGATTCTCTTATCCAGAGCATACATTTCCCCTACTTTTTTCAGACTGGTCCCCCGTGTGAATCGAACCCACAACCAACTGAGCCATACAGGAATTCATCCAGAAGAATCTATCAACCTTACCTCTCAACTGTACTATGTTTCACTAGTAAGTCATACGCATACGGTCTGCTGTGCAGGGGGAAGACCTATTATCCAGAGCAAAGTTATTCATGGGGATTAACTCACTTTAAATCCCATGGATTAGAGACAGTTGGAAATATAGGTGTTATAAAACATTTCACATACTTTTATGTGCAATTTGGGGATTATGGAGGCTGGCATGTCACTTAGCCTTTGATGTTCGAACGTCCCAATTAACACTAATGACTAGTGATTATATTTTGGAAATGGAAATGGGGTTCCTTAGAAATGTGACTAATTCTTGCTGCAGAGGAAGGCTGTGGAATGGAACTGAAAACTGTCATTCTTCTGTTTCAAGCTAAAGGGTTGAATTGTGAAAGTATTCCCTTCAATTTCTAACCTGCAAGGTCTCATTGAATCAGTGTTGTGTGGAATCAGGGTTTAAGTGTGAGGAGAGGAGTAAAAATGTACAATGCCATCCTTCATAACTGGGCCAAGGGATGAACATCTCTGAAAGAGGAGGAGAGAGAAATTCTAAATATGAGCGAGGGGGGGAAAAAAAATCACGAATCAAAATAAACCAATAAAAAAGATGCCAAGGTGAATTTATGGGGCTGCCAGAATGTGGCAGAATGTGTTGCATACAATCTCAGCCGGGGAACAAGCCAAGCCAAAGTCTAGCATTGGCATTCAGAAAAACTGTTTTAAGAGAAAGCAGACTTTTTTAGAGGAAGCAGTGCTGTAGCAGGAAGTAGCAGAAAAGGAGCAGGTCGGGGCCGACCCAACTCGGTCAGAATAGAGAGAACAGTGTCGCAGGGAGCGTCGAACTTGGCACCACAGAGAGATGAAAGCTGCGGTCCTTGTCACCTCATTATCATGGCAAGGAAAGGCACATCAAAGTAAAAGTAAAATTAGCAGAGGAGAAGGGCCTCATTCTGGGTCAGCCACTTTTACTGCCTCTGATAACTGCTCAGCCACGATGGGCTGATTTAAGTCTTTCTTCATCTACGCTAGGGTTGAATGGCAAGAACCCGGTTACCTAGATTTACTGGGATTTACCGCCCAAAACCACACACTTTTCCCAGGATAAATAAGTGCGAGAAACCAGTAAATTATAATAGATTATGTATATGAACAGCATGGCGTGAAATGGAACTGTTAAATGATATGTGAAGTCTAAATGTGTCTTCTCTACGGCCTCGGCATGATGAATCATCAACGCTCAGGGTGAGGACAGACAGCCCATCTCAGTATGGAGCACAGCTCACAATGCATGTAGGCCTATCGTCTCATGTTACTTTTTTTTTTTTTGCACGTCTGATTTGCTAATGAATTAGCATCTAATTTACCTATCTGCATTTGACTTTTGGGGGTTACCTTATTTTTCAAATTGTGAAGATTTAAAAAAAAATATTGAACCTGCAGAGTTTTTTAAAACAGCCTGTGACTCTAAAATTGTTGCTTTAAGTCAGTGCACGTGCAAGCACTCTCTCGCAGTCTCTCTCTCTTCATCAATTCCATTCCAAGTGCATCCAAAATAGATAATCCTGATCTGGATTGTTATATAACCCTATATACAGATGTTGTAGCCTACCTCTTTTCAGGTAATACATCCAATGCAGTATTAGCCTTATATTTAGCTAATTCATGATCGGTTATGCATAATAAGCTCTAACTTAAAGGCTCTGTCTCTTGCACAATGGAATACCCACGCGCCTGTGATCCGCTGGCCTCTTTAAAAAACGCTCCTTAGCTCTTGTAGTCCCATGCAGGAAAAATTCAACTAGAATTGCTTGCTGGACATATTTTTTTGAGCATTTCGATTAGAGGGATGCAAGCTCTTTTTTGCTGGATGTTAAAAGCCATTAGAGCTCACGGGTAGTTTGAAAGAAGAGCGAACACGCGATGGCAGTATTCATTCAGAACCACAACCCTTCGATCTTCATGAAGAGAATTGAAAGCCTTCTGCATCTAATTCTAGTCCTATATTATTGAAGGATGTCATTAGAATGATGACGCTAAGGAAAACTAAACTTTTCTTCATAGAACTTTTGAAAGTCGAGGAAGGAGTGAAGCAACAACAGAGCGAGGAAGAAGAGGTAGGCTAATAACATTAGGGAAAATATTGTGAATGTATTATATGCATCAGTTGACTAATTATACAAATAGGCCCTATGATATTCACTAGACTATACTTGTCACTTTGTAGGCCGCATGTGCTGCACCAGAATCTCATGTTCTCTCCCTGCTTTAACATGAATTGAACGATGTGCGTAATTCCAGTACATATGCAATACAGTATATAATACAGATCACATTCAAAAAGATTAGCCTAATAGCGCTAGTTTCATGTATTTACTCAAGAGAGCATATACTTTAGCTACTTACATCCATGGGCTTTTATGTTTTTCTGCCGTGCGTAATATGCAGTAGCCTATATCATATCGTATATGTATTGGACAACGACACAATCATTTGTTTTTTGGGGGGCTTGAGCTCATTAAATGTATTTAAAGTATGTCTCATCAGGCTCTGGTAGCATCAGACTCGAATTTTCCATTAAAGCTCTAATCAGATCCAGACATAGGCCTATTTATATGCTTTTGAATGACTCTTCTGGTTTTGGCGGGAAATATTGGGTTACCTGGGAGAAAAGTTATTTATTCTCGGGATGGAACATTTGTAAAATACTGGAAAAAAGATATTACCTAATCCAAGCTATGTGTTTAAAGAGAGGGAGGGAGAGATGATGGGAGAGGGAGATGAAGAGATGGGGGAGAGAGAGAGGGCAACAGAGAACGTGATAGGGAGAGGGATGGAATAACAGAGAACAAAAGAGAGAAATGACAAGGACAGAGATTATTTGAATTTCAAATAAGAGCCAGAGCAAAATTAAGAGGACTGGAAGGACTGGAAAGAGGCATCTTCCCGGGCATGAAAACAAACATTGATTGCAACATTGAGAGGAAATTAGCAAAAAGAACACAACACAAAAGAAAGGCAACAACTTCCCGACCAGGAACACCAAATTAAATCCCCGACTACAACACTGTAGTGAGCTAAGGTGGTGAACAGCACGGAATACATTAGCCTGTAACTCAGTATGTGCAAAATTCCCTTGCTGGGGTATATGAACTATTAAGATATATGAAATGGCTGGATTCCATCCTGCCAACTACGCCAAGTGATGTCACATACCTTAGTTAAATAAAGGTTAAATAAAAAAAATAAAAATTAAAAAACTTGGCTCCAGACCACAGAGGAGCAGGGAGCTCTGCACAGTATACGTAGATGATGCAGGCTATGAATGTGAGCTAATTCTCTTTCTCTATATATATATATTGGTTTTTGAACCAATTGAACGATGTTCTTTGAGGATGATGAGGCCTATCAAAGCATTAGGAAATGACAAAGCAGTAAGTCTAATAGTCTCTGTCTCTCTCCTCACTCTCTCTCTCTCTCTCTCTCTCTCTCTCTCTCTCTCACTCTCTCGCCCTTTAAGTCATCCCTTCAAACCATGTACTTGGCTATGTTGGAAGACATAGAACAGCTGTTTTATATTTCTGGTGACAAGAAGAGCAGTCCCAGAGAATTTTATGTTCACAGACTATCTACCTCTTCAGCTAAGTGGCTCTGTTTATGCAGATAACCCCCCCTATAGTCCTGACTACTCTTCCCTCGACTTCCACACATGTCCCCTGATACCCCTCTCTGTTGTGGAGTTATCACAACACTGAACACTGATAATATGGTTCAGCGATGATAATACATCATTAATTAAAGCAATAATTGACAGCGACAGATAACAGCCTCTCATCTTCAGCTGACACCTGAAATTGAGTTCAAGGCAAAACACTGCAGCTACGCTGTTACTTCTTAATTTGCACTTGACCTAATGGATTGCGTCTGAACACCAGCTGTTTATGTTTGTCTCTTTCTTGGATAATTGTTAATGAACTTTCGGTTGTCAAACTCTGTATACGAACACTGAGTTAAACAAGCAATTACTTTCTTATCAAAAGTTAATCTGAATTAATGACTTGTGGTGCATCCAAAGCTTGTCAACACCTCAGCTACCTCATAGTGTCTTGGACTTTGGGCGTTGCAAGGAACCAGGCATGTGCACAGACAGGGCTCAACCAGTGCCCTCGCTCATATGAAAAAGTACCCTGTATAATTTCATGAAGTTGGCTACTTTTACATTTTATTTCAAGTCTCATTTCAACGATTTCATTTTAAGTGCACATTAAACTTCCCAATTTCATAAACTTGAATGTCAGAAAATTACCCCGTCCTCCAGATCCAAACCAGCACTAGTCTGACTTCTGCATGCAGTGGCCACTGGCTACAGACGCCGGGTGGAGAGTTTGAATACTGGTAGGCTACATTTGAGTTGGATCTGTCATGTGTGTCTCTTCCTGTTAGGAGCAGAGAAGGGGGCAATTCAACAGCTTGTTTGTAACAGGTGTCCTTTTGGATTTTTTAGCTCCTGCCTCCCGAAAGCTCTGTGCACGGATCTGCAAGGTAGCATATTAGACGTAGTGGGTTTTGCAGACCGGCCCTTTCCACAATCCACATCACTATTCATCTGGCTTCGACTTAGAGTGATAACTTTTTTTTAAAGTCAGAAGTGAACTCTGATAGGAGACCAGGTGGAAGTCCTGAAGTGGACCATGGAGTGCGATGGCAGGTCACACCAGTTAGGGCTGAATCCCCTCAGGATAGCTGACCTGCCAGCGGATAGCCAGATACAGTTCCAAAGTGTATTGTATTGCTACTCATGAGTAGCTATGCTAGGATGGCTGCGTTTCCCTGGGGACAGAAGCTCTTGCTCTGAGATAGTCTTTGGCTGCTTGTTTCTGTTATCTACTAAGTGGGTGGCTTTGGAACAAGTGTGGCTCGGTGATGACCCAAAATTCACCATATCCAAGACTTCACAGTATCCAATTCCAGAATGTTGTAACGTTGTATATTCAAGGGCACTTTTTAATAGTCTGTATCAAGGAAAGTTGAAAGAACAACTTTTCAACATTGGTATGAGGATCAACAGATGATGTAGTACATGCTAAGATTATAAGGTGTCCTTATATAGCAACTCTCACAATTTTCATCACTTACATGGGGCTTGAACTGAACTTGAACTGAACTTACACTGGACACCATCAGTATGTCGGGGAATATTCTAATCAAGTGAGAGAGACATTCTCATTTCTTCAAACAATCATCTTTATTTAATATCAATTAATTACTGCAATAATGAGGCTGGTTGACCCCCCCCACCGTTGAGTGTTGGACCAAGTAACCTAACCTTTACACAAATGCAGAGTTCTTTATATAGATGACTCTAAGATTGCTTAGTCATGGCTGGTTCCACCCCTCCAATGCAGACCAAGTGGCATCATAAACCACTATGGGTTCATCCGGTCGTTATCTGCACGGGGGTGTATTGTCTTAACCGCACCCTGGCTTAGTCTCCCAGATGCAAGGTTGATTTTGAGACAATGAGGGATTGTTCTACTCCTAAACTATCTCTAGTAAAACACATTCTTGTCTATGTAATGCAGTCTTTAACTCATGTGTCAGCTTGTTAGGAATTTTATGATTAAATGACTAAACAATATCCTAATTTTAAATAGAACTGTAACTAAGTAAACTAATGAACACCATTCCAACTAGTCTGGGGAGGAATGGGTTGTGGGTTAAGTAAGCAGATAGGGTCGTTAACCTATGGTTGAACCGACGAAACTTAGCTCTGGGGTGTTTTAGATAAGGCAGTCAGTGCATTCCTAGGTTTTCTGTTAACTAGAACTGTCAGCTAAGTGGTGATTGATAACGGTGAGGGATCAAGAGTTAATTCAGTTATGTTGTGTGTCCTGTGTGTGCTAGTGGGTCAAAATGTACTTTTAAACTAGCTTTGTCTCGGTCGAGAGGAGGAGATTCATTCACCAATGACGTCATATTTTGTATATAAACTGTTGTTCGTGGTTACATGGCAGCGCTCTCCGAGAATAAATACTATTATCTATTATTGATAAGACTCGTCTCCGTCTATTTTATGCTTACAAATCTTACAAATTCTCATAAAATAGATTAAGTGAATTCAATTAATGAAAACATATTGGATTAATGAAATTACGTTAACACAGCTCAAGCCATCTCTATTGACCATACGCCCAGATTAGCTGCAGAGAACTAGAGTGGAGACCGTGAATTCACAGCATTAACAGGACCTATAATTGTTCTCTCACAAGACTATGCAAGGCGTCGAAAGCGTTCCACAGGAATGATGGCCCATGTTAACTCCAATGCTTCGGTTCTCACAGTTGCGTCAAGTTGGCTGGATGGCATTTGGGTGGTGGACCATTCTTGATACACACGGGAAACTTTTGAGCGTGAAAAACCCAGCTGTGTTGCAGTTCTTGACACAAACCAGTGTGCCTAGCACCTACTACCATACCCCTTTCAAAAGCACTTAAATATTTTATCTTGTCCATTCATTCTCTGAATGGCACACATACAAAATCCATGTCTCAATTGTCTCAAAATCCTTTTTTTAATTAACTGGTCTCCACCCCTTCATCTAGAATTATTGAAGTGGATTTAACAAGTGACATCAATAAGGCATCCTAGCTTTCACCTGGATTCACCTGGTCAGTCTGTCATGGAAGGAGTGTTTCGTATACTCTGTGAATATTGTTATGATAACCACTATTTGTTGTACAGTGAATGTGTACCAGGTCTAATTATGTGTCCTTTCTCTTTCATATACACTAATTGAGTCTGGTTTATGTTTCCATTACAACAGTATAACAATTCATGCCCTGTTGTCACAAAAACACCATGGCAGACATTTTGAATGTCTAGTACTACAAAGCCAGCCTAAATGCGTGTGGGGTATCCATATCCCCACCAGGCAGCCAGCCAGGGACAGAGTTAGAGCGTCTGCCAAGTAAAAAACAATTAATACTGCACTGAAAGCACAATTACTCTACAATCCATGTACAGCTGTTCGGTGTGATGCTGAAATGTTATGTGTTTTGGCTGCTGGCCCTTAACTTCATAAACAGTTTATTGTCACTGTTGGCCAACTCTGAACTGAAGGGCTCATCTAGAGTTCTCCATGTTGGACCCTGATCTCCAATAGAGAACTAATTAATATGGGGAAGGCTGGTTCAGTGGATTAAATAACGATACTGTGGTGAGTGTGTGGCTGGGATGCCTTGGCAGCTCAGATTGATGGGGAACACCTGGCCGATCCCTGTAAAGGTGCTGAGAGGGAGAGAGTCAGCATGGGATATTACCCCCTCATAGCCTCCACGTGAACAACAGCCCTGGTTCATTAGTCACATTTGTCAATGCCAGAAAGACATGAGGATGTGATTGGGAGAAAAAGCTAAATAGTGAGGGAAGGGGTGATGCGAGAGAAAGAGAGGGATAACGAGAGAGTAAGCGAGAGAGGCAAGGAGAAACAGGGAGAGAGAGAGAGAGGGAGACAGGGAGAAAGATAGTGGTACAGAGGGTGGGAAAGGGAGCGAGAAAGAGAGGAAGAGAGAGATGGAGAGATGTTCCTCGAAAGCAAACCTTGCTCCGTGAGAGAGGGTCAGCTACACTCCCACACTCAGTGATACAAGAATATATCCCCTGATGGTAAGGTTTGTGGATATTTGTGCACATTTGAAATGTAATCTAATTATAGTGGTTTGGATGAATTGCCTGTTTCAGCAAAGTTGGTATTTTCAGCATGTATCCCTTAGTTGGTGCTATCTACTAAGCTAACATGTGGAATTGTTTGAAGATGGTCATAAAATGGATCACTTAGCTATATGATTGAGATTTTGGGGGATTTTTTTTATTAGATTCTGACTGTAAGTAAGTATAAAATGTTGCCCCAAAAATATGTTGTCCTTTACTGCAATATCTCATAGATACATTTAATAACACATTTGTACATGGCAAAACAGACCATCCCATAAATCGTACCGAATAAGGTTTTGAAGTGTCTGTCCTACATCTGACAGATATAAGAAAACCCTGACAAATAAAACATTTAGACACATTTGGTCACATTACTCAAGGCACTTTTACCCCCTATTCGCTTTGAGTCATTTCTACGGTCCGGTACAGGGGTTACATTCATATGACTGTGGGCGTTGACTGTGGGCGTTGACTGTGGGCGCCGTAGAGGAAAATAACCGTGTCCTTGTTTGTGAGTCTCTGCTTCCGATGCATGTTCATTATTAGTTTAT
Organism: Oncorhynchus nerka; assembly: GCF_034236695.1. NCBI lineage: Eukaryota > Metazoa > Chordata > Actinopteri > Salmoniformes > Salmonidae > Oncorhynchus > Oncorhynchus nerka. Next base: position 36,809,311 of record NC_088419.1, on the reverse strand, counting down.
AGTTCAAACCAGTCGGACGGGACAGACGGTTTGTGAGAAGACCTCTTAGAAATGATGACCCCGGGCGACAGAGAGGTCAGGCGTAAAGCTTGTGGATGTCATAGAGCAAAGCAAACAACACTGTCACGTTCGTGTGAGTCTCCTCTTTCGTGTCAGGTTTTACAGACGACTTTGTGACGATTTTCTCATCCGGATGCTCTCATGTGTAGAAATCAAAGCTTTCACAAGCCCCATGCTATGGAATAAGGGCAAGCTTTATATTGGAGGAAATTGATTGAGCTGCAGCCACCGCAAAGAACAGTAAGTCTCTAGCATAAACACACGTGTGACGCATGAGCGCGTCAATCAACTTTAGGGTTGACCCGGTATTCAACCAGCCTTCCCCATCTCTATCATAAGCTGCCTCCAAGGTCATTTTGGAGAATTTGGCAGTACATCCAAACGGCCTCGCATCCACAGACCACGTGTATGGCGTCATGTGGGCGAGTGCTGATGCTGATGTCAACGTTGTGAACAGAGTTCACCATGGTGGTAGTTGGTTTATTTTATGGGCAGGCATAAGCTACGGACAATGAACACATTTCCATTTTATCGATAGCAATTTGAATGCAGAGAGATACATCAAACAGGTATATAAAAAATACAAAATAAAATGTTTTCTTATTGGGTAAATCCATTTGAATTGGACCTGAATGCCAAAACACTCAAGAGACAAAGGTGTCAGAGTTGACCCATTTTGCATACCCCACCATACCATGAGACATCCATGTCTTTATCACTGAAAAAGAGAAACGCTTGATATTGATATAATTTAGAAGCTTACAAACAGGGTTGTCAGACCATTTTATACTCTCAAATCTTTTAATGTAAATGATCTAAAAACATATGTTTTGTGTTGTGCTCGCCATCGGTTGAGACATAACATGCTCTTGAATGCAGGGTGGGTATCCTGTTTTGGCTAATGACATGTACTAAAATGGGAATCAAATAGAAATGTCAACTTTCAAATGATATCACAAAGATGGTTGGTGGTCCACACATCAATGTTAATTTGAATGGGAATATCTATTGTTTTTAAATGATACTGTCAGTCCTCCATAGGACACCTATTAAAATCATGTAAATAAATAGATAATAGAATAGACATGACCATTTAAGTTGACATTTGAAGGTGGGTGGACCGGCGGTCTTTGTGGTAGTAATGAGAAGTTAACACTTCAATGGTGTACCAGCTAAACTGCAGTGGTCTGAAGGGATAGGTCCAATCTATTGTCGTGTCTTTACTATCATTAAATTGAAGACTTGTAGTTTTTATCAAAGATTCTCTGTAATTAGTATTACGCGATCAACTGATTAATCGTGTAACTGTAATGCTTGTCTTTGGAAGAGTATCAATGTCGGCGTGATAGGCATACAGTATATATACAGTACATAAAATAGGGCTGAAAAGTGACTGGTAGCAGGAATAAATAAATACTTACTATAATATATAGTATTCAATAGATATAAATGTAAACAGGAGTAATAGTGACCACTAGCAGGATAAATATACTGAACAAAAATATAAACGCAAGATGAAACAATTTCAAAGATTTTTTAAAGTTACAGTTCATATAAGGAAATCAGTCAATTTCAATGAATTCATTAGGTCCTAATCGATGGATTCCACATGACTGGGAATACAGATATGCATCTGTTGGTCAAAGATACCTTTAACAATGTGGGCCTCACAATTGGTCTCAGGATCTCGCCACCGTATGTATCTTTCTACATTCAAATGGCTTGACAACAGCTCTGCTGGACATTGCAGTCACTATGCGAATTGCATGCTCCCTCGAAACTTGAGACATCTGTGGCATTGTGTTGTGTTACAAAACTGCACATTTTAGAGTGCCATTTTATTGCACCTGTGTAATGTTAATGCTGTTGAATCATCTTCTTGATTTGTCACACCTGTCAGGTTGCTGAATTTTTTTGTCAAGTAGCAATGCTCACTAACAGAGATGTAAACAAACGTGTGCACAAAATTTGAGGTACATATAATGGTAGTAGTAAGTGGTAGTAATTGGTAGTCATTTTGGCAGGATGCCTTACAGTTTTTGTGAATGGGAATGATGGTAGTCAGCTTGAAATGTGGGAAATATAGACTGGGACAAGGACAGGATGAAAATGTCAGTGAAGACAGCAGCCAGCTTCCAGCTGGTCTGCACATGCCCTGCGGACACACCCTGGAATACTGACTGACCCTGACGCCTTATGTGTGTTGTCCCATTTAAAAACAGTCCTCACGTCAGCCTCGGAGAGAAAGATCAACCAGTCCTCCAGATCAGAAGAGGCCCACATTCAGGTACATGTGTTGTTTTTGTAGAAGGATGAATAAAAGGCATTGAGATCATCTGGTAGAGAGGCATCGTTGGGCAGATCACCGCTAGGGCTTCCTTTGTTGTCCATAATGGACTTGCTTAGTCCCCTCCTGTACTCTCTGTTCACCCACAACAGCATTTCCAAGCACGACTCCAACACCACCATTAAGTTTGATGACCGACAACGATGAGAAAGCCTATAGGGAAGAGGTCAGAGACCTGGCATTGTGGTGCCAGAACAACCACTTCTCCCTCAATGTGAGCAAGACAAAGGATTTGATCGTGGACTACAGGAAAAGGAGGACCAAATAGGTTCCTATTCACATCTACATGGGTGTAGTGGAGTGTTTCAAGTTCCTTGGTGTCCACATCACCAACAAACTATTATGTTCCAAACACACCAAGACATTCATGAAGAGGCCACGACAACGCCCCCCCCCCCCAGGAGACTGAAAATATTGGTATGGGTATGGGTCCCCAGATCCTCAACAAGTTCTGCAGCTGCTCCATCGAGAGCATCCTGACTGATTGGTTGCATCACCGTTTGGTATGGCAACTGCTCAGCATCCGACCGTAAGGCGCTACAGAGGGCAGTGCTTACGGCCTAGTACATCACTGGGGCCAAGCTTCCTGCCATCCAGGCCCCCAAAAATTGTCAATGACTCCAGTCACCCAAGTCATATATTGTTCTCTCTGCTACCGCACGGCAAGTGGTACCAGAGAGAGAAGTCTAGGACCAAAAGGCTCCTTAACAGCTTCTACCCTTAAGCCATAAGACTGCTGAATACTTAATCAAATCAAATTGACACCCACCCCCCTTTGTTTTTACTCTGCTGCTACTCACTGTTAATTATCTATGCATAGTCACTTTATTCTACCCACATATACAAATGACCTCACATTGACTCCCAATACCCGCTGTATACAAACTCGTTATTGTTATTTATTGCCTTACTTTTTCTTTAATTTGATACTTTAGCCTGTAGTTGTTGCTGTCCTGAGGTAAAATTAGGGTTGCAAAATCCGGGAACTTTAAAAACATCCCTGGTTGGACGATTCTGGATTTACAGCCTGATTCCGGGAACCTGCAACCGGATTTCGGGAAAACCAGGAAATGTATTGAATTTTCCCATAATTTCGCAACCTTAGTTGGAATATATAGAGCAGTTACAATACGAGATCAACTCTCTCTGAAGGTAGAAAGGTCCTGCTTTAACCATCTGGTATTCCAAGACTGGTGAACAATAGGTCAAGGCTTTCACTGTGCCAGATTCTGCACACCATTTGTTGTTGATGAAGATATATACACCTCCCCCTCTGGATTTCCCGGAATCCGATGTCCTGTCCGCTCATTGAATGGAGAATCCATGGAGTTGGATAGCCATGGGTGGTATCTTGTCAGGATGCCATGTTTCAGAAAAACTTAGAATATTGGTGTTACGAGAGTCCCCCTTTGATAGCAAAATCTGCGATCCATCCTCTTCTCAAGTGTGGCCACTACCACCCAATAGAATGGAGGGAATGTAACGACGTTCGTCTGTCGAACGAGAGGACCGAAATGCAGCGTGGTGGTTACTCATGTTCTTTAATGAAAAAATAGCGATACATGAAAAATAACTTATATAAATACAAAACAACAAACGGAACGTGAAAACCTAATTACAGCCTATCTGGCAAACACTACACAGAGACAGGAACAATCACCCACGTAATACAAAGTGAAACTCAGGCTACCTAAATACGGTTCCCCATCAGAGACAACAAGAATCACCTGACTCTGATTGAGAACCGCCTCAGGCAGCCAAGCCTAACTAGACACACCCCTAATCATTAGCAATCCCAAATCCTATAAAACCCCAATACGAAACACAACACATAAACCCATGTCACACCCTGGCCTGACCAAAATATATAACGAAAACACAAAACACTATGACCAAGGCGTGACAGAACCCCCCCCCCAAGGTGCGGACTCCCAGACGCACCTCAAAACCATAGGGAGGGTCCGGGTGGGCGTCTGTCCATGGTGGCGGCTCCGGCTCGGGACGTGGACCCCACTTCATTAATGTCCTAGTTACTCCCCTTCGCGTCCTGGGATAATCCACCCTCGGCGCGGACCATGGCCTAATAGTCCTCACCCAGAACCCCACTGAACTGAGGGGCAGCTCGTGACAGAGGGGCAGCTCGGGACAGAAGGGCAGCTCGGGACAGAGGGGCATCTCGAGACAGAGGGGCATCTCGGGACAGAAGCAGCTCGGGACTGAGGGGAAGCTCGGGACTGGCGGACTGGCGGCGCTGGGCAGACTGGCGACGCTGGGTAGACTGGCGGTGCTGGCGGCGCTGGGCATACTGGCGGCGCTGGGCAGACTGGCGGCGCTGGGCAGACTGGCGGCGCTGGGCAGACTGGCGGCGCTGGGCAGACTGGGAGCACTGGCGGCGCTGGGCAGACGGGAGACTCCGGCAGCGCAGGAGAGGAGAAAGGCTCTGGCTGCGCTAAACAGGCGGGAGGCACTGAAGGCCTGGTGCGTGGTGCTGGCACTGGTGATACTGGAGCGAGGACACGCACAGGAAGCCTGGTGCGGGGAGCTGCTACCGGAGGACTGGTGTGTGGAGGTGGCTCTGGATAGACCGGACCGTGCAGGCGCACTGGAGCTCTTAAGCACTGAGCCTGCCCAACTTTACCTGGCTCGTTGCCCACTCTAGCCCGGCCAATACGAAGGACTGGTATGAACCGCACCGGGCTATGCACCCGCACTGGAAACACCGTGCGCTCCATAGCATAACACGGTGTCTGCCCGGTCTCTCTAGCCCACCGGTAAGCACAGGGAGTTTGCACAGGTCTCCTACCTGGCATAACCATACTCCCTTTAAGCCCCCCCCCCAATAATTTTTTGGGGCTGCTTTTCGGGCTTCCATCCGCGTCGCCGTGCTGCCTCCTCATACCAGCTCCTCTCCGCTTTTGCCGCCTCTAGTTCCTCCTTGGGGCGGCGATATTCACCAGGCTGAGCCCAGGGTCCTCTTCCGTCTAATATCATCTCTCAAGACCAGAAGTCCTTATATCGCTGCTCCTCACGATTAACAGGGAGAGTAGGCTCAGGTCTGGGGTGACTTTCGGTTTTCGCTCTGCGCCGCCGTGTCTGTTTCTCCAACTCCATTCGCCTATAGCCCTCTTCGCACTGCTCTAGCGAATCCCAGGCGGGCTCAGGCACTCTCTCTGGGTCGGCCGCCCACCTGTCTATTTCTTCCCACGTCGTATAGTCCCGGCCTCTGCTATCCATAACGTCCTCCCTTCGCTGCTCCTGCTGTCGCTGCCTGTTACCACGCCACTCGGTCCGTGTGTGGTGGGTGATTCTGTAACGACGTTCGTCTGTCGAAGGAGAGGACCGAAATGCAGCGTGGTGGTTACTCATGTTCTTTAATGAAAAAATTGCGATACATGAAAATAACTTATATAAATACAAAACAACAAACGGAACGTGAAAACCTATTACAGCCTATCTGGTGAACACTACACAGAGACAGGAACAATCACCCACAAAATACAAAGTGAAACTCAGGCTACCTAAATACGGTTCCCCATCAGAGACAACAAGAATCACCTGACTCTGATTGAGAACCGCCTCAGGCAGCCAAGCCTAACTAGACACACCCCTAATCATTAGCAATCCCAAATCCTATAAAACCCCAATACGAAACACAACACACCCTGGCCTGACCAAAATATATAACGAAAACACAAAACACCATGACCAAGGGAAGTGGTGGCTGGGTTTCCTTCGCCTTAGTCTCACAAGGACGACAGCTTTCCTGCCTCTTTTTCGTCAGTGTTTCCTCCTGCGTAGATGGAGTCAGAAGTTCACAATGTTAGGTCAGAGCATGCAAGACTGTAGCCATACAGCATGGTGCCATCATCCACTTTCATCATGAGTCCCCAGATCCTCAAAAAGTTATACAGTTGCACCATCGAGAGCAGCCTGTCCGTTTAGTTGCATTTTCTCAAACAGAATCAGTGAACATAAAAGTTCAATCAGGAGAAACGACAGGGATTATCCAGTCGCAGTACATTTTAATGACCTAAAACATGACATTTCTACCTTTTAGCTTTTGTGACTTAGAGAAAGTTAAATATATCAGACAGGGGAGGTGATATAAGTAATAGTCTGAGCAATGTCACATATACTCCCTCTCTGGCCTCTAGGTCATCAGGCTGCTGATTATCCAGCACACCTGTCACCATCATCTCGCGCACCTGCCCCTCATGACACTAACCTGGACTCCATCACCTCCTTGATTATCTTCCCTATATCTATCACTCCCCTTGGTTCTTTCCTCAGGTGTTATTGACTCTATTTTCGGTGCGTTGTTTGTGTTTTGTGTTCATTGATTCTTTATTTATTAAAACACTCACTCCCTGAACTTGCTTCCTGACTCTCATCGCACTCATTACAGAGTAACACCTCACCTAAGCATCAGGGGGTGTTTTTTTTCATATCAGAGTAATTACGTCGGGTCTGGGAACTGCTACAGGCTCTCATGCCTCAACCAGATTGCCAGGCTTCCTTGCTCGTCAAGCTTTCATGCCTCAGCCAGATTGCCAGGTTCCCCTGCCTCAACCGATCTGTCAGGTTCCTGCACCCCAGATGACTCGACAGGTTCCCGTGCCTCAGCTGGCGTGGCAGGTTCTCGCGCATCAGCAGGGGTGACCGGTCCGCTCCTGATCCCCGAGTTCGTCCCCTTTGACGGCGTCCTGCGGCTGGAGCTGCATGTCGGGTATTGTCACATATACTCCCTCTCTGGACTCTAGGTCATCAGGCTTCTGATTATCCCGCACACCTGTCACCAGCGTCTCGCGCAACTGTGCCTGATGACACTCACCTGGACTCCATCACCTCCTTGATTATCTTCCCTATATCCATCACTCCCCTTGGTCCTTTCCTCAGGTGTTACTCTGTTTTCATCGGTGCATTGTTTGTATTTCATGTTCATTGTTTCTTTAATTTATTAAAACACTCCCTCCCTGAACTCGCTTCTTGTCTCACAGCGGACTCGTTACAAGCAAAAGAGCATATTTGGGATTTTCACCCTCCAGACATTATTTCCTAAAGGTCTTAATGATGAAATGCCTATGTATGTTGTAAATGTGAACATGAAGGGATAGGGGGCAGTTTTCGGAAGTTTGGATGAATGAGGTACCCAAAGTAAACTGCCTGTTACTCAGGCCCAGAAGCTAGGATATGCATATGCATAACAGAACTGATATGGCAGGCGAAAACCTGAGGACAATCCATCCAGAATTTTATTTTTCAGCTCACCCTTGATTACTATGGCTGTCAATGGGAATATAAAACGAATACCTCCAAGATTGCAGTTCCTAGGGCTTCCACTAGATGTCAACAGTCTTTAGAAAGAGTTCCAGGCTTGTTTTTTTTAAATGAGCTAGAATTTGTAGTTTTTGTAAGTGGCTCCCATTTTGGCTTAAGTGTTTGTAACGCGTTCCGGAGAGTGCGCGTACTTCGTTATTTATCTCCGGTAAGGACAATACTATTCTCTGTCTTAAATTGTATAGTTTATTTACATATTAGGGTACCTGAACTTTGATTAGAAACGTTGTTTGACTTGTTTGGAGAAGTTTATTGGTAACTTACGGGATTCATTTGTATGCATTTTGAACAAGGGAAACCGGTGGATTACTGAGTCAAGCGTGCCAATGAAACATACTTTTTAGGGATATGAAGAAGGACTTTATTGAACAAAAGGACCATTGGTTATGTAGCTGGGACCCTTATTATTACAACCAGATGAAGATCTTCAAAGGTAAGTGATTTCTTTTATCGCTATTTCTCTGCTTGGTTGGAAATGTATGTAATGCTTTTGTGTGCGGGGCGCTGTCCTCAGATAATCGCATGGTGTGCTTTCGCCGTAAAGCCTTTTTGAAATCTGACAAAGCGACTGGATTAACAAGAAGTCAACCTTTTAACTGATGTATGACACTTGTATTTTCATGAATGTTTAATGTTACGATTTCTGTCATTTGAATTTCGCACTCTGCAATTTCACCGGATGTTGTCAAATCGATCCCGGTATCCCGGTAACAGGATCCGGGCCGTAAGAGGTTTTTAATACCCCTATTTCAGATAACTCTGACGTTTTTCATGCGTTGTACCCAATGATTTATGAAAACTTACTTGATGGGTCAATATCCTCATGCATTCTCATTTCGACCCGTGGCCAAAGAGCTCTATTTTCCTTTCATCTGAATCAAGTTCCAATCCAAGTGCCAATGCTGTTTCGCCAACTGCAGGTATTTGCATTTGTTGGATGACATAACAATAGAGCTCTTTGGCCACAAATACCAGTGGTGGGTTTGACATGGAAATGAGAATGCAAGAGCAGAATATATCTCCATACCTACTGTACAATATGGTGGTGGATCTTTGATGTTATGTGGCTGTTTTGCTTCCACTGGTCCTGGGGACCTTGTTAAAGGTCAACGGCATTATGAATTTTATCCAGTACCAAAAAAAGCCTGTTGTTCCCGAATGATAAGGTAATAATACAAGGTAACAAAACCCCTTCGCTCATTCCTTCTTTTAACAATTTATATGAATCAATTATACTTTGATGCCAATGTAATGCCGGTCTAATGACTGCATCAGTGTTGAGAATACATTTAAATATGGTACTTAATATTGCAAAGGTATTCATTTATGGGTCAAATGATGAGTGCACAGATAGTTGATGAGGTTTTATTGCAATGAGACATGACGGTTTTTGCATCTGTGCAATAAACACTATATACATGTTTATATGCTGAAATAACCTTTTTGATTTAAGGTTAAAAAAAATGTCAGAAATGTCAGTCAGAAAATAGAAATCTGACACACTGTGGACTCAAAAGCCAACCATTTGTGGCCATAGAATATACAATTTAGCTCAACCCATCGAATAAAAATGCATATCTGCAACTCAATGACACAATAAGAAGCTGAATTTATATCAAATATCACAGTCAAACAAAATGTTATGCAAACGTCATTGCCGACTTCCTTCACATCCCTCTTCCAACTGTTAGGAGACAGGGATGACAGTTGGGTTCATAGCATTGACACATTGCTGGTGAAGGAATAATTCAAACTACTTACTTGTCTTTTTACTGTTCATAAGCGCTGCCAGCTGCCATCACTGTATGATGAATGATGGCAGTTTAATTGACAGGGCAACCGCTACTCTTCTAAGTTAAACTTGACAGATGTGAGTGAAGCCCACTTATGTCTATGCGACCAAGTTTTCACCCTCTGTGTGGCACTTTTGTTTCAAAGGAGAGCATTTCGCTACACTCGCATTAACATCTGCTAACCATGTGTATGTGACAAATAAAATTTGATTTGATTTGATTTGATTTGAGATGTAAAAATGATCACTTTATTCATCAAAATATTTTATATCAATCATTTGGATAAGTAGCAGGTGCTGAAAAGCTCTTGGTTTTTGTACCAATATTATATTGCACAACGCGAAGGAATAACCTTATTAAATACAACTCTGATAACTAAGATTCATTGTCTTACAATGCTAGCTCTGCATTAGCTGCTGATGACTGAATAAGTGAGTGACAAGAACAGTGGATTATATTACATAATTGCAATCTTCCAGATCTTTGGCACTCTGCAATGTTATCTTGTATCGTCCTCACGTATGACTGCGCAAACACTCAATGAGTGAGTGACGAGGAACAGAGCCGAAAAGAACAGCCAAATGGAACAATTACTAAACAATTACAATTAACTCAAATGTTAAAAGCTGGCTCCTTATCATGTGCTAATGAGATGATGAATAGAATTCTGGGCAGCGGAGCGCTGGGCACCTCTCGGGCTACTGTACCGCGAGACGCCAGACGTCCCTCCTCCCGAGGCTGAACTTTTCAACCTTCCACAGGCTAATCTCCCTTTCAGGTCGAGGGAGGTTAGAATAATCCTACAACACACACTGGCCCCAGGTGCAGGATTATCTTCAGCACTTTGCTTTAATCCCACCCAAACAGACTTCAGAAAGAACTGGGGTTTTCACACTGGTGGTTACCTGTGTCAAAACGGGCGCGATTGTGTGGGCATGCACAGGCACAGGCCCGCACACGCCAACTAGCACAATCAAGCAGTTGCAAGCACTAACACACATGCACATACACTCACGCTGTGTAGAGAGGACAAATTTTGGCTCCTTTGAGAGGACTTTCTCACATTGGACTGGATTTGAGATATCGATTTTTACAGTAGAGCACCTAGACTGATTGGCGCTGGCTGAAACTCAAAAGAAAACTGCAATGTCTTGTTACTGTTCTCATAAAATGAGAACCTGTCCTCTCCAAATTCTTGTGGATGACTGACCGTAATAATTTTGTTTGTTTGACTGTTTGCATTGTCTAACAGTGTATCACCATAACGCTTTCATCAAACAGAACGCTGCTTTACATACTCACAGAATAGTTGCTCTGTGCTACAACTAATGGTACAGTACAGACATATGCTGCTGTAGGGATTATGAGTCATGCTAGCTGACTCCAGAGCTCTGGGCTCTCTTTCACCCACTGTGGGGACACACTGCAAATATACTAAACACCGGCTCTGCACAATATACTATACATATGTTTGGTTTGGAAATCGAGGCCATGACGTATTATAAAGGCCTACTTGCAAAAATACTACTACTACTTGCAATCTAATGTTCAGTGCAACATAAAGGGAGTGCTCCAGTGGTGAATGTTCACATCTCTGTTAATACCTCTGCCAAATATTACATCATATAGCTGCAAGGAATTCAGTTTTGGCTGTCGTTGAGTCCATTATCACAATGAAAAATATTGGGCCTACTTTTCATCCACAAACACAAGGTATGTATAATTAGTTAATTACTTGATCATAGCTTTCCCATCACTGTCAGGGAGAGGTCGATTTTTACACAATAGTTAACCAGACTAAAATGGGGGAGATGCTTTTTCATTTCAGTCAGGGGGAGGGTGTAGTATTTTTTTAAATGTATTCCAGGGGAGGGTCATGTAATGTGTAATCAATTAAATGTCATATTGCTCAGGGTTTGATAATGAGTTGCTTTTTAGAGTATGTCATGTGTGCCCAATGATGCCCCTCATCCCTGATTCTCTGCTGGACCAACAATATGAAGTGCGCCTTGTGTGGTCTAAATATAATTATCCATAGCCTATACCAGCCTTTCTCAAACCCCAGTGTGAAGCCTATTTGTCTTGAATAAATACTTGCCATAGGCCTACTTGTGCAATGCACTGAACTATGCATGACGCAGTAAACAAATTGTTTTTCCATTACTAAGTATAGCTACACTAAAACACACACACACACACACACACACACACACACACACACACACACACACACACACAAGCTAGCCCTGCTGTGCAGCCGGCGCGCTCTCTCTCGCTGCCTAGATTTGTTTCAAATAACAGCTGCCCACCAAAACCGGTCTGTGTGATATGTCAGACTTGCCTCAGCATCGATGCCATGAAGCCGTCGAAAATGTGCAGACATTTAGAAACAAGGCGTACACATCTCAAGGATAAATCAGATTATATTGTTTTACAAAAAAAGAGATGACCAACCAAACAAAAATGCTGCACAATAATTTCACAAACAACGATAATTTACTGAAGGCTTCATACTTACTCTCTCATAACATTTACAAGTGCCAGGCTACTTTCACTACAGTTTAAAAGCTGGTAACGCACTCAGTCGTCGATTCTTGCCTAAAGGTTTTAGGCCCAAGTGCTGCTACAAAGATCAGTAAAATCCTACTTTCCAATGACACTCTCACACACACAGAATCCTGAATATAGCAGACGATATTGAATCACATGAAGGTTTTAGACCGAGCCCGCACATCAAATTGGTTTGCAATCCAATTAGACGAGATGACTGACATTTTAAAATTGCTCTACTTCTTGTACATATTCGCTACATTTATGAAGAATGTCTGATGCAAAGAGTTTCCTCAGAATATAACGGCAGGTGAATATTCTGTGTTCTGAACGAGTGCATACTGCAATGGGACATGGATTATGATGTAGGCCTACTAACAAGGATGCTTGCTCAACATATCCATGCAGGGACGTCCAAGTGACATTTTCATTCAATTGCGGATTTCAAGAAAAAGCTGGACATCTGGAGAGACCGAGTGGATAGAGGCATTTTCGATATGTTCCCCCTATTCTCAACTGTGGGTGATGTAGACATGGACCACGTGAATACATTGATGGGGTCACTTTTGAGCCAAACTCTGCTCAAATTCGAGGAATACTTCCCCTCGCAATCTGATCCATACCAGGGAAAGCAGTGGAGGTGTAATCCGTTCACGACCACCGAAGAGACTCACAAATTGTCACCGGTTCTTGATGATAAACTATTAGTGCTGTCCTGTGACCAAGGTCTGCGCGCTCGTTTCAACAAGGACGTTTTAATGAGATACGCCTGTCCACATTCTGGCTGTTCAGCAGTGGAGAATACCCGCAACTCTGCGAAATGGCAGTGAAGACTTTAATCCCCTTTCATTCAACCAATTCATGTGACACCATCTCCTCCTCTCTTGCTGCAACAAAGTCAAACTATCGCACGACTGGCTGCTGAAAACACCTTGGGGTGTCCCGGGCCCAAAAAGGTTTGAGAAAGGCTGGACTATACTATAGGCTATAGACCTAGACTATATGAAGAGCATGTTCGGAGAAGCACAGGGAAAGGTTATATTTCTAAGAAAATGTACTTCCTTCCTGAGTTTTTGCACTTCTGGGATGGTGGATATAAAACTAGACTACACTGCATTACACACTGCAATGAATAGGCAGGCGTTCCCAATCATGAGCCTGGCCTGCCCTGCTCTTGCTGATGTAAACCCTTTTGTGCTGCCTAACCAATGACTGTGCTGTGTACGTTGGCACTTCAGGAGGCGAGTCAATTTGTTTGAAAATACGCAATATCTGTGCTCGCGGACTAGGCCTACTGATGTCCTGTTCAGCTTGAGAGGGAGAGCGAGAAGGTAAGCTTGCTATTGCTATAATTGATTTGAATAAAAACGAAATGTTCTGTTGCCCATAATGAAGTTATTTATAAGAGTTATTGACCTTACAATAAGCCATATTTGAGTAATTTACATTACTATGAAGCGGCAGCTGCAGAGATGGACAGCGCAAGGGTGCTGAAAGTAAGATAAATCGAGAAGACCTAATTCAGTTTAACACTCTTCATTTCAATTTGACTTTAGGAAACTAACAACAAGAGGTTTTTGTGTTGGAGCATATTTCTTCCTATTCAATAAACAAGAGGTAGGTCTACCTGATGTGACGCCGATGCATATGGGAAATATTGGGTTTGTCCCAATGACATTCAGAGGCTGCGATATAACCTTTTAGAGCCAAGGACAAGTTTACTTGGCTTGGGAAGTAATGATTCTGTCTCTATCAATTGACGTTTGAACACTTCAACATGTTATTAAACAGCATTCAGTAGTAACTCGAAATCAGTCAGGAGCAGGCCAAGTAGCCTATCAATTATTTAGGCTATATTATTTGTATTATCATTTAAGAAATCAATTGTAAAGCATTTGTGATACGCTACATGCTGGCAGGATCACTCAGTATTTCAACAACAGCACTTCAACAGCACGCGTATACTTTTAGCATTTAGACTGTACAGTATAAAAGGAGAAAGAAATACTTCAAATTAAGTAATAATTCAACAAGAAAGGCCTTTTTAGGCTGTACAGTGCCTTTGAATTCACTTTTAGAAACATGTGTTTGGCCAGTCTTTGGTTTTAAGGATCATGTGGTGAGCTAATAATGCCTACAGTAGTTTGTTAATTTAGCCTAGCAGATACTTTTATATTCCCATGCCCTAATCACAGTCAACACATCTATTTTGTAACAACAATATCATAGATATAAAATATAATTAAATACAAAATTAGAGATTCCAAATGAAGAAAAAAGCTTACAAGTGCACACCTGATGATATGTGGCTGCTGTGTTAAACAATGCATGTATTTTTCTCTATATCGTTGCAGATCAGATACTTCAGTTGTACCTGGTTTTGTTGAGCTCATTTTTTTACTGTTGATAGACAACTTTAGCACGGTTCCTAACTTAGAATATCCTCTTTTTTAACAATGGCCTGTACTGAAATCCAAATGTCTCAGGTGCTGCAGCATTCGCACATTCATTGTCATGCTCTGTTGTGGTATAAAAAAAAGATTCTGCTTGTCTCCAGTCAAAAATGAAGTAGAATGGCATGAAAAGCATTTCTAAAAGGCATTTTTTTCTTCTCAGACTGTAAATAAGATGATAGATTCATGCAGTGCTTTTCTTGTAATGGATATATTTCCACCCTTGTCCGTGATTGTCTGTGAATCCACAACCTTCTGGCTACTTTGCCATGAAATGCTCACAAAATGAAGAACGGATTCTAAAACGTCATATCTAAGGCTCTCCTAGGAGTGAGGGTAAATGGTAGGCATGTTTCTCTGCTATAAACGTTATGTTTTAATCATTATTTTGCCTATAGGGGAGAATCATTTCTTTTTGTTCAAGCATTCAGGGAGGGTCGGGTAAAAATGTATTTTACTGAAGGGAGGGCCATCCATTTTCATTTCAGAGAGATCTGAATTTCTTCAAGGTATCCCTCGTTATATATAATGTACAGTCAATAACGTGATCGTGGTAACACATCTGTAACACATTGGGATAGAAGAACACTCAGCACCAATTCCCCATCCCCCATTCTCCTCCCCAAACAGAGTTTGTTACCATGTCTGTGTCTATCTGTGCAGTGCCGACCCAGGGTGTCGTTGTGTCTGTGATGTTCGCCAGGAGAATGTGTTCTGACAGATAGTGGTCTACATCACTGCTTGTGGAGAATAGACTCTCAATATGTTTTATTCTATCTGCACTGGATCTGACAACTGGTTTGTGAATAAAAAATATAAATAAATGAACAAATACGGAGAAACTTTGTCAATATTCCGAATGCTGAAATAAAGATATTTAGAGAAACAAATTGTCTCGATACCTCTGGAGTCTCCATATTTTAAAGAAGAGCCACATATGGTTAGGGCTTAAGTGTAAGTGTGTGTGTGTGTGTGTGTGTGTGTGTGTGTGTGTGTGTGTGTGTGTGTGTGTGTGTGTGCGCTTAAATTTCTCAAAAAACAACACTTCCTCAGTCTGTTACTCATAGTCTGCCTTTATTGAAGAAACAATGAACTGAGGGGAGAATCAGAACTTGGCTCCAGCTATACTTCCAGCCCCTCAAAGAGAGCATTCAACAAGGCACTGTAAAAGAGACATAATAAAAGGTCAATAAAAAGGTCATGGCCAACAGTTTGATAGTATAAGCATTTCTCTACTCCAGCAATAACATCTGCGAAACGTGTATGTGACCAAAAAAGTATATTTATATTTAAGTATAAATCAACAACACTCATACCCCTAGGTCAGAACTGTCAGAACTCAACAATATTGTTCAAAAGGAAAAGTTTTCTCCACATCCACAACAACCCTCTTCCTCTCTTCCAATAATCTTAGTTAACTATTATTATGAAAAGAAAGTACAGTAGCCTTGAGTGTTTCCATCTCATCTCTTCAAAAGCCATGTTAAAACAAAGGAGGCCCATCATCATCATCATTGGAGTGCTCTTACTTACAGTAGGATTAGGATAGTTATCTAATCTTAAGCATCTGCTGTAATATCACTCAACAAGTAGAGTATATTTCTCCATAATCATTTAGATCAGGTATTACAATTTGTGGAGACTGTATATTACTGTATTATTATCATTGAACCCCAACAGGTTGTCTAATGTAATGAACTCTAGTACAATGCCTACTGTATTTGGATAATGGGAAAACTGTGTTTGCATAATGGGGGCACTTACAAGTGAAAATGTCTTGTAGCTGAATCAGGAGTTCAAGAAGGCAAAGCTAAAAATATGGCACTGAGTTAGGATTCAAGCTATCCACGGCCCTCTTTTCACTCTCCTGCTCCCCCACAGAGCAAAATAATTCAGCATCAGTGGATGAAAGAGGGCACAATCCTGCAGGTTTAAAATTCTCTCTCAACCAGACCTAGAGCACAGAGCCAAATCAGGCAAAGAAAGACAGACAATATTTGAATGGAGTGAATCATAAGAGAGCTACATAGCTCTATAATTGAACACATGTATATCTCTCCCCCTCTCTCTCCTCCTCTCTTACCCTCTCTGCAGGGATGCTGGGCTGTGACGCAACATGTCTACCAAATACAATCCCTTGCCCTCCCCTCCCTTCCCCAATGCCCATTTTTGGATATTGTCTAGAACAGACTGTGTGCTAATCCTTGCTCCCACGGAATCAACCTTTTTAATGATCTCATTGCATTAGTGTCCCATAATGCACTGCAGATGGCCCGTTCTGGTCTGGTGCCCAGTGTGTCGCCAATCAAAACAGTCAACCCTCACCTTAATCAGCTGTCCGGTGTTAGTTTGCAAACATCCCAAGATCTGTGGGTATTTTGCAAAGGCGACACTAGGTGCAATGCCTCCAACAAAAGGTTTTTGGACCTCGTTATCGACGACAAGTACATCCGCCCACCCTGTTCAGTGATGCTCACTCCCAGGGTCCCAAGCACTGAATGAATGGCACCTTGAATAATAAGGCAATTATTGCAAAACATTTTCACAGATCTAAGTAATTCCACAGGATTATCTTTTTGATCGACTTGAAAAAAGAACAAGGTCCGTCCGTACACAATGTTTTTCTCCGGGATAAAATGCTCTCACATGAAGAAAGGGGCATTAGAAGGGAATATTCATCTTATTTTCAGTATGCCTCAGATCTAATAGGCTATTTAATTTGGATTATATTTAGGAGGAATGTTATTAAGATACCTGATTCACTTACAGTACTCATAGTCTCCACAACAGCTACAACTGTACAAAGTGAAGATGACATTTAAAGGTTAGCGAGGCTCTTATCAAGGTCTATTAAAGCGAATGGAGTCACGAGTTTCCTCACATCCTTACATTCTGTATTGAAAGTTACTGTCACGTTCTGACCTTTATTTCCTTTGTTTTGTCATTATTTAGTATGGTCAGGGCGTGCGTTGGGGTGGGCAGTCTATGTTTGTTTTTCTATGATTTGGGGATTCCTATATTTCGACCTAGTAAGGTTCTCAATCAGATGCAGGTGTCATTAGTTGTCTCTGATTGAGAATCATACTTAGGTAGCCTGGGTTGCACTGTTTGTTTGTGGGTGATTGTCTATGTTGATTGCTTGTTTCAGCGCAGTTCGCATTAGCTTCACGGTTGTTATTTCGTTTATTGTTTTTGTATAGGGTTTCAGTGTTCAGTGTTTTCTTTATTAAAATTAATGATGAACACATACCACGCCGCATTTTGGTCCTCCGATCCATCTCGCCTCTCCTCTTCAGATGAAGAGGAGGACGACCGTGACAGTTACTCTAATGTCTGGATCTTGTTAAAAACCTCTATGGGATTGGTGGGTCCCCCGCTGGTTGGGTGAGCTAACGTAGGCTAATGCGATTAGCATGAGATTGAAAGTAACAGGAACATTTCCCAGGACATAGACATATCTGATATTGGCAGAAGGATTAACAAGAATTTAAGCAAACTGCACTGTCCAATTTACAGCAGCTATTACAGTGAAATAATACCAATGCTATTGTTTGAGGAGAGTGCACAGTTATGTGCACTTGACAATCTATTAATTAACCAATTAGGCACATTTGGGCAGTCTTGATACAATATTTTGAACAGAAATGCAATTGTTCATTGGATCAGTCTAAAACTTTGCGCATACACTGCTGCCATCTAGTAGCCAAAATCTAAATTGCGCCAAGGTTGGAATAATGCATTATGGCCTTTCTCTTGCATTTCAAAGATGATGGTACAAAAATACAAAGAAACACATTGTTTTTTCTTTGTATTATCTTTTACCAGATCCAATGTGTTATATTCTCATACATTATTTTCACATTTCCACAAACTTCAAAGTGTTTCCTTTCAAATCTTATCAAGAATATGCATATCCTTGCTTCAGGTCCTGAGCTACAGGCAGTTAGATTTGGCTATGTCATTTTAGGCGAAAATTGAAAAAAATGGGTGGATCCTTAAGAGGTTTATTTGATGCTCTTATCTACCATTGAGAGCATGGGGCATATCAGTCACTTTGGATGATTCTGTACGATCCATATCTTTGGGGGAAATTCAATCAGATTTGTGGGAAAGTATAGCTGGATTATGACATGGTTCCTACATATTATACAGATTGGTTTCAAGTTATGCCAATATGTCATGTTAGTTTATATAAAAAAGTGAAATGCTGATTGATGATTTGTTACTTATCTGAATATTGGGCCATTTGCGTCCCTACTATTTAAAATATATTCCATTTCATTGAGTGCAGAGATTCAGTTATTAACAACATTTAGTCGATATCTGGTGTTTAATATCAAGGGACTATTATTGTGGAACCACACCGGTAGAACCTTCCCTGATTATAGATATCATTACATGTTCCTGTGATGACAAAGCCACCAACACAATAGCCACAATAGCCATCAACGCTTGCAGATCATCTGTCAAATCAATGTCATCCTATCAACTCATTCACTGTGCCATACTGGCAAGACAACAACAGCAGCCACTTTTTACTATCTATCTCAATCGCCATCTCATCTACGGTCCCATTGTGGGGTTTGTTTGACAGGTCTTTTTTGTTTTCCGTTCCATTGGTTGCTCTCTATCATCTCTGGTAAGACTCAGTCATTATTGCCTGCCATGTCTGGAATGTATAGGGACAATATTGATTTGCTTCCAATAGAAAATGTGAAAAGAGATGTTTTGAAGGACGATTTAGAGACTGACTGTAGGCTACTGCCTGCAGTAAACCACTCCAGGCTGCTGGAGTCTCTGTATTGATTGTATGCTGTAAGTAATTCCCTTGCATCCTTTCATCATTCTGCATTATTTAAATAAAGTCTGTCAGTTTTCTCAGGCAGTCATTTCACATCATTCATAGTCAAATCTTGGAACGTAGATATAATTCTTGGACATGGAATTGCAGGTATATATCAATTGACTATGCCTATTTCCTTTTAATTTCACTACATTTTTGTTGGGTCAGTGCAGAGGCAAAATGAATTCAAATTGAGGTTGGTTCTTTTTTTGTGTGTGGAGGCCTGGAACGCCCTGGGATGATTGCCAAACTCCAACTGCCACCAGAGTAGCTGTAACATTTAACAAAATCTGACATCAAACAGTCCCTGAACACTGTCCACCTTGGATCAACTGGACACTGCGGTTTGCATCAATGGGCCTTGAAATGTGATTAGAAGCACACCACTGCCATCTGATAGAATACTGCAGTCTGTGGTCTGCGGCTTTACACCCAGTCAGCCCACTAGCCTTATCTCGCTCCCTCACTGCCCCACTGCTATACCTGGACATAGTAGGTCGTCTTAGCGTGGACACACGATCAGCTCCAGGATATGATCTTAGCTCACAGGAAACAAGTTCAAAAAGGTATCACGAAGTCAGTGAACCAAGTCGTCATGGAAAATCAGAGGTCAAAACGGGAGATTTACTTCCCTGTTAATCTCAGTGTTTCTAAACTCATTCACCTATGATCCTTAATTTGTCATGAGCCTCAGCTAAAGGACGGACAATAGGCAAATGGATCATCCGGTGATGAACCTCACAAGAAACATGTTTTTCATTTTAGGCGTGTGTCCCTGTAACAGTGCTCCCTGATGTCCCGACAACACTTCATTCATTATTCATTCTCAGAGGCGTCACTCGTCTCTTCTCTCCACCGACGCCGCCACTACGACAACGCTCACACAAGAATATTCAAACTTTAATTACTTTTCACCATTCGTATTTCACTTCGTAGAGAAAAAAACCCCACAATATGTTACATTAGCTGTCATGCACTGGCTATGGGTTTTGTGTCTTCCTCTTAATAAGGCGTCTCGCTAATGGAGAGCCGCAATGACTAATGATGTACCACTCTAGGGTGTATTAACTAGCATTTCACGCGTCGTTTGCAGAAAATGCAAGTGCAAACATTTATTGTGTCTCTCTTCAATTAAAACACAAACAGCATAGCCATCAATAGATTGCGGAGCCATATATGGGAGGGCACACAAACCAAGAAAACGTAGGTTAAGCGCAAAAGCACAATGTTCTTGACCTGAGTTGCTATATTTGCCTGCGGCATTATAATCACTTCAGATCTTCCAGACTGGTACCCCATATTGACGCTGAATCTAGAAGGCTGAATACAAATGTGATTGCTCTACTGATTTCCTCTGCATCGGGTTGCGACCCTAACCCCCCCTCCACTCTGTGACATGATAAATTACTTTCAGCTGCAAACCACGACGATGGAATTTGAGGAAGCACAAGTCTGTCTTGGGACAGCCGAGGACGGAACAATAACAGCACAGAGTTTTGCCGCAAATCAAGAGATAGCTTGTAATGTGTTGACATCAATAAGAGCATCTCCAGTTACAGATTAATCAGTGTCATCAGTGGGGAAGAGCAACAGAAAGGCTGAAAGGAAATGAATACCAACACAAGGTCCAGGTCGAGAATCTACTGATCCACCTAATAGCTGCTCTCAATGTTCTAAAACAGACTGATGAGGAGAGACTGCTGATTTAGAGTTGGCATGACAACACTCCAAGCCATCCTTAGTCAGCTGTCTGAGGAGAACAACAGCAGGTAACAGGAGCAAAGGCTTTCAGACAAAACGATCAGGGGAAGAGATGAATGTGAATATTACAGTAGGTTAGGTAACTCTCTAAAGCGCATTTGGTATCTCTTACCCAAGACAATTCCGTTTGCCAGGAGTATGTAGGAAGGAAACAATAATAAATGTGATATACAGTCCATTCTGAAGGTATTCAGACCCCTTTACTTTTACAACATTTTGATGTTAGTCATATTATAAAATGGATTTTTACAAAATTGACCTCATTATTCTATACACAATACCCCATAATGACAAAGCAAAAACTATATTTTTTTATATGTTTGCAAATGTACAAAAAAGCATGATGCTGCCACCACCATGCTTCACCGTAGGGATGGTGCCAATTTTCTTCCAGATGTAACGCTTCACATTCAGGCCAAAGAGTTAAATCTTGGTTTCATCAGTCCTTTAGGTGCTCTTTGGCAAACACCAAGCGGGCTGTCATGTGCCTTTTACTGAGGAGTGGATTCAGTCTGGCAACTCTGCCATAAAGGCCTGATTGGTGAAGTGCTGCAGAGATGGTTGTCCTTCTGGAAGTTTAGAGCATCCTAGTGTTTAGAGCATTAGACTAGTAACCGAAAGGTTGCAAGTTCATATCTCCCAGCTGACAAGGTACAAATCTGTGCTTCTGTCCCTGAACAGGCAGTTAACCCACTGTTCCTAGGCTGTTCCTAGGCTGTCATTGAAAATAAGAATTTGTTCTTAACTGACTTGCCTAGTTAAATAAAGGTAAAATAAAAAATGGTAGATTTCTAGATAAAGAGATGGAAAAGGGGTCTCAGAAAATATCTACTAGAAAAAGTCTTAAAATGTATCAGAAATAAATCAAAACTGTCACACCGTGATCTGTTTCACCTGTCTTTGTGATTGTCTCCACCCGCCTCCATACCTGTGTTCTCTGTTTGTCTGTTCCCAGTTCATTTTGTTCGTCAAGCCTACCAGCATTTCTTCCCTTGCTCCTGTCTTTGCAATAGTTCCTGTTTTCTTGTGTCCCGGTTTTGACCATTCCTGCCTGACCTGACCCTGAGCCTGCCTGCGTCCTGTACCTTCGCCCCACCTATCTGGATTACTGACCTCTGCCTGACCTGACCCTGAGCCTGCCTGCCGTCCTGTAGCTTCGCCCCACCTATCTGGATTACTGACCTCTGCCTGACCTGACCATGAGCCTGCCTGCCGTCCTGTACCTTCGCCCCACCTATCTGGATTACTGACCTCTGCCTGACCTGACCCTGAGCCTGCCTGCCGTCCTGTAGCTTCGCCCCACCTATCTGGATTACTGACCTCTGCCTGACCTGACCATGAGCCTGCCTGCCGTCCTGTACCTTCGCCCCACCTATCTGGATTACTGACCTCTGCCTGACCTGACCATGAGCCTGCCTGCCGTCCTGTAGCTTCGCCCCACCTATCTGGATTACTGACCTCTGCCTGACCTGACCCTGAGCCTGCCTGCCGTCCTGTAGCTTCGCCCCACCTATCTGGATTACTGACCTCTGCCTGACCTGACCCTGAGCCTGCCTGCCGTCCTGTAGCTTCGCCCCACCTATCTGGATTACTGACCTCTGCCTGACCTGACCCTGAGCCTGCCTGCCGTCCTGTACCTTCGCCCCACCTATCTGGATTACTGACCTCTGCCTGACCTGACCCTGAGCCTGCCTGCCGTCCTGTAGCTTTGCCCCAGCTATCTGGATTACTGACCTCTGCCTGACCTGACCCTGAGCCTGCCTGCCGTCCTGTACCTTCACCCCACCTATCTGGATTACTGACCTCTGCCTGACCCTGAGCCTGCCTGCCGTCCTGTAGCTTCGCCCCACCTATCTGGATTACTGACCTCTGCCTGACCTGATCCTGAGCCTGCCTGCCGTCCTGTACCTTCGCCCCACATATCTGGATTACTGACCTCTGCCTGACCTGACCCTGAGCCTGCCTGCCGTCCTGTAGCTTCGCCCCACCTATCTGGATTACTGACCTCTGCCTGACCTGACCCTGAGCCTGCCTGCCGTCCTGTAGCTTCGCCCCACCTATCTGGATTACTGACCTCTGCCTGACCCTGAGCCTGCCTGCCGTCCTGTAGCTTCGCCCCACCTATCTGGATTACTGACCTCTGCCTGACCCTGAGCCTGCCTGCCGTCCTGTAGCTTCGCCCCACCTATCTGGATTACTGACCTCTGCCTGACCTGACCCTGAGCCTGCCTGTCGTCCTGTACCTTCGCCCCACATATCTGGATTACTGACCTCTGCCTGACCTGACCCTGAGCCTGCCTGCCGTCCTGTAGCTTCGCCCCACCTATCTGGATTACTGACCTCTGCCTGACCTGACCCTGAGCCTGCCTCCCGTCCTGTACCTTCGCCCCAGCTATCTGGATTACTGACCTCTGCCTGACCTGACCATGAGCCTGCCTGCCGTCCTGTACCTTCGCCCCACCTATCTGGATTACTGACCTCTGCCTGACCTGACCCTGAGCCTGCCTGCCGTCCTGTAGCTTCGCCCCACCTATCTGGATTACTGACCTCTGCCTGACCCTGAGCCTGCCTGCCGTCCTGTAGCTTCGCCCCACCTATCTGGATTACTGACCTCTGCCTGACCTGACCCTGAGCCTGCCTGCCATCCTGTAGCTTCGCCCCAGCTATCTGGATTACTGACCTCTGCCTGACCCTGAGCCTGCCTGCCGTCCTGTAGCTTCGCCCCACCTATCTGGATTACTGACCTCTGCCTGACCCTGAGCCTGCCTGCCGTCCTGTAGCTTCGCCCCACCTATCTGGATTACTGACCTCTGCCTGACCTGACCCTGAGCCTGCCTGCCGTCCTGTACCTTCGCCCCACCTATCTGGATTACTGACCTCTGCCTGACCTGACCCTGAGCCTGCCTGCCGTCCTGTACCTTCGCCCCACCTATCTGGATTACTGACCTCTGCCTGACCTGAGCCTGAGCCTGCCTGCCGTCCTGTAGCTTCGCCCCAGCTATCTGGATTACTGACCTCTGCCTGACCTGACCCTGAGCCTGCCTGCCGTCCTGTACCTTCACCCCACCTATCTGGATTACTGACCTCTGCCTGACCCTGAGCCTGCCTGCCGTCCTGTAGCTTCGCCCCACCTATCTGGATTACTGACCTCTGCCTGACCCTGAGCCTGCCTGCCGTCCTGTAGCTTCGCCCCACCTATCTGGATTACTGACCTCTGCCTGACCTGACCCTGAGCCTGCCTGTCGTCCTGTACCTTCGCCCCACATATCTGGATTACTGACCTCTGCCTGACCTGACCCTGAGCCTGCCTGCCGTCCTGTAGCTTCGCCCCACCTATCTGGATTACTGACCTCTGCCTGACCTGACCCTGAGCCTGCCTCCCGTCCTGTACCTTCGCCCCAGCTATCTGGATTACTGACCTCTGCCTGACCTGACCCTGAGCCTGCCTGCCGTCCTGTACCTTCGCCCCACCTATCTGGATTACTGACCTCTGCCTGACCTGACCCTGAGCCTGCCTGCCGTCCTGTAGCTTCGCCCCACCTATCTGGATTACTGACCTCCTCCTGACCTGACCCTGAGCCTGCCTGCCGTCCTGTAGCTTCGCCCCACCTATCTGGATTACTGACCTCTGCCTGACCTGACCCTGAGCCTGCCTGCCGTCCTGTACCTTCGCCCCACCTATCTGGATTACTGACCTCTGCCTGACCTGACCCTGAGCCTGCCTGCCGTCCTGTAGCTTCGCCCCACCTATCTGGATTACTGACCTCTGCCTGACCTGACCCTGACTGCCATCCTGTAGCTTCGCCCCACCTATCTGGATTACTGACCTCTGCCTGACCTGACCCTGAGCCTGCCTGCCGTCCTGTAGCTTCGCCCCACCTATCTGGATTACTGACCTCTGCCTGACCTGACCCTGAGCCTGCCTGCCGTCCTGTACCTTCGCCCCACCTATCTGGATTACTGACCTCTGCCTGACCTGACCCTGAGCCTGCCTGCCGTCCTGTAGCTTCGCCCCACCTATCTGGATTACTGACCTCTGCCTGACCTGACCCTGAGCCTGCCTGCCATCCTGTACCTTCACCCCACCTATCTGGATTACTGACCTCTGCCTGACCCTGAGCCTGCCTGCCGTCCTGTAGCTTCGCCCCACCTATCTGGATTACTGACCTCTGCCTGACCCTGAGCCTGCCTGCCGTCCTGTAGCTTCGCCCCACCTATCTGGATTACTGACCTCTGCCTGACCTGACCCTGAGCCTGCCTGCCATCCTGTACCTTCGCCCCACATATCTGGATTACTGACCTCTGCCTGACCTGACCGTGAGCCTGCCTGCCGTCCTGTAGCTTCGCCCCACCTATCTGGATTACTGACCTCTGCCTGACCTGACCCTGAGCCTGCCTGCCGTCCTGTACCTTCGCCCCACCTATCTGGATTACTGACCTCTGCCTGACCTGACCCTGAGCCTGCCTGCCGTCCTGTAGCTTCGCCCCACCTATCTGGATTACTGACCTCTGTCTGACCCTGAGCCTGCCTGCCGTCCTGTAGCTTCGCCCCACCTATCTGGATTACTGACCTCTGCCTGACCTGACCCTGAGCCTGCCTGCCATCCTGTACCTTCGCCCCACATATCTGGATTACTGACCTCTGCCTGACCTGACCGTGAGCCTGCCTGCCGTCCTGTAGCTTCGCCCCACCTATCTGGATTACTGACCTCTGCCTGACCTGACCCTGAGCCTGCCTGCCATCCTGTACCTTCGCCCCACCTATCTGGATTACTGACCTCTGCCTGACCTGACCCTGAGCCTGCCTGCCGTCCTGTAGCTTTGCCCCACCTATCTGGATTACTGACCTCTGCCCACCCTTGACCTGTCCTTTTGCCTGCCCCTGTTCAAATAATAAACGTTTGTTATTTCGACACTGTCTACACCTGGGTCTCACCTCAAATGTGATAAAAACACAATAACGTGGACATAAAGGCCCCTGCCAACTAATATCAACATTTACATTTAGACTTGGTTAAATTGTTTACCTACTGTAAATAAAAATATATTGCCTTCCGCCTGATAATTCCGTTACCAAAAATGTTATATATGTTAAATATCTTTAAGATATTTTCAAATTTCTCTCCCTCATATGGAGAGAAGGAAAGAAGGAAAGTTCACAGAATAAGTAAAAGTAATGGTAGAATGACCAATTCGTTATAGCAATTTTACTGATATAAATGTTGTTTATGATTTATTAAGTCATTTAAAAATTGTACTTCCGACAACAAATTCGTAATGGAATTACCAAAAAATGTGTAATGGATTTTACTGCAACTGAATTGACTACAATGGGAAATCATAATAGTCACAAACCATAGTTGGGTCACCTGCTACTGTTCCCCTTCCACTGCCATGCATACTATTATGTTCAACTCATAAATGTTTTCTTTGTCTTTCTGTTGTCTGACGGTCAAACCAAGAGTGTTAAAACAGTCTGAATTTGGACAACCCCTGCCTCTCTCCCTCTCTAGTTCTCTCTTTGCCTTTCTCTCTCACTCTCGTTATTGTCACCTCTCTCAGCACTTACTGACACCTACCCATAAGCCCCCTCTCTTTCCATGTACTGTAACCAGCATCCTCACCCACTGAGCACCGTCTGACACCAGATGTCAATTGACGTTGAAAAGCAGTTGAAATTTGGTGAGTCCACCCTGGCCTTGATGTTATAACGTCCACAGACGGACCGGTCTGAACCAAATGTGAACTGATCATAGATGTAGGTTTCACAAGTTTGGAGTACAGTGCAGTACTGTACAGTGTGTAGAGCACAATACAGTACCGTACAGTACTGAGTGCAGTATAGTACAGTACAGTGAGTTTAAGCACATTATAAACTGGGTGGTTCAAGCCGAGGATTATGATCTGGAATCTTTTCAATAAATAAAATCAATAAAACGCACAAGGAGAGCATGTGTTATGCTGTATTATCAACTGGGTGGTTGGAGCCCTGAATGCCCTTTGGCTGAAAGCCCTGGTATGGGCTTGACGGGTATGACAAAATATATATTTTAACTCTTCTAATTACCTTGGTAACCAGTTTATAATAGCAGTTAGGCACCTTGGGGGTTTGTGGTATGTGGCCAATATTCCACGGTAAGGGCAGTATCCCGGCACTTCCATGTTGCTTCATTAATAAGAACAGCCCTTAGACGTGGTATATTGGCCATATACCACAAACCTTATTGCTATTAGGTGCCTTTATTAGGTGCCTATATGGTGCCTTGAGGTGCCTTATTGCTATTATAAACTGGTGACCAAGGTAATTAGAGGAGTAAAAATACATATACCACACCCCCTCACGCCTTATTGCTTAAGTATAGTACAGTCCAATACAATTGTACAGAACAATACAGTACGGTACAGTAAAGAAAAGTAGAGTAGAGTAATTTACAGTAGAGTACATTATATTGTACTGTACCTAACTATACTCTACTTTACTGTACTGTATTCTACAGCACTGTACTGTACTGAACTCTACTCAACCCTACTCTGCTCTACTCTGTTCTCATCTGTTGTGCTGTGTTGTACTGCAGTGTACTCTACTGTGCTCTGCTATGTTGCACTATGATGTCTGAACTTGTGAAACATGAGAATGACCTTCATGTCCATAATTATGCATTTCTGTGTTGTACACATTCTGCTACTATAATTCTGTTGCTGTGTGTAAATCCATGTCTCTTAATAACAATACAAAAATATGTGTATTCTTTTTTTTGTTTTGAATTTGACCCTTTTTCTCCCCAATTTCGTGTTATCCAATAGTTTTTTTTAGTAGCTACTATCTTGTTTCATCGCTACAACTCCCGTACAGGCTCGGGAGAGACAAAGGTTGAAGGTCATGCATCCTCCGATACACAACCCAACCAAGCCGCACAGCTTCATTTACACAGCACGCATCCAACCCAGAAGCCAGCTGCACCAATGTGTCGGAGGAAACGCCGTGCACCTGGCAACCTTGGTTAGCGCGCACTGTGCCCAGCCCGACACGCTAGGCCAAGCGCCCCACGGACCTCCCGCCTGGGTGCAAACCCAGAGTCTCTGATGGCACAGCTGGCGCTGCAGTACAGCACCCTTAACCACTGCGCCACCCGGGAGGCCCCCAAAATATGTGTTCTATCTGCAAACATCTTTGAATGTTGATTCGGAATAGATATTGAACAGAGTTTTGGGAAAACGCGGTCGCATAAAAACCTGAGGGAGATTTTAACATAATTCCATTATCAAAGTTGGCATCTGCACAGTTCTTCCACTAAATTCGTTTTTGAAAATTATTCAGTGGTCCTTGTGCATAGAGTTGGTTTGTTAAACATTCCGTTACCGCCCCCAAACAACAGGTTTTAAATGAATTCAAACAACTCCTATAACTTGTGAAATCACAGTGATTCACAACAAAAAAAACAGACATCTGCAATGTATATTCAATTGAAACCCACTTCAATTTGACAGTTTTCTGTCAGCTACACACTGTGAGTGGGCATGTGTTTGTATCCCATACAGCCAAGAATAACAGTCATTTTACATTAATTAAATCACTTCTTTGTGTTGATGTTACCCATCCAGCTCGAGGTAATAGAAAACTTTCAGATACAACACAAGGCATAATAATTGTCTTTGATATGAACAGTTTATTTTTCCCGATGAGAGCTCTATGACCTTCATTATTTGTGTACGCTCAAATTCCTTTGTTTTCCTCCTCCGCTGTTTCTGCGCAGTATTACACTAATGGATTTAATTGTGTTTCATTCCAGCTCTTTGAAAGTAGGATATTGAACAGTGGTCCCTTGAAATGTGAAACACTGATTAAAGAATCTCTCAGAATAATCAAACATTCCCAGACAAATCCATAGACACTGTGGGTCTCACTGAGGCGACAATCAAGGAAGTTCTGAGTAGGAATATAAATGTATTTTTGCAGTGAAGCATATGAAAAGATATGAATACATAGTTACCATATCCCATTGGGCACAGGTGTCAGTTCAGCGTCACAGGTGTCAGTTCAACGTCTAGTTTTTATTTACATTTGGTTGAGTTATCAACTGATGTGAATTCAACGTGAAATCAACAAAACATTTCACCTTGTCATTGGATTTAGGTGAAAAAAGACTAACTCACTATTTTCAAATCCAACCAGTTAATTCAACGTTATCACATTAACTTTTTTCTGTTCAAATGGTTGGAAACAACGTTGATTCAACCAGTTTTTTCCAAGTGGGATGTTATTTACTAAATGGACGAAATGCAGCCTAATGCAGCCATCATGAACTAACCAGTGCATCTAGCCAGTGTAAAACGCAGACATAGTCACCAAAATGGGTGAAATATTGATGTCCCCCCAGGGTCCAGATTGGCACAGCTGTGTAGCTGGGGCCCCAGGGGAGTGGAGGCTGAGCCCACCACACTAGCCTCACCGTTGGTTACTACGGATAATGAAACCAGGGCCTTTAGTACTTTACTCTACTGTACACTACTGTGTCTGACTGGAAGGGACCACACTCAATCTTTGCACCCACATCAGCAATGACAAAAATACAAACAATTGCAGATTAACTGTAACACAAAGATGCTTTCGTTGATAATGTATCATCATGGTATACTGTACTATATGAAACATCTGGACCCCCAATGCCAAAACACTCAGTGACTAGAATCACAGGGACCTCATCTATGTATACAGCCTATAGACGTCCTGTCTCTTCAGCTTATCGGCTTTGTAGGAGATTAAAAACAAGGTTGAAGTAAAGACCGGGGCATTTCAATACAGAGGGGGTCAGTGGGATGGATTGTACAGCAGATGCCGAGAGAGAGAGAGAGAGAGAGAGAGAGAGAGAGGGAGAGATATTCCCATCACTGTATAAACTCAATTTTGGGCTTAAAGGACAGATGCTGAACAAAGAACATTGTCAAGACAAATTTTTCCACTGACAATGTATCATTGGGGTTAATTGGGTTTCAGTCCGGCTTCTTCCGTTTGGGGCCCTAATGAACACAACCCTGACTTGCTGGATGGCTGCTGTTTGCAAGAATGATTTGCTTGTGTTCAATGGTCTGAAGTCAGCCATGGATTCACTGGCTGTAACTCAGTCTTGTGTTATTGATGTTGAATGAGAGTTATTTTCTGTACCACAGGCCAAGCACAACTGTTATACTTTGCAGGGGCGCAACTTCCACGGGGAAGGGGACGGGACGGGGGGAAAGTCATATCCCGTGTGCTTTAGAACCATGCAGGCACCTCGGAACAGGCGGACGGGGCGTGTAATTCTGCATCCAGCGATTTCTAAAGCAAGTGTAGCATCTTTTCATCTTAAGAATTTGTCTCCCCTCTAAGTCGCACATACAGATGATTTAGAACGATTTTGCGGGAGATTCGTGGGACAGTGTAACCTAAATGAAGAACTTTTGGGGGCAGCAATTGAATTACTGTTTCCTGAGTAAATTAGAGCCGGTGGTGTTAAACTACTATATATAGCCTTCCTGTATTTTGTGTGGAAGGACCACCAGGCTGCAGGCTGGTCCCACGGATAGTAGCCCAGCCCAGCATGTGAGTCAAGGTGATCAGAGGCAATTAAGCACTGTTGACAGGACTAATGACCTATTCTCTTCCCAAAACGAGAGAGAAGAGGGAACTGGCAGCAAGGGAGACTGGAGAAAAAAAAGAGTGATAGCTTCTTCAAAGGAGAGGAAGAAGAGGACAAACTACCTCTGGGGAATGGCAACCACGGATCCACACCACCACCACCGAGAGGAGCTCTCCTCGAACAGATAGTTAAGGCAGTGACACAACTGTGATTTATGTTATAGTTAAAATTGACTCCGTTTGTGTTCCTTATTCCTGCAAAGAAGATGATTTGTGTTTTCCTTGTGAGATCATCCTTGATTGTATGTGATTGTTTGAGAAGAAGGAAATACCTCAATAGAGAACTTTGTTCAATGTAAGTGTCACGCCCTGGCCATAGAGAGGATTTTATTCTCTATTTTGGTTAGGCCAGGGTGTGACTAGGGTGGGCATTCTACGTTCAATTTCTATGTTTTGGATTTCTGTGTTTGGCCGGGTGTGGTTCTCAATCAGAGGCAGCTGTCTATCGTTGTCTCTGATTGGGAACCATACTTAGGTAGCCTTTTCCCACCTGGATTTTGTGGGTAGTTATTTTCTGTTTAGTGTTGGTTGCACCTTGCAGAACTGGTTCGACTATTCTTTTGTTATTTTGTATTCAGTGTTCAGTCAGTTAAGCTAATAAAGATGGACACGTACCCCGCTGCATTTTGGTCCAAGGACTCCTCCTCTTCTTCCGACGAAAGCCGGAAGACTCATTCGAGTCGGGAGTAGGTTTTCTTACTTTCCACTTTAGAGCAAACTAAAAATACTTGGTCCTTTCACATTTGTTTCAATCAATCAAAGCACATTCAGCATGGTAGGATTATTCAGATAACCATCCTATAATCTCATTTAAAAAATGTGGTTGTGTTTTTGGTCTAACAGTAAAGCTGTACCATGCTATTATATTTGGTTCTGTTATGTAGAATGCTAATGAATCATTATGTGATTTTCCTATAATTTTTTTGAGATTTTATCTAACCTTACAGAAACGAGAGACCACGTGGGGCTGATTTATAAAAACCTGGGAATATATGGCTAATGAGAAAATTCTGGTTGGTCTCAGGGAATGTAAAACAGTTAGGAAGGGAGACTTAAAACAGAATTGAGTGAAGTTGCAGTAAATATATTGAATGAGCAACTAATGAGCATGGAGACTGGAGAGCCTCACATGTTTGACAAAATTACCTCATATCTTTCAGTCTGAACATGGCCCATGAATTTAGCCCGAAAGGATTTGAAAGATGTGATTGGTTGACCATAGCCCTATGACATTGGCCTACCTATGGTCTTGCGCGGCAGAATATCAGATCTTAAAAACGATTTCAGGTGCGACGAGCAATCCCGTGTCCGGGATCGTAATTATAGCCTCAAGCTCATTACCATAACGCAATGTTAACTATTCATGAAAATCGCAAATGAAATGAAATAAATATATTGGCTCTCAAGCTTAGCCTTTTGTTAACAACACTGTCATCTCAGATTTTCAAAATATGCTTTTCAACCATAGCAAAACAAGCATTTGTGTAAGAGTATTGATAGCTAGCATAGCATTAAGCCTAGCATTCAGCAGGCAACATTGTCACAAAAACAAGAAAAGCATTCAAATAAAATCATTTACCTTTGAAGAACTTCAGATGTTTTCAATGAGGAGACTCTCAGTTAGATAGCAAATGTTTAGTTTTTCCAAAAATATTATTTGTGTAGGAGAAATCGCTCCGTTTTGTTCATCACGTTTGGCTAAGAAAAAAACCCGTATCCGGGGGTGTAATTATAGCTTCAAGCTCATTACCATAACGCAACGTTAACTATTCATGAAAATCGCAAATGAAATTAAATAAATATATTGGCTCTCAAGCTTAGCCTTTTGTTAACAACACTGTCGTCTCAGATTTTCAAAATATGCTTTTCAACCATATCAAAACAAGCATTTGTGTAAGAGTATTGATAGCTAGCATAGCATTAAGCCTAGCATTCAGCAGGCAACATTTTCACAAAAACAAGAAAAGCATTCAAATAAAATCATTTACCTTTGAAGAACTTCGGATGTTTTCAATGAGGAGACTCTCAGTTAGATAGCAAATGTTCAGTTTTTCCAAAAATATTATTTGTGTAGGAGAAATCGCTCCGTTTTGTTCATCAGGTTTGGCTGAGAAAAAAACTTGAAAATTCAGTCATCAAAACGCCGAACATTTTTTCCAAATTAACTCCATAATATCGACAGAAACATGGCAAACGTTGTTTAGAATCAATCCTCAAGGTGTTTTTCACATATCTATTCAATGATGAGTCATTCGTGGCAGTTTTGTTTCTCCTCTGAATCACATGGGAAAATACATGCAGCTGGAGATTACGCACCAATTTCGACGGAGGACACCAGGCGGACACCTGGTAAATGTAGTCTCTTATGGTCAATCTTCCAATGATATGCCTACAAATACGTCACAATCCTGCAGACACCTTGGGGATACGAAGTGTAGGCTCGTTCCTGGCGCATTCACGTTGGAACACAGCGCCTCAAAAATCTGGCTCACTTCCTGTTTGAAGTTTCATCTTGGTTTCGCCTGTAGCATTAGTTCTGTGGCACTCACAGACAATATCTTTGCAGTTTTGGAAACGTCAGAGTGTTTTCTTTCCAAAGCTGTCAATTATATGCATATTCGAGCATCTTTTCGTGACAAAATATCTTGTTTAAAATGGGAACGTTTTTTATCCATAAATTAAAAGAGCGCCCCCTATATCCAAGAAGTTAATATCACCAGTACCACATTCTTTTGATATACATTTTTTCATAAGTGCAACGTGACTGCAAGAGATAGGTTGGAATGTTTGACTGAAATACTGTACAAATCAATCATTTTTTCTACATTTGTTGTTTTTGTATTTGTTGATAAAGTTCGGGACATTATTTTTTTGGGTTGTGGGACGTGGGATAAAGGGACAAAATGCGTGACTGTCCCACACAATACGGGACATGTGGTCACCCTAGTTGCACAAGACTCGTTAGAAGGGCCTGTGACAAAAAATTGCAGAATGACTGCCGGAAATTCATTGAATGCAATTGTAATCTTCTTTCTATGAATTTGGCTCTAGAGTTTGAACGGTTTGGGCTATTGGCAATTATGACTCCATCCCTTTGTCATGATCATGATGATGGGGTACAACACTTGTGTGCTCAGATTGATGCACAGAATCACTGGGTGAAAGAAATTGATCTTCTGTTCAAAGAAATATCATTTTCATCTTTACTAAACTTTCCAATACTTGCCTGATGCATTTAATTTACAATGAAATGTGGCATAACCTGATTTGACATATATTTGTGTTCTTTGAGGCTAGATTCAAATGTTTCTTGAAATAATCTGTACACCTTTTTTTCTGGATACCCCAAGTGTCCTAATATAGAGAATAATATGTTATCACTGTCTTAAAACAAATATATGTTAGGGCAGTAATATAATGCAGAAAATGCTTAGTTTAGAGGAATGCACTGTACTTCAGCATTGTAAAGGTCTGCCACATCTGTCTCTGTCTTTCACCATCCCTAAATAGTGGTTTTCAATCAGAGCCCTAATAAAGGTGTTTGTCAAACCTGATTGAGCTTTTCACATGTACCAACACACGGGTGTGATCATTCTACAGTGGTCCCTGTAGCGTACGATCAAACCGGTGTGATTAGAAAACGTATTTAGAACGTCCAGTTTCGGTATGAAGCAACAATCAGCATTTGAGCTGGCCACACTGTTTTTTTCAGAAACACTTTGCACAAACACAGTCCTTACAAAGTTATGTCCAGAATGTGAGCAGTTTATTTTTGGATGCAATGTTCAGACATTCACAGAAATAGCTACTGTCACGTTCTGACCTTAGTTCCTTTGTTTTGTCTTTTT
The DNA here is from genome assembly GCF_034236695.1 of Oncorhynchus nerka. Taxonomy (NCBI): domain Eukaryota; kingdom Metazoa; phylum Chordata; class Actinopteri; order Salmoniformes; family Salmonidae; genus Oncorhynchus; species Oncorhynchus nerka. Next base: position 36,774,643 of record NC_088419.1, on the reverse strand, counting down.
TTTTGTATGGTTGGGTGGGTTTTTCTATGTTAGTTTTTCTATGATTTTCTATTTCTGTGTTTGGCCTGGTATGGTTCTCAATCAGAGGCAGCTGTCAATCGTTGTCCCTGATTGAGAACCATATTTAGGTAGCCTGTTTTCAATTGTGTTTTGTGGGTGGTTATTTTCAGTCTTTGTGTGTCTGCACCAGACAGAACTGTTTCGGTTGTTTGTTTGTTATTCAGTGTTGAGTTTTTTCCTTAAATAAGATGAACCCTTACAACACTGAGCTTTGGTCCTTACCTTCTTCCTCTGAATTCCGTTACAGCTACAGCATAACACATTCCTACAAACCGGAAAAATGTAGGCTACATTTGTCCTAGCGCTGAGGAAAGATCGACATAACACAAGCCTTCATATTTTTAGAACTCTCAGATGACAGACACTACAATGAATTAGCTAATAGCAATTACTATTTATAATTAATCACATCACAGGTGAGCTCACCATTGATCAAAATAATTGAATAGAAATGGAAAGTAATCTGACGATGGGTAGATTCTGCACGTCACTATGTTTGTTTTTTCACAGAAACCAAAGGTAATAACAGGAGACAAGATGAACTTGGTCTGTTTTTAGTATGCATGTTGAAGGGGGTGTGTCGTCTACCATTGTTCACATCCCACCATTCACTTCCGGAAGTTCTCAAAATAATTAGTGAGTCCTCACGGACCTCATTTTGTTATAACATCTTGGGTACGACAGACGATTACGTGAAACCCAGAATAGATTGTATGTCAACAAACATGGCTCCACACATAGCTGGAATTAGCTTAGCGCACCATAATCAGTACAAACTTCAAAAAAGTATCTTACACACATATGTGTCCATTACAATCTATGCAAGAATCAGAATGTATGTTTTGTCACCCGTACTTGAAAACATTGTAACGCCCTGCTCTGTTTCACCTGTCCTTGTGCTTGTCTCCACCCCCCTCCAGGTGTCGCCCATCTTCCCCATTATCCCCCGTGTTTTCTGTTTATCTGTTGCCAGTTTGTCTTGTTTGTCAAGCTTACCAGCGTTTGTCCTGTCAGCTCCGGGTTTTTCCCAGCCCCTCTATTTTGGTTTTTGACCCTTGCCTGTCCTGACCCTGTACTCGCCCGCCTGCACACTCTGTCTACCCGTATCTGGATTTCCGACCTCACCAGACCTGACCCTGCTTGCCGTCCTGTACCTTTGCCTCTGTTGCAGTAATAAACATTGTTACTTCTTCACAGTCTGCATCTCTGGCTTCCCTTATGGTGCTAAATATGTGAATAAAACAGTAAATATATAAATTATCACCACACAAAACATTTTCTGATTGTGATTTATTGATACAAGTGGTGCATGCCGGCAGTCAATCATGTAACCTCTCACTCCCACTCTGAGCCATTCAGTGTTGTTCTTTATGTATGTAGCTAGTGAGCTAAGCTGTAGCATTAGATATGTCTTTCAAAAGGAGACAACTCACAAATGCAGAAATTCTGGATATTTTTATACATTTGGACAATGAGCCTGAGTATGAAAGTCAGAAATCGGATTCTGACAGTGAAAGTAAGGAGCTGCCCCCCAACCTTGTAGCCATTGAGAACCCTGAATCTGAGGACACCTTTTCCACTGATGAAGTCCCAGGTCCCTTTGAAGATGCTGGTGGTGATGGAGGCAGACCGACAGTGGATGAAGTACAGGAGTTCTGTGGTAGCTGGAAGGCCGCCAGCCATTTCATCCCTCCTGGCCCTGCTGTTTGCTTTGATTAATCCCAGTCTGGAGTGCAGAGCCCCTTGCCATTTCCATCTGAGGCTTCAACTTGAGTGTTTCAAGTTTTTTCTGAAAGAGGAGCTGGTGGGAGACGTAGTAGAGAAGACCAATCGCTATGCCTTGCAGCAACAGGAGAAGAGAGAGCCCGGAGTGAGGGGGAAACTTAATAGGTGACAACCACAATTAGTGGAACGTATACCTTCCTGGTGACAGATCCTATGTTTGCAACTCCCTTCTTCTCCACCCTCTTTTCCCAAGACAGCTTCCTAGTTCTGCTGCGATGCCTGCATTTCGTCAACAATGCTACTGCCAACCTAAATCACCCGTTATACAAAATAAGAAATGTTCTTACCAACCTGACATCAGCTTTTGGTCGGGTCTTGTGCCATACAAGGACCTACGCATTGATGAGTCCCTGATGTTCTGGAAAGGTAGGCTGGTGTTCCCTCAATACATTCCCTCCAAAAGGCTTGGGGTCCCTCAATACATTCCCTCCAAAAGGCATGGTAATAACCATGCTACCTCCCCATTTCAGTAAGGGACACACTTTGTATATGGACAATTGGTACAGCAGTCCCACACTCTTCCAGCATCTGCTCTCCAACAGCACAGGGGCCTGTGGCACAGTCAGGTCAAACAGGAAGGGGATGCCGGCATTCGGATGCAGGAAGCTGTAGAGAGGGGAGGTGGCGTTCAAGGTGAACGGTCAACAGCTGGGAGTAAAGTGGCATGACAAACGAGACGTCCATGTCCTCTCCACTGTCCATACAGCAAACCATGTCGGCCACAGGGAGGATGGACCACCTGACGGGAGAGAGAAAGATCAAACCAGACTGTGTGCTTGACTAAAACCTCAAAATGGGGACAGTGGATAAGGCGGACATGATAAACAGCTTTGTGCAATGCACTCGGAAAACGATCAAGTGGTATAAGAAGATATTATTTCCATCTGATCGACACTGCTGCCGTCAATGGCCACATAGTTCACCGTACACTAACAGGTGAGATGATCAGTGAACAAGGTATTTTTTTGTGATTGGACATACAGTTCACATACAAATCACATACAGCTCCATTATGCAATTATAGTGACAATATCTCACCCACCTACCCACTGCCTCATCATCCTCATCATCCTCTCCCTTCCCTCATCCTTGCCACCCCCTCATGGGTAAAGTAATTACCTACCAAAAGTACAGAGAGAACCTCATGAGAGAGCTGCTGGAGGAGCATGACACCCCTCGGCGCCCATCCACTGGGGTTCGTCCTGCTGCAGACAATCCCCTACGCCTCACTGCACGGCATTTTCCCTGCAAAGTCCCTCAAACTGCTGCTCAAGGTAGTCGCACACGGAGAAGCACTGAGAAGTCTGCCTGTCTGGCACCAGGAGAAGGAAGCAGAGGAAGTTGACAAAATTGATGTGTTTAACTTGTGACACCATGCTTTGGAGAGTACCATATGCTCAAGCACTATTATTATTTACAATGACTGCCTACACCGGCCAAACTCGGACGACGCTAGGCCAATTGTGCGCCGACCCTACGGGACTCCCAATGACGGCCGGATGTGATAAAGCCTGGATTCGAACCAGGATGTCTGTAGTTACGCCCTTAGCACTGGGATGCAGTGCCTTAGACAGCTGCGCCACTTGGGAATCATAAGGCCAGGGTAGCTTCAAAATACAACACAAGCTAATACTTCTCTGACGCAAATAGCATTGTTTTACAGAGCTAATAGAAGAATGTAGCTAGCTACATAAGCACAATTGACTATAACACCATAAATGTTACCTCGCATGTCCGTGGTTATAAGGAATATACAAAAATATATTATGCTCCATAGTGAGCTATAGTAGGAACGGCGTAACACGACATACAGAAACTATTAGAACGTGATAAGGGACTTACTTTGATGGAGACGCACACATTTCCAAAGTAATTATTAGGAATGAAAATAACAATGACTGTGATGCGGGCACCAGACGGAAAATATGAACACGTGTGTGCAGATCCTGTTCTGAAGGGAGATGCGCAAATGTCTGCAGACTTGAACTGCCCAAACATTTGGGAAGTGCTTGGGGAATTTTGTCCAGGTCAGAAATTCCTAAAAAAAAAAAAAAAAATCAGCAAAAGTAAAAAGGCCCACTTTTATGTTAATTAATGAGGAGGTGGAACACACCTCAATTCAAACTGTTCTTAGAAAATAAAAACTTGTTAGAAAATCATTTGAAATTGACAAGTTGAAACAGCAAAAACAAGCAGCGTGCCTTGGTTTGAGGGCAGTCCGGTTTAAATATCCTGTTGTGTAACAATCACATTTTGGAATGGTGAGGGCATTCTAACATCACGTGCAGACAAACCGTTAGAGATATTTGGAACTCGCGTATGAAAAGGTTAACCAATGCCATCGCAAAATGCCGCATAAATCAGCCAAGAAATCCTCTTTCAGAAAAAGGCCTATGTAACTGCTCTCATGAGCACATCATTTGATCGTATCCTGAGGGTGTGAAACTATATGTTGTTCATCTTGAGCTAATTTAACCAAAAAACAATGGATAGGGGAACGCTCACCATGTTCAGAATTGCATAACCAATTCAACTCACAGACTTGGTTTGAAGCTACCTAGAGGTGATAGAGGTGAGCTTGCACTTATCACTCCCATTGTCTTTTTGTTATTTTGGATTGTTCGCTCGAGTTGGCTGTTGCTTATGAAACAAATCTGAACCATGGATGACTGTTTCTCCTGGCCCCATTTACTATATATTCATAGACACTTGAAATATTGTCTGATTGATGATGTTTTATTAGGGGAATTCTTCATAAAAAAACAAAGTCTTTGTATTTTGCTTTTTCTTAAGAGTTCAAGGTGCAGCACAATATTGATTATTGAATGACCTTTTCTCTAGTTCAGTCTTATCAATCAATTAAACACATTTAATAATGACCTCTTACCTAGATTGATGACTGTGGCCCCTTTTGCTTAGTTTTGCTGTTCTAAAAATAACTGGTTAGAAGGACCATGGGTCATGTTAAATTGTGTAGAAATGCAGGAACTTAGCTTTAGGTGGATACAAAAAAAATCTGGGGGAGGACCCCCAGATCACCTGCAAGGTTCTGTCCCCCACCCCACATCTAAAACCATAGTTGAGCCCTTGATAGTATGAGATGAGCGAAATCTGCAAATAGACAGAGGGAGAACGAGCAAGCATCATTGAGCTGACTTGAGAGAGAAAGATATATATGCAGAGATGGAATTAAGCTAGCCGCTAGCCCGAGGCAACTGCTTTTCAGACAGGGCTAATAGAAAATGTACTTGCTCGTTTAGTAGAGAGGGGGGAAATGGAGAGAAAGAACAGGAGAGAAGGAGAGAGAGATAGAGAGGGAGAGCTAGACAAAGGAATAGAGGATATAGCTGGAGAGCAGAGGAAAGAACAGATGCGGGCCAGCCAAGTGTCCATTTACAGTATGTAGTAGTGTTATTAATTCATGAGTCCATCAGAGACATAATTGTAATAGACATGATGTGTCTCTCATGGTGGAAGGGATGTGCAGCAGTGTGGCTGGCTGGCTGTGTGCATGCTACTCTGCTCCTATGGACTCGAAACACTAATGACTAGAGTTGGGCTAAAGAGGTCCATTCCCCAGGCTCACTGACTGGCCATTGGGCTCATTAAGAAGCCTTTGTCAATCAAGCATTCAGTGATTAGTTCGAAGCAAATACGCGCTCCTGCAGAGTAGGGAGCAGCTATTGACTACTGTACATCTTAATTCATTACACAATCAGCCACTTGGAGCAGAAAAGCCAAGATGGGTGTCTCTCAAATTGACGGCACTTGACCTTGTGGTTAATATTATCAGCTGCAACATTTGGATCAGGCATTTATGGGGGTTTTCTCCCTCATGTAAGGACACATTTGTCTGTTTGTCTCTATTTGGTTTGGGCATTCTATGTTTTTGTTTTCTATGATTAGGTATTTCTATGTTTTGGCCGGGTATGGTTCTCAATCAGGGACAGCTGTCTATCGTTGTCTCTGATTGGGAACAATACTTAGGTAACCCTTTTCCCTCCTTTCAGTGTGGGAAGCTGACTTTGTTTATGGCACATAGCCTTTAGCGTCACGGTTTGTTTCGTAGTGTTTATTGTTTTGTTCGGCGTCTTTTCTATTAAAAAGAATATGTGTGCTCACCACGCTGCACCTTGGTCCAGTTCTTTCAATGGCCGTGACACTGTTCTGCATAGTTTTTACTAATGTGACCAATAAAGGGAATTTTGAATGCATTAGTAGAAGAGTTTACAGAGAATGGAATTGCACTCGTATTTTATTCACATTATTTCTGATAAAGATTAGTTCAATCTACGTCTTTGGGATTCTGAATGTTAGTGGGAGGGCTTTTCACAAACTCATTTTCAATTTAGTAACAGTTTAGATGAAACAGTTGCTGCTAAATTTGACACAACGCAATTACACATTCTCACTACAGTTGAACAGTGAATTGGGAGTGGAAAACAATGCTCAGAATCAAATATCTCTCTCTGTAAGAGACTCTCAGTGTAAATGCAGTCACTCTGATTTCTAGTCCCCATGCATTGCTCCCTAGAAGGTACTGCAAGGAGGAACTTTGGGAGTGCCTCTTCCATGCTAATGCTCATCAGTCTTTCATCCATTCTCTCTCCCCTCCCTAAATAACACTACCTCCCCACGGAGGCAGAATCCTTTAGTCAAAATTACCTATTCACATTACAGCTTTTGAGTTTGCACACTGGGAAGAAGGCACCACTGTTGTGTTACAAAGTTAGGAAACCGTGCCATTTTGTGTCTTTCCAGCAGTATTGAGGCTACATAGAAGGTAGATACCACACTTCATTGACATCCCACTCTGTGTGGCACTCCACATACTATGATGACAGTATGGTTGCTGACAGAGGAGAGTGGTCACTAGAAATCAGCTCACAGCAGTAGACATTTGTCGGACTTAACCCGATTTACGTCAGTTATAATCCCCTCCCATTTGGATCCATGCACTCAATAAGCTTCATCGGAACAAAAGCATTATCTGTCTGGTTCAGTTGTACTGTTAATGTACACTACCATTCAAAAGTTTGGGATCACTTAGAAAAGTACATTTTTTGTCCATTAAAATAACATCAAATTTATCAGAAATACAGTGTAGACATTTTTAATGTTGTAAATGACTATTGTAGCTGGAAACATCTGATTTGTATGGAATATCTACATAGGCGTACAGAGGCCTTTATCAGCAACCATCACTCCTGTTGTCACACCCTGACCTTAGTGTTCTTTGTTTTCCTTGTTATTTTGGTTAGGTCAGGGTGTGACATGGGTGATGATTGTGCTTTAACTTGTCTAGGGGTTTTGTATGTTTATGGGGCTGTTTTCTTTCTAGGTGTTTATGTAAGTCTATGGTTGCCTAGATTGGTTCTCAATTAGAGGCAAGTGCTTATCGTTGTCTCTGATTGGGAACCATATTTAGGAAGCCATGTTCTTTGGGTATTATGTGGGTGATTGTTTTCTGTGTCTGTGCCACACGGGACTGTTTCGTTGCCAGTTCACGGTGTTATTTGTGGTCATGTTCAGTTTTCCCTATTAAAACACCTACCACGTTGCGTATTGGTCCGATCCTTGCTACACCTCTTCAGAGGAAGAAGAAATCTGCCGTGACACCTGTGTTCCAATGGCACGTTGAGTTAGCAATATTCTTCTGAAACTCATCAGTCTATTCTTGTTCTCAGAAATGAGTGTCTAGTTTGAGAAACAGACAAGTCCTCAACTGACAGCTTCATTAAATAGTACCCGCAAAACACCAGTCTCAACATCAACAGTGAAAAGGTGACACCTGAGATGCTGGTCTTCTAGGTAGAGTTGCAAAGAAAAAGCCATATCTCAGACAGGCAAATAAAAATCCCAACTAGCAATCCCGGATCCGAGAGCGAAATCATAGCCTCAAACGAATTAGCATAACGCAGCGGACATAAATACCCCTAGAAACTTTTCCTATTCATGAAAATCGCAAATTAAATATATTGAAACACAAGCTTAGCCTTTTGTTAATCACACTGTCATCTCAGATTTTCAAAATATGCGTTACAGCCAACGCTAGACAAAGTTAAAAAAAAAGTTTATCATGGCATAATGCTAGGCTCTGCTGGCAGCAGGCAACATTTTCACGAAAATAAGAAAAGCAATCAAATTAAATAATTTACCTTTGAAGAACTTCGGATGTTTTCACTCAGGAGACTCCCAGTTAGATAGAAAATGTTCCTTTTTTCCAAAAATATTATTTTTGTAGGCGAAATAGCTCCCGTTTGTTCATCATGCTTGGCTGAGAAATCGACCGGAAAATGCTATCACTACAATGCAAACTTTTTTCCAAATTAGCTCCATAATATCGACAGAAACACGGCAAACATTGTTTAGGATCAATCCTCAAGGTGTTTTTAACATATATATTCAATAATATATCCGTTGAGGCAATTGGTTTCTCATAAGAAGCGATTGGAAAAATGCCTACCTCAGTATTTTACGCAAGATTTTCTGCGGGAGACACCATGTGACCACTTGCTAAATATGGTCCCTTATGGCTATTCTTCAACAGAAATGCGTGAAAAGACGTCACAATGCTGTAGACACCTTGGGGAATATGTAGAAAACGTAAGCTCATGTGTAGCTCATTCACATCCATATAAGGAGTCATTGGCATGAGGCGGTTTCAAAAAATGCGGCACTTCCTGATTGGATTTTTATCTGGGTTTCGCCTGTAACATCATGTTCTGTTGCACTCACAGACAATATCTTTGCAGTTTTGGAAACGTCAGAGTGTTTTCTATCCAAAGCTGTCAATTAAATATCTTGTTTAAAACGGGAACATTTTTCATCCAAAAATTAAAATATCGCCCTCTAGTCGCAAGAAGTTGATGGGCAAAAGAACACAGACAACGGACAGAGGAACTCTGCCTAGATGGCCAGCATCCCAGAGTCTACTCTTCACTGTTGAAATTGAGACTGGTGTTTTGCATGTACTATTTAATGAAGCTGCCAGTTGAGGACTTGTGAGGTGTCTGTTTCTCAAACTAGACACTATAATGTACTTGTCCTCTTGCTCAGTTGTGCACCCACTCCCACTCCTCTTTCTATTCTGGTTAGAGACAGTTTGCGCTGTTCTTTGAAGAGAGTGGTACACGGCGTTGTACGAGATCTTCAGTTTCTGAGAACAAGAATAGACTGATGAGTTTCAGAAGAAAGCTCTTTATTTCTGGCCATTTTGAGCCTGTAATTGAACCCACAAATGCTAATGCTCCAGGACAGTTTTATTTATTCTTTAATTAGCACAACAGTTTTCAGCTCTGCTAACATAATTGCAAAAAGGTTTTCTAATGATCAATTAGCCTTTTAAAATTATAAACTTGGATTAGCTAACACGACAAGCCATTGGAACACAGGAGTGATGGTTGCTGATAATGGGCCTCTGTACACCTATGTAGATGTTCCATACAAAATCAGCCGTTTCCAGCTACAATAGTCATTTACAACATGAATAATGTCTACTGTATTTCTGATCAATTGGATGTTATTTTAATGGACAAAAAAATGTGCTTTTCTTTCAAAAACAAGGACATTTATAAGTGACCCCAAACTTTTGAACGGTAGTTGATATATTTACCTTTATTTAACTAGGAGGGTCCATTAAAGAACAAATCCTTATTTACAATGATGGACTAGCAAAAGGCAGAGGAACTAGCAAAAGGCAGAGGGTCTCTTGTGGGGACGGGGGATAAAACAAAATGTCGGACAATACTCATATCATGACAAAAGAGACACCATAGCACCACACAAATGAGAACAAATGAGTGGAAAAGTCACCGTCAACCCTTAGGGGTTCAATCAAGGGAGAGTCAGACAGCCTCCTTTTGCTTATTAATAATCATTTGTATATTCCCCGGAAGTTTGTGCTGAGTTGAAACAACATACAGGAAGAAACCACATGGGGACACACTATGGGAAAATTGGCAGCCTCAGAAAGCAATTCTGTTATAAACACATTTAATAATCATTTGTCTTTACTGATATTGCAGTAATACTTGCTATCCTTAATGCCCTTTGCTGAACTACATTGGTTTGGACAAATGCACTCCATTTAGTCAGAGATAGGTGCTTTTGATTGAATGAATTCTGCATGCTTTCCACAAAAAAAATGGAATTAATTGTAGCGATCCATATTAATCATACAAATACAGGTTAAAGATATCAATGCAACTTTGTCAGGCAGCCAAATATCTAATCTAATGAATATATATGATGCTTATTACCGGTAATGCATTTATGTGCAAGGTTTTATGGGATAATTAAGTCAGCTAGGCAGTCGGGTACTACTGTCATGTAAAGCCCCTACTTCACATTTTACCACCAATGTTGGCCCACGTCCTTTCAGTGAAATCAAGTTGAACACTAATTGGATGTGTAAACAAGCATGTGTGCTAATACAAATGTTAGAGTGGATGATAATTATAATGAACATTTTATTAAGTACAACGGATACATGAGTCATTTTTTTGTTATTCTATCCTGCCAGTCTTTTCACTCTAAACACTTTACTTTTGCCAAGCTCGCATAATTCCAAAATATAAACGCAACATGCAAAGTGTTGATCCCATGTTTCATGAGCTGAAATAAAGGATCCTTGAAATGGTCCATACGCACAAAAAGCTTATTTCTCTAAAATGTTGTGCACAAATTTGTTTACATCCCTGTTAGTGAGCATTTCTCCTTTGCCAAGATAATCCATCCACCGGATAGGTGTGGCATATCAAGAAGCTGATTGAACAGCATGAACATTACACAGGTTCACCTTGTGCTGGGTACAATAAAAATCCACTCTAAAATGTGCAGTTTTGTCACACAACCCAAAGCGACAGATCAGGTTTTGAGGGAGCATGTAATGGGCATGTTGACTGCAGGAATGTCCACCAGAGCTATTACCAGACAATCTAATGTTAATTTCTCTATTATAAGCCACCTTCAACGTCGTTTTAGAGAATTTGCCAGTATGTCCAACCGGCCTGACAACCACATACCACGTGTAACCACGCCAGCCACATCTGGCTTCTTCACCTGCGGGATTATCTGAGACCAGCCACCTAGACAGCTGATGAAACTGAGTATTTCTGTCTGTAATAAAAAGCTTTTGTGGGGAAAAACTCCCAAGTGGGTGGGCCTATACCCATCCATGGCTGCACCCCATGCCCATTCATGTGAAATCCATAGATTAGGGCCTAATGAATTTATTTCATTTGACTGATTTCCGTAAAGGAACTGTAACTCCATTTCAAAATCATTTAAATTGTTGTATGTTGTGTTTATATTTTTGTTCAGTACATAAATGAATGTTCTTAACAGAGTACTGAAAGAAGTCACTTTCACTGTGTTACTTTCTGGTAGAGTCAGTGGACAAAAAAAATCGACTCTTAAGAGAAGTGTAATAACATAGTAATAAAACAAATCATCATGTTATATTATTGTAATTACATAATGGTTTGAATCATTGGTTTTTGTTTGAAAGGCGTAACAACCAACCAGAAAAAAAGTTCACAAAATGCTAAAGCTATAAGTTCCTAACACCATCTCAATGAGCTCTGAGATTGATCCATTCTGCAATGACAGACCCAACTTTTGGCAGAAAACACATGAATGGCTAATTTAATGCATGAGGAATTTGAAGGGAACAAGAAGACATCTTAAAAAACAATTGCCTACCTTTATAGGATTATAAAGACCTTTTCAATTACTAAAAGCTCCATGGCAGCTGTTTCTGTACTCCTATTTCAAACACCTTAACGACCAACAAATATTCATCCTCGATCTTTATCAAACTGTGTTTGACTATTCAAAAAACTGCCCCAAAAAAGAGAATACTCATAATTTGTTAATTTTGTTTTTACTTTACCTCAACTATTTATGTCAAGGGTATGCTTTGTGTATGTGCCAAGTGCTTCCTACTCTCTAAGGCTATATCATCCAACACCACCTGACCTTATGTATGCCTATGCTTGGAATTCGAGTTGACTTGAGCTCGCCGTCTGATGATGCAAGGACACATTTACCGGCTGCCGAGTTCTAAACCGCCTTCTCACCTTGTTTCATCGCGGTTCTCTTTCAACAAAATGAACTTTTAACAGGCCAATCCCAGAGTTCTGTCACCCCCTTCCTTGGCTGAAGATAAAGTGAAAATCACAGCAGGGGTGACAGTGGAGGCTTCATAAAGCCAGAGAAATGAAGGGTGATAAAAATGTAACCTTTCATATCCCTGCCTAAAAAGGGAACACCACAATCTTTTCTCTTTTATTGCTGAATCATCTGGAATTATACATTCTTCTCCCCAAGTGAGAGAGTGTTGCGGTGTTGCGTCTGTTCTTCAAAGCACAGGAGATAAATGGATGGTGGCGGCAGCAGAGCAAGTGTCAACCGACTGATGATCTAGGAGATAATCTCTTGGGATGACGTTGATGGGGCTTAAAGGTTGGAGCACATTTATATTTACAACGCCACTGTTCTCGTAGCTTCGTTGTTATAACTTACTTGCCGTCCATCAATAAATGTAATCGGTGAGGGCAAACTAAAGTGCAGACGAGAGAATAATATACTCTGAGACTTTACTGGTTTGTTGAATAGTTTATGCCTTTGGAACAGTTCTCTTCTTGCGTTGTGTTGTGAAAAATCACTGACAAAACTTTAGCATGTAGCACCAGTCACAGATTTTTTTTTATCTGATAGGATAAACAATATATACATGAAACCCCACCCCCAGACACAGTGAATAGCCAGCTAGCATTAGCTGAAATCATTTTAGACAAAATGCACCACAAATATCCACAAAGGAAACACCACATCTCAAGTACAATATTGCGGCAATGTCCAGGCAAATTGATATAACTTGTACATTCCGATTTGCACTTAGGGAGTATAAAAATCATTTTGGATGTACAGTGCTTTGCAACCGTTAACTTATTGCTGGTTTGGTACTTGTTAACTGGGACGATTCTAGCTCAAACACCACCCAACATAAGCAAGCCACGCAAACTAACCAGTAAGTGTCCATGACAAAACAAAATACAAAAAACCCATTGGCATACAATAGAGTGGCAAGGGGAATCAGCAATAACAACTCAGTTACACATTTGCTATTCCAAGTACTATCCCCATTTGCGATACCATTAAGATGTTTCCAAAACTGTCCCAAAACTGTCCCAAGGCATAAGAAACTGAAAATGTCAACAGTACATACCTTTTTAGAACATTTATCAAAAACAATGTTTCAATGCTGCCAAAAGGTTTCACACCTACATAAAGGAGAATGTGTGTCTGACAACAAAGATCATCACTAGCCATACATAATATGGATCTGAACCTGAGCCTGAAAATGCTCTCCATCTATTTCCTATTATTTGTCAGGTCAAGCTAAGCACTGTCTATTGTTGAGACAGATGTTGTTTTCATTCTGGCTCTATTGAAAACAAAATAAACAGAATGGGAAACAAAGAATGGCTTGTAACACATTCATTCAACAACATCATCCAATTAGCAGATTGGTTAGACATGGTTCCAACCACTCATATTAAAACAAATTAGCATTTTAATACCTAAAACACCTATTACATTTCTCGTCTCACTGAAATTGTATATACTATCTAAACGTACATAGCAGTGTCTTCCAATACAGAATAATATGCTAGGATTGCAATAAATATAACATGTTATAGTCTATAGGTTATCTCTTCTAAGCTAAGCTATAGCAAGCGAACCTGCCCCTCCATTTTCATTACATTCAGTCAAGGGTACATGGGTCTTCTCATCTAGACGGCTAGAGGGATCAATTGAGTGCTGTTGATTCTCTCTTTATGCTCCCATCTCCATTGGAGCGCAGGTGGTGCACCAGCCAGCCTCGCTGCCTACCCCCGGCATCTCTGTTTATTGATTCAGATCTAGTATGTCAACTCTGAGCGAGCAGATAAGGCTTGGTCCAGCTAATAAACACTACTTGGCTGGTTCACCAGGTGAACAGATAAGGCCAAGGGCAGCAGTAACTAACCCAGGGTTTTTGTTCAGCCCCGCATGACTGCCCCACTTCATCTGAACCGATAAGGCTGCTGCAACTACAGTACACCGGCACTGAGCCATCTGATTGTTGGAGAAACATTGTTATGAGGTTAGGACGGAATTCTGATTTCTCATGCCATCTTAAAAATAACCTCTAATAATTTGGGGATGTTATATATATACTGTGTGTCTGTATATATATATATATATATACAGTTGAAGTCGGAAGTTTACATACACCTTAGCCAAATACATTTAAACTAATTTTTTCACAATTCCTGACATTTAATCCTAGTAAAAATTCCCTGTCTTAGGTCAGTTAGAATGTGAAATGTCAGAATAATAGTAGAAAGAATTCTTTATTTCAGCTGTTATTTATTTCATCACATTCCTAGTGGGTCAGAAGTTTACATACACTCAATTAGTATTTTGTAGCATTGCCTTCAAATAGTTTAACATGGGTCAAACGTTTCGGGTAGCCTTCCACAAGCTTCCCACAATAAGTTGGGTGAATTTTGGCCCATTCCTCCTGACAGAGCTGGTGTAACTGAATCAGGTTTGTAGGCCTCCTTGGTCGCACACACTTTTTCAGTTCTGCCCACAACTTTTCTATAGGCTTGAGGTCAGGGCTTTGTGATCACCACTCCAATACCTTGACTTTGTTGTCCTTAAGCCATTTTGCCACAACTTTGGAAGTATGCTTGGGGTCATTGTCCATTTGGAAGACCCATTTTTGACAAAGCTTTAACTTCCTGACTGATGTCTTGAGATGTTGCTTCAATATATCCACATAATTTTACTTCCTCATGATGCCATCTATTTTGTGAAGTGCACCAGTCCCACCTGCAGCCAACGTGCATCACCGTTGGGATGGTATTCTTCGGCTTGCAAGCCACCCCTTCTTCCTCCAAACATAATGATGGTCATTATGGCCAAACAGTTCTATTTTTGTTTCATCAGACCAGAGGACATTTCTACAAAAAGTACAATCTTTGTCCCTATGTGCAGTTGCAAACCGTAGTCTGGCTTTCTATGGCGGTTTTTGAGCAGTGAATTCTTCCTTGCTGAGCGGCCTTTCAGGTCATGTCTATATAGGACTCGTTTTTACTGTGGATATAGATACTTTTGTACCTGTTTCCTCCAGCAGGTCCTTTGCTGTTGTTCTGGGATTGATTTGCACTTTTCGCACCAAAGTACGCTCAACTCCTTCCTGAGCGGTATGACGGCTGAGTGTTGTTTATATTTGCATACTATTGTTTGTACAGATGAACGTGGTACCTTCAGGCGTTTGCAAATTGCTTCCAAGGATGAACCAGACCTGTGAGGTCTTGGCTGATTTCTTTAGATGTTCCCATGATGTTAAGGAAAGAGGCACTGAGTTTGAAGAAAGGCATTGAAATACATCCACAGGTACACCTCCAATTGACTCAAATTATGTCAATTAGCCTATCAGAAGCTTTTAAAGTCATGACATCATTTTCTGGAATGTTCCTACCTGTTTATAGGCACAGTCAAGTAAGTGTATATAAACTTCTGACAGTGAAATAATCTGTCTGTAAACAATTGTTGGAAAAATGACTTGTGTCATGCACAAAGTAGATGTCCTAACAGACTTGCCAAAACTATAGTTTGTTAAGAAGACATTTGTGGAGTGGTTGAAAAACGAGGTTTAATGACTCCAACCTAAGTGTATGTAAACTTCCGACTTCAACTGTGTGTATATATATGTGTGTGTATATATATATATATATACACTGTACATAGGTGAATGGTATGAACATTGGATTGCACAGAGTGTATGTTGACAGCAATACCAACTTTCAGTCCTTTTCTGTCCAAATTCAGATGAAGACAGTGACAGTATTTATTAAACGACAGCAATGTGTATTTCATCTATATCACAAGCCTTTTCTACTGGACCTCTTCTGAACTCTGATCATTGGAACACTAATTATTTCATAGATTAAAATCCAGAGCTCCATGGACATTTACTGAGCCAGGTTTATAGCAGCCATTCACAACAGGTTCTTCATTATAACCTCACAAGGTCATTTCACCTCAAGAGAATGGAGGACGAATGAGAGTGCAGGCACGCACACACACACACACGCGCACATATACACACGTTCACACCTTTGATTGCTTTCACCTCAAGAGAATTGTGGAAGAATGAGAGTGCAGGCACACACACACACACACACGGACACTTTCACACCTTTGATTGCTTTGAATTATGAATTTAGCCGTTGAGTTCTAATCTTTCTAGTTGGATGAATAATTTTCTTTCAGATTGCTTATGCATTCTATTTTTCATAGAAATTATAGGTGAAGACCGGTGCTATTTGTGCCTAACGATATAAAGTCATGTGAGCTACAGAGTGAGAGGTTGTTTTGTCTCGCCATAACTTTTCTTTGCTACATCTGTCACAATATATGACCTTCAACCCATTCTGTGAGGGAAATAGCATGCCAATGTCACTCTTCAGCAATGCCAGAAGTGGCAGACATTCTGATATTCTGTCGATTGATGCTCTCGGTCCACTAAACTCATACGCCAGATTACTAGAGAAGATTACTGAGATTACCCTCGAAGACATTGAAATGGCTCCATGTTTTCGCACCCATATTTGGATCACGTCGTGGTTTTGATTCAATGTCAATGATAATGAGATTTTTAAAGTCTCCTTTATCAAGATCTTGATTTTAAGATAAATTGCAATTATCTGATCATTCTATTTGTCAAAGTAAAGTGCATGAGGTAAAGAGTCCATGTTTTTAAGTTAAATAACCCTGGAAAAATAGAGCTATTAACTGCAATGTTAGAACTGATTTCATTTAACGAGAGGCCTTGATGGCTTTTGTAATAGTTTGCGGCCAGTTTTCTTTCAGAACAGGCCTTTTCTTTCCTCTTACCTTCCCTGTCTCTTGTGGTTTTACAACTTGAATATTTCATGGGCAAAATTTGATAGTAAACTCAAGTAAAATGTATATATCAAAAAAATCTTCCCCCGTTTCTGTCACTATACTGAATATAAAAACGATGCTCGCTCAGGCCACGCTCAATCATGTGCCACTCAGGACCGGTGTTGGGGAAGTAATGGATTATGTAATCAGATTACTGTTATGACTAACAGAGTAAAATAATGCATTGCTTTTCAAATTGGGTAATATTATTACAGATACTTTGTCAAACAATGTATGTGTTACTTTCAAATAATTTCTGTACCGGGCGCGTTTCCATGATCTGATCTTGACTTGTTTCCTCATTTAGCTCTCTAGCGAGCAGAGAAAGGCTGTTTGGAGAAATGTCATGACAGCTGCTGTCCATAGAAATGTATAGAGGGTGCACCTCTGATCTTTGCCATTGATCGCTTCTGTGATAGCAAAACCTATCGAGTGCTTTTCCGTCTAGTGGCAAGTGTGCCCTCTATTCATCACTTTGGGCCCGTCTATAACTAGAACTGGCAACTCGAGAGAAAGATTTTGATTGAAAGGATAGGAAATCTGTACAGATGTTTGGTTTACAGTATTTTGGTCTAATTAAGCATCCCATATATAGCCCAGCACTTGTAGATGAGCACAGGAAAGCAGCGTCTCAGATGAAAGGACAAACTAGAGATCAAACCTGAGTTAGTAAGTAGCTTGTCTTTGATAGAGCGCGCGGGGCTCGCCTTGCTCCCTTCCATAGTCAAACAAATGTTGAGATTTAGAGATTTTTTTTTTTTACATGGAAGTACTCATATGCAATATATTACTTTTCCAAGTACCTAATCCCAGCACTGCTTGTGACTCTTGATATGCATGTGCAGGCAATCCTTGTAGGAAGCCATGCACTTACCGTGAACTCACTATGGCATCGATTGGATCGGACATGCGTACATTAAACTTACTGTATGTTGTCTTCTCTCCTGCTATATGGATCCAGGTATTAGTCAATCACAGTTCCTTCTCAGCCCGTATGAATATGAGGACATTACTGGACATTTTATGTGTTGAATATCAATATGAAGCACTCAAGCTTGGCAGACTACAGTGGCTTGTGAAAGTAGTCATCCCCCTTGGCATTTTTCCTATTTTGTTGCCTTCCATCCTGAAATTAAAATACATTTTGGGGGGGTTTGTATCATTTGATTTAAACAGCATGCCTACCACTTTGAAGATGCAAAATTATTTTTCTTGTGAAACAAACAAGAAAACTGAAAACTTGAGCGTCCATAACTATTCAATCCCCCCAAAGTCAATACTTTGTAGTGCCACCTTTTGCAGCAATTACAGCTGCAAGCCTCTTGGGATATGTCTCTACAAGCTTGTAACATCTAGCCACTGGAATTTCTGCCCATTCTTCAAGGCAAAACTGCTCCAGCTGGATGGGTAAGATGGGTTCTGCTGGTGTACAGTAATCTTTAAGTCAAACGACAGATTCTCAATTGGATTGAGGTCTGGGCTTTGACTAGGCCATTCCGAGTAATTTTAACGGTTCCCCTTAAACCACTCAAGTGTTGCTTTAGCAGTATGCTTAGGGTCATTGTCCTGCTGGAAGGTGAATCTTCGTCCCAGTCTCAAATCTCTGGAAGACTGGAACAGGTTTCCCTCAAGAATTTCCCTGTATTTATCCATCATTCCTTCAATTCTGACCAGTTTCCCAGTCCCTGCCAATGAAAACATCCCCCACAGCATGATGCTGCCACCACCATGCTTCACACTGGGGATGGTGTTCTCAAGGTGATGAGAGGTGTTGGTTTTGCGCCAGACATAGAGTTTTCCTTAACCTCTTCAGTCGACCCTCTACTTTTTTGAACATTTTGTTAAAAATCGCGCAACATTTCAGCGCCCTGCTACTCATGCCAGGAATATAGTACGTTCATATGGTTAGAATGTGTGTATAGGAAACCCTCGGACGTTTTTAAAACTGGTTAAATCACGACTGTGGCTATTACATAACGTGCGTTACATCGGAAAGCGCAGGAAAACCTGATCACAGAAAATGGAAATAAATATCCTTGCGCCACTTCCAGCAATTGTTAACAGTGAGCCGAATTAGATAAGACCGAGCATTCAACTCCCACAGCATCCCCATGTAGTCGAGTATCTTGTGAATTTAATCATCTTTGATTCTTGGTTGAACCGAAAGAGGGGCACCGCTTACCTCCGGTCTCCGCCCAGATCATTCCGGAAGAGCTCTCTCCTGAAATTTTTCCAAGACGACAGCTAATGATATATACATCGCCTACGGATGATTTTTATCGCTTATTAACGTTTACTAATACCTAAAGTAGCATTACAAACGTATTTCGAAGTGTTTTGTGAAAGTTTATCGTCTACTTTTTGAATTTTAAAAATGACGTTACGTTGTGAAATCGCTGTTTTTTTCGTTTATCACACAGTCTACATATAACGATATCTTGGCTTTATATGGCCCGATTTAATCGAAATAAAGACCCAATAGTGTTTATGGGACATCTAGGAGTGCCAACAAAGAAGATGGTGAAAGGTAATGACTGTTTTCTATTTTATTGTGCGGTTTGTGTAACGCCGAAATGCTAATTATTTTGTTTACGTCCCCTGCTGTGCTTTTCTGTTGTAGTGTATTGGTGCATGCTATCAGATAATAGCTTCTCATGCTGTGGCCGAAAAGCATTTTAAAAATCTGACTTGTTGCCTGGATTCACAACGAGTGTAGCTTTAATTTGATACCCTGCATGTGTATTTTAATGAACTTTTGAGTTTTAACTAATACTATTAGCATTTAGCGTAGCGCATTTGCATTTCCAGAGCTCTAGTTGGGACGCAAGCGTCCCAGGTAGAGGTAAGAGGTTAATGGCCAAAAAGCTCAATTTTAGTCTCATCTGACCACAGTACCTTCTTACATATGTTTGGGGAGTCTCCTACATGCCTTTTGGCGAACACCAAATGTGTTTGCTTATTTTTCCTTTTTGCAATGTCTTTTTTTCTGGCCACTCTTCCGTAAAGCCCATTCTATGGACAGATACTTTGTTACCTTGGTGGGTGGCCCTCTCTTGGCAGGTTTGTTGTGGTGACATATTCTTTCCATTTTTTAAATAATGGATTTAATGGTTCTCCGTAGGATGTTTAAAGTTTCTGATATTTTTTTATTACCCAACCCTGATCTGTACTTCTCCAAAACTTTGTCCCTGCCTTGGTCTTCATGGTGCACCTTGCTTGGTGGTGCCTCTTGCTTAGTGGTGTTGCAGACTCTGGGGCCTTTCAGAACAGGTGCATATATGCTGAGATCATGTGACAGATCATGTGACACTTAGATTGAACACAGGTGGTGTCAAGTGTCAGTGTGCAGCGGTGAGGATGGAGTCAGGCGCAGGACACAGAACTGAGTAAAATAACATACTTTACTCGAAAAGAAACAACCATAAATTCCACGCAGGAAAAACACACCATGACACAGTCTATAACACTCAACAAGGAACAAACACGCACAAAACATATTGGGAACCAGAGGGTTAAATAGGGGAAATAATTATAACGTAATGGGAACCAGGTGTGTACAATCAAGACAAAACAAATAGAAAAAGAAATGTAGATCGGTGACAACGCCGAACGCCGCCCGAACAAGGAGAGGCACCAACTTCTGCGGAAATCGTGACAGGTGAACTTATTTAACTAATTAAGTGACTTCTGAAAGTAAATGGTTGCACCAGATCTTATTTAGGGGATTGATACCAAAGCGGGTGAATACATATGCATGCACCACTTTTCCGTTTTCTTTAGCATTTTTAAAAGAAGTAATAGAGTATTTTGTGTATGTCCATTACATTAAATCCAAATAAAAATCTATTCAAATTACAGGTTGTAATGCAATAAAATAGGAAAAAACACCAAGGGGGATTAATACTTTTGCAAGGCACTGTATTTGGTACATTATAGATATGGTGAAGTTACAAATTCCAAACTTGGACATTCAATGCAAATGACTGAACTTGAAAGTTAACGGGCCTTATTAAAAGAAACCGATTCATTTTGTCACAGTGTCACAGTGTGTCTCTCTCAAGTAATAATGGCACACACATATACTCTATTTTATATTATTATTCAGTATGTTCAACATGGGAAAAGGTTGATGTCAAGATATTGATACTCAGTGAGTATTAAACGTGTGGGGAGTGGGTGGGAGATGTTGACACTGTTTGAGATGAACTTGACTGAGCTTTGTAGGAAAACAAAAAACAAACTGTCAAAAAAACAACAGCACGTGAACCAGTAAAATCACAATTACCAGTCTGTATTCAGCCCAGCTATTGAGGTGTGCTGTGCAGGTTAGCAGTGTGAGTGCTTCAACCAGACTTGCAGCCTTAATACCTGAAACAGGGTTTGACATTCAATACAGCACCTCAGTGCCTGATCGCCATGATTGTTAGACGGCAATTCCATGGGAAAGGAATGATGCTGATATTCAGATATATCACTTTAAAATGTATACCAAACACAAACAATTGATATCAAAGTTTAATAAACCATGTAACTCAGTGCACAAGGATTAACATGTTCCACAGAACATTTCACGAAAACAAATTTACAGGGGGAAATGTGCAAATACAAATTTTAGTAACAGAATATATTGCCCAGATCCACTGATGTGAGTGGCCAGAGGAGCAGTGGACCAATCAACATAAATCTCAGCTCAGTCTGAGATCTAACACAGCTGCCAGTCTGTCTAATTTTTTTAAATATGGTAATATACTTCAAATACGAGTTGAATTTCAGTAGTATATCAGTATACTATAAATATAATATCATTACACTTCAATACACTTCTTAAAAGTGTACTTTAAATTAATTGATTTGTATTTTGGTATATTATAAATATACTATCATCAACCTTCAATACATTTATTAAAGTGTACTTTAAATTCATTGTCTTTAATTAAGTAAACTATATGTTCACTATCATTTAGGGCTAGGCCACTTTTTTCTAAGCTTCCGTTCCCAAAGTAAACTGCCTGTTGCTCAGGCCCTGAAGCAAGGATATAGATATAATTGGTACCATTAGAAAGAAAACATTTTGAAGTTTGAAGAAATGTTACAATAATGTAGGAATATAACACAATAGATATAGTAGGAGAAAATCCAAACATAATTATTTTATTTTGAGAGGCCATGCTCTTACAATGGAAAGTATAGGGGTATACTGAGTTCTAGCTCCCATGATGCAATTCCTATGGCTTCCACGTGGTGTCAGCAGTCTTTGTTCAAGGTCTAAGGCTTGTAACTTCCAAAACGTATAATAAATATCAGTTTTAGTACAGGGACACAGTCTTGGAAATTCGTGTTTGGGAGCGCCATGAAGACAAGACACATCTGCTAAAATTGGTTTCCTATTGAACATATTTCTTTCCATAAGAAATATTACATTTTAGGGTATTTGAGGAGAAAATAGAAACATATTTTGACTTGTTGAAACAAAGTTTAGGGGTAGATTTTCGGATTCCTTTCTCTGCATGTTGAATGTGCGCCAACTAAACAGACTTCATTGGATATAAAGAAAGATTTTATCTAACAAAACAACACTACATGTTATAGCTGGGACGCTTTGGATGACATATCAGAGGAAGATTTTCAAAAAGTAAGTGAATATTTAATTGCTATTTGTGAATTTATGAAACCTGTGTCGGTGAAAAAATATTTTAATGTGGGGCGCTGTCCTCAAACAATCGCATGGCATGCTTTCACTGTAATAGCTACTGTAAATTGGACAATGCGGTTAGATTAACAAGAATTTAAGTTTTCAACCGATATAAGACACTTGTATGTACCTAAATGTTTAATATCCATAATTTTTACGATTATTTACTTGAATTGCGCGCCCTCCCTCTTAGGGCTAGTGGGATGCCTAGCCCTAAGTTAAACACACTCATTTAAACTGTACTTAAATTACGAATGCTTTAATTGTAATTCAGTATATTCAGCTGCCGGAGCCGCCCGTCAGCCAGGAGCTGCCGGAGCCGCCCGTCAACCAGGAGCTGCCGGAGCCGCCCGTCTGTCCTGAGCTGCCAGAGTCTCCCGTATGTCCTGAGCTGCCAGAGCCGCCCGTCTGTCCTGAGCTGCCAGAGCCGCCCGTCAGCCAGGAGCTGCCGGAGCCGCCCGTCAGCCAGGAGCTGCCGGAGCCGCCCGTCACTCCGGCGCTTCCGGAGTTGCCCTTCACGCCGGTGCTGTCGGAGTCTCCTGCCTGTCCGTTGCTGCCAGAGTCTCCCGCCTGTCCGGTGCTGCCGGAATCTCCCATCTATTCGGGACCCGCCGCAAGGGTCCCCATTCCGAGGTGGGCGGCGAGGGTCGCCGCTCCAAAGACGCCACTTAAGCGGGCAAGGACTATGATGGAGTGGGGTCCACGTCCCGCGCCAGAGCTGCCACCGCGGACAGACGCCCACCCAGACCCTCCCCTAAAAGTTCAGGTTTTGCGGCCGGAGTCCGCACATTTGGGGGGGGGGGGAGTACTGTCATGTCCTGAGCTTAGTTTATTTTTATGTCTTTGTGTTAGGTTGGTCAGGGCGTGAGTTGGAGTAGGCTGTCTATGTTCTTTTTTCTAGGTTATATTTTCTACGTGTTATATTTTCTACGTGGCCTAGTTTGGTTCTCAATCAGAGGCAGGTGTCGTTCATTGTCTCTGATTGAGAATCGTTACTTAGGTAACCTTTTCCCACCTGTGTTTTGTGGGTGATTGTTTTCTGTTTAGGTTGTTTCCCTGACAGAACTGTGCGCTTTCGTTTTGTTTGAGTGTTTTTTTGTGAACATTAAATATGAGCAATTTCCATGCTGTGCTTTGGTCTCATTCCAACGACGATCATTACAAACCCAGAGCAAGATGCATAATCTGCAGATGAAGAATAAATCCCCCAAGCTGAAAGAGAGACATTTTTGTCAAAGAACAGCAACATAGCATGGTCCTTGTCACCATATGACAACCAGGGCAGGATGGAGGCCATAAGAGGTCTGGGAGAAGTGGGTGGAGCACCTGCCATACATCTACAACCTTGGGCCTGAAGTAACAGTGGATGAGCAACTGGTTCCATTCAGAGGTAAAAAAGAAAATTCATATCTGTAATGTAAGTGATTTTCACTGTTAATTTGTAACCCGACACATTCCAAGAAGGGAGCACCAACCGCACAGCAGCCTCTGCAGCGCAGATGAAAGCTGTTCAGGGGGCTGAATCTTGTCCTGATCCACCTGAGGCTGCAGCTGGGGCAGGCAAGAGGAGAAGATGCCAATTCTGCCTCCCAAAGGAGTGTAAAACAAATACTATGTGCTGCACATGTGAGAAATACATCTGAAAGGTCTTCCCCTGCATATTGTCCTACATGTGCTAATTAGAGTTGATTGATTTATGTTCTTCACCTTTTTGTTTTGTATCTATTTTATTCTTAGTTATTGTTGTTGTTTATACACCTTGTGAGTGGGGGCTATGGTTAAAAAAATGGGAGAAGACAAGTATTTTGTAGTTGATTTCCTCATTGTACAGTATATAAGAATATATCACTATGTTGCCAAAAAAGACTGTTGACACAATTTAAATAAAAATGCATTCAAAACTACTTTCTGCACATTTCTGCTACCTTCTTAGGCTATATAAGTGATATATCTTGCTCAAAAGTGTATGTTGACACCTATGCAGTACCTTTAGTAATACTAATGATACAAATAATAAACCTCTACTTTAGTAAAGAAAACAATTGCCACAGGTGTGATGTAATAAAAACAAGTGGTGTCCACTGATTTAAATGCAGTCTTTCTGCCTTGTGTAGAGGGAAAACCCAGATGTTCACAAAGTGTGTGATGAATGACATGTTGTTTCTTCATGCAAAATAGATTTGGGGTTTAAAATTCAATTAAGCTGTTTTATTTTCGGGGTTTAGTGAAGGCGGGACAAGGAGAGTGTACAGAATGTTAAGACTACACAAGGGTTAACTGTAATTTGTTTTCAACAATGAACTCAAAATACTATGTATTGTAAAGGGGAAGAAAAAGCTAATAATAGTATTAATGCAAATTTGATACTCATAGAATAGGTATTCAGGCTCTTTGTTTAGGCAAGCCTAAATCAGCTCGAGACAAAATTGGCTTAACAAATCACAGAATATGTTACATGGACTGTGTGAAATAATAGGGGTTGACATTATGTTTTTTTAACCCTTCCTCTGTCCCACACACAACATCTGTAAGGTCCCTCAGTCAAGTATTGAATTTCAAGCACAAGACTCAACTACAAAGACCAAGGAGACTTTCAAAAGACCCATAGAAGGGCAGTGATAGGTAGATCGGTAACAGTATCAAATCAGACATCGAATATCTCTTTAAGCATGGTCAGGTTAATAATTACGCTGTGGAATATATACAGTGCATTTGAAAAGTATTCAGACCCATTGACTTTTTCCACATTTTGCTACTTTACAGCCTTATTCCAAAATGTATACAATTATACACACAATTCCTCATAATGACAAAGCTAAAACAGGTTTAATACATTTTTGAAAATGTTTTTTTGATTATACAGAAATACCTTATTACATAGAGCCTTTTCTATGAGACTCGAAAATAAGCTCAAGTGCATCCTGTTTCCGTTGATCATGCTTGAGATGTTTCTACAACTTGATTGGAGTCCACCTATGGTAAATTCAATTCATTGGACATGATTTGGAAAGGCACACACCGGTCTATATAAGGTCCCATAGTAGACAGTGCATGTCAGAGAAAAAACCAAGCCATGAGGTCGAAGGAATTGTCCGCAGAGCTCCAAGATAGGATTGTTTCGAGGCAAAGATCTGGGGAAGTGTACCAAAAAATGTCTGTAGCATTGAATGTCCCCAAGAGCACATTGGCCTCCATCATTCTGAAATGGAAGAAGTTTGGAACCACCAAGGCTCTTCCTATAGCTGGCCTCCTGGCCAAACTGAGCAAGCGGGGGAGAAGGGCCGTGGTTGGGTAGGTGACCAAGAACCCGATGGTCACTTTGACAGAGCTCCAGAGGTTCTCTGTGGAGATAGAAGAACCTTCCAGAAGGACAACCATCTCTGCAGCACTCCACCAATCAGGCCTTGGTAGAGTTGCCAGACGTAAAAGGCACATGACAGCCCACTTTGAGTTTGCCAAAAGGTACTTAAAGACTCTCAGACCATGAGAAACAAGATTCTCTGGTCTGATGAAACAAAGATTGAAATCTTTGGCCTGAATGCCAAGCGTCACATCTGGAGGAAATCTGGCACCATCCTTACAGATGGTGGTGGCAGCATCATGCTGTGGGGATATGTTTCAGCGGCAGGGACTGGGAGACAAGTCAGGATCTAGGGAAGGATTAATGGCGCAAAATACAGAGAGATCCTTGATGAAAATCCGCTCCAGAGTTCAGTTCACCTTCCAACAGGACAATGACCCTAAGCACACTGACAAGACAATGCAGGATTGGCTTTGGGACAAGTCTCTGAATGTCCTTGAATAGCTCAGCCAGAGCCCAAACTTGGACATGATTGAACATCTCTGGAGAGACCTGAAAATAGCTGTGCAGCGATACTCCCCATCCAACCTGACAGAGCTTGAGAGGATCTGAAGAATGTGAGAAACTCACCAAATACAGGTGTGCCAAGCTTGTAGCATCATACCCAAGCAGGCTTAAGGCTGTAATCTCTGCCAAAGGTGCTTCAACAACGTACTGAGTAAATTATCTGAATACTTATGTAAATGTGATATTTCAGTTTTTATATTTTTATTTTTTTATTTTTTTATTTTTAAAATTTCTAAAAACCTGTTTTTGCTTTGTCATTATGGGGTATTGAGTGTAGATTGTTGAGGGGGAAAAAATGTTCATCCATTTTAGCAATGTGGAAAAGGTCAAGGGGTCTGAATACTTTCAGAATACACTGTATTAAACCACCCAGACACATCAAATATTGTGTCATCCTTCTGAACGGAGCTGCAGGATGTTACCTTTTGGCCATTGGGGATCGAAAAACAGTTACAGAGTTCAATGTCTGTGATGGGAGAAAACATTGTAGTGACTCTAGAATAATGATTTAAATGACAGAGTGAAAATATGAATACATATATACAGAATTTCTTCCAAAACATACATCTTAGGCATCGAGGCACTAAAGTAACACTGCAAAGGCCTTATATTTGGAGCAAAGGCACTAAAGTAATACTGCAAAAGCCTTATATTTGGAGCAAATCCAACACAACAGATCACTGAGTAACCTAATTTTCAAGCATGGTGTTGGATGCGTCATGGCATGGATATGCTAGACATCGGCAAATACTAGATGAAAACCTGCTTCCATCTGTTTTTCAGCAGACACTGGGAGTGGAATTAACCTTGCAACAGGACAAATCAACACAAGAGATGCTTACCAAGAAGACAATGAATGTTCCTGAGTGGCCAGTTTTGACTTTGCTGTGTAGCTATGAGCACCAACATCTTGACAGAGCTTGAAGAATAAAGGGCTAATATTGCACAATCCAGGTGTGTAAAGCTCTTAGACACTTATCCAAGAAGACTCAACCTCTGTAATCGCTGCCAACATTGTTTCTAGCATGTATTTGACTCAGGGAGCTGAATGCTTATGCAATTACTATATTTTAGTTATTTCATTTCTATAAATCTAATATATAATATAAATCTTCCACTTTGACATTCAAGTATTTTGTGTAGATTACAATGAAAGAAATGTTAATCCCACTTTGTAACAACAAAATGTAAATAAATCCTAGGGGTATGGATACTTTTGCAAGGCACTGTAGTTTCAGTGCCAATAATGAGTTTTGAAGTGTTTTCTGAATTCCTGTTCAGAAGAGTGCAGAGAAAGTTGACAATGAAAATTACTGTTTACTGCACAGCGGAGGAACATGTTTCCTGACAGTATACTTTTCATGTCTCAGGAAAAAATATTATTTAAAAAATATATGTTCAACTTACATATCCACAAAATATATTTAAAGTATACTTTCAAAAACACATTATTTTCTGCAGCGGAAGTTTTTTATTTATAATATAATATTTTCCCCCATGTTTAGCTTATTCAAATGTTTTGATGTTCATTTTCAAACTGAATAATGTTGTAATTTTAATTACACATTACATTTTTTGTTAAAACGTTAATTAATTACCATAATTTTAGTTTAGTTTATTTTATTTTTACAGGGACAATGCACATTAATCAACGTTTCAGTAAAAGTGCCGGTTTTAGCCAGCCGGCTCATTTTCAACCGCAGTCCCTGGGCAGGTTATTAAAAACAATTACAATATAGACAATAGCACCATAGAACAAGCAAGACATAGCAACATAGGACAAGCAAGACATAGCATACAGACAGAGCAACATAGAACAAAAAGCAGCAAGACAATATAATGTGAACAAGTAAAGTGTGAAATGCTCAACGGTGTGCATTTCTCAAAAGTGTTAGTTGTAAATTGCTGTTCCAGCCACAACTGCTTTGTAAATAGTGTAGCATGTTAACATTCCTTGGTCATCACTAATTACAATAGCTAATATGGTTAGAAGAGTATTTGTAGAAGTATGCTTGAAACACATTATAAATACTATTTTTTGTAAAGAAAATACAGGAATTCTAATAATTCCATTTTAGTATATTTCACATTTATGAGAAATATACATGCATTTAAAGTATATTTGTTTTGCTCTTTTTATCTAAATATACTAAGAAAATTCTGAAGTACAAAAAGTGTCCCAAATTCAATTGTTTTAAATGTTTTTAATATACGTAAATGCTAATAAAATACAAATATAATTGACATTAAAAGCACTTAATGTCATTAATTTTTTTCCAATTAATATAATTTGAAAACATACTTCAAATA
Organism: Oncorhynchus nerka; assembly: GCF_034236695.1. Taxonomy (NCBI): domain Eukaryota; kingdom Metazoa; phylum Chordata; class Actinopteri; order Salmoniformes; family Salmonidae; genus Oncorhynchus; species Oncorhynchus nerka. The sequence continues at coordinate 36,745,919 of NC_088419.1, read as the reverse complement.
TGTTAATGAAGTATGATTTAAGTGTATTTAAATCAAATAATTCCACTTTGGCATACATTTTTAATGGTTTTCACTTGTTGCCCATCTGTCACGCCCTGGCCTTAGTATTTTGTGTTTACTTTATTAAATCAAATCAAATCAAATTGTATTTGTTACATACACATGGTTAGCAGATGTTAATACGAGTGTAGCGAAATGCTTGTGCTTCTAGTTCCGACAATGCAGTAATAACCAACAAGTAATCTAACTAACAATTCCAAAACTACTGTCTTATACACACAAGTGTAAGGGGATAAAGATATATGAATGAGTGATGGTACAGAGCGGCATAGGCAAGATACAGTAGATGGTATTGAGTGCAGTATATACATATGAGATGAGTATGTAAACAAAGTAGCATAGTTAAAGTGGCTAGTGATACATGTATTACATAAAGATGCAGTAGATGATATAGAGTACAGTATATACGTATACATATGAGATGAATAATGTAGGGTATGTAAACATTATATTAGGTAGCATTGTTTAGTGATATATTTTACATCATTTCCCATCAATTCCCATTATTATTGTGGTTAGGCCAGGGTGTGACATGGGTGATTATGTGTTTTCTTGTCTAGGGGTTTTTGTAGATTAATGGGGTTGTGTTTAGTATAGTATTCTAGGTAAGTTTATGGTTGCCTAGAGTGGTTCTCAATCAGAGGCAGGTGTTTATCGTTGTCTCTGATTGGGAACCATATTTAGGCAGCCATATTCTTTAGGTATTTTGTGGGTGATTGTTTCCTGTCTTTGTGTTTGTTGCACCAGATAGGGCTGTTTTGTTTTTTTCATGTTTCTTGTTTTGTGAATTGTTTGTATTTTTCATCTTTCATTAAAGATGTATAAACATAACCACGCTGCATTTTGGTCCTCCTCTCTTTCACCAGAAGAAAACCATAACACCATCCTTCTCCCGATAGTTGAAAGTGCAGTGTCCAATAATCAGCCTGGTAATTGCCTCTAAACTGAATCTTAACTATACCAAAACGAATTTTACTCACATAACAACAAATTAAGTAAAGTATGATGGGGATAAAGGGGGCGAATGGGTGAGTTGATGAGTGAGCGGAAGTGGAAGCAAACAATGCATAATTATGTGATCAACAATTGTGAATGAAAAACAGTGCATTCCATTCCTTTATATTGATCCATTGTAATTCTAATCACAAAATGGTATGGTACCCTAAATCAGTCCACCGAATCCAAGCAAACTGGACATTAACACACAGACAGACAATATAGAAATAATAATAATACATCAAATGGAAAAACACATATTAAGGCACCTGTTAAAAGTGCATGGTGCAATTTAAGAAACTAAAATTCAATGGTAGCCACATGTCTTATTAATGGCAGGGCTAAACTATCTCTAAAATAGTTCCTAGCGCTTCCTTAGTGGTCCTTTTCATATTTCTGAAATGAAAACCGGGGACATTTCCAGTTCGGCGGTCAATATATCATTAAAATATCCAATGTTATTATCTATGAAAAAAAGGGAGGCAATTCCGGTTTTATGTATTTAGTCTAACAGGCACACAGTGACAGAGGAAACAACTATACTACAGAAACACTACAGACAAGACAGAACTGTCCGATCTGAACAGCCATTCAGTGGTCCTGGTAGACTAAGAGCAGAAGAGAACATGAGCAAAATTGAAAAATCAGACAATAGTATATGTGAAATACTTAACAACGTGATGATGAAATTGGTAACTACATAATATACTTATACCAACCTAATCTGGAATATCGTCGCCCCAAGAGAGAGCTGGAGGCAGCCAAAGCGGAGAAGCGGCGGTTTGAAGAGGCAGCACGGAAGCAGGGCTGGAAGCCCGAGAGTCAGCCCCAAAAATGTATTGGGGGGGCACACAGGAAGTGTGGTGAAGCCAGGTAGGAGACCTGCGCCAACTTCCTGTGCTTACCAGGGGGCGAGAGAGACCGGGCAGGCACCAGTGTCATGCTGTGGAGCGCACGGTGTCCCCAGTGCGGGTGTATAGCCCGGTGCGGTACATACCAGCTCCTCGGATCGGCCGGGCTACAGTGGGCATCGAGCCAGGTGCCATGATGCCGGCTCTACGCACCTGATCTCCAGTGCGTCTCCTTGGCCAGGCATACATGGCACCAGCCTTACACATGGTGTCCCCGGTTCGCCTGCACAGCCGAGTGCGGGCTATTCCACCTCGCCGCACTGGCAGGGCGACCGGGAGCATTCAACCAGGTAAGGTTTGGCAGGCTCGGTGCTCAAGAGCTCCAGTGCGCCTGCACGTCCGTTCTATCCAGTGCCACCTACACGCACTAGCCCTCCGGTGGCAGCCCCCCGGACCAGGCTTCCTGTGCGAGCCCAGTACTCCCTGTTCCTCCTCCCCACACTCGCCCTGAGGTGCATGTCCTCAGCCCAGTACCACCAGCGCCGGCACCACGCACCAGGCCTACAATGCGTCTCGCCTGTCCAGCGCTGCTAGAGCCTTCCTCCTCTCCAGCGCCGCTAGAGTCTCCCGCCTGTCCAGAGCCGCTAGAGTCTCCCGCCTGTCCAGAGCCGCTAGAGTCTCCCGCCTGTCCAGAGCTGCTAGATTCTCCCGCCTGTCCAGAGCTGCTAAAGTCTCCCGCCTGTCCAGAGCTGCTAGTCTCCCGCCTGTCCAGAGCTGCTAGAGTCTCCCGCCTGTCCAGAGATGCTAGAGTCTCCCGCCTGTCCAGAGCTGCTAGAGCCACCAGAGCCGCCAATCTGCAAGGAGCCGCCAGAGCCGCTAGTCTGCAAGGAGCCGCCAGAGCCGCCAGTCTGCAAGGAGCCGCCAGAGCCGCCAGTCAGCCAGGATCCGCCAGAGCCACCAGTCAGCCAGGATCCGCCAGAGCCGCCAGTCCGGAGCTGCCACTCAGTCCCGAGCTGCCCCTCAGTCCCGAGCTGTCCCTCAGTCCCGAGCTGCCCCTCAGTCCAGTGTGGCCATTTTGTAGGGTTGCCAATCCTAGGTTGACAGCGAGGGTCGCCGTTTCTAGGAGGAGACTTAAGAGGACAAAGACTATGATGTGGTGGGGTCCACGTCCAGCGCCAGAGCCACCACCATGGACAGACGCCCACCCAAACCCTCCCCTATAGGTTTAGATGTGCGGCCGGGAGTCCGCACCTGTGGGGGGGAGTATTGTCACACCCTGACCTTAGTATTCTTTGTTTTCCTTGTTATTTTGGTTAGGTCAGCGTGTGACATGGGTGATGTATGTGTTTTTAGACTTGTCTAGGGGGTTTTGTATGTTTATGGGGCTGTCTCCTTTCTAGGTATTTTGTATGTCTATGGTTGCCTAGATTGGTTCTCAATTAGAGGCAGCTGTCTATCGTTGTCTCTGATTGGGAACCATATTTAGGCAGCCATATTCTGTGGGTACTTTGTGGGTGATTATTTCCTGTCTTTGTGTTCTCTGCACCAGATAGGACTATTTCTGTTTTGCCATGTTTATTGTTTTTGTATTTGTGTAGTGTTCACGTTATACGTCTTTCATTAAAACACGTTGAGCACAAACTACGCTGCATTTTGGTCCGATCCCTGCTACACCTCTTCAGACAAAGAGGAGGAAATCAGCCGTGACACATTCATTTGGGAGAACACTCTCTCGACTGGTGCATTACTTCCAGGTAAGCACATGACAACATATGCTAATCTAGCCAGGTTAGTGTGTGGGATGTCATTCTCTTTGAAGTGGGTAACTACCGTGCTACATCTCTGACTAAGCAGTGTCTCAGATGTTTTCCATACTTCAAGTGATCCCCCCCCTTTATGGTTACTAGAAGTGTCAAGCAAAGAGGCTCTGAGTTTGAAGGTAGGCCTTGAAATACATCCACAGGTACACCTCCAATTGACTCAAATTATGTCAAGTAGACTATCAGATGCTTCTAAAGCCATGACATCATTTTCTGGAATGAACCTGACTGGCTGCATCACTGCCTGGTACGGCAATTGCTCGGCCTCCGACCGCAAGGCACGACAGACATCACTCGGGCTAAGCTGCCTGCCATCCAGGACCTCTACACCAGGCGGTGACAGAGGGAGGCCCTAAAAATTGGTAAGTGGTACCGGAGTGCCAAGTCTAGGACAAAAGGCTTCTCAGGAGTTTTTACCCCCAAACCATAAGACTTCTGAACAGGTAATCAAATGGCTACCTGGACTATTTGCATTGTGTGCCCCACCCCACCCCTCTTTTCGCTGCTGCTACGCTCTGTTTATCATATATGCATAATCACTTTTAACTATACACTTATGTACATACTACCTCAATTGGCCCGACCAACCAGTGCCCACGCACATTGGCTAACCGGGCTATCTGCACTGTGTCCCGCCACCCACCAAGCCCTCTTTTACGCTACTGCTACTCTCTGTTTATCATACAGTGAGCACCATAATTCATTGGACAGTGTCCATTATTTTGTTATTTTGGTTCTGTACTCTAGCACTTTGAGTTTGAAAGGATACAAAGACAATGAGGGTGAAGTGCAGACTGTCAGCTTTAATTTGAGGGTATTTCATACATATCGGATGAACCGTTTAGAAATGACAGCACCTTTTTTACATGGTCCCCCCATTTTAAGGTACTACAGGTACTGTATTTGTTGAATTGGCTTCGTCATTTGTGTGTGTCGTTAGGCAGGTGTATTCATTTGTGTCGTTAGTGAACACAGGAGAGCTGTTGATGAATAGTATTGATTCTAGACTATGCTATTGCCTTTGGAGGTTGTTGTTGGGGTGTGACAACATGAGGAAGACAGCAGTGTCGATGCAAATGACGCTGGCCTTCATAAGGCTCAATCAATCAGGAACATTGCAAAAACCCTGGGCATGCCCAAGTCAACAGTTTGGTTCATCATTAACAAGAAAAAAACAACCGGTGAACTCAATTATGTCAAAAGACCTGGTAGACTGAGGAAGACCACTGTAGTGGATGACCGGAGAATACTCTCTATGGTGAAGAAAACCCCCCTGACAACAGCCCAACATATCAAAAACACTCTCCTGGATGCAGGTGTAGCTGTGTCAAAGTCTACCATACGTAGAAGACTACACCAGCAGGACTACAGAGGGTACACCTCAAGATGCAAACCACTGATAAGCCCGAAGAACAGAAAGGCCAGACTACAGTTTGCTAAAAAGCACCTAAAAGAGCACCAAGAGTTCTGGAAAAAAAGTATTGTGGACAGATGAGACATAGATTAACATGTACCAGAGTGATGGTGAAACATGGTGGAAGGAGTGTTATGGCTTGGGCCTGTATGGCTGCCAGTGGAACAGGCTCACTTGTCTTCATCAATGATGTGACTGCAGACAGAAGTAGAACAATGAATTCTGAAGTCTACAGAAATATTTTTTCTGCTCAGATGAAACCAAATGCCTCCAAACTCGTTGGACGGTACTTCATCATGCAACAAGACAATGACCCTAAACATACTGCTAGAGCAAAGAAGGAGTTTTTGATGGCCAAAAAGTTGAAAATCCTTGACTGGCCGAGTCAATCACTGGACCTGAATCCAATTGAACATGCATTTTACATGCTTAAGAGGAGACTGAAGGCAATAAGTCCCCGAAACAAGCAGGAACTGAAGATGACTGCAGTACAGGCCTGGCAGAGCATCACCAGGGAAGATACCCAGCATCTAGTGATGTCGATGCATGACTTCAAGCAGTCATTGCATGCAAAGGATACAAAATATTAACCAAATATGACCAAATATTAACAATGATTACTTTATTCTACATTATGTTAAACCGTCCAATGTTTTTTGATGCCCAAAATGGGGGGAACTATGTACAAAAGCTTCTATAATTTCTAATTGGTTCATCCGATATGTATGAAAATACCCTCAAATTAAAGCTGACAGTCTGCACTTCACCCTCATTGTCATTGTATCCTTTCAAACTCAAAGTGCTGGAGTACAGAACCAAAATAAACAAAGAAATGGTCACTGTCCAATTAATTATGGTGCTCACTGTATATGCATAGTCACTTTAACCATATCTACATGTACATGCTACCTCAATCAGCCTGACTAACTGGTGTCTGTATATAGCCTCGCTACTGTTCTAGCCTCACTACTGTATATAACCTCACTACTGTTATTTTTCACTGTATTTTTTACAGTTTTTATTTCTTTACTTACCTATTGTTCTGTAAGTAAGTAAGCATTTCACTGTAAGGTCTACACCTGTTGTATTCGGCGCATGTGACAAATAAACTTTGATTTGATGGTGAAAATATCCAAATATCTTTGTGAGCAGGTACTCAACATCAAGGGAAATCATATCCAAAGCTGTTCTGGCCGTGTTATGAATGATGTGGGCAGGACAACCTAAGCCAATCACCTACTGCAGCAGAGCATTTATAACTTTGGTATGGACATTGACCCTCCCCAGCCTATTCAGTCCTCCAAAGTTGGTATTTGTGTTGACTGCAGAGAATGCCACAACTTTGTTTTCCAGGTAAAAAATGTGGATGACCACCAGGACCTCAGCTGCAATTTCCTCTACTGTTTCTCCTTTCAAAACAACAAAATCATGCAGTTTTGTTTCCACAGATGTGCTGCAATTATATACAGTTGAAGTCGGAAATTTACATACACTTAGGTTGGAGCCATTAAAACTTGTTTTTCAACCACTCCACAAATTTCTTGTTAACAAACACGGAGTTTTGGCAAGTCGGTTAGGACATCTACTTTGTGCATGACACGAGTAATGTTTCCAACAATTGTTTACAGACAGATTATTTAACTTATATTTCACTGTATCACAATTCCAGTGGGTCAGAAGTTAACATACAATAAGTTGACTGTGCCTTTAGACAGCTTGGAAAATTCCAGAAAATTATGTCATGGCTTTAGAAGCATCTGATAGGCTAATTAACCTAATTTGAGTCAATTATCCCTAAAGCCAACACCTCATTTCGCCGCCTTTCGTTCCAGTTCTCTGCTGCCTGTGACTGGAACGAATTGCAAAAATCGCTGAAGTTGGAGACTTTTATCTCTCTCACCAACTTCAAACATCTGCTATCTGAGCAGCTAACCGATCGCTGCAGCTGTACATAGTCTATCGGTAAATAGCCCACCCAATTTTACCTACCTCATCCCCATACTGTTTTTATTTATTTACTTTTCTGCTCTTTTGCACACCAATATCTCTACCTGTACATGACCATCTGATCATTTATCACTCCAGTGTTAATCTGCAAAATTGTAATTATTCGCCTACCTCCTCATGCCTTTTGCACACAATGTATATAGACTCTCTTTTTTTTCTACTGTGTTATTGACTTGTTAATTGTTTACTCCATGTGTAACTCTGTGTTGTCTGTTCACACTGCTATGCTTTATCTTGGCCAGGTCGCAGTTGCAAATGAGAACTTGTTCTCAACTAGCCTACCTGGTTAAATAAAGGTGAAATAAAAAAAATAAAAAAATTGGAGGTGTACCTGTGGATGTATTTCAAGGCCTACCTTCAAACTCAAGAGCCTCTTTGCTTGACAGTGTTAGTAGCCATATATTCATCCAACAGTAAATGTAATGTCCTAAAAAAAACATTTAAGTTGTAGGCCCTCGCAATTGCAGGTGCACATTTTGCTCTGACGCCACTCCACATGTTGTAAAAAAAGCAGCTATTGAGGTGAATATTGACAGTTGAGAAATAACAATTATACATACAGAAAGTTGAGACCCCACTCTCTTTGAGGGACGAAGCTTCAAAATCGGTGTTTTCCCCACAATTGCATTTTGAAATGTTATACAATCAGAATAACTTTTTCTCTCAAGCTCGCTCATCACAGCGGCACACTCCAGTGAAATAGGCATAGGGGCAGACACTCCCAGTACAGTAATTATGAGGATAATACACTTTACTGTTTGACTAAATCATGATTTTAATCACTTGCTGAACTGAGTGAGGTGATAATGTAGAATGTGCTCTTTTCTAAGTTTATCGGCACCAACTTTCCTTTTTTAATGACCCATAACATTGGCTATCTAACTGATGACAGTGTCGAACCAGGTATTTTTTCTGATGCCTCATTTGACTTTTAATGTGAGTTTGCATGACTTGTGCTCAGCTGATCAGAAAACCGGGCCGGCCTATCTTGGTAGGGGGGACCGGCCATTGCCCACTGATCAGGCAAAGGCTTATTACAGATTAATATAACACAGGAATTATGCAAAAATCATAAAAAAGGCATTATTACATTTTTGGGATATATATTTTGGGGTCTGTCAATTTCAACCAGCCCACGCAACACCAAAAACATGTCCAGCCCATCTGCTACAATTGCCAGATGTCCAATCCGCCCCTGTACTCTGACCTACTTGGAGTATGCTACACAGTGAGAGTGTGCATAATTGTACATGCTGAATGGCTTTCAATATCTGTGAAAAGATCTACATCGGGCAGCAGGTGAGTGAATGTCGGAGAATGTGGTGATGAGGCTTGTGGAACCTTACCGTGGCAAGGGGAGAAATGTCACCATGGCGAATTTCTTAACTTCGCAGTCTGGTGAAGTTTGAAACCAGAATGCATAACGTAGGGAATACTAATTGAGCTAACAACATATCACTTGGACCTTGATCACTGAAATGAAACTTTTCTTTTAATTTTGACCGATGAAATACAGTATTTATATCAGCCACAAGTATTACCATTTTAGACCGTTTACATTGGTGGTCTACAGAACGAGTGTTACTAAAACAATGCTACTAACTAATCAACTTATTCCTAGTTAATCTTTCGCAACACCCACAAAATCATAATTTTCCATCCAGCAGACCTTTGTATTCTTTATAGAGTGGAGGTTAAATCCATTATAAATGACAGTGACATGGTTCACAGCCAAAGCCATTGCTCATCAAACTGATTGGAGTCCTGTGTGTGTGCGCATGTGCGTGCCTGCGTGCATGTGCATTGCCTATGACCTTTACACTGGGAGAAGCTCAAAAGCATACTCCTAGCTCCTCTCTACTCCTTTGAGAAGGAGGCGAGGAGAGAGGAGGGGATGTGAGGACGATGCAATTGAGATTCTCCCAATATCTCTGAACTCCTCTCAACAGCCCAGAGACACACCCTGCTGCACCACTGAGTTCTAAAGGCTTCATTTCATAACTGTTCTAATGTGTAATTCAAGCATAATATTTGCAGTATGTTAATCATTTATCATGCAGGCTATTGATCAAGCCTGTTTTAACAGCTGGTACAGTAACTCTATATAACTCTATAGCCTACAGTTTCCCCAGTAGACATTAACGTGGGCATCAGATGACTTGACTTCAAGGAAATGCTTTCAGGTCATTTGAGAGTACTGGTACACTTTCTCTTTGAACATGAGAGAAGGTGTGAGACGCAGCGATGCAGCGAACTGAGTCACAGCACACTGCAAATTAATTAGCCTTCCAGAAGTATGTATTTATCTGCTTCCCTTGAATGGAGCACAATGGCTGCACACCTAATTGATCTCCCAGCGTATTCATATTAAAACAATCCTGTTCTCTTCTCTTTCAGTCAATGAAGCCAAACTACTGTTACAGGTGTTCCTTGGTCAGTCACATTTTCAGTCTTGAGACTTCGAATGTCATTTTATTTTATTTTTTAAATAAAATGGCTCAGGGATGAGTAACATGGCTAAATCTAGACGTTTTTTTATCCGATGTGAAATCAGAAGTGGGCCTGCGGCCGGGGTAAGAAAAGACGGAGTGCGGGTGAACGGGGAGTCACAGGGAGAGCCAGGCTGCATCATCACCACCTAACCGCCATGACTCATCGCGACAGCCAAGAGGCCAGTGAGCATTTATCCTCTTTAGCGCTTGTCAGGTCCCATCTCCCCCCGGCCCAGCAATGGACAATGTCAAGATAGGAGCTAGGGTCTCTCCGACGCCAGCAAGAGGTCAGAGCAGGACGCTCCAGGCTAACACCACGCCGCACTGACCAACCCTGCCAGCAGCGTGGGCGGCCTTCTCCGAGCACGGTGCGAAACTCGCTTAATGGTTGCGGGTGACCTGTGGCCCGTGCTGACATCTCTCGACAGATTTAAATTCACCCACCGTGGGTGGCTGGCAGTGTATCGACACGGATAGGGGGAGCTCCCTGCCTGATAGCTTTTTCACATCAAGAATAAAGAGGGTATTGTCGCAGTGTCCGTGGAGGTACTGCAGGGTTAGGTCAGACTTATTTTCTGCATGACTGGAGCCAGATATGTAACTACATCTTACTGTATCTGTTAATGTGTCTGAATTAGTTAGGTCATGAAACATTGGCTTGCATTTCTGAGCTGCGGGCAGTTCTAATGGAGCGGTGAAAAGTGGAATGCCAGATTGAGCGCCCTGTAATATATTGTATACTGTAAGCTTAGAGAGCGTGAAGAATAGACTGCATTCTGCAGTTTTCTTCTATCTACCTGAGTCTCGAAAAGTATGCATTTATGGATATACAGTCTATGTATGTACATATTTATATCCCAACCTGAGAAGAGGATATAAAATGGACGGTGGAGGAGAGGGTTCACGTTTAAAATATTCTGCTCCACGCCTCACCACTATTTGACTAAACCCAAGCATTGAATGCTGGGTAACGACGCTGCATGGCGCTGCATACATTCAATGCTAAACAAGCAGAGACACTTCATCCAGAGAGAGAGAGAGACATCACACTGACCTCTTATCAGAAGCCTCGTGGAAATTCAACATAAATAGACCCACTTTGGTGCCTCTTTATTAACTCGCCCAGTCAGAGGAGTGTTATTTTCGCCCTGAATCATACACCACTCACCATTACTCCCTGAAACAAACACGGCCTGAGACAACTCACACGGAATACAGAATACATTTCACGTCCTGGTATTACAAGAGGTCCCTTTTCTGTTCATTGTTGTCGAAAGTGTGGTGGTGGTGCACTGGAAATGAGAGAGCTTTCAATGTGTAGTGAATAGACTGACCAAAGGTTAAATTAGAACATGGGACGTGTAAAACCACACCATTCACTTTCCATTCCATTCGTCCTTTTGTCCTCTCCATTGTTTGCAGTTCTATTTTATTATAGTCTACCCACTATTGTCAGTACAGTACATCTCTTCCTTTCACTCTTGATGTAGCTCTTCTTCCTGCCAACATTAAATGTGTAAATCAAATCCAATTTTATTCATCACATGCTTTGTGAAAAACAGGTTCAGACAAACAGTGAAATTCTAACTTACAACAAGGCAGAGAGAAAGGCAATAGAGAAATAATAGAAAAGTAAAACACGTCATAATAAAAGTGATAGTAAATACACAATGACTAATGATAACTTGGCAGGTACCAGTACTGAATCGATGTGGAGGGCTAGGTAATTGAGGTAGATATGTACATATATGTACACGTAACTAGGAATAAAGCGATAAACAATAGCAGCAGCGTATGTGATGAGACAAAAAGGTTAGTGCAAAAAGGGTCACCGCAGATAGTGGGGGTAGTTACTGTACTTGGTTAACTACACTGAACAAAAATATAAATGCAACATGTAAAGTGTTGGTCCCATGTTTCATGAGCTGAAATAAAAGATCCCAGAAATGTTCCATACGCACAAAGCTTATTTCTCTCCTTTTTTTTTACATCCCTGTTAGTGAGCATTTCTCCTTTGCCAAGATAATCCATCTACATGACGAGTGTGGCATATCAATAAGATGATTATACGGTATGATCATTACACAGGTGCACTTTGTGCTGTGGACAATAAAAGCCCACTCTAAAATGTGCATGTTTCTTCACACAACACAATGCCACAGATCTCTCAAGTTTTGAGGGAGCGTGCAATTGGCACGCTGACTTCAAGAAGGTCCACCAGAGCTGTTGCGAGATAATTTTATGTTAATTTCTCTACCATAACCACCTCCAATGTTATTTTAGAGAATTTGGCAGTACATCCATTGTGCGTCAAAACCACAGACCACGTGTATGGCATTGTGTGGGTGAGTGGTTTGCTGAACAGAGTGCTCAATGGTGGTGGTGGGGTTATGGTATGGGCAGGCATAAGGTACGGACAACGAACAGAATTTAATTTTATCAATGGAAATTTGAATGAAATACCGTGACGAGATCCTGAGGCTCATTGCTGTGCAAATAATCCGCTGCCATCACCGCATGATAACGCATGGCCCCACGTCGCAAGGATCTGTACACAATTCTTCAAAGCTGATGTCCTAGTTCTTTCATGGCCTGCATACTCACCAGACATGTCACCCATTGAGCATGTTTGGGATGCTCTGGTTTGACATGTACGACAGCATGTTCCAGTTCCTGCCAACATCCAGCAACTTCGCACAGCCATTGAAGAGGAGTGGGACAACATTCAACAGCCTGATCAACACTATGTGAATGAGATGCGTCATGCTGCGTGAGGCAAATGGTGGTCACACCAAATACTGACTGATTTTCAGGTCCACTCCCTTACTCTTTTTTTTAAAGGTACTGTATCTGTATCCCAGTACGAGGGGGTTTCTGTATCTATATATTTCCGTATATCTGGCATTTCATTAGATATAAAGAGTACACATGTTCCAGATACGCATGTCTTTAATTTCATATACAGAGCTAGGATATTCTCTGTAATGGGACGGTTTTTCATGAGATATGTTCAAGAGACACACTTGATGCGCATGCATCCACTTCCATATTTGTAGGATATTCTAACTCCGGAAAAGGTATGTGTCAATATTCCTTTTATATATCCTGGTTCAAGTGTTCATGACAGTACCCTGAGGAAGGCACAGTGATGCCGAAACTTTGGTAATTACCCATTAAATTGCTGGGAGATTATACATGGAGTGTACGACTTTCATTATTTTGACATATCTAAGCCTTTATACTTAGGCGGGAACGAATCCGCATTTTCAGAAAGGTATCATATTATTGGTCATTACCTGATCATTTACAGTATGTATCCCTATTTATAGAAATAATTTTAATAAATATGCTTACATGATAAGTAAGATAATAACACAAGGGTGCATGCTCAGCCCCTTCCTGTACTCCCTGTTCACCCATAAATGCGTGACCATGCACGCCTCCAACTCAATCATCAAGTTTGCCATTCAACTTGTCATTCAATGCCAACAAAACGAAGGAGCTGATCGTGGACTTCAGGAGACACCCGAGGGAGCATGCACCCATTCACATTGACGGGACTGCAGTAGAGAACGTGAAAAGATTCAAGTTCCTCGGCGTACACATCTCTGACAATGTGAAATGGTCCACCCACACAGACATTGCCTTGGGAGGCTGAAGAAATTCTACTTGGCCTCTAAGACCCTCATAATATTATGCAGATGCACCATTGAGAGCATCCTGTCGAAATGTATCCCCGCCTGGTACGGCAACTCCACCACCTGCAACTGCAGGGCTCTCCAGAGGGTGGAGAGCACTGAGGGCACACTGCCTGCCCTCCAGGACATCTACAACACCAGATGTCACAGGACAGCAATAAAGATCATCAAGGACATCAACCACCCGAGCCACGGCCTGTTCACCTTGCTATCATCCAGAAGGCCAGGTCAGTACAGATGCATCAAAGCTGGGACCGAGAGACTAAAAAACAGCTTCTGTCTCAAGGCCATCATACTTTTAAAAAGCCATCTCTAGCCGGCCTCCACTCAACACCCTGCCCTGAACTTGGTCACTGTCACTAGCCGGCTACCATTCGGTTACTCAGCCCTATGTACAGTGCCTTCAGAAAGTATTCAGACCCCTTGACCTTTTCCTCATTTTGTTACGTCCATTCTAAATTGGGTTAAATGTAAAAAATAAATAAAAGCTCCGCAATCTACACACAATACCTCATTATATTAAAGTGAAAACGTTTTTTTTTTTTTTTTTTGCAAATGTATTAACATTTTTAAAAACAGTAAGTATACATGATTTGGAAAGGCACAAACCTGTCTACATAAGGTCCCACAGTTGACAGTGCAAGTCAGAGCAAAACCAAGCCATGAAGTAAAATTAATTCTCCGTAGAGCTCCGAGACAGGATTGTGTCGATGCACAGATCTGGGGTAGGGTACCAAAACATTTCTGCATCATTGAAGGTCTCCAAAATCACAGTGGCCTCCATCATTCTTAAATGGAAGAAGTTTGGAACCACCAAGACTCTTCCTAGAGCTGTCCTCCCGGCCAAACTGAGCAATCAGGGGAGAAGGGCCTTGGTCAGGGAGTTGACCAAGAACCCGATGGTCACTCTGACAGAGGTCTCTACAGCTCCTCTGTGGAGATGAGAGAACCAGAAGGACAACCATCTCTGCAGCACTCCACCAATCATGCCTTTATGGTAGAGTGGCCAGACGGAAGCCACTCCTCAGTAAAAGACACATGACAGCAAGCTTGGAGTTTGCCAAAGGCACCTAAAGATTCTTAGACCAAAATGTAACTATTTGGCATAATGCCAAGAGTCCGGCCTGGAGGAAACCTGGCACCATCCCTACGGTGAAGCATTGTGGGGGCAGCATCATGCTCTGGGGATGTTTTTCAGTGGCAGGGACTTGGAGACTATTCAGGACCGAGGCAAAGATGAATGGACCAAAGTACTGAGAGATCCTTAATGAAAACCTGGTCCAGAGCGCTCAGAACCTCAGATTGGGGAGAAGGTTCACCTTCCAACAGAACAACGACCCTAAGCACACAGTCAAGACAACGCAGGAGTGACTTCGGGGAAAGTCTCCGAATGTCCATGAGTGGCCCAGCCAGAGCCCAGACTTGAACCCATCAAACTTCTCCGGAGAGACCTGAAAGTAACTGTGCAGCGACGCTCCCCATCCAACCTGACAGAGCTTGAGAAGATCTGCAGAGAAAAAAAATAAAGAAAGAAAGAAATGTAGAATAAGGGGTCAGTCTACTGTGCATAGACATGGAATCACTGGGCAGTTTATTAATGGAACACTGGTCACTCTAATACAATATGTCCAAAAGTTGAAGAACGCACATCCAGGTGCTTTAGTTGTAGACAAACTCATGGAAAACAGAAAGGAAAACGCTGCACACTGCTGCTCATGCTCCCAGGTGAAATGTATTTATAACGTTTTGACCCTTAGGTCTTCATCAGGCATCCATATCCCAGGTGGGGGTGGAAGGTCCTATATACAGTATAAGAGCAGTACCCAGTGACATCACTTCCTGAAAACAGGAGGTAAAAAAATGTATAAGGTAGGTTCACAATATTAACATTCAATGTATCAAAATATATGATCACACAGAAGGACTGTGATCAATATTTACAGTAATATACATACAATATTCAATTAGGATTTTGAAACTATTAAAACGGTTTCAAGTCAAACTCCTCGTTAAGGCCACGAGGAGACAATGTGTAGAGCCTGTGGCTCCAGAAAGATTCCCTTTGGAGAAGTATTATCCTCTCAATGTCCCCTCCCGTGTGACATCTTGACCACTTCCATTCCAATGTATCTCAGAGAACTATTAGGATGTCCAGCTTGTACAAAATAAAACAGCAACCTGATTTGTTGTTTCACCTGTCTGTACATTGCTGCTGTGCTCACTGATCCTGTGTGTTAAGAATGCTACAGGGTTTCCATATGTAAGACAGACCACAAGGACATTTTAACATGTAAATAACATTGGTGGACATGCAGGTAATCAGGCCTTTGATCTTAAATCTTTGTCCTGTGAGGGGCTGGGTAAATGAGTTGCATTTGTATGTGAAGCTGCACTGAGCACATTGGCCACCTTTGTAATTTCCCTCTGGAACCTTGTCCAAGAACGTTTCCCTTTTCTCTGGTATGTAATCAGATTTAACCCCAATGTCTCTCACATTTGGTGGTCTTAGACCATATGTGGGAAATATTTAAAAATGGGTTTCAATTGTGGGTCAGTATCAAGAATGTACCAGTGCTTCCTGATAATGTCCTTAAATACCTTCCCCAATGGAGAGTTTTGGGTGAAGCATCAGGGGACATATTCTGCCTTTTCTTTAACTTTGGGTTGAAGGCTTTCCAAACTGTGTTAGTCCTTCAAAACGATCATTGGCATGTTTTACCCAATTGTCTTTGTACCACCTTTCCTTAAACCTTTGTGTGAGGTCCGTGTTCTGTCTCTGATAAGAAGCATCAGAGCTGCATATTCTTCTGATGCGACTGAATTGGCTTATAGGGAGACATTTAATAAGTGGACGTGGATGAAAGCTGACACCTCTAAGGAGGGTATTCCTGTCCATAGGTTTCCTATAGAGATGTGTAGATATTAAGATTTTGTCCTTAGTAACCATCACATTAAGAAAACATGTTGGTGATGGGGAGAGATTGAATATGTCCATAAACACACCAGCCAGCTGGTCTGCGCATGCTCTGAGGACGCGGCTAGGGGTGCCATCTGGGCCGGCAGCCTTGCGAGGGTTAACTCATTTAGATGTCTTACTCATGTCGGCCACGGAGAAGGCAAGCCCACAGTCCTTGGTAGCGGTGGCACTGTGTTATCCTCAAAGGGGGCAAAGAAGGTGTTTACCATCCTGTTCTTTTTGTAATCCATGATTGTCTGTAGACCCTGCCACATACATCTCGTGTATAAGCCGTTGAATTGCGATTTCTCTTGTTAGATTTCCTTTGCCGGGTGAATAACTCAACTCTTTGTGTTCGGCCATTTCCCAGTCACCTTCCCATGGTTAAATGCTGTGATTTGCACTTTTAGTTTTGTGCGAATGCCACCATCTATCCACGGTTTCTGGTTCGGGTAGGTTTTAATAGTCAGTGGGTACATCATCTCCTATGCACTTCCTTATAAACTCACTCACCGGATCAGCGTATAAATCGATATTATACTCTGAGGCTACCCGGAACATGTCCTAGTCCACGTGGTCAAAACAATCTTGAAGCGTGGATTCCGATTGGTCAAACCAGCATTGAATATTCCTTATCACGGTTACATCCTGTTTCAGTTTCTGTTTATAGGAAGGGAGGAGCAAAATGGAGTCGTGGTTAGATTTGCCAAGAGGATGGTGGTGGACGGCCTTGTATGCATTGCAGAAGTGTTTTGCCAGTGCGAGTGCTACTAGATTTTTAGGTAGCCTTGTTCTCAAATTTGCTTTGTTAAAATCCCCAGCTACAATAAATGCAGCCACAGGATATATGATTTCCAGTTTGTATAGTGAAGTTCCTTGAGGGCCATCGTGGTATCAGCTTGAGGGGGATATACACAGCTTTGACAATAACCGACGTGAATTCTCTTGGGAGATAATACGGTTGGCATTTGATTGTGAGGAATTCTAGGTCAGGTGAACAAAAGGACTTGGCCATATGTTACAATTACACCATGAGTCGTTAATCATGAAACATACACCCCCCATATAATGTGTTAACTTAAATGTAAAACATTTCTACAGAGAAGATTAGGGGTTGGTTGGTCATATGTTGATGAGAAGAGGGAATAAAAGAAAACTGAACCAAGGCTTATTATAGCATGAGGGTCTGCATGGGGGAGCCAAGCAGATGTGCACTTTTCCAAACTTTGAGCCTGTAAGAGTGAATAAGTGAGTCTAGGTGAGTAGCTGACTTCTTAAGGATAAAACCAAATGTACATCAACTAGTAAATCAGGAGTCACTCCCCTCAGAGGCTTATGAGTGTCTCTGGGAAGTTTGGACGAATGGGGCAACAGACTCTTCGTATTATTAAGGTGGGCCACTACCGCTCCACCGATCCTAAGCCTTGATTAAATTGTTAGATTACCAGTGTATAGGCTGCCTTTAGGAGCTCCTCAATGTCTGCATTTACTCTCTGAATGAACAAATAATGGTAGATTGATGCCCCTGGGGTGATAGACTTCATTTTACATTTAATGACATACATATCCAAGATTATTGACAGAGGACTTAAAATGCCTGTGTCGGGTCTTACTCAGTAATGATCAATACGGTCCCACTTACTCTAAGCACTTGATAAAAAAATGGCTTTGATATGGCTGATCTCATATCCATAAAGACCTGATCCCAGTCCAAATGTTTGGATGTGAATAGCTTGTATCACTGAAATGTGCTATACAATTTTAATCTTATGGATAATACAACAGTGTTAAAACATTTTCAATATACACTGAACAAAAATATAAACGCAACATGTAAAGTTTTATGTAAATGTTTTATGAGCTGAAAAAAAGATCCCAGAAATGTTACATATGCATAAAAAGCTTATTTCCCTCAAATTCTGTGCACAAATGTGTTTACATTCCTGCTAGTGAGCATTTCTCCTTTCTCCTTTTCTCCTAATCCACCTGACAAGTGTGGCAAATCAAGAAACTGATTAAACAGCATGGTCATCACACAGGTGCACCTGGGACAATAAAAGTCCACACTAAAGTGTGCCGTTTTGTCACACAACATAACTCTGCAGATATCTCAAGTTTTGAGGGAGCTTGCAATCGGCATGCTGACTGCAGGAATGCCCACCAGAGCTGTTTCCAGAGAATTTGATGTTCATTTCTCTACCGTAACCTCCAACCTCGTTTCAGAGTATTTGTCAGTACTTCCAACCAGCCTCACAACCGCAGATCACATGTATGGTGTTGTGTGGGCGAGCGTTTTACTGAAGTCAACGTTGTGAACAGAGTGCCCCATGATGGCGGCGGGGTTATGGTGTGGACAGGCCTAAGCTACGGACAACGAACACAATTGCATTTTATTTGAATGCACAGAGATACCGTGACGAGATCCTGATGCCCACTGTCGTACCATCCGCTGCCATCGTCTCCTGTTTCAGCATGTTAATGCACAGCCCAATGTCGCAAGGATCTGTACACAATTCCCAGTTCTTCCATGGGCTGCATACTCACCAGACATGTCACCCATTGAGCATGTATGGAATGCTCTGGATCGACGTGTATGATAGCATGTCCCGGTTCCTGACAATATCCAGCAACTTTGCACAGCCATAGAAGAGTCCTTGGGCAACATTCCACAGGCCACGATCAACAGCCTGTCCAACGTTATGCGAAGGAGATGTGTCACACTGCATGAGGCAAATGGTGGTCACAACAGATACTGACTGTTTTTCTGATCCATGCCCCTACCTTCTTTTCAAGGTGTCTATGACCAACAGATGCATATCTGTAGTACCAGTCATATTACATCCATCGATTAGGGCCGAATTACTTAATTTCAATTGACTGATTTCCTTATATGAACTGTAACTCGGTAAAATCTTTGAAATTGTTGCATGTTGCGTTTATATTTTTGTTCAGTGTATTATGGAAAAATGATACAACCTTGTTATCTAGGTAAGGGAGATTCGGGATTGCTGTTATGCTGAAATACCTGGAGTCGCTGAATTGCTGATGATCTCTCTCAACAAGGAGATTAATGCCGTCGCTCGATTAAGCATTTATTTATTAGCTTCATTGATGTGCTCCAAAACTGAACTCACCCTGATGGGTTGCAGAAGACGAGCTCCCCAACATTTCCATATCAGAGGAGAATTGCAATCAAGGGGTTTTCCTATCAAACCATAGTGCTGAATCTTCCCTAAAGAACATTGCAAATGGAATTTTAAAGGTCCAACATTTTATCTCAATATTAAAGCACTTCTGGGTAACAGTTAAGAACCTTACTGTGATTGTTTTCAATTAAAATGGTCAGAAATCAACAAAAAATATATTCTTAGCAAAGAGCAATTTCTCAAGCATGAATTTTGCTACGACAGTCTGGGAATGGTCTGAGTTGGAAGGGGTAAACTAGCTGTTATTGGAAGAGATGTTTGGAACTGTCTTTCTTAGTGGTCTATTGACAAATGTACCTCCTGGTGATGTCATCAGGCAGGCCAAAACTCCATCCCACCAAAACAGGCTGAAGTTTCAAGCTCTCACACTAAAATTGCATTATCATAATTTTCACAATACTATTCCAACCTCATATTTTCAGCAAACTTAAAATGTGTAAATATTTGTATATTCAACAAGATTCAACAACTGAGACGTAAACTGAACAAGTTCCACAGACATGTGACTAACAGAAATTGAATAACGTGTTCCTGAACCAAGGGAGGGTCAAAATCAAAAGTAACAGTCAGTATCTGGTGTGGCCACCAGCTGCATTAAGTACTGCACCAGATGTGCCAGATCTTGATGTGAGATGTTACCCACTCTTCCCCCAAGGCACCTGCAAGTTCCTGGACATTTCTGGAGGGAATGGCCCTAGCCCGTACCCTCTAATCCAACAGGTCCCAGACGTCCTCAATGGGATTGAGATCCGGGCTCTTCGCTGGCCATGGCACAACACTGACATTCCTGTCTTGCAGGAAGTCACGCACAGAACGAGCTGTATGGCTGATGGCATTGTCATGCTAGAGGGTCATGTCAGGATGAGTCTGCAGGAAGGGTACCACATGAGGGAGGTGGATGTCTTCCCTGTAATGCACAGCATTGAAATTGCCTTCAATGACAACAAGCTCAGTCCGACGATGCTGTGACACACCGCCCCAGATCATGACGGACCCTCCACCTCCAAATCGATCCCGCTCCAGAGTACAGGCCTCGGTGTAACGCTCATTCCTTTGACGATAAACGTGAATCGGACCATCACACCTGGTGAGACAAAACCGTGACTCGTCAGTGAGAGCACTTTTTGCCAGTCCTGTCTGGTCCAGTGACGGTGGGTTTGTGCCCATCGGCGACGTTGTTGCCAGTGATGTGTGGGTAGGAACTGCCTTACAACAGGCCTACAAGCCCTCAGTCCACCCTCTCTCAGCCTATTGTGGACAGTCTGAGCACTGATGGAGGGATTGTCCGTTCCTGGTGTAACTCGGGCCGTTGTTGTTGCCATGGCCGTTGGTGCTGTCTGTCCTGTCTCCCCGTAGCGCTGTCTTAGGCGTCTCACAGTATGGACATTGCAATTTATTGCCCTGGCCACATCTGCAGTCCTCATGCCTCCTTACATCTGCAGTCCTCATGCCTCCTTTCAGCATGCCTAAGGCACGTTCACGCAGATGAGCAGGGACCCAGGGCATTTTTTTTACAGAGTCAGTAGAAAGGCCTCTTTAGTGTCTTAAGTTTTCATAACTGTGTCTTAACGACCGTTCCACAGGTGCATGTTCATTAATTGTTTATGGTTCATTGAACATGCATGGGAAACAGTGTTTTAACCCTTTACAATGAAGATCTGTGAAGTTATTTGGATTTTTACAAATTATCTTTGAAAGACAGGGTCCTGAAAAAGGAACATTTATTTTTTTGTTAAGTTTATATGTGAAAGGGTGCGACTAAGATTTTCCTAACCAAATCACGCAAATATTATGTACAGATTTGAGGATGAACTTGGGTTCATTAGGTGATGTCATCTAGGTAATACACTACATGACCAAAATGTGTGTACAACTGCTCGTCAAACATCTCATTCCAAAATCATGGACATTAATATGAAGTTGGTCCCCACCCTTGCTGTCCCCTCTTCTGGGAAGGCTTTCCACTAGATGTTGGGACATTGATGCATGGACTTGCTTCTATTCAGCCACAAGAGCATTAATGAGGTCGGGCACTGATGTTGGGCGATTAGGCCTGGCTCGCAGTCGGCTTTCCAATTCATCCCAAAGGTGTTCGATGGTGTTGAAGTAAGGGCTCTGTGCAGGCCAGTCAAGTTCTTCCACCCCGGTCACGTCAAACTATTTCTTTATGGACCTTGCTTTGTGCACAGGGCCATTGTCATGCTGAAACAGTAAAGTGCCTTCCCCAAACTGCTGCCACAATGTTGGAAGCACAGAATAGTCTAGAATGTCATTGTATGCTGTAGCATTAAGATGTCCCTTCTCTGGAACTAAGGGGCTTAACCCGAACCCATGAAAAACAGCCCCAGACCATTATTCCTCTTCCACCAAATTTTTACAATTGAATCTATGCATTGGGGCAGGTAGCATTGTCCTGGCATCCTCCAAACTCAGACTTGTCTGTCAGATTGCCAGATGGTGAAGCGTGATTCCAGTGAACACGTTTCCACTCTTCCAATGGCGGAAACCTTTACACCACTCCAGCCGACATTTGGCATTGCACATGGTGATCTTAGGCTTGTGCTTGTGTGCGGCTGCTCGGCCATGGAAACCCATTTCATGAAGCTCCCGACGAACAGTTGTTGTACTGACGTTGCTTTCAGAAGCAGTTTGGAACTCGGTAGTGAGTGTTGCAACCGAGGACAGATGATTTTTATACACTACGTTCAGCACTCGGCAGTCCCGTTCCGTGTGCTTGTGTGGCCTACCACTTTCCGCCTGAGCCGTTGTTGTTCCTTGACGTTTCCACTTCACAATAACAGCACTTACAGTAGACCGGGGCAGCTCTAGCATGGCAGAAATTTGACGAACTGACTTGTTGGAAAGGTGGCATCCTATGATGGTGCAATGTTAAAAGTCACAAGCTCTTCGGTAAGGCCATTCTATTGCCAATGTTTGTCTATGGAGATTGCATGGCTGTGTGCTAGATTTTTTTACACCTGTCAGAATTGGGTGTGGCTGAAACAGCTGATCCCACTAATTAGAAGTGGTGTCCACATACTTTTGTATACATCGTGTATTTTAGAATGTTTAACAGCAAACTACTGTTGAGCTATCCCATTACCCTTTGCGAGATTCGAGACTAATCAGCGCAGGCGGAATCGACATGCTATCTGACTTAAGACAATGGAGGAGGGGAGGCATTGGAGTGTGAAGGCCTCTGACTCTAGTTAGTCAGTTAGCCATCGACACTAAGGACAGCAGCTCGCTAGCATGCACACCGACAGGCTGTATCCATCCAATGGCCTGTGACTACACAAAAACATGTCAAGGTTCCCAAACAGATCTCTTTAAATTGATAAAGTGTATTAGATAAGCTTGATAGTTTGTCTTGAAAGCATATTACATTTCCATTAACCAATTCTGTAGTGGTATTAGAAACAGACAGTGGCTTAGTAAAGAACACACACACAGACATCCTCCCCTGTCTCTGCATTGAAAGGCTGGAACACACACACCATAATGCACAAACTCAATGCTGTGTAAAGCAGCATGCATGCCTGTAAATGAAGGAGCTTGATCAATTTCATGCTTGTAAAAGGATCCTGGCACTCATTTAATCTCTTTACTTTCCAGTGGGCCTACTCTATTGTTTGAGTGAAGTCTCAATTCTTCCCCCAGACAACCAAGAGTTTCTATAATTTAAAATGGCATGCGAAAAACAACCACATTTCACTTCTCTGAGGAACAAGATGACTAAATGCAGAAAATCACTATTTTTAATTGAAGCGGTTAAAGAACAATAACCTGCATTGCTATCGACATTAGTTGATACGTGTACTGTACATGGCGAGAGAAATCCCTGTCCTTCTGCCAGTGAATGAGCGATATGTCTCCATGCAGAGCCAACAGAGGGACAGTGGTGATCAAGCCATTGTGATTACCATAAAACAGTTTTAATATTACATTGGTGTAGCGTAGCTCCCTTATACCCTGGAGGAAGTGGAATAGATTAACCCTGCTCGCTTGTCACACTGTTTTCTGGTTAAACAGCGTACCACTGAGTCAAACTATTCTTCCACAGGGACCACCTGCTGGTTTTAGCTACCGCTCATGTGACTATCACTGGGACTTTCTCCTTAGCTGTTTTTAAAAAACTCAGTTGACAATGGAAGGAAGACAGGATCGCCTGGTTTGTGTCCCACCTAGAGGGAAAATCAAAGATATAGAAAATAATGACTTCATGATAACTTGACACAACTGTGGGAAGCATTGGAGTCAACATGGACCAGCATCCCTGTGGAACGCTTTCGACACCTTGTAGAATCCATGCCCCAAAGAATTTAGGCTGTTCTGATGGCAAAAAGGGGAGGTTCTTTATGTTTTGTACACTCAGTGTATGATGATGACGAAGACAATATGGTTAGTGATAATACTACCACTATTGCTAATTATTATACATTTTGGTATCAACACTGCAATTATTAGTATTTGTAGAATAAGTAGAATTAGTAGTAGCCTATTATTCGTAGTAGTCGTAATAGTCATAGCAGTAGTAATTCTAGTGGTATCATTATCTTCATTGTCATCATTACCAACATTATATTCATTATTGCTAGGAAGTCTTTCTTTTCTGGGGCTTCATTTTTTTTGTGTGGAAGACAATGCCGAAGTGAGTCAACCCACTGGGCACACTACATCATTTAATGTAATAGCAGAACCAAATGACCTGGATTGCAGTTGAGATTATATTAGAAGTACATGGTGCAAGTACCATTTGACCAGGGTTGGGTAGGTTACTTTATCAATGTAATCCGTTACAGTTACTAGTTACCTGTCCAAATTTGTAATCAGAAACGTAATTTTTGGATTAAAACGGAATCTGATTACATTCCATTACTTTTAGATTATTTCCCCCTTAACCCTCCTGCTGTGTTCCAGTTGAATTGGACCGATTTACAAGTTTTCTCTCTTAAAAATGTAGTTCTTTTACTTTGATTGTCATAAGGTTACATGACTTTGTCCACACAGGGCATCTGAACACACAAAATACATTTTGATGATTTTCATTAAATTTTGGGTGTTTTATTTAACTTTTGTACAACTGTGGTGTTCCCGGTCAAAAATGACAGGTCATTAGAGATGAATGGGTGAGACTACAATTAGTGTATACAATTGAGTTCAGGCACATGCCCAATCATCAGATGGACACGCTTCCTCTCCCAAACCCCCACATGCATGTGTGTTTGAGCACACACACACACCTCACTCCCCTTCTTGGCTTCCATAGCAACCCCCACAGGAACCTTTCCCCAATAGAATCTTTCCCCCATGGGAATCACACCTGTCGGCATTCTCACGCTCTGGTATATGAAGCTTTTTTGAAGCCTTGCTCACAATTCAATCTGCAGCAGCACAATGACCAAATAATATACTGTATGTGAGGCTCTTGATCAGATCTTTGACGACGACACAAAGTAGTCTGTGATAAATAGCACAATGTCTTTCATCTGAGTATATCTTATAGTCAAAATAATCCAAACATTGCTTTTTTTTACTCAAAAAATGAGTTGTATGAGCTCAGAGCAATGAGTCCTACAGGCCATGAATTGTGACGGTGTTGCGTTCGGAGGTGAAGGAGTCAGGCGCAGGAGAGCAGACATGTCTGAGATGCGTACTTTTAATAGTCCACCAAGTCCACCAAATACAGGTGTGGCACATTCCAAAAGTCAAATGCCCTCGACAACAGAGACACCCGTTACTCACGCAAGGAGGAACAAACAAAGCTCCTAAATAACACACCCTTATTCAATGCGTGAAACAAAAAAATGGGGCACAATCTCACCGAGCTACATCACAAAATAAAACAAATCCCGTACAAACCTAGGCAGGCGACAGGGTAAATATTTTCACACATAAATGAAGGCAAATGAAACCAGGTGTGAAAGATCCAAAGAAAAAACAAACAGAAAAGGAAAAAAAGGATCGGGGATGGCTAGTAGGCCTGCTACCACTGAGCGCCGCCCGAACAGGGAGAGGAACTACCTTCGGTGGAAGTCGTGACATGAATAGTAAATAGAAGTTCAAAACTTGTAATGTTCACAAGAACTTAAGTTGATAAAAAGATCTAACACAACATTAGGTGATAATATATGTATTATTGTGGATTTATAATCAGCTATAATGGGGGTGGTCATTTTGGACCGGGAACACAGAATGAATTAACATGAAATGAACACAACAGGAGGGTTAAGAGACATTAGAAGAAGTCAAACAGGTATGTTACTGTACCAATTGAACAACATCTACGGCTGGGTTGGTTATGTAGGCTTCTTCTAACCCATTGCTTTCTACTACATATAATAGGATACAATTATATATTGACATTAAAAACAAAGTCTTTCCAGTCATTCTAATTAATGTTATGCCCCTTAAGCTTCAATAGGACATGGAAATATGGAATTATAGATTAGCCATTTTTTTTTACCTAGGCATAACTCCAAAACGAAGGACTTATTAGCCAACCCTACTCTGTTATGATTTTGTTGACATGGAGGACTGATTGCGCAATTTAAAAAAAAAATTGTATGTTTTTAACCTTTATTTAACTAGGAAAGTCAGATAAGAACAAATTATTTACATTGACGGCCTACCCTAGCCCAACCCGGACGACGCTGGGCCAATTCTGCGCCACCCTATGGGACTTCCAATCACGGAATCATTGATTCCTAATCACAAATCATTGATTCGAGTTGAAAAATAAATGCTGCGCTCATGGAATGTCATGCCTTGAGCACTACTGAAAACTGCTATTTACATGTGAAAATGAATTCCATATGCTGCATCTATTGTTTACCTTATTGTTGGTGACACTTTGATATCTTGATAATATGCAGCTGTTTAAAGGGCAAGTCCACAGATGAAACAATAACAAAACGGACTCCCTGCCTCTGTTTTGGTAAAAAGCTGAGGGATGGGCCTGGAGAAATGTAACCACTCTCAGATTAACAGACAGAGCTATGGATGCAAGGACTGGCCATCCGTGATATCATAATTATTGTTTTAACCATGTTATGAGGCTATACAGTGTTTGTTTACGTTTACAAACATTGGAGGAAAACAAGTTTATATTTTGGGTTCTCATGGAGTGTAACAGTTGAACTAAGCTCATGAGGCATTTATCCGAAGTGTGCGAGTTTGAGTATGTGTCCATTGGGCCTTTATTTTTTTATCAGCATGAATTCAATTGAGCAATAAAACCTCAGTTTTATTCCATAGGCTTGGATCTGCACTATGCAGCTGTTGCAAGAGCCCATTTTTCACTGACTGTCCACTGGTTTCAAAAACAATGATTGATAGGCAGCTTAAACTTCTTGAATTCAACCAATATTGGGTTGAAATACACTTTTAGATTTGTGAGCAGCCATCCACAACATCCACAATCCGTAAGCCGCAAACAGCTAAATGAGAGCAGTAGTGTGATTCACATCAATGCACTAAGTAGATATCAATAATAAGTGATATCCGTATCGTTGTGGACTATATCACTGCTGTCATCCTTACCTCCAAGCGTTTATTCAAGTTGGATAATCGTTGGATGCCGACAGCAGTCGCACCATTGGAAGACATAGCTTGGACTGTAGCCCACAAAAGCCTATTCCTGCTTTTTTCCTACAATCCATAAATCACATTTGGTGTGTCATCATTAGTGGTCTCTGAATGATGGTCAGACTCTCTCATGTTGAAAGAATTTAAACTTGCACCTTTTTTTAATGATGAAGTGTCAAAGATTTTTTTTTCTTTTCGCAAACATCCTTTCTAAATTTAAAAGTAATACTTGAAGTATTCTCCTAGTTTTTCTGTGATCTGATTACAATATTTTAGCTGGTAACGTAAAAGTTTTTTTTGTAATCCGTTACTCCCCAACCCTGCATTTGACATTCTACGCAGATTCTTACAGCAATTGTGAAGCTCTCCACATACCTGCAACGACCTACAGTATGCATGCTATCTTAAACAGGCATGCTTTGTGTGATGACATAAGAAGAAATGTATAGTTACAGTAACCTCCAAATGTGGCCATGGATATTACTCATTTTAAGGTTGAATGTTAAATGAGTTTGTAAGATAGCCTTAACGTTAGGCTATTTACTGTATTAGCACTCGAATCCATGAAAATGAATAACCCAAGGAGACCGAGATGCAAAAATAATATACTTAATTTAATCCGTGCTCGAAAACATAAAGTGTGCAAGGTGCTATAAAAAATTAAACATATGTTTCAACCTCATGCCATCATCAGTGCTGTACAAACAGGTTTTAAAGAGAAACATATGCTGTGCGTAACAGGCACAAGTGCAAGCAGATACAGTAGTTGATTAGATACTGGCGAAGATGGAGTCAATGCATGTTATCAAGGAATATGTAGAATCATTTAAAAAATGGACAATTCAAATGTCATGCCTATTGTCATGCCTACAGCCTATTGTTACTTTTTTTCAGATAGTGGATATAATGTTGGTACGAATTCAACATATTGTTTTCCTCCATTCTATTCACTGCCACTTAAAATTCCAATAAAAACCATTGTTTGTAATCCCAGAGCCTGAAAATTACGCTGTTTGAAAACTACTCAATTACTAATAGCTATATTTTTGTACAGGCTTTTCAGTTTCATCGATCCCACTTTTTCACAGCTCCCTGACAAATGTACATTTGACAAATTCTGACATTATGCTAAAAGGACTCTCCATTTCTAATATGGAAGGTCCTATTTTATCATCATGGCAATGAGTGTCACGGAGCGGATCTGGTGCTTTACTTTGCTTATAGGATTTAAACTTACCGGCAAGTCCCATTAAATAATCATGATGCGACGTAGTAAAAACATGAAAGACGTTATAGGTTGGATAAGATATCTCTTGACGAATAAAAACTCGCAAACAATGTACCGTAATCTTCATGTGCAGTCGGTGTTGTGGGATGTGGTTGGTAGTCTGGCTGGGTTTTCCTTTAACCACTTGTCACACCTTATTCTGTACGTTTTGAATGCTATCATTGGCAACTCCTGATATAGGAGTGATACTATTTTTACATAAGTAAATCTTTTTCTTTGTGAGCGGGGAGAATTGTGGTTAAATGGTGATGATAATTGTGTGTGGGTGAGGTAATAACAAGCTTCCTATCTGCAGCTTGTGATGCCAACTAGATGACAGGCCCAAAGCAGTTTTAATCATTGTTTTCCTTTTTGATTATACGCTGACTGAGGTCATATTATATTCATCATGCTGTGCTTTGATGGATTGCTGAATCCTCCTCCCATTCCATCTACCCTTATTCATTTTTTGATACGTCATATTCAATTCCCAAAGCAAATGTGATAAGAATTAACACTGGCAAGCACCGAGTAGAGGCCGAAAAAAGGATGACCTCTAAAATTAAATGAAACACTGTCAAAATGTTTTGCCTAATTCATAATGACAAAAAGCACATTTGCCCTTGGCTGATTAGCAGGATCGGATTGAATATCTGCTCCCCCTTCTGAGGTTTCATGAGGGTCAGTGTTAACAAAAGGTTGCGCCATTGAACGTCTGCGTGTTATCACCAGGATTACAGCCTATTACATGGGCTCATCAGCTGAGGTCAGGGAGGCTACCGTCAAACGTGCTTTAATTAAGAAGAAGTGATGATATCCCTAACTCCTGCTCGCTTACTTGCTCTCTCTGTCTGTCTCTCTTCCTTTCTTTCTCCCTCTTTCTTCCTCCCACCCGTTGCCTTCCTGTACTGCTAAAGGAACATTGAATTACAGTTAGGTTCCATCTGTGGAATCTCAGGCTTTCAGCAAGGTCAAGGTTTTTTTGTAGGGAATGTTTCAAATGGAGTGCGACATCTCTGCAGTGTTCAGGATACTGATGAAAGTCGGTATGTTGCAAAAGAGGTTCTTCTCAGAGTATAACTTAACATGGTTTTACAAAATTCTGAGCAGAGAATGGAGGTGAGTGTGACCTCATTAGAGCACTGGGTAGAGCAGGGCCTTGGAGAGATTGGCCAGGTAAACAAACTTCCTGTAATTACACTGTCTGAAGCACTGAAATTTGCTGCTATGTAAATTGGCTGCAGTGTTTGAACACAGAAGGCCAATTGACTACCTAGTTATTCCCATTCATCCTTGTAATCTCGACAGTTCTTGACATTGACATTTGTGTATTACAAAATACTTATTGCAATCACGAAGATATGCGTTTTAATTTGTGGCTGTCACGATCTTGGAAATTAGCGGACCAAGGCGTGAGTAAAGTTCCACATATTTATTTAAGTGAAACAAACAAAACAAAACAAAACAAAACTTACAAATACTGTGAGGACATAGTGCCCAAACACACCAACAAACAATCAATATCCCTCAAAACACAGGTGGGGGAAATAGCTACCTAAATATGACCCCAATCAGAGGCAATGATAAACAGCTGCCTCTAATCGGGAACCACATTAGCACCAACGTAGAAATAGATATACTAGATCACCCCCTAGTCACGCCCTGACCAAGGTCTCTCTATGGTTAGGGCGTGACAGTGGCCTAATTTTTGAAGACAGTGACAGTGGACAAGACAGTGGAGGAGACTAAAATAGAATAGAATAGAATAGAAGCATCACAGGCAGTGAACAACCGTATACAGAATTATAGATGGCATTTCCACATTAAAGACCCATGAGCATTAACATATGAAGGCTATAGGAGCATGTCAAATTG
Organism: Oncorhynchus nerka; assembly: GCF_034236695.1. NCBI lineage: Eukaryota > Metazoa > Chordata > Actinopteri > Salmoniformes > Salmonidae > Oncorhynchus > Oncorhynchus nerka. The sequence continues at coordinate 36,715,690 of NC_088419.1, read as the reverse complement.
GGTGTCAAATTAAAGCTAAGAGTCTTCTTAAATATTTTATTAAGGAATACATATACATTTTCCAAACTATTTTAAATCCTAAAAATATGGAATAAGCAAAAGGCATTGATTTCAGGTCAAACAGATGGAAAAGGAGTCTTAGACAACACCTACCAGAAAAAGTCTTACAAGCTAGCGCAAATACATCAAAACACATTCATGTTGAAGTAAAGACCAACTAGTATCAACACATATTTCGTTTTGAAAAAAGTATTTGCCTTATGCAAATTTAAGAAACACTGCTTTGTGATTTTGAACTACTAAAAACCAACATATCTTTGAGATATTTAATAATTTCCATCCTTCACGAGGAGGCAAGATAATGAAAGTTCACAGGAGAAACAAATAAACGTAGACCTACCAATTAGTTATTCAAGTGTTTTTACTGATATCATTCATTATTACGCTTATGAATTATTAAGTGATTCGAACGTGCAACGCTGTTACCAAATCGGTAACGGAATGACAGAAGAATCAGTAACAGAATTACTGCAGTTGAATTGGCTACAATAGGACATCATATTAGCCACAAACCACAGTTGGGTCTCCCTTCCACTGGCATAATGTTATGCCCAGCTCATAATAGTTTTTTTTCTCTTTCTGTGGTCTGGAGGTCAAAGCAAGACTGTGAAAATAGTCTGGTCAACCTCTCTTTCTTCTCTCTCTCTCTCTCTCTCTCTCTCTCTCTCTCTCTCTCTCTCTCGCTCTCTCTTTGTTCTCTCTGCCGCACTCTCTCTGTTCTCTCTTGCTCTTTCCAGTTAATGTAAACTTTCCTGGCTCTTACTTAAACCTACCCTCTTTCCATTTACTGTAACAAGCATCCTCACCTACTGAGCACCGAACAACATTGGACATCCATAGTAGTACAGTATTAAAACAGTAAAGAAAAGTACAGTACAGTACACTAGAGGAGAGTACAGTATGGTGTACTGTATTGCAGTGTACTCTATTGTACTGTACAGAACATATCTACCTTGCTGTACTCTACTCTACTCTACTGTGCTGTGCTGTATTGTGATGTTCAAACTTGTGAAATATAGACATTTATGATTGGTTCAGATTTGGTCTGGTCCGTACCAAACAAATGTGGTCTTGTTTGGGGGTGGATCTCATTACAATAATAGCCTGGAGAATAGTGTGGAGAATAATACCCACATTTGCTAAAGAATGATGCTGCTTATTTCTACCTTTGTGTGCCTATTCCGGATACATCACCATGCTGTTAATATCCATAATGATGCATTTCTGTATAGTACAGATCAGGGATATATGATGTAGTGTCATTACCATAATCATGTTACCGAATGTAAATCCACTCCACATACTGTAGTTCAATAACCACAATAAAGGTTTTCAACCTCAAGGTGTCATGTCATAGCTGACAGCCCCTTCTTTTTGCAGAAATCTTGGAATCTTAATTCGGAACTGAGTATATGGAAAACGTGGTCGCATTAAAAACTGAGGGAGATTTTACGGTAATTCTGTCATCTGGACATTTAATCCAGTAAATGTGTTTTTGTGACATTTTTGTAAATTGATCAAAGTAGTCCTTGTGGATGGAGTTGCATGGTTTGTTAAACTTTGAAATCAATGTTTTTTGTTCTAAATGCATTTTAACGTGTCAAATCTGAGTCAAAGCAAAATTCCATTATCGTGGAATTGCCCAGATCTGATTGTGACTCCCTCTGTCGTAGCGTACTCACACCCTATCCCTCACCATTATCACCTCTAAAAGTAGTGGCACAGGAGGCGAACAGAGAACAAATAACAGAGTGAAGCTGCAGATGTTGTAGATATGATGGGGGGAAAGTATAGAAGTGGCCCGGTAGGTCAAGGCTGAACACCTATTCCTGTGCAAATTAAGCAGCCGTATGAACAATCATCCAGGCCTCTTGAAGACCGCATCCATCACATGAGTAATACCATTATCGTTCACTGTTCACTGTGGCTGAAAGCCGTATAATCGTCCTTATTCCCTTGCATCAGTCACTGGATATTGAACCTCTAAACACATACACCCATGGACACACACACACACACATCCTGTATACGTTCTAACAGTGTAGTGTAATATAGGTTATTAGAATGGCACATGATCACTTATTACCTGTACTTCTAGGACACAAGATAAAGTTATCTTTGACCGTTTATGTTTTATTTCTAAATTAGGCCAGGTACATTAATCTTCATGGTGACCTGATTATAAGCGTCTCACAGACAGACCCTCTGCTTCTGTGTCTCTGTGTCCAGGTTGACCTTGTTTTGCAGGGTATCTATCATAATCCCAGAAGTTACTAAACTCTCAAGGGTCAAATTGCCATGAGAGATGATCTCTCCCCTACTGTTCATCTCTTCTACAGTCAGAGGGGCTGTCAATCATGGACTATGAGTTACATGTTTTTGTTGGTAGACGTTTCAGAAATTGTATATCGACTTCCAGGTGCTGTGCACTACATTAGCTCATTTTTGCAGAGATCATTATCGCTGTGATAGAGTTCTCTCTGTTACAGAACCACCTAGCCAGTATACAACTATAGCTATTCTCGATATGTCCGTCAGCCTTAGGCTTGGCTAAATGATATTTTACCTGTCCTCAAATTAATTTTCCTAACATCTCTGATGCTGTCACTCATCGCATTGTGTAACGTATCGATAAGGGCCAGAAAATAGAGATCGGTACCCAAACCACTGACTGGGCTGGCCAAATCAATCCAATGTCTCAACAGAGCCAAGAACAAATGCCTCTGCTTAAAGTCTATTCAAATTCCTGCCTTAGTCCGTGAAGCAAATATAAACAATGCTAATGCATTATATTTCCATTTCTCTAGTTCCAAATCTCCGACAGAGCCAAGCCACTTAATTACCAGGTTCAATCATTACTGAGCCTTGTCTTATTTTCTGTCTAGGGACGTTTTTGCATCGGTCTGCTGCATTGATTCTAGTCAGACTTAATGAATAATTACAATTTCTGCCGGCGTGCGGGGGCATACAGCATCAACATCAGTGGCTCCCCCATACTGACCTCTTTTGGTTCTGGCATCATTGCATTACGAAAGTTGGTGATTGTGTGAATTGAAGATATTTTTCAGTGACTGCCTTTGTGAGAGCAGCTCTCTGATTGCAAGATCAGTTTCTTGTTTTCTATTCTTATGATGTTTGTTTCAAAACACACCATCGACCCCAACAGGGACTCTTACAGATAATTGGCCATTGTTTCTGTCCCTCTGGAGATCACACAAATCGCAAGTGTTTACGCTTTTATCATGGCGACTTGAGTACAGTCATCTCAGTGTGAGGTGCAATACAGCATATTATAGCTGGACAAATATGGATTTTTCAATGCGTTTCAGATGTTTTCGGAAGATGGGCAGGGACTCCACTGTCCTGACTTTAGGGAGAAGCTTGTTCCATCATTGGGGTGCCAGGACAAAGAAGTGCTTTGTATGGGCTGAGCGGGAGCTGCCCTCCCATAAGGGTGGGAGGACCAAGAGAGCAGTGGTGTCAGACCGGAGTGCTCAGGTTGGGTTGTAGGTTTGAGCATAGCCTGAAGGTAGGCAGGGCAGTTCACCTTGCTGCTCCATAGGCAATCGTCAGGGTCTTGAAGATGATGCAAACTTTGAACTCTGAATGTCAGTGGAGTGTGAGGAGGAGTGGAGTTGCAAGGCAAGGTTGAACACCAGGCAGGCTGTGGCATTCTGGATAAGTTGCAGGGGTTTGATGGCACAAGCAGGGAGCCCAGCCAACAGAGATTTGCAGTAGTCTAGACGGGAGATAACAAGTGCCTCGATTAGGACCTGTGCCACTTCCTGTGTGAGGAAAGGTCACACTCTAAGGATGTTGCAGAGCATAATCCAGCAGGAGTGAGTCACTGCTTTGATGTTTGCAGAGAATGACAGAGTGTTGTCCAGAGACACACCAAACTTCTTTGCACTCTCCGGGAGGAAGAGCATCTTCTGTTTTGTTGAGGTTGAGTTTGAAATGGTGGGCCGACATCCAAGTTGAAATGTATGCCAGGCACACAAGATGCGTGTCGCCACATGGGTGTAAGAAGGGGAAAACGAGAAGAGTACTTGAGTGTCATCCGCAAAGCAATGAGAGGAAAGACCATGTCTTCGCACAGCTATTGAAGAGAAGAGGGACAACATTCCAGCGGCCATTCCAGCGGCTATCAACAGCCTGATCAATTTTATGCGAAGATGTGTCACGATGCATGAGGCAAATGGTGGTCACACAGATACGGACTGTTTTTCTGATCCACACCCTTTTTTTAAGGTATCTGTGACTAACAGATGCATATCTGTTTTCCCAGTCATGTGAAATCCATGGATTATGAATGTATTTAAATTGACTGATTTCCTCATGTGAACTGTCAGTGAATTCATTGAAATTGTTACGTTTATATTTTTGTTCAGTGTATAAATATGCATAAAAACCCCATGGTTTCTCTTTTCTGTTTTTCTTCTCCATCATCCTCTTATTCTCATCCTACTCATCCATCTTGGTTTGTCTTACCTATTCGCAATTAACTTAACGTGCCTTCAGAAACTTTTCATGCCCCTCGACTTCTTCCATATTTTTATAACCTGAATTCAAAATGGATCAACTCAACTTTTTTTCTCACCCATCTACACACCCCAATGACAAAGACAAAATAAGTTTATTGAAAATGAAATTCAGAAATATCTCATTTAGATCAGTATTCACACCCCTGAGTCAATACTTTGTAGAAGCAGCTTTGGAAGAGATTACAGCCGTGAGTCTTTCTGGTTAAGTGTCTGGTGGAAAGCAGACTGAACCAGGTTTTCCTCTAGGGTTTTGCCTGTGCTTAGCTCCATTCCATTTCCTTTTTATCCTGAAAACCTCCCCAGTCCTTAACGATTACAAGCATACCCTTTACATGATGCAGCCACCACTATGCTTGAAAATATGGATAGTGGTACTCAGTACTGTGTTGGATTGGATTTGCCCCCAAACATGTTGATTTGTATTCTGGACAAAAAGTGAATTGCTTTGCCACATGTTTTTGTTTTTTTGTGGGATATATTGTGGCTTCTATCAATGTAATTGTCTGCATCATTTCTAATCCCCCATATCTTTTTTTTGTGTCATTTTTTGTTGTTGCCTTGTTGAAACAGGATGCATGTTTTGGAATATTGTTATTCTCTACAAGCTTCCTTCTTTTCTCTCTGTCAATTAGGTTACTATTGTGGAGTAACTACAATGGTGATGAGCATCCTCAGTTTTCTCCTATCACAGCCATTATACTCTGTAACTGTTTTAAAGTCACCAATGGCCTCATGATGAAATCTCTGAGCGGTTTCCTTCCTCTCCGGCAACTGAGTTAGGAAGGACGCCTGTATCTTTGTAGTGACTGGGTGTATTGATACACCATCCAAATGACAATTAATAACACCTTGCTCAAAGGGATATTCAGCGTCGTCTTTTTTCTTTGACCCATCTACCAATAGATGCCTTTCTTTCCGAGGCATTGGAAAACCTCCCTGGTCTTTGTGGTTAAATCTGTGTTTGAAATTCACTGCTTGACTGAGGGACCATACAGATAATTGTATGTGTGGGGTACAGAGATAAGAAAAATATAATTCCATTTTGACATTTTGGATGTTGTGTGTTGGCCAGCGACAAAAAAAGTGTTAATTTAATCAACTTTAATATCTGACTGTAACACAAAAAAAATTGGAAAAAGTCAAGGGGTGTGAATACTGTCTATATACTGTACAGTATATACTCCTACTGTGGACTTTACAATCTCAGTTCCATGCTCTAAACCAATTTCCTCTCTCTAACTACGTCATGCTGACCTGTATGCAGCCAGATTTACGGCACAGTTGCTGAGTTGGAAACAACATTCATATTTTCCATGACCACATTATACAACATGTGTGGGTGCACAAATTTGGCCCAATATAGAATTTGAATTTTAAGAACAACAATAAGCAATACCGTTACGACCTGCTGTGGTCATCCCTTGTGAGATAAATAATAAGAATGATAATAATACATTTAATTTGTTTAGCCCTTTTCATACAGAATCTCAAAGTTGCAAAAAAATATATTTTCAAGGAGCTAGGAGTTGATGGGAGATGGTCTTCCACAGTTAGATGATGATGCAGTTCAGTAAAGGAGTAGGTTGTACAGAGGGATTGTCGATGGTACAGCCATGGAGGGAGAAACAGTCAGACAGGCAGGCCCAGAATTTTTCATCAGACACCTCTGTCTCTGAAGTTCACAGCTCGTACTTCTCCTCTGTAGGAAGGCTGGAACATCCACCACCAAAAGTGTAGCACCCACTTAGGTGATGCTTCGGAAGCTATAAGCACCTCAGAGACCACCACACCTCCGAAGTAATCAGTAACAGTGTCCTACGAGCCGAGCCTCTGTAATCCCCTCACACAGTCAACATCCTTACCGAAACAGGTGGCAGCTGGAATAAAAAGCTGGTGCTATGTTGATCAGTTGTTGATACATCATTCAAATTAGATTAGCCAGCTAGCTAGCTGTAGCTAGCCATGTCAAGTAAACAGACTTCCCAATTGCAGTCTTGCAACTCCATGGGTCACCACCAGATATTTTAGCTCAACCCTCAACAGGTTATCAAACCACCCCCTCAAAAAATACTTAGCTAAAACAAACAAAAATAGCTACAATATTCACAGATCTTTCTCACGCCGCCATGGCAACCACGGAACATGATACTTAGGAGATGGCAGTGTCAATGCAAGATTATTTTCAAAGTGGTTAAAGAGGAATCCTAATGAGAGAGAAACAATTATACGTAACATTTTAGCCTAGAAGATTCAATCGAACTACATTTGCTTCCGGTGCATCCCATTAATGATAATGAGATGAAAGAAACACAAAAACTGACACCTGTTGTCATTCCTAACACATGTTGATGATTATAACTTTCTTACATTTGAACTGTTATTAAGAGATGGAGTCTGGACAGGCTAATTGAGGGAACTTTCCAAATGGACTTAGAGTGAATTAGCGAACCACACACACACACACACACACACAGTAAAAGTCTAGAGCATAAAAGGCTTCGCTGTTCACTCCTGCTTGGCTGCCAAACGTATAAGTTTCCCCATAGTCCTAATATATGAATTGAAGAAATGTGATCATGAATATTATTTAAGCGATCCACGTTAGACGTCCCTCCGAATGAAAAGCTCGGCAATCCTGTTGATGTAAGCTGCTGAACAGCGCACTTGCACTTGATATGCATTTATGGATGAGAAAGGGAATTTTCCTTTTCCAAAAAAGAGCTCCGTGGGGAATTGGAGAGTCCCTGTTTTGTGATCTGCTGCCGAAGTCAACAGCCAGGGTTTTATAAAATAGGCCTAGGTACAATACATTGTTTATTGCACTTTGGATTAAATAGACACATTTTGCAAAGTTCAAGTTCAACTTTAATTCATTGGCACAAAATGAGTTAGACAAAAAATTGAATTTGTCTCTGGCTTGCATAGCACAGGTGTTGGTTGCCTAATTTCACTATAATAGGCTAGGCTTAATATAGGTTAAAATACAAATTAATCCTCTCAATTCCTCTTTTACAGTACCAGTCAGAAGTTTGGACACCGACTGATTCCAGGGTTTTTCATTATTTTTTACTATTTTCTACATTGTAGAATAATAGTGAAGACATCAAAACTATGAAATAACACATTTAGTATTAAACAAATCAAAATATATTTAATATTTGAGATTATTCAAAGTAGCCACCCTTTGCCTTGATGACAGCTTTGCAGACTCTTGGCATTCTCTCAAGCAGCTTCATGAGGTAGGCACCTTGAATGCATTTCAATTAACAGGACTGCCTTGTTAAAAGTACATTTGTGGAATTTCATTCCTTCTTAATGCATTTGAGTCTTGTGTTGTGACAAGGTAGGTGTAGTATACAGAAGATAGCCCTATCTGGTAAAAGACCAAGTCCATATAATGGCAAGAACAGCTCAAATAGGCAAAGAGAAAGAACAGTCCATCATTACTTTAAGACATGAATGTCAGTCAATGCAGAACATTTCAACAAGTTTCTTCAAGTGCAGTTGCTAAAATCATCAAGCGCTATGATGAAACAGGCTCTCATGAGGACCGCCACAGGAAAGGAAGACCCAGAGTTACCTCTGCTGCAGAGGATAAGTTCATTAGAGTTAACTGCACTTCAGATTGTATCCCAGATAAATGCTTCACAGAGTTCAAGTAACAGACTCAACTCAACATCAACTGTTCAGAGGAGACTGCACGAATCAGGCCTTCATGGTTGAATGTCTGCAAAGAAACCACTACTAAAAGCAACACCAATAAGAAGAAGAGACTTACTTGGGCCAAGAAACACGAGCAATAGACATTAGACCAGTGGAAATCTGTCCTTTGGTCTGATGAGTCCAAATGTCTTATTTTGGGTTCCAAAGGTGGTGTCTTTGTGAAACGCAGAGTAGGTGATCGGATAATCTCTGCATGTGTGGTTCCCATCGTGAAGCATGGAAGAGGAGGTGTGATGGTGTGGGGGTGCTTTGCTGGGGACACTTGTCTGTGATTTATTTAGAATTCAAGGCACACTTAACCAGCATGGCTACCACAGCATTCTGCAGCGATACGCCATCCCATCTGGTGTGCGCATAGTGGGACTATACATTTTTTTCAACAGGACAATGACCCAATACACCTCCAGGCTGTGTAAAGGCTATTTTACCCAGAATGAGAGTGATGGAATGCTGCATCAGATGACCTGGCCTCCACAATCACCCAAACTCAACCCAATTGAGAAGGTTTGGGATGAGTTGGACTGCAGAGTGAAAGAAAAGCAGCCAACAAGTGATCATCATATGTGGGAACTCCTTCAAGACTGTTGGAACAGCATTCCAGGTGAAGCTGGTTGAGAGAATGCCAAGAGTGTGCAAAGTCATCAAGGCAAAGGGTGGCTGCTTTCAGTGGTGTAAAGTACTCCTTAAGTATTGTTTTTGGCATCTGTCCTTTACTTTTTATTTTTTTGACTACTTTTACTTTACTACATTCCTTAAGAAAATACACCTACTTATTACATTTTGAATGCTTAGCGGACAGGAAAATAGTCAAATTCACTCACTTACCAACCAAACAACCCTGATCATCCCTAATGCCTCTGATCTGGCGGACTCACTAAACGTACATGCTTTGTTTGTAATTATGTCTGAGTGTTGGAGTGTGCCCCCGGCTTTCCGTAAATTATAACAAGAAAATGGTGCCACCTGGTTTACAAGGAATTTGAAAATATTTTTTATTTTACTTTTGATACTTAAGTGTATTTTATCAATTGCATTTATTGTTGATACTAAAGTATATTTTACACCAAATAATTTTACTTTTACTCCAGTAGACTTTTATTGTGTGACTTACTTTTACTTGAGTCATTTTCTATTAAGGTATCTTTACTTTTACTTAAGTAGGACAGTTGGGTACTTTTTCCATCACTTGCTATTTTGAATTGTTTAACACGTTTTCACTTACTACATGATTCCATGTGTTGGAAAATAGTAAAGATAAAGAAAAACCCTTGAATGAGTAGGTGTGTCCAAACTTTTGACTGGAACTGTATATGTTCGAGAAAGAAGCACCTTGCTCTTGCTCGGTGGATATAAAATAGCCTACAGCATTCACAATGAACTGGAGGGGAAGTTTAAATGGCGAGAGCGTCTCTGGTGTGATGTCATCACATTGGCTGGTGATACAAATGAAATAAACGGGAATCCTCTGATCTCCTAGAGCTCATTTATGATAGAATGTTCATATTTGAAGATTTCCAAAAGGCCAGTCTCTTTGGCAATGAAGAGGAGTGGTAAAGGCCCTGTCTGGGGGTCATTGGATGGGGCCACAGTGTCTCCTGACCCCTCCTGTCTCAGCCTCCAGTATTTATGCTGCAGTAGTTTGTGTTGGGGGGCTAGGGTCAGTTTGTTATATCTGGAGTACTTCTCCTGTCTTATCCGGTGTCCTGTGTGAATTTAAGTATGCTCTCTCTAATTCTCTCTTTCTCTATCTCTCTCGGAGGACCTGAGCCCTAGGACCATGCCTCAGGACTACCTGTCATGATGACTCCTTGCTGTCCCCAGTCCACCTGGCCGTGCTGCTGCTCCAGTTTCAACTGTTCTGCCTGCGGCTATGGAATCCTGACCTGTTCACCGGACGTGCTACCTGTCCCAGACCTATTATTTGACCATGCTGGTCATTTATGAACATTTGAACATCTTGGCCATGTTCTGTTGTAATCTCCACCCGGCACAGCCAGAAGAGGACTGGCCACCCCTTATAGCCTGGTTCCTCTCTAGGTTTCTTCCTAGGTTTTGGCCTTTCTAGGGAGTTTTTCCAAGCCACCGTGCTTCTACACCTGCATTGCTTGCTGTTTGGGGTTTTAGGCTGGGTTTCTGTACAGCACTTTGAGATATCAGCTGATGTACGAAGAGCTACATAAATACATTTGATTGGATTTGATTTAAGGAGTGTAGTGTTAACTAACAAGACTGGTACTCAGGCTAGGTAATACAGCGTTCTCCAGAACAGTGTCATGATACGTGTTGTAGCGGACAATAAGATTGACCTATATTCATTATAACCCATTTACAATCATATTTTTGCTTTATTTTCTTATGCATTATGATCTTTACTGCCTCCCCGGTATTGTTTAGGTTAATTATGGTGGTGGGAGAATATATAGGGAAGATTGACAGGGGGAGGACATCAATTCACACCTACTACCTGAATAAAGTGGATTGATATATGTATTGTATATATCCTGTTCATGTTTGTGTTGACTGTTGATGTATGGTCTTGGGTTATCTTTACCTTGACGATGACGTTTGAATAATGACCCTGATTGAATTTTACAATGGCTATTACATGATGTATACAATGCCTACAGCTAACTGAGTCTCATTATGTTTTCATATTGTTTAGTGTTGACTCATCCACCTTCAATTGACAATAGATCTAAGGGTATTGTTGAAGTGTTTACCCATGTGCTGTTACACAGACATCTGTGGTAAAGTAGCAGACCTCGATTAAAATATTAGCCTACCAGAAATCTTTCAAATACGTTCAACGTTTACTTTAGCCTGTCTGGAGTGCCAGATGGTCGGGGTTTGGAGTTTTGTGGCAATTCAATTGGTTCCTTTCCAGACAAGCTCAATGAAGCCCAGCTGAAGTATTTAAACGGATTGCCAATAGTGTTTGAGCCCGGGTCTGGTAAGCAGCAGTGTCCAGTGTCCATGATGAGATGTGCCGGCTAGGCTGAAATTGCTGCTCACCCACACACTATTATTTCGCCTCCTAGGATGATGAAATGTACAGCTGATAAAGTTACCAAGTGTGCGACACAGACATCAAAGGACTGCGAAATAAATATTTAATATTAATATAGAGCAGAAAATATACTCTGGCTAAATCACCATGTTTTAAAAATAGCATTGCGCCTCAAAATAGACTCAATGTTTTTGTGGCCTATATTTTATTTTGTGTGTGCTTACGGTCTCAGAAATAATAAAGCGACAGAACTAAAACCATCACGAGGCCAATTTAACTGAATTCTGAGAGGTATTTGCAGCATTAAAAGTGTGAATGGTGTGAAAACTGTGAAAGCCAATTCCTCATTATAAGTCAACATAACGGCTCGCTAACTGAGATGCCGCTTCCATCTAGTGGATTGGAAGAGAAGGTTTCATCTCTGTGACATTTAGTTCACAACACCCGCTATTTTATAGGCAATGAACATATCATAGGCTATACGCTGACCCATAAGCTAGTTTACACGCTTACCAAATGCAAAAGAATGGACGTCGAACAACAATAACCCACATTTTATCCCCTGAAAAGATTTGTCATGGGTTGCCAGATCCTCAAAAGAAGTTATAAGGCGGCACCATCGAGAGCACCCTGACCGGTTGCAACAGGGCCTGGTATGGCAACTACTCGACATCCGACCATAAGGCGCTACAGAGGGTAGTGCGTACGGCCCACCAGGACGGATTACCAGGACGTGTACTCTGAGCATGTGCTAACCAACTGGCAAGTGTGTTAAACTCTTCAACCTATGGGGGCGCTATGTCATTATTGGATAAAAAAACGTGCCCGTTTTAAGTGCAATATTTTGTGACGAAAATATGCTCGACTATGCATATAATTGGCAGCTTTGGAAAGAAAACACTCTGACGTTTTCAAAACTGCAAAGATATTATCTGTGAGTGCCACAGAACTCACGCTACAGGCGAAACCAAGATGAAACCTCAAACAGGAAATGAGCAGAATTTTTTAGGCTCTGTTCCCCATCGTCTCCTTATATGGCTGTGAATGTGCCATGAATGAACCTGAGCTCTCTGCCGTTCGTCCAAGATGTCTGCAGCATTGTGACGTATTTGTAGGCATATCATTGGAAGATTGACCATAAGAGACTACATTTACCAGGGGTCCGCCCGGTGTCCTGTGTCGAAATTATTGCGTAATCTCTAGGTCCATGTGCGTTCCATTTATTCAGAAGAGAAAGTCAACTACCACGATGGATTTATCGTCGATAGATATGTGAAAAACACCTTGACGATTGATTCTAAACATCGGTTTGCCATGTTTCTGTCGATATTATGGAGTTAATTTGGAAAAAAGTTCGCGTTTTAATGACTTTATTTTCGTTTTTTTTCTTACCCAAACGTAATGGAGAAAACGGAGCGATTTGTCAACACAAATCATCTTTTTGTAAAAACTGAACATTTGCAATCTAACTGAGAGTCTCCTCATTGAAAACATCTGAAGTTCTTCAAAGGTAAATGATTTTATTTGAATGATTTTCTGGGTTTTGTGAAAATGTTGCTTGCTGAATGTCAGGCATAATACTATGCTAGGCTATCAATAGTGTTACACAAATGCTTGTTTTGCAATGGTTGAGAAGCATATTTTTGAAAATCTGAGATGAAAGTGTTGTTAACAAAAGGGTAAGCTTGATTTATTTCATTTCATTTGCGATTTTTCATGAATAGTTAACATTGCGTTATGCCAATGAGCTTGCGGATAGATTTACACAATCCTGGATACAGGTTTCTTTCGTAGCTAAATGTGACGCAGAAAACGGAGCGATTTGTCCTAAACAAATAATATTTTTGTAAAAACTGAACATTTGCTATCTAACTGACAGTCTCCTCATTGAAAACATCTGAAGTTCTTCAAAGGTAAATTATTTTATTTGAATGTTTTTCTGTTTTTTGTGAAAATGTTGCCTGCTGAATGCTAACGCTAAATGCTATGCTAAATGCTACGCTAGCTATCAATACTGTTACACAAATGCTTGTTTTGCTGTGGTTGAGAAGCATATTTTGAAAATCTGAGATGACAGTGTTGTTAACAAAAATCTAAGCTTGAGAGCTAGCATATTGATTTAATTTCATTTGCGATTTTCGTGAATAGTTAACGTTGCGTTATGGTAATGAGCTTGAGGCTGTATTCACGATCCCGGATCCGGGATGGCTCGTCGCAACAGGTTAACTGACATTTTCAACCTCTCCCAGTCTGAGTCTGTAATACCAACATGTTTCAAGCAGACCACCCTGTGCCCAATAACACTAAGGTAACCTGCCTAAATGACTACCGACCCGTAGCACTCACGTCTGTAGCAATGAAGTGCTTTGAAAGGCTGGTCATGGCTCACATCAACACCATTATCCCAGAAACCCTAGACCCACTCCAATTTGCATACCGCCCCAACAGATCCACAGATGATGCAATCTCTATTGCACTCCACACTGCCCTTCAACACCTGGACAAAAGGAACACCTATGACTGGTGGCATCACTGCCTGGTATGGCAACTGCTTGGCCTCCAACTGCAAGGCACTACAGAGGGTAATGCGTACGGCCCAGTACATCACTAGGGCCAACCTTCCTGCCATCCAGGGCCTCTATACCAGGCGGTGTCAGAGGAAGGCCGAAAAATTGACAAAGAATACAGTCACCCAAGTCATAGACCATTCTCTCTGCTACCCCCCACCCACCCTTTGTTTTTACACTGCTGCTACTTGCTGTTTAATATCTTTGCATAGTCACTTTACCCCTAGCTACAGTACATGAACAATTTACCTCGAATAACCTGTACCCCCGAACGTTGATTCGGAACCGGTACCCCCTGTAAATAGACAATTTTTTGTTGTGTTACTTTTTATAAAAAATGTTACTTTAGTTTATTTAGTCAATCTTTTTCAAACTCTATTTATTGAACTGTATTGTTGGTTAAGGGCTTGTAAGCATTTCACAGTAACCTCTACACCTAGTGTATTCGGCGCATGTGACAAATAAAATTTGATTTGAATGGGATTTTATTGCGTAAGGGATGTCTGTTTTATGGAGGAGTGGATTGGTAATGGAAGTTGTGGTGGGCAAATGCAGACAGAGGTCCCGGGGCGTGATTGACACCCTTGCCCCCCTGTTCGGCTGAAGTGCTGAGTGGGTTGGCATGGCCGTCATATCCCATCAGGCCCTGCCTAACTCAGGCCCATCAGTATTCACAGGTAATTTGTCTCTGTGCCGCATGTCTGCTTGCCAGCACGACAGAATATGCCAACTCGCCGTCTCTTTCTGGTCCACCCGGGGTGGTGTCTTGGGTCCCCTGGAAAGGACAGAGACAGAGCTCTGGAGCACTGCAGGTCATCGGCCACAAAGAGAAAAATCCTCATCCTCAGAGAGTAAAGTCACCTTCCAGCGAGAGAAAAGTAATCATCCAAATCTGCATCCACTGAGAGAAAAAGAAATTATTAGATTAGAAAGATTATATTTCCCACAATGAATCCTAGTGTCTTGTTAGAAGAAGCCTTTCAAAAAAGGTTTTCAGAGAGCCTCATCAGTTATCTCCTCCCCTGTCTTTAGAAGGTAATGGTAAAGTACATGTTGTGAAGAACTCACTGGTGCATGAGGACTAATGCTAATAGCTACGTCGAATTGTTGCTCCTCAGAAAAAATCTATTTAACAGGTGGGTGGGTGTGGGAAACAACAACTTCCTGTTAGCCTGAGGCTACTGTGGTGCTATTTGCCCAGCACCAGAATAATGGCCTGTGGCCATGATTGCTAAGTCAATAATTCAATGCAAGAGTGCTAATCAACAGCTAGCCACAGCTAGTCAATTGTTATACAGCTAAAGTCTCACATGTTAACCTCAATGTATTTATTCTGAGGCGGCAACAGCAGAATGGATAATATAGTGCAAGGTTTCTCTTAAGTGGTCAATTTCAAGACTATTTCTCCCTACTTCTCTATATACAGTATGTCGCTTTTTCTCTCTCCCTCTCTCTTTCTCTCTTGTCAATGGAATACAGCACCTTTGAAAGTGAGAGAGTTTAAATTTGATTTGTAGAAGATTGGAAAGGCCTGAGGAATAGTACCATGGCGGTAGGAGAAAACATTGAAATGGAACTTCATTTCAACAACAAACCTAACCATCCTGACCTCCTCTCCAACTCCAAGTGAAAGGGTGTGCCATCATCAACAAAGAGAACATCACTCAATGCCAATCACTGGAGGAGCCTCGAGTAGCCAATTCCATTATTCTCCACATGAATCTGTAATGTAAAATGTCATGTAAAAATGTAAATGTAATCTTCCACCCCATCTGTCCTTATGGTTCCAAGAGAGGTTTATTAGAACAATATGATACTGTTAACTAATTAACCCCTTAGAGTTCATGTCCGCACCCTAAAAAATAGAATTAGCATAATAAAAAAATCCCCATAAAAATCTGTCAGTTAAAGCTAGAGATATCTGCTTTTTTTGCATGGGAGGCATCTCAATTCACCACATCTGCCTATGTGACGGCGCTATAATGGTGTTTGTCAGACCATGAGATATCCCCCAAAAATCGTTATTCTCACAAAATCGTCTGAAGCATCCCAATGGTTTGGCCTAAAAAACTATTACGACCACTCTATGGAAAGCGTATTAGGACTCGTATGATGTTGGGTACAGCCGATCTGCAAACTTCTGTCTGTAGTGTCCAAACTATTTGGGCTACACACTAATAGTCTCATAAACACGTAGTTGTCGGTTGTTTTGCTCAGTTTGTCCGGGAGGCCAGCTCGAGGAAGAGTCTTGGTGGATCCAAACTTCTTCCCTTTAAGAATGATGTAGAAAGCTGTGTTCTTGGGGACCATTTTTTGGTACCCTTCCCCAGATCTGTGCCTTGACATAATCCTGTCTCGGCGCTCTACAGAAAATTCCTTTGACATCGTGGCATAGGAATTTGCTCAGACATGCACTGTCAACTGCATCAGAGTTCAACTTCAAGTCTCATAGCAAAGGGTCTGACTAGTTATGCAAATAAGTTATTGCTGTTTTATTATAATACATTTGAAAACATTTTTTTTGCTTTGTCATTATGGTATATTGTGTGTAGATTGACAAGGATTTTTATTTATTTAATACATTTTAGAATTGTAATGTCACAAAATGTGGAAAAGGTCAAGGGGTCTAAATACTTTCTGAATGCACTGTATATGGAAACGTTTTAGTGCCAAAACAAAAGGGGTTAAATACATGTAAGAAAAAATAACAAATGTTTCTTGATCTTCAAATCAAATGTTATTAGTCACATGCACATGGTTAGCAGATGTTAATGCGAGTGTAGCTTGTGCTATTAGTTCGTACCATGCAGTAATATCTAACAAGTAACAATCTAACAATTTCACAACAACTACCTTATACACACAAGTGTAAAGGAATCAATAAGAATATGTACATATAAATATATGGATGAGCGATGGCCGAACAGCATAGGCAAGATGCAGTAGATGGTATAGAGTACAGTATATACATTTGAGATGAGTAATCTAGGGTTTGTAAACATTATATAAAGTGCCATTGTTTAAAGTGACTAGTGATACATTTATTACATCCAATTTGTTATTATTAAAGTGGCTAGAGATTTGAGTCAGTATGTTGGCAGCAGCCACTCAATGTTAGTGATGGCTGTTTAACAGTCTGATGGCCTTGAGATATAAGCTGTTTTTCATTCTCTCGGTCCCAGCTTTGATGCACCTGTATTGACCTCGCCTTCTGGATGACAGTGGGGTGAACAGGCAGTGGCTCGGGTGGTTTTTGTCCTTGATGATCTTTTTGGCCTTCCTGTGACATTGGGTGGTGTGGGTGTCCTGGAGGGCAGGTAGTTTGCCCCCGGTGATGCGTTGTGCAGACCTCACTACCCTCTGGAGAGCCTTGCGGTTGTGGGCGGAGTAGTTGCCATACCAGGCGGTGATACAGCCCAACAGGATGCTCTCGATTGTGCATATGTAAAGGTTTGTAAGTGTTTTTGGTGACAAGCCACATTTCTTCAGCCTCCTTCGCCACGCTGTCTGGGTGGGTGGACCATTTCAGTTTGTCCGTGATGTGTACACCGAGGAAGTTAAAACTTTCCACCTTCTCCACTACTGTCCCGTTGATGTGGATAGGAGGGTGCTCCCTCTGCTGTTTCCTGAAGTCCACGATCATCTCCTTTGTTTTGTTGACGTTGAGTGTGAGGTTATTTTCCTGACACCACAATCCGAGGGCCCTCACCTCCTCCCTGTAGGCCGTCTCGTTGTTGTTGGTAATCAAACCTACCACTGTAGTGTCGTCTGATGATTAAGTTGGAGGCGTGCATGGCCACGCATGGGTGAACAGAGTACAGAAGAGGGCTGAGAACACAGCCTTGTGGGGCCCCAGTGTTGAGGATCAGCGGGGGCGGCCATTTTGAGCCTGTAATCGAACCCACAAATGCTGATGCTCCAGATACTCAACTAGTCTCTCAACTATTCTAAAGAAGGCCAGTTTTATTGCTTCTTTAATCAGCACGACAGTTTTCAACTGTGCTAACATAATTGCAAAAGGGATCAATTATCCTTTTAAAATGATAAACTTGGATTAGCTAACACAACATGCCACTGGAACAGAGGAGTGATGGTTGCTGATAATGGGCCTCTGTACGCCTATGTACAGTGCCTTGCGAAAGTATTCGGCCCCCTTGAACTTTGCGACCTTTTGCCACATTTCAGGCTTCAAACATAAACATATAAAACTGTATTTTTTGTGAAGAATCAACAACAAGTGGGACACAATCATGAAGTGGAACAACATTTATTGGATATTTCAAACTTTTTTAACAAATCAAAAACTGAAAAATTGGGCGTGCAAAATTATTCAGCCCCTTTACTTTCAGTGCAGCAAACTCTCTCCAGAAGTTCAGTGAGGATCTCTGAATGATCCAATGTTGACCTAAATGACTAATGATGATAAATACAATCCACCTGTGTGTGATCAAGTCTCCGTATAAATGCACCTGCACTGTGATAGTCTCAGAGGTCTGTTAAAAGCTCAGAGAGCATCATGAAGAACAAGGAACACACCAGGCAGGTCCAAGATACTGTTGTGAAGAAGTTTAAAGCCGGATTTGGATACAAAAAGATTTCCCAAGCTTTAAACATCCCAAGGAGCACTGTGCAAGCGATAATATTGAAATGGAAGGAGTATCAGACCACTACAAATCTACCAAGACCTGGCCGTCCCTCTAAACTTTCAGCTCATACAAGGAGAAGACTGATCAAAGATGCAGCCAAGAGGCCCATGATCACTCTGGATGAACTGCAGAGATCTACAGCTGAGGTGGGAGAGTCTGTCCATAGGACAACAATCAGTCGTATATTGCACAAATCTGGCCTTTATGGAAGAGTGGCAAGAAGAAAGCCATTTCTTAAAGATATCAATAAAAAGTGTCGTTTAAAGTTTGCCACAAGCCACCTGGGAGACACACCAAACATGTGGAAGAAGGTGCTCTGGTCAGATGAAACCAAAATTGAACTTTTTGGCAACAATGCAACACATTTACATTTAAGTCATTTAGCAGACGCTCTTATCCAGAGCGACTTACAAATTGGTGCATTCACCTTATGACATCCACGTTATGTTTGGCGTAAAAGCAACACGGCTCATCACCCTGAACACACCATCCCCACTGTCAAACATGGTGGTGGCAGCATCATGGTTTGGGCCTGCTTTTCTTCAGCAGGGACAGGGAAGATGGTTAAAATTGATGGGAAGATGGATGGAGCCAAATACAGGACCATTCTGGAAGAAAACCTGATGGAGTCTGCAAAAGACCTGAGACTGGGACGGAGATTTGTCTTCCAACAAGACAATGATCCAAAACATAAAGCAAAATCTACAATGGAATGGTTCAAAAATAAACATATCCAGGTGTTAGAATGGCTAAGTCAAAGTCCAGACCTGAATCCAATCGAGAATCTGTGGAAAGAACTGAAAACTGCTGTTCACAAATGCTCTCCATCCAACCTCACTGAGCTCGAGCTGTTTTGCAAGGAGGAATGGGAAAAAATGTCAGTCTCTCGATGTGCAAAACTGATAGAGACATACCCCAAGCGACTTACAGCTGTAATCGCAGCAAAAGGTGGCGCTACAAAGTATTAACTTAAGGGGGCTGAATCATTTTGCACGCCCAATTTTTCAGTTTTTGATTTGTTAAAAAAGTTTGAAATATCCAATAAATGTCGTTCCACTTCATGATTGTGTCCCACTTGTTGTTGATTCTTCACAAAAAAATACAGTTTTATATCTTTATGTTTGAAGCCTGAAATGTGACAAAAGGTCGCAAAGTTCAAGGGGGCCGAATACTTTCGCAAGGCACTGTAGATATTCAATAAAAAATCAGCCATTTCCAGCTACAATAGTCATTTAAAACATTAACAATGTCTACACTGTATTTCTGATCAACTTGATGTTATTTTTAATGGACAATTTCTTTAGATTTTCTTTCAAAAATAAGGATATTTCAAATTGACCCCAAACTTTTGAACTGTAATTTATATATAACAATGTATACCCCCCCTCCCTCGGCTTAGTGAAAGTGGGTGAAAGTGCTGAAGCAAAGTCACGCTCTACTCTCTCCATTTGCTACTGCTTTCTTTGTTTTTTTCTCCTTCAAACAGAAGGTGCTTCCTTGTGGAATGTCTATGAGTGCCTTGACCCTACCACTTGCACTTGGTCCTTCAATTGGCGACGGTAACTTATCCTTCTTCAAAACAAACATGACCACTTGGTGAACCGTAAATATACAGCAATTAGCATAATAACTGTGTGGAATGCCACATTGAGACAGTCTGAGAATATTAATAATTGTACATTTTATTTCACCGCTATTTGAAGATGGTACAGTGAACATGAAGTACTGTATTTGTAGGTGTTGATGGTGCACAATGTCGCAAACACAGGCAAGCACAGCATGCACACACACACTAAGGTCTCAAAGTATGACTGTATACACACATGCCAGCATCTTAAGGTCAAGATTCACTGAGTGAGTGCACAGTGTGTTTTGTCTGAATCATCAGACGGTCCCACAGATGGTCTGTTCCGTTTGAATATTTATGGTTCATGGATTAAATGGTTTCAATTATTCATAGTTTATCCATAACTTCACGGTTACATCAAATGAGTGTGAGGTGTTTTTGAACATTTCTCATGAAATCAGAACCCTAACCTCGATTAACCTCATGAAATAATTCTGTACTTCTTTAGACTACAATTTTATCGAAACATTTGTCACATACACCAGATAGGTGCAGTGAAATGTGTTGTTTTACGGTCAGCCATAGTAGTACTATATATAGTAGTTTTCTGTTATAGTTTCTTCGAAGTCTGAGCTTTTGTCTTTGATACATTGCAACGCTGTAAGTGGATTTTTAAATCAAATATGTAGGTACTGTATGTTTATGAAATTCACTGAGGATGATGGTCCTCCCCTTCCTGCTCTGAGGAGCCTCCACTGTAGTTGACACCTCGTTCTTTCTGCAGACATCTTTGAATCTTAATTCGGAGTAGATATTTAACAGTTTTTGGAAAACGTGATCACATAAGAGATTTTACTGTCATTCTGTTATCAAACTTAGCATGTGCACTGTTCCTCAAGTAAATGTGTTTTAGTAACATTTTCAGTGGCAATTGTTAAAAGTAGACTTCTGAATATAGGTTAATGGTTTGTTAAACTTCACAATCAGTGGCCTTTGCTTGGTATACATTTTAAAGTGAGTTTGTGTCACTCTTACTGTGGAATTTCCCTACAGCTATATAGTTTAATACAAAGCCATTTGCGTGGTATCAACCTATGATATGACCAAATCTCCCCCAATAAACATCCACTTGCAAGATGACTGGGGTGAATGAGTGTCAATGAATTCAGACATCAAGCAAACCGGATTCAGTGACAGGGTTCAGGGAGTATGTGCGATGAGTAGAGGTGAGATATGCATGGCGATGAGGATGCAATACGTACTTAGGTTTGAACAGAACACTGGTTGTGTCTCAAATGGCACCCTATTCCCTACATAGTGTGTAGGGAATACGGTACCATTTGGGAGACAACCTTGAGATGCAGTCAGACTTGCAATGAAGTGACAACAGCCCCATTACAATTCATGTGGTTCTGGCCCATATCCCTCAGCTAATTGCTGCTGAGTCATCTATCCACATTATCTGCCACGACAGTCAGTCACCACTCGAATAGCTAAAAATCCTTTGATCAGGTCGAACATGGAGCAATCTGCATTTTCCTCTATACACGTTACATCAAAACATTGAGATCTTCTTTTAAGAGGCTGATATATTCTCTGTTGTAGTGTTTTCAAAGTCTGAGCTGGCTTATAACTCCACATACAGCTTTAGAATATTTGTAAATCAAATGTACGAAAGTGGATTCGCCTATTTCAGCCACAAGTGTTGCTGACAGGTGCATAAAATCAAGCAAACAGCCATGTAATCGCCACACACAAACATTGGCAGTAGAATGGCCCTACTGAAGAGTTCAGTAACTTTCAATATGGCAGTTAGTCCAATTTCTAACATCTAGGAGCAACAATGGCTCAGCCGCAAAGTGGTAGGCCAAACAAGCGCACAGAATAGGACCGCCGAGTACCGAAGTGCTAAAAATCAACTGTCCTCGGTTGCAACACTTTTACTACTGAGTTCCAAACTGCCTCTCGAAGCAATGTCAGCACAAGAACTCTTACCCAGAGCTACTTACTTCAAGGGCACATCGGCAGATTTTTCACCTAGTCGGCTCTGGGATCCGAACCAGTGACCTTTCGGTTACTGGCACAAAGGTACCTAACGCCCTTACTGCAATGAATCGTCAGATAAATAATTATGGGAGATTCACGTGTGTAAACTAATGCAAAATCAATGAAAGATGCGTGACAATACACACAGTGCCTTGCGAAAGTATTCGGCCCCCTTGAACTTTGCGACCTTTTGCCACATTTCAGGCTTCAAACATAAAGATATAAAACTGTATTTTTTTGTGAAGAATCAACAACAAGTGGGACACGATCATGAAGTGGAACAACATTTATTGGATATTTCAAACTTTTTTAACAAATCAAAAACTGAAAAATTGGGCGTGCAAAATTATTCAGCCCCTTTACTTTCAGTGCAGCAAACTCTCTCCAGAAGTTCAGTGAGGATCTCTGAATGATCCAATGTTGACCTAAATGACTAATGATGATAAATACAATCCACCTGTGTGTAATCAAGTCTCCGTATAAATGCACCTGCACTGTGATAGTCTCAGAGGTCCGTTAAAAGCGCAGAGAGCATCATGAAGAACAAGGAACACACCAGGCAGGTCCGAGATACTGTTGTGAAGAAGTTTAAAGCCGGATTTGGATACAAAAAGATTTCCCAAGCTTTAAACATCCCAAGGAGCACTGTGCAAGCAATAATATTGAAATGGAAGGACTTTCAGACCACTGCAAATCTACCAAGACCTGGCCGTCCCTCTAAACTTTCAGCTCATACAAGGAGAAGACTGATCAGAGATGCAGCCAAGAGGCCCATGATCACTCTGGATGAACTGCAGAGATCTACAGCTGAGGTGGGAGACTCTGTCCATAGGACAACAATCAGTCGTATATTGCACAAATCTGGCCTTTATGGAAGAGTGGCAAGAAGAAAGCCATTTCTTAAAGATATCCATAAAAAGTGTTGTTTAAAGTTTGCCACAAGCCACCTGGGAGACACACCAAACATGTGGAAGAAGGTGCTCTGGTCAGATGAAACCAAAATTGAACTTTTTGGCAACAATGCAACACGTTATGTTTGGCGTAAAAGCAACACAGCTCATCACCCTGAACACACCATCCCCACTGTCAAACATGGAGGTGGCAGCATCATGGTTTGGGCCTGCTTTTCTTCAGCAGGGACAAGGAAGATGGTTAAAATTGATGGGAAGATGGATGGAGCCAAAATACAGGACCATTCTGGAAGAAAACCTGATGGAGTCTGCAAAAGACCTGAGACTGGGACGGAGATTTGTCTTCCAACAAGACAATGATCCAAAACATAAAGCAAAATCTACAATGGAATGGTTCAAAAATAAACATATCCAGGTGTTAGAATGGCCAAGTCAAAGTCCAGACCTGAATCCAATCGAGAATCTGTGGAAAGAACTGAAAACAGCTGTTCACAAATGCTCTCCATCCAACCTCACTGAGCTCGAGCTGTTTTGCAAGGAGGAATGGGAAAAAAATTCAGTCTCTCGATGTGCAAAACTGATAGAGACATACCCCAAGCGACTTACAGCTGTAATCGCAGCAAAAGGTGGCGCTACAAAGTATTAACTTAATGGGGGCTGAATAATTTTGCACGTCCAATTTTTCAGTTTTTGATTTGTTAAAAAAGTTTGAAATATCCAATAAATGTCGTTCCACTTCATGATTGTGTCCCACTTGTTGTTGAGTCTTCACAAAAAAATACAGTTTTATATCTTTATGTTTGAAGGCTGAAATGTGGCAAAAGGTCGCAAAGTTCAAGGGGGCCGAATACTTTCGCAAGGCACTGTATATATTTTTAAACATTTAAAAAATTAGAATCTTTAGATTAAACTATACTAAATATAATCACATTTCACCAAATAACTGATTAAAACACACTGTTTTGCATAGGTCTACAGTAGCCTTAACATCACTCTGTGGGGTAGCACCACAGTGTAGTCAGAGGACAGCAAGCTTCCGTCCTCCTTTGAGTACATTGACTTCATTACCAATCCATAGACTTACACAGTAATTATGACAACTTTCGGAGGACGTCCTCCAGCCTATCAGAGCTCTTGCAGCATGAACTGACATGTTGTCCACCCAATCAAAGGATCATATAATTAATCTGAAAGCATAAGCTACAGCTAGCTAGCACTGCAGTATATAAAATGTGAAGAGTAGCTGACTCAAAGAGAGATAAAGACAATAGTTAAATAGTTTTGAACAAATTAATTTCTTCCAAAATTAAGGAGAAGCAAGAGAGAAATAGAGCGAGAGTGTAATTTTTTTAACTTTCAAATTCACTTACTTAGCTAGCAAATGCAGCTAGCTAGTTTAGCCTAGCGAAACACCCTGCTCAAACGGAGAGATGCTATGTTAACTAGTTGGCTATGACATTCCAACATAACACTGGAACTCTTCCAAGTCAAGGTACACTTTTGGGATTAGTCATTTATGGTCACAGAGGCCACGAGTGTAACTGTTTACTGACTGTACATTAACGTTACTGCATGATTGTAACGAGTTTACTAGCTTACTTTAAATGGAGGCAAACCGAACAAAATTTTGGACTAATGAGTTCACCCTATATCAGCTTGATGCAGGCAATAGTGTGCTGGTCACTGTCTCAAATTTGTCTCTCAACCTGTGTGTTCCTACGTTGTAAACTTTCATTCATTAGCTAGGTTGTAGCAACCTCATAATGGGTATAGGGAAATTTGAGTATAATGTAGAAGCCTAAAGCTATCGCTGTTATATTGAACTGGGTGAATGGAACACGAATAAGAGTCATCCAATATGCTGTAATAGAAATAAGGACAAGCACATTAAAATAAATATCCTCCCTCATCTTAAACGGCACTAACCGCCACTGGTAAGCTATGATATGACACCTTAGGCTCTATTTTAATTAACCTAATGTGATGGTAAATCTAAGCACAGGCGGTAGAACTACAGGTTCAGCGGTTTGTCATAAATGGTTTTTCTGTTTTCCCTCTTACAATTATTGGCACACTTGCTGGCATTTGCACGAGATGGCAGTGTTTTGATGAATGAACAAGTTGTGGGTGTGGCTTGACCTCTCACTGGCCAATCAGAGCGTGCTCCATGGTGAAATATGTGGTTGCTTCAAGTTGTGTATTTACGGTCTTCTATGTATGGCCTTGGAATCAACTCCAATTCCAATGTTAGTCCATTATAGTTTGTTAAATGGCTTACAGAAACAAAATGACAAAATGCTAAATACGTTAACTTGAACACATTTGCAGTACACATTGTTCTATGTAATTACATGACTTCAATAGCATTCCCACTGATATAGGGGCAAGGCCTACTGTAAATTTCATTATGGCTGAGCTTGGACATGCCAAACATTGTCAATAAGCAAGTTTGAGTTTGAGTTTATTTTTACAGGGACAATGCACATTAATCAATGTTTCAGTAAAAGGGACGGTTTTAGCCGGCCGGCTAATTTTCAACCGCAGTCCCTTGGCAGGTTATTAAAAATAATTACAATAACAAAGCAGACAAGCAATTAGCAGTGAGCACATGCAGAGCAACATAGGACAAGCAACACGTAGCACGCAGACAGAGCAATAGTATAAAAAGCAACAAAACAAAATACATAAAGCAACAAAGTGCTTCCGCACCTCACAAGTTACAGGCAAGATGGAAAGCGGCAATACACAGCTAGGGATTATGTCCACAAGTCTGATTGGTCTTTAGTCATGTCTTTATGTTTTTTGTGAATGTGCGATAGGTGGTACAGTTGTTTGTGTCTGTTGGCAGTGTGTTCCAGACATGGGAAGCTGTTTAACAAAGTACTAAGTGGAGCCAGACCATTTAGGATCTTGACTACAAGACATGCGTCGGTGTATTGCTCAAGATTTTCCCAACTCAGGAGCTCATGCTTTCTGAGGATGTAACAGTGATGATTGCTATTGGGCTTTCTATCAAGCACTTTGAGAGCCTGTTTGTCGTGTGGTGGTTATTTCTGTATTATCAACTGAAGGGAGACAAACTTATCACACAAGTCAAAGTTAATCTTAATCAAATATCTTTACTCACTTATTAATAATGCACACAGAGTGAATAGAGTGAGAGCTCTGCAATAACAAGGCTGGTCAATACAACACTCTTGACTGTTGGGTTGAGAGACCCGACACAAAGAACACCAAGATCTTTTATATGGAAAAAGATACACCCCCTTAGTCTACATGACAAACAACAGATGTGTGGAATGGGTCGTAAGGTGAGACTTGATATATGAGAAAGGAGTATCCCCCAGCAAGATAGCATTTGCTATGATGACTGTTGTTATTATACAGAGTTTGGCCCCTAAGACAAGGCTCTGATCTCGTCCCTGGTGCTTCACAGTACAGAAACACCAACTCATTCTATGGCATAAATCAATTGTCAGCTCCAGATACCCCTATTTCAAGTAAAACCCATGTCTTGACCACACGCCTAGACTATCTGCAAGGAGCTGGAGTAGAACCCACCCCTTTGCAAAAACACAGTCTTAGTAGAACAGAAATGTTTTACTATTTGTTAACCGTTAATATTAAACAAATCAGGGAAATACATGATTCTTCTCTGACAGAGATCACTGAGGGGAGTGAGCCTCTGGGTCATGCACTATCCCAGGATAGGTGCAACATCAGAGATGGTATACAATGGTTCCTGACACTACCCCACACATCCTGCCTCAGACATTATCTCCCCCAAGGCCAAAGGAGGGAGTGACATGCGCACAGACATTATGGAGACAAGTAATTGGTTCCCCATTAACCTCTTAAGTCGACCCTCTACTTTTTTGAACATTCTGTTAAAAATCGTGCAACATTTCAGCGCCCTGCTACTCATGCCAGGAATATAGTATATGCATTTGCTTAGTCTGTGTGGATAGAAAACACTCAGACGTTTAAAAAACTGGTTAAATCACTGCTGTGGCTTTACCAGAACGGCATTTACATCGAAAAGCACAGGAAAAACTGATTACTGAAAATGGGAAAATATATCCATGCGCTACTTGAACCCATTGATAAAGGTGAACCACAATTAATTGACTGAGGTTGCAGTACCTACAGCTTCCACACGGTGTCTAGAGTCTTGTCATTTCCCTTCGAGTTTTTTCTTGGTCAAACACATACAGGACACCGTATCTCCTCCGGTCTAGGACCGGATATTTTCGTTGAGTTTCTAGCCGGACATTTTTCCAGACGGACAGCTAATGATCTTTACATCGCCTCCTGATGAATTTTATCGCTTATTAACGTTTACTAATACCTAAAGTTGCATTACAAACGTATTTCGAAGTGTTTTGTGAAAGTTTATCGTCGACTTTTTGAATTTAAAAAAATGACGTTACGTTTTGAAACAATGTTTTTTTCGTTTATCACACAGTCTACATATAACAATATCTAGGCTTTATATGGACCGATTTAATCGAAATAAAGACCCAAATAGTGTTTATGGGACATCTAGGAGTGCCAACAAAGAAGATGGTGAAAGGTAATGAATGTTTTCTATTTTATTGTGCGGTTTGTGTAACGCCGAAATGCTAATTATTTTGTTTACGTCCCCTGTGGGTCTTTTGGGGTGTTGCATGCTATCAGATAATAGCTTCTCATGCTTTCGCCGAAAAGCATTTTAAAAATCTGACTTGTTGCCTGGATTCACAACGAGTGTAGCTTTAAATCGATACCCTGCATGTGTATTTTAATGAACTTTTGAGTTTTAACTAATACTATTAGCATTTAGCGTAGCGCATTTGCATTTCCAGAGCTCTAGTTGGGACGCAAGCGTCCCGAGTAGAAGCAACAGGTTAATCACGCCATCCCTTCACATGGTTTGCAATAGGTAAAGAAACATATTCACATATGAAGACAATGGTCCCTCCTGTCCTCTTCTCTTTCTGAAATTCTGCGTAACAACAGGGACATGTGATAGACAAGCCTGACTTCTCCCCTCTCTGATATGAGGGAGGAAGTACAACTGCCAACACCAGAGTCCGAAGGGATACATTCTAATAACAAGAGATCAACAGTTCAATCATATGACCATATTATGCAGACAAGACATCTTAATTATCTATGTTACGGAGCAAATTCTGATTCTTCCACCACAGTAGACAGACTGAATGGGTTTTAATATTGTACAGCAAGTTTGGGCCCAACTAGTCAAACAGTATGTTAAGTTGGGGAGTATCATAGCATTGAGGTACAGTTTTGCTACCTATGTAGTCAAACAATTTCGTATGAATCAGAAATTAGCTAGGTGGAAATTGCTTATTTGAGTTACCTTTTCATCTACTTTTTAAAAGAGAGGTTGGAATCAAGTATGATGCAAAATTACTTACATAGACATCTGTCTCAGTAGCATCAGTTGCCCTTTTTGTAAAGAACATGCAGACCATTTTTTTCACATTGAGCTGCAAACAAGAGTCACTGAGCCACTTTGTAACATGGTCCATTACAGTAGTAAGTTCTTGTGCAGCTTGTTGTTGGCTCTTTGCATATGTCACTGTATCGTCTGCATACATTTGAACTTCAGACCCTTACAGACAGAAGGCAGATCATGAATGTACATGTTGAACAGGAAGGGCCCCAGTATTGACCCTTGGGGCACGCCCACATCCTAACTGAGAGTGGGCGAACACTCATTGCCCACTCTTCCATCTCAAGGTATAGGAGAAAAAGTTGAACTTGGACAGTTTTGTAATGAGAACATCTTGGTTAACAGTCCTAATTATGCCCCCTTTGTCCATCTTGGACTTCACATTTTCCAGAAGAAAGCAGTTAGTTGTTGGCCTAAAAACAGAACAAATAATTCTAATCGAAACAACAACTTATTTTAAGTCGGCTATGTAACACTTACAGGCACCATAATTTCTCCCTATGGGATTATATAATTACAACAATGCAGACTATGGAAGGTTTTACGCACATCCAAACTTTTCACAGTAGCAGGACAAAGATCCGATATATGAATGTCCACTCATCATTATACTGCTCCCAAATAGGCCTATGTTTGATGAACATAATCAGAATCATTTTACAGATCAGATCGCATTCACACATCTCCAGAAGTTGCATTACAAGTGCGCCACAGACGTTGTCACCATAATACCTGGAATGTGAATAGTTCTAATACGTTCGGTTGTAATAAAATTACATGAAAAACAAGCAATCAGTTTGTTTTTAAAACAACAAAGACATGTGAAATGTAATGATATCATAAAATCAGCAGGATAAAAAAAAACAGTCATTGCTGTTGAACCACCCTTCGTTAGAGGGAGGGCTTGGGATTTGAGCGTGTGAAACGGAAAACAAGTCATTTTAAAAGGTTACAGATAACTTCTAATTACAAGGTGAATACTGAGGTACTCATCTCTCATTTCATGATGGACAAAACGGTACTCGCATGGCTAAAATCACATGGGCCTGCCTATTATGCATAGATAAAAAGGGAATGTCATTTCACTATTTTAATCTTCTCAAACTTGATATTCTCATTAAGCTTTGCTGATTAAGTTTTATATCAACAGTCTTGACTACTTCGCGATTGCATTGGGCAAAAAAATAACTTTATTGGGAGGAGGGGAGGCTATGCTTGTTTTTTAATAGAAATTAAAGTATACAAGCACCGAAAGCACGTTGGCTACTCTTTTTCCATGCGCATGTGGGCAGTGTGCGCCACGGGTGGATAGGCTGCGTTTGCTGTCAAAAGTCATGCCATAACCAACTGCGTTACTGCTAAAACCAACTTTTGGTTGGTCTTAAATATCCTCATCAGCGCTGCCTGAAATTAACACTTTGGATTATGTTTCTAAGGACACATTTTCCACCCGCCTGAGCACAAGCGAGCTGATATAAGACAAGTATATTGCCGAACCTGGCAAATGATGAATGTCATTCTCTTCATGGTGATGTATAGGTAAACAAAGATCGAAAAATCTAATATCCTCCTTTGCATGTTTGGGTATTGTTGTAAACACTGGATATTATTCTAATGAGCTCCGCCCCCCAAACAAGACCACATTTGTTTTGTCTAGACCGGACCAAATCAGTACCAATCATAGACGTCTATGTTTCACAAGTTTGGACATCACAGCAGAGCACAGTACAGCACAGCACATCAGAACACAGTACAGCACATCACATCACATCACAGCACAGCACAGCACAGCACAGCACAGCACAGCACAGCACAGTACAGTACAAGTACAAGTACAGTTGAGTAGGGTTCAGTACAGTACTGTAGAGCACAGCACAGCACAGTTGAGTAGGGTTCAGTACAGTACCGTAGAGCACAGCACGGTAGAGCGCAGCACAGTAAAGCAAAGTAGATTACAGTACATTAAATAAAAGAAGAGTAGTTCAGTACAGTACGAGTACAGTACAGTTGAGTAGAATAGAGTATAATAAATCTTACTGTACTCTACTCATGTGTGCTCTACTGTACTGTATTGTGTCTCTACTAGACTGTACAACTGTGGTTTGTGACTACTATGATTTCCAATTGTGGCCATTTCAATTGTAGTCAATCTGATACAGATTATGTGGTCTGTTACCGATTTGGTAACAGAGTGACGCATTTTAATCATGTAATAATTAATAAACAAAATTGCTATCAGTAAAAACACTACCTTACTTGTCACTTCTGTGAACTTTCATAATCATCCCTCCTCACGAGTGAGAGAAATTATAACATATCTTAAAGATACAGTATGTGGGTTTTTGGTAACAGAATGCCAAGACACTAGGCAAATTTTCTTAAATTTACAGGGACATAATTTCTGCAAAACTTAATATAAATGTTGATATTAGTTGGCAGGGAGCTTTACTTTTAAATGATTGTGTTTTTATGTTTTTGTGATACCTTTTTTAAGACTTTTCTATTTAAATTTGTGTGACCAGAAATCAGAGCATTTGCTTATTCCCAATATTTTGGATGGAAATATATATACATATATGTCTTTATATACATAGTACGTCTTCATTTCCCAAACATTAGCTTTCATTTGGTATTCTACGAAGCAAGTTAGATCTACTCGGGGTTTTCTACAACTAGCTCCAGTTAGCTTCACATTCAAGCTCAGGCTTCATCCGTACTATGACAGTGGATATTGCTCGTCCGCCTGACGCTAACTCCAACAGGCGTGTAACTGCGCATGTATGTAGCATGTAAAACAATATATATATATACAAATGTTGTAGCACGTGGCTAGTTGAACGCCAAACTCTTTATTGAGACAATACTGAAACATCAGTCCATGGGCAAGTAAGTGACACATTTTCATTTGTACTGAAATCAAAATAAAGGAAAAGTTATCTTGCAAATTCAGTAGGCTATGGTGTGAAATAGGCTTTTAGAAGTGCCATCTTTATTTTATTACTTAGGGTTAATACTATCTTTGGTGTGCTTATCATTGCATGAGCAGCTTTTTTCCCTCTCCTATCGATAAATTAATTGTATCATATGCAAGTTTTACTCTGTGTGAAGTTTAAAAGGCATTCTGTCATTACTAAATAATGTGACAGGTATTTTAACATTTAATGATTTTTTTTAACACAAAAAACGACTTTTGATTAATATAAATATTCCATTAGTCTTGTTCCTCAAATGAAGGGGAGGATGATACAGGGAGGGAATCTGATTTCATTGCTTCTCAACTCGCGGCTCAGACATTTCACTCAGGATGAATTGAGTCAGTCCTGAGTTAGCCTGCCCCGGAGCAGGTTAGTTCTGTATGATGCCATAGAAATGTACCTGACTAAAATGTGAGCCACATTCATATGACTGGTCATCCCGAGATAAACTCAGAGTTGACCAAAGTTATCTTGCTAAATCCTCAAACCTGATTCATAGGATACCCCTGAAGCCTAATGATTTCAGAGTTTCCGAACACACTCTATAGCTCATATATGGTTTTCTAAGAAAATATCATCAAAATAAAAATGGAATTCTCTCTTCAAGTTTATGTTACACAGTCATGTAATGACAGTATGGGAACAGAAAGTCATTCCACCGTCTCTACGATCGCATACTGTCGAAACACTGTCTAGTGTTACGTGGTCCTTTACATATTAATGAAAACAACAATGTGTGTGTTTGCGTGTGCATTGTGCGTGAGTGTGTATAGCAGCCTTTTATCTAAGAGGAGCACTACTCTCAATCAGAGGCGGTCACCCATCTGCTCCTGAGGCGCTCCACTGTGTTTTAATTAAAAACAAGATCAGGAAGTCAGAAAGATCCCCGCTTTGTACCTAAACCTGAGAGTTTACCACGTGTATCTGGTCATGGGCCCCGTCTACAAACAAGTAATCTCAAAACCTAAAACCAAATCGGTTAAAGGGATAGTTCACCGAAATTACAAAATGACAAGACATGTCACAGGACAGTAATAAACAAGCAAAATGTGTAGCCTTGTGCTGTACAAAGCAATATCCGTATCAGCGTCCTCACAAAAAAATCCTCTCCCCTCTGTCATTGCGTTGATGGAGATTGCCGCCCTATGGGTTGTCCTTCCTAACAAAAGGGGATAACTAATTCCAGCATCCTGCTAAACATAAGGATTTTCTCAAGCACCGATTAGATCAAGGGACTCAATGTTACGAATGTGCTTGACAACATGTGTTGGAGTTTTAGGCTTGTTTACTGTTTCCCTCCATGTCCCAATGGGTGTCTGTGTGTTTATCAACAACACAGTGATTTCCCTCCATGTCCCAATGGGTGTCTGTGTGTTTATCAACAACACAGTGATTTCCCTCCATGTCCCAATGGGTGCCTGTGTGTTTATCAACAACACAGTGATTTGCCACCGCCACCACGTTGGTTTTCTGTTTATCTTCTAAAGTGCAAACACAGTCAATGGCAATGAATGCAAATTCCAATATGTCTTCTTCAAACACT
The DNA here is from genome assembly GCF_034236695.1 of Oncorhynchus nerka. Lineage (NCBI taxonomy): Eukaryota > Metazoa > Chordata > Actinopteri > Salmoniformes > Salmonidae > Oncorhynchus > Oncorhynchus nerka. The sequence goes on along the minus strand of NC_088419.1, from coordinate 36,682,643 downwards.
GCTCTCCCTTTCACAGGCGTGTATTGTATGAATAACCAACGACACAGAGTGAATTGGTTCTAGCACTCAAAGAAAACCCTGGAGTATATGATGTTCTGCTTGGGAGAGGTCATTGCTAATAGGATAATAATGAGGCCTATAAAATGTCCTGCCTCTGAGCACATTGAGACAACGAAGCAGCAGAGTCTCGGTGACATAACGTTAAACTGTAGAGGGACCTGCACACTCTGAGAGGGCCCCAAAAGAACACTGCCCCCTCCAGATGCGTTCCCTCCTTGCCCTGCTCCCTGGCTCCTTGCCTTGCGTGACAGCCTGGGGGAAAACTGTCTGCTGCTGGAGTTTGTCACTGATTGACCTCGACTTGCTCTCGTCCCCATTCGCTCCCCTGAGACATTTTCCAGGTCCTCCCACGTGGCATCACCCACCACGACACACACATAACATGCGCACACACACACACACATACACAAAGCTACATCACCCCCCACTCACCCACCGCTCCGGGTCCAGGCTTGATTTAAATATGTGCGCAGTCGAAGTGGCTGAATGGCAAATCCATACTGACTGTTCACAGTGGAAGCACAGCCAAATGAGAAGGCATCGATTCGTACGATTGAAGCTGATTATTACACTTGTTAAATTCCCCACTCCTTCTTTGTTACCCCCTAGTATAATGTTTTTAATCAGAACCTCTTTATGCCTGTCTGGGCTACTCTGTGTTTTTATTAGGCCCGGCTTTAAAAGAGATGACATTGCCACTGAGAGGATAACGGCTACACACTTGTGCCATAGCACCTAAGTCTAGCTGCTCTGTCCCCGTCGCTACTCCTACTCCTTCTATTCACTTTCTGGTCATGTTGTTATATTCCCTGTCAAACTTTGTCCATATCTGAAAAGCATATGTCCTTTTGCATTCCTTCACGTCAATCAAGCTAGTCAACCGTGCATTCTTTGGATGATCAACAAAGCATGGGTCCACTATCTCCCAGCAAGCACGCAGGCTTGGCGTGTGTGCCCGCCAGTCGCCCTAGTTGATTTATGTACTACAGAGGAAGCTGATGGGATGTGTTATAGGAGGATAGGCTCATTGAAATGAAATGGAGTCAAACATGTAGTTTCCATAAGTTTGGTACCGTTCTATCAATTCCTTTCCAGGCACTACAATGAGCCTATAGCGCCTCCCACCAGCCTCCTCTGATGCTCTGTACAGTACCAGTCAAAGGTTTGGACATACCTACTCATTCCACGGTTTTTCTTTATTGTTACTATTTGCTACATCAAAACTATGAAATAATACATATGAAATCATTTAGTAACCAAAAAAGTATTGAACAAAATATATTTTATATTTGAGATTCTTCAAAGTAGCCACCCTTTGCCTTGATGACAGCTTTGCACATTCTTGGCAGTCTTGAAGGAGTTCCCACATATGCTGAGCACTTTTTGGCATCTTTTCTTACAGTCTGTGCGGTCAAACTCATCCCAAACCATCTCAATTGGGTTGAGGCCAGGTCATCTCATGCAGCACCACATCATTCTCCTTCTTGGTCAAATAGCCCTTACACAGCCTGAAGGTGTGTTGGGTCATTGTCCTGTTGCAAAACAAATTATTGTCCCACTAAGCGCTAACCAGGTGGGATGGCGTATCGCTGCTGAATGCTGTGGTAGACATGCTGGTTAAGAGTGCCTTGAATTCTAATGAAATCACTGACAGTCACCAGTAAAGTTCCCCCACACCATCAAATTAAAATCAAATCAAATTTTATTGATCACATACACATGGTTAGCAGATGTTATTTCAAGTGTAGCGAAATGCTTTTGCGTCTAGATCCGACAGTACAGCAGTATCTAACAGGTAATATCTAACAATTCCACAACAAAAACTAATATCTAACATATTCCACAACCAAACCGTATACACACACACAATCTAGTAAAGGAATGGGATAAGAATATATAAGTATATAAGTATAAAATATATGGATGAGCAGTGATAGTGCAGCTAAGATGCAATAGATAGTAAAGAATAGATAGTAAAGGATGTAGTATACATTATATACACATGAGATGAGTAAACATTATTAAAGTGGTATTTTTAAAGTGACTAGTGTTCCATTTATTAAAGTGGCCAATGATATCAAGTCTGTAGGTAGGCAGCTGCCTCTCTGTGCTAGTAGTAGCTGTTTAACAATCTGATGGCCTTGAGATAGAAGCTGTTTTTCATTCTCTCTGTACCAGCTTTGATGCCCTGTACTGACCACGCCTTCTGGATGATAGCAGGGTGAACAGGCAGTGGCTAGGGTGGTTATTTTATTTGATTATATTTTTTTCCTTCCTGTGACATGTTACAGGATGCTCTCAATTGTGCACCTGTAAAAGTTAGTGAGGGTTTTTGGAGACAATCCACATTTATTTCATTCTGCTGAGGTTGGAGAGGCGCTGTTGCGCCTTCTTCACCACACTGTCTGTGTGCATGTACCATTTCAGTTTGTTGGTGATGTACACCGAGGAACTAAAAACTTTCCACGTCCTCCACTGCTGTGCCTATAACTTTTCAGGTAAGACCCAAATACAGACTGTGTTGAAGTAACAATGTTTATTACAGCAACAGGGGCAGGCAAACGACAGGTCAAGGCAGGCAGGGGTCGATAATCCAGAGTGGTGGGGCAAAGGTATAGGATGGCAGGCAGGCTCAGGTTCAGGGGCAGGCAGAGTGGTCAGGCAGGCGTGCTCAGAGTCCGCAAGGGTCAAAACCAGGAGGACAAGACAAATAGAGGCTGGGGAAAAGAAGGAGCTGAGAAAATACTGGTTGACTTGGCAAACAAGATGAACTGGCACAGACAGACAGAAAACACAGGTATAAATACCCAGGGGATAAGCGGGGAAGATGGGCGGAGGGGGGGGGGGGGGGTAGTAGAGACAAGCACAAAGACAGGGGCAACACATCAGGGTGGGACACCCATGCGGAATTGATATTGGTCCGAAACATTTATTCTACTGTTAGAATTGACAACAAAGTGTAAATACAAAAAAAATGTGTCATCCAAAATGGATATTTGTGAGATTATTAGGAAAAAAGGATGTTACGAATTACATTATTCTGATGGTTGGGTATGGATCAGTTACAGGCCCACCTATGTCAATGATGCCCAATTGCCCAGAGACAACAGTGTAGCCCGGCCCCAGCTGCAATGTGGAGATGGTGTCAAGTCTGCATTATTGGTCATTTTGCTTGGCAAATATGAGTGAAAATGGACCTTCATAAAGTTGGTGTCCACTCTACCATAAAGACAGGTATGTGCCTTTCCAAATCATGTCAAATCAATTGAATTTACCACAGGTGGACGCCAAATAAGTTGTAGAATCATCTCAAGCATGATCACTCGAAAAAGGATGCACCTTAGCTCAATTACGAGTCTCATAGCAAAGGGTCTGAATATTTATGTAAGGTAAACATGTAAAAATCTGTTTTCACATTGACATTATGGGCTATCGTAGATTGATGAGGAAAAAATATAATTTAATCAATTTTAGAATAAGGCTGTAACATAACAAAATGTGGAAAAAGTCAAGGGTTCTGAATACTTTCTGAATGCACTATATATTGATCACACACTGGAAACTTGAAGACAGAACTTTACCCGAAGAGATGTGCATGTCAGAGTGTGGTTAGACAATCACATCCATAGATTTGGCCAAATAGACCAGAAAAATATAATGCCATTCAAGTTCTGGTTAGACAGCTGAAGTTGTACTCTACACAATATATTTTGATGTGCTAAGTAAAGTGTAGGCATACTTTCTTCATAAGCACATGTGATATTTACAACAGAGATTGTTTTGTCTGTGTAAAACGAACACTCCCATCAATTTATCTTATGCATTATCTACAGTCATGCTGGGTGATGTTTTTGCAATGTCCACATGTAGCCTACACCGGTAGGGATTTTAGCAGTTCTAGCATTTGTTGCCTTGGAAAGATCTAACTGTTGAAAAAAGGAGATATGAGACAAGAGAAAACTATCCAGTTATCTATAAAATAAGACAGCTGGACTGAAGACCTGGCATTCAACTTACAGTTGATATAATTTTCACGGTAACATGATGTCTTTACATGAAGTGATGAAACTAAATTGCAAGATACTTCTGCAGCAAGGTGTTGTAGAAAGAGTGTCTTATAAAACACATTCCAGACACTGACCTCTTGCAATCTTGGCATAAATGTGATTTGACAGAGGACAATCAGCTAGATTTTCTTTTTTCACTGTGTGTGTGTGTGTGTACAACTTCCGGCGCCGACAGAGATGGCCGCCTTGCTTCGCGTTCCTAGGAAACTATGCAGTATTTTTTTTTTAATTTGTATGTGTTATTTCTTACATTGTTACCCCAGGTAATCTTAGGTTTTATTACATACAGTCAGGAGGAACTATTGGATATAAGAGCAACGTCAACTCACCAACATTACGACCAGGAATACAACTTTCCCGAAGCGGATCCTCTGTTTTGCCCACCACCCAGGACAATGGATCGGATCCCAGCCGGTGACCCAAAACAACTACGACGTAGAAGTGGCAGACGGAGCGGTCTTCTGGTCAGGCTCTGTAGACGGGCAAAACGTGCAACGCTCCTGAGCATACTACTTGCCAATGTCCAGTCACTTGACAACAAGGTAGACAAAATCCGTGCAAGGGTAGCCTTCCAGAGAGACATAAGAGACTGTAATGTTCTTTGTTCTACGGAAACATGGCTCACTCGAGACACGCTATCGGAGTCGGTACAGCCAGCTGGCATATATACCACCCCCCCCCCCTCCCAAGCAGACACATCGATGGCCCTGAACGAACTTAATTTGACTCTATGTAAACTGGAAACCACATTTATTGTAGCTGGGGATTTTAACAAGGCTAATCTGAAAACAAGGCTCCCTAAATTCTATCAGCACATCGATTGCGCAACCAGGGCTGGCAAAACCCTAGATCATTGTTATTCTAACTTCCACAACACATATAAGGCCCTCCCCCACCCTCCTTTTGGAAAAGCTGACCACGACTTAATTTAGTTGCTTCCAGCCTATAGACAGAAACTAAAACAGGAAGCTCCCACACTCAGGTCTGTTCAACGCTGGTCCGACCAAGCAGTTGCCATACCAGGCAGTGATGCAACCAGTAATAGGTGTTCCTTTTGTCCAGGTGTTTAAGGGCAGGGTGGAGTGCAATAGAGATTGCATCATCTGTGGATCTGTTGGGGCGGTATGCAAATTGGAGTGGGTCTAGGGTTTCTGGGATAATGGTGTTGATGTGAGCCAAGACCAGCCTTTCAAAGCACTCATTGCTGCAGACGTGAGTGCTACGGGTCGGTAGTCATTTAGGCAAGTTACCTTAGTGTTATTGGGCACAGGGTGGTCTGCTTGAAACATGTTGGTATTACAGACTCCGACATGGTAGAGGTTGAAAATGTCAGTTATGACACTTGCCAGTTGGTTAGAACATGCTCAGAGTACACATCCTGGTAATCCATCTGGTCCTGCGGCCTAGTGAATGTTGGCCTGTTTAAAGGTCTTACTCACATCGGTTGTGGAGAGAATGATCACACAGTCGTCCACAACAGCTGATGCTCTCATGCATGCTTCAATGTTACTTGCCTCGAAGCGAGCATAGAAGTAATTTAGCTCATCTGGTAAGTTCATGTCACTGCGCAGCTCGCGGCTGTGCTTCCCTTTTGTAGTCTAACAATTTGCAAGCCCTGCCACATCCGACGAGCGTCGGAGCCGGTGTAGTACGATTCAATCTTAGTCCTGTATTGTCGCTTTGCCTGTTTGATGGTTCGTCGGAGGGCATAACGGGATTTCTTATAAGCTTCCGTGTCCCACTCCTTCAAAGCAGCAGCTCTACTCTTTAGCTCAGTGCGGATGTTGTCTGTAATTCATGGCTTCTGGTTGGGGTATGTACGTACGGTCACTGTGGAGACGACGTCATCGATGCACTTATTGATGAAGCTGGTGACTGATGTGATGTACTCCTGAATGCCATCGGAAGAATCCTGGAACATATTCCAGTCTGTGCTATTCCAGCAAAACAGTCCTGTAGCTTAGCATCTACTTCATCTGATCACTTTCTTATTGACCAAGTCACTGGTGCTTCTTGATTTAGTTTGTAAGCAGGAATCAGGAGGATAGAATTATGGTCAGATTTACTAAATGGAGGGTGAGGGAGACCTTTGTACGCGTCTCTGTTTGTGGAGTAAAGGTGGTCTGAAGTTTTTTCCCTCTGGTTGCACATTTAACATGCTGGTAGGAATGAGGTAAAACAGATTTTAGTTTTCCTGCATTAAAGTCACCGGCTACTAGAAGTGCCGCCTCTGCGTGAGCGTTTTCCTGTTTACTTATAGCCGAATACTGCTCATTGAGTATGATCTTAGTGCCATCATCAGTTTGTGGTGGTATGCAGACAGCTACAAAATATACAGATGAAAACTATCTCAGCTTAATATGACATATTCTAACTCAGGCGATCAAAACCTTGAGACTTCTATAGATTTTGTGTACCAGCTGTTTACAAATATACATAGAACTCCACCCTTTGTCTTACCAGAGCCAGCTTTTCTATCCTGACGAAAAAGCTTAAAACCCGCCAGCTGTATGTTATTAATGTCGTCTCTCAGCCACGACTCGGTGAAACATAAGATGTTACAGTTTTTAATGTTCGGTTGATAGGACGTTGGCTAAAAGGACTGATGCTAAAGGTAGATTACCCTCTCGACAACAAATCCTAACAAGGCACCAGGATCTTCGTCCACGATACCTCCGTCTCATTCTCCTACGAATAATGGGGATGAGGGCCTTGTCGGGCGTCTGAAGGAAATCCTTCACGTCCGACTCGTTGAAGAAAAAGTATTCCTCCAGTACAGGGTGAGTAATCGCTGTTGTCACGGCCGTCGTAAGAAGAAGTGGACCACGGTGCAGCGTGGTGGGCGTACATTTTCTTTTATTTGTTAAATGTCGCCAACAAAACAAGAAATAACAAAAACGACCATGAAGCTTACAATGGCTGTAGTACCCCTAAAAAAAGACAACTACCCACAGTGAAAGGAGGGAAAAGGGCTACCTAAGTATGATTCCCAATCAGAGACAACGATAGACAGCTGTCCCTGATTGAGAACCATACCCGGCCAAAACCTAGAAATAAAAAACCTAGAAAGCAAAACCTAGAATGCCCACCCCACATCACACCCTGACCTAACCAAATAGAGAAAAAAACGACTATCTAAGGTTAGGGCGTGACAGCTGTCCTGATATCTAGAAGCTCATTTTGGTCATAAGACACGGTGGCAGAAACATTATGTACAAAATAACTTGTAAATAACGCAAAAAAACACAATAGCACAATTGGTTACAGGATCGTAAAACGGCAGTCGTCTCCCTCAGCACCATTGTCACAACTCTGTATTACCACTAGTGCTGAGCGATTTGTGCTTTTTGAGGTTGGTTCTTTTGACAGTAAATGCACTATTTATGATGTGGGTTGAATGCTGTAACAACACAGAATAAAACAATAAAAGTCACATGATGGTAGTGACTGCCCATTACTGCTTATTACTTATTAACCATCATTTATATACATTACTTTACTAAAATATTTGATGACGTTATTATTTCATTCCAAGTCATCATCTCATCTCTATAGAGCTGCTGACTATGCTGTCTGTCAAAATCACTATTTTTGTAGTTCTTCAAAGTAAATAAGGCATACTTTTATGACATGCTGACTGCCAACTATCAATCACGTAGATCATGTATTGTTAGATAAAGATACCTATCAAAGCAAGTGCTTTCTATCCTTCTCGCATGTTCTCTCTTCTGTCCATCTCCGTCAATAAGGTCTCTTTGTCTGCTCCACACAGACTGGACAAGTAACCGGGTGTGCAATGGTTTATGGTCATTGTAGTTATGTAGTTGGAAACTACAACTCCCTTACTACATCACAAAGTTCAGGCTTGAAATGATTTATCTACAGAATCTGAGCATTGAGCTCACAAGAAAATAAAAATTGAAATAGTTGAACTGAAGTCGGTCAATAAGCTATTTAAATAAAACAAAATACCCTACATTTGGGTTAATCACTCAGCACACACACACACGCGCACACACACACACACACACACACACACACACACACACACACACACACACACACACACCGTCTGCAGCAACCTTTGGACAGACAATCATTTATTCAGTGGATGCACTTAAGGTGAATCACATGGCCCGAGGGCAGGACAGTGCTGTGTTCTGGCTGTATGTCAGTAAAGGTCAGCAGCCAAGCCGTACTTTGCCACTCTGCCAGACGTGTTCACGTGCAGTACCGAATCAAGTGCAGACATAATTCCCTGTGCCCCTCAGGTCTGTCGGGTGGTCAGTGTGCCAGGAACTGTGTGTGTGTGTGTATGTGACTTAGAGGACATCTGTTGGGTTTCGCATGTAAAAAATATGAGTGCAGACCATTACAACCCAGCTAGCGTCTGTGGTATCTGACTAACTTTCTTTATTCTTTTTCTTCATTCTTTGACTAGTTACAACAACTTAATTGAATGATTAAAGGAATCCACACGGTTCCCAGCCGAAACCGCTCGGTAGAGTTATTGCATACAGTATGACAACACTTTGGAGGGGTTGTTCCGTTCGGCTGATCTGGCGCACACAATTTCTCTGGAGGCAAGCCAAAGTTCGGAGCCGAAGTCAACAGTAAAGATTCTTCAATAAAGTCTTTGTTGTCATTCAACGAGAGATTACTTGTTTTCCTGAAAATACTGCACCAAACATCTTAGTTAGATGTAAAATTGTGCCGTCAAAAACAGCCAAACTGAAGCATGCTAACGCCTTTACTGCTAGCTAGATCACAACATTAAGGGAAAATCAGTATATGCAGGGGTTGAATTGGGATTTTGTAGGTGGTGTAAACTTAAATTTTAGCCCCATATTGGCTGCTTTGCCATGATCCTTTTGAGCATCAATGCGTTCTATTCCCATTTCATTCCCCTCTATTACCCTGCCATATAACCCATGTGAGAGCATCACAACAGGTCTCGATGGAGGACGGGAGTCTTAAGCCAAAACAACTTGTCCCACAATGACTGCCTTGCAGAGCTGTATGTTTGGATTAGCCAGCCAGACAGGGGAATGGAGTGCTGGCAGATGTCATTAGCATCATCTACTGTTTCCACAGCGCTAATTGGTCTGGGGCCCATTGTTATGGTCCTGAGGTGAAACTGTGAGTGTCTTAACTAATAACACCCTTTCAAATGTGACAGAGGTGTTATTTTATCACGGATGTGTGAGCAAAAAATGAATACATTTAAGAAGACCACACCTAGGTGATAATGTAAAAATGTGAAGGGAGCATTCTATTTCATGCATAGTCTATATTTTATGTTTTGAGACAAGGCATACTGTATCCTATGGTATGGCAGTCAGTTCGTATTTGCAACAGTATTGGTATGCTAAAGTTTAGGGACACAGCTGCAAGAGGGCGTTCCGGGTCTATTACCAGAGTGCATTCCAGGCCTATGAACAAGAGTCAATTTCAGTCCTGTGTACAAGAGTGCATTTCAGGACCCCGGAGAGCAACACAAAGGGCACATTTAGTTCACTGTCTAAATATAGAGTAGATACGAGATAAACTGCAAAAACCTTTCAGTGAGCAGCGAAGTCGTTAAGGGCATTTCCATCTAAAAGGACAATGAGTACCAATGTGACGTTCATAGGAGCATGTCAAATTGGGTGTGAAATGAAAGCTAAGAGTCTACATTTTTGAGAAATGAAGGCATATATACATTTTTCAACAATTTCTTATCCAACAATGTAGGAATACGCAAAGGCTTTGATTTCTGGTCAAACAGATGGAAAAGGGGTCATCGAAACATCTACCAGAAAAAGTCTTAAAAGGTATTATAAATACATCAAAATAATGTTGAAGTAAAGACCCCTCCCAAGTAATATGAACACATCTTTAGTTTGGGGAAATTATTTCCCTTTAAGTTTAAGAAACATTGCATTTCATGCCCTGTGCCTTGCAATTCAGTTACCAAAAACGCACATATTTTTAAGATATTTTCTCATTTCTCTCATGAAGAGGAAGTATAATGAAAGTACACAGAAGTAATAAGTAAAGGTAGACCTACCAATTAGTTATAGTGTTTTTACTGAGATGAAGTTTGTTAATGAATCAAAGTCATAAGTCATTAAAACTCGTAATTATTTTTACCCAATCTGAATTGTTGCAATTTAATTGGCTACAATAGGAAATCACAGTAGTCACAAACCACAGTTAGGTCACCTGCTACTGTCATCCCTTCCACCGGCATACTGTTATGTTCTGCTCAAAACTGTTTTGCTTCTCTTTCTGTCACCTGGTGGTCAAAGCAAGGACTCTCCCTTCCTCTCTTTCTCTTTGCCAATCTCTTTCTCTCCCATCCCTCTCCAGTTAATGTCACCTCTCCCGGCTCTTACTGACACCTATCATTACACCTTACACCTACCTGCTTTCCATTCACTGTCACAAGCATCCTCACCCACTGAGTACTGACAGACATCAGACCTTCATGGACGTTGAAAAGTAGCTTAAATTTCGTCAGTCCGCCCTGGCAGGATCAAATCTGAACCAATCATAGACGTCAATGTTTCACAATTTTGGACAGTACAATACTGTACAGTTGAGTTCAGTAAAGTACAGTAGAGCACCTTAGATGTACTGTATTGTACTGTTCTTTATTGTACTCTACTGAACATACAGTGGGGCAAAAAAGTATTTAGTCAGCCACCAATTGTGCAAGTTCCCACTTAAAAAGATTAGCGAGGCTTGTAATTTTTTATCATAGGTACACTTCAACTATGACAGACAAAATGAAAAAGAAATATCCAGAAAGTCACATTGTAGGATTTTTAATGAATTTATTTGCAAATTATGGTGGAAAATAAGTATTTGGTCAATAACAACAGTTTATCTCAATACTTTGTTATATACCGTTTGTTGGCAATGACAGAGGTCAAACGTTTTCTGTAAGTCTTCACAAGGTTTTCACACACTGTTGCTGGTATTTTGTCCCATTCCTCCATGCAGATCTCCTCTAGAGCAGTGATGTTTTGGGGCTGTTGCTGGGCAACACGGACTTTCAACTCCCTCCAAAGATTTTCTATGGGGTTGAGATCTGGAGACTGGCTAGGCCACTCCAGGACCTTGAAATGCTTCTTACGAAGCCACTCCTTCGTTGCCCGGGCGGTGTGTTTGGGATCATTGTCATGCTGAAAGACCCAGCCACGTTTCATCGTCAATGCCCTTGCTGATGGAAGGAGGTTTTCACTCAAAATCTCACGATACATGGCCCCATTCATTCTTTCCTTTACACGGATCAGTCGTCCTGGTCCCTTTGCAGAAAAACAGCCCCAAAGCATGATGTTTCCACCCCCATGCTTCACAGTAGGTATGGCGTTCTTTGGATGCAACTCAGCATTCTTTTTCCTCCAAACACGATGAGTTGAGTTTTTACCAAAAAGTTATATTTTGGTTTCATCTGACCATATGACATTCTCCCAATCTTCTTCTGGATCATCCAAATGCTCTCTAGCAAACTTCAGACAGGCCTGGACATGTACTGGCTTAAGCAGGGCACACGTCTGGCACTGCAGGATTTGAGTCCCTGGCGGTGTAGTGTGTTACTGATGGTAGGCTTTGTTACTTTGGTCCCAGCTCTCTGCAGGTCATTCACAAGGTCCACCCGCGTGGTTCTGGGATTATTGCTCACCGTTCATGTGATCATTTTGACCCCACGGGGTGAGATCTTGCGTGGAGTCCCAGATCGAGGGAGATTATTAGTGGTCTTGTATGTCTTCCATTTCCTAATAATTGTTCCCACAGTTGATTTCTTCAAACCAAGCTGCTTACCTATTGCAGATTCAGTCTTCCCAGCCTGGTGCAGGTCTACAATTTTGTTTCTGGTGTCCTTTGACAGCTCTTTGGTCTTGGCCATAGTGGAGTTTGGAGTGTGACTGTTTGAGGTTGTGGACAGTGTCACGACTTCTGCCGAAGTCGTTGCCTCTCCTTGTTCGGGCGGTGCTCGGCGTTCGACGTCACCGGTCTTCTAGCCATCATTGATCCTTTTTTCATTTTCCATTGGTTTTGTCTTGTCTTCCCACACACCTGTTTTCAATCCCATTCATTACCTGTTGTGTATTTAACCCTCTGTTTCCCCTCATGTCTTTGTCAGAGATTGATTTGTTGTCTGTGTAGTGTGCGTGTTTGTATAGGTGCGAATCGGGTCTTCGTACCCATGTTTTGTTTGTTTGTACATTTATTGTTATGAAGCATACTCGTGGAACTTTATTAAAAGATTCCATATTTAAACTCCATTTGACTCTCCTGCGCCTGACTTCCCTGCCACCTATTACACCTAAGCGTGACAGAATCTCTGACCAAAATATATGAAGTCAGCAGGAGAAGACACTATACCCATGGACCTGGAGGAACGCGTTCAGGAACAAGCGAGGGAGCTTGACTGTATCAGCTCCGTCATGGAGCACATTATCCAGAAAATGGATCGCTGGGAGAGACAGGGAGTTTCTCCAGCGCCACCACCACCACAACCGGAATCTCCCGTGAACGTTTTTTCCTCTCCGGAATCGAGGATCCATTTTTCCCTACCTACGGGATACAATGGAGATACTGCCGGCTGCCAGGGTTTCCTCCTCAAACTAAACTTATATCTAGCCACGGCCTCCCCAGTACCATCTGACCGTGAGAAGAGTTACGCCCTCGTCTCATGCCTCACCGGGAGAGCCCTGGAATGGGCCAGCGCTGTGTGTCATAGGGAGGATGCGGCGTTGGACCATTTTGAGGAGTTCACCCGCCAATTCCGGATAGTATTCGATCACCCACCTGAAGGCAAAGCAGCGGGTGAGCTTCTCTATCATCTGAGGCAGGAGACGAGGAGTGCACAGGATTTTGCTTTGGAGTTTAGGACCTTGGCTGCCGGTGCTGGATGGAGCGACAGGGCCCTGATCGACCATTCCCGATGAAGTCTACGCGAGGATGTCCGTCGGGAGCTGGCCTGTAGAGACACCACCCTCACCTTCGACCAGCTGGTGGACATGTCCATTAAGCTGGACAACATGCTGGCTACTCGTGGACGTCTAGATCGGGGTCTGGTTGTTCCATCCTCGCGCACCCTCTCTCCCGAAGCTATGGAATTGGGAGGGATGGTGCGCAGGAGACCGGAGGGGTTCCGCTTGAGCACCATTCATGGTCGCAGAGGGCACACTGCTGGTCGGTGCCGGGTTGGTTCCTCTGGGAATAGAGAGGGCAGGCAGGGCATTCTGGTGTCACCCCAGGTGAGTAGGCACCATTCTCATCCAGAGCCCTCTGCTGCACTAATGTTTGTCTCTGTCTTTTTTCCTGATTTTTCACTGCATTCCCAGTATAAGGCACTAGTTGATTCAGGTGCGGCTGGGAATTTCATTAATAAAAGTCTAGCTCATAGTTTAGGGATCCCTATTGTTCCTGTGGATATGCCTATCCCTATTCATGCCTTAGATAGTCGGCCATTAGGGTCAGGGTTTATCAGGGAGGTTACCGCACCTTTGTGTATGATAACGCAGGAGGGTCACAAGGAGAGGATTAGTCTTTTCCTTATTGATTCTCCTGCGTATTCTGTGGTGCTAGGCCTACCCTGGTTAGTTTGTCATAACCCCACTGTTTCTTGGCCACAGAGGGCTCTCACGGGGTGGTCGCGAGAATGCTCAGGTAGGTGTTTAGGGGTTTCCGTTGGTGCTACTACGGTGGAAAGTCCAGACCAGGTCTCCACCGTGCGCATTCCCCCCGAATATGCCGATTTGGCTCTCGCCTTCTGTAAAAAGAAGGCGACTCGATTACCACCCCATCGACGGGGGGATTGTGCGATAGATCTCCTGGTAGACGCTGCATATCCCAAGAGTCACGTGTATCCCCTATCGCTAGCGGAGACGGAGGCTATGGAGACATATGTCTCTGAATCCCTGCATCAGGGGTTCATTCAGCCATCCATTTCACCCGTCTCCTCGAGTTTCTTTTTTGTAAAGAAAAAGGATGGCGGTTTACGCCCGTGCATTGATTATCGAGGTCTTAATAAAATCACAGTGAAATATAGCTACCCGCTGCCTCTGATCAATACGGTTATTGAGTTAATGCACGGGGCACGTTTTTTCACAAAATTGGATCTCAGGAGTGCGTACAATCTGGTGCGTATTAAGAAGGGTGATGAGTGGAAGACGGCATTTAGCACTACCTCAGGTCATTATGAGTACCTGGTCATGCCATATGGGTTGATGAATGCTCCATCAGTTTTCCAATCATTTGTAGATGAGATCTTCAGGGACCTGCACGGGCAGGGTGTAGTGGTGTATATCGATGATATTCTGATATACTCTGCTACACGCGCCGAGCATGTGTCCCTGGTGCGCAGGGTGCTTGGTCGCCTGTTGGAGCATGATCTATATGTCAAGGCTGAGAAATGCTTGTTTTTCCAACAATCCATCTCCTTCCTAGGGCATCGGATTTCTACTTCAGGAGTGGAGATGGAGAGTTGCATAATTGGCCGACTCCAACCACGGTAAAGGAGTTGCAGCGTTTTTTGGGGTTTTCCAATTACTACCGGAGGTTTATCCGGGGTTTTGGTCAGGTGGCAGCTCCCATTACCTCACTGCTAAAGGGGGGCCCGGTGCGCTTGCAGTGGTCGGCTGAGGCGAACAGGGCTTTTGAGCACCTGAAGACTCTGTTTACCTCGGTGCCTGTGTTGGCTCATCCGGATCCCTCTTTGCCATTCATAGTGGAGGTGGACGCATCCAAAGCTGGGATAGGAGCAGTGCTCTCTCAGCGTTCGGGTGCGCCACTGAAGCTTCGCCCCTGTGCTTTCTTTTCGAAGAAGCTCAGCCCAGCGGAGCGAAACTATGATGTAGGGAACCGAGAGCTGTTAGCTGTCGTAGAAGCCTTGAAGGTGTGGAGGCATTGGCTTGAGGGGCTAAACACCCTTTTCTCATTTGGACTGACCACCGCAATCTGGAGTACATCCGGCAGGCGAAGAGATTGAATCCTCGCCAGGCAAGGTGGGCCATGTTTTTCACTCGTTTTGTGTTTACTCTTTCTTACAGACCAGGCTCCCAGAACGTTAAGGCAGACGCATTGTCTCGGCTGTATGACACAGAGGAGCGGTCCATGGATCCCACTCCCATACTCCCAGCTTCGTGTCTGGTGGCGCCGGTAGTGTGGGAGCTGGACGCGGACATTGAGCGGGCGTCACGTGCAGAGCCCTCTCCCCTGAGTGTCCAGCTGGTCGTCTGTACGTTCCGTCTGCTGTCCGCGACCGATTGATATATTGGGCTCACACGTCACCCTCCTCTGGTCATCCTGGGATAGGTCGGACGATGCGCTGTCTTGAAGGAAGGTACTGGTGGCCCACTTTAGCTAAGGATGTGAGGATTTATGTTTCTTCCTGTTCGGTGTGCGCCCAGTGCAAGGCTCCTAGACACCTGCCCAGAGGTAAGCTACAACCTCTACCCGTTCCTCAACGGCCATGGTCGCACCTGTCGGTGGATTTTTTGACTGATCTTCCACCTTCACAGGGTTACACCACGATCCTGGTCGTTGTGGATCGGTTTTCAAAGTCCTGTCATCTCCTCCCTTTGCCCGGTCTCCCTACGGCCTTACAAACTGCAGAGGCCCTGTTTACACACGTTTTCCGGCACTATGGGGTGCCTGAGGATATAGTGTCTGATCAGGGTCCCCAGTTCACATCAAGGGTCTGGAAGGCGTTTATGGAGCGTCTGGGGATCTCGGTTAGTCTTACCTCAGGTTTTCACCCCGAGAGTAATGGGCAGGTGGAGAGAGTTAACCAGGATGTGGGTAGGTTTCTGCGGTCTTATTGCCAGGATCGGCCGGAGGAGTGGGCGAAGTTCGTGCCCTGGGCAGAGATGGCTCAGAACTCGCTACGTCACTCCTCCACTAACCTTACTCCCTTTCAATGTGTATTAGGGTATCAGCCGGTTCTGGCTCCTTGGCATCAGAGCCAGACCGAGGCCCTGCGGTGGACAATTGGTTTCGGCACGCTGAGGAAACCTGGGAGGCAGCCCACGTCCACCTTCAGCGTGCCATAAGGCGCCAGAAAATTGGCGCAGACCGTCGCCGCAGTGAGGCCCCAGTGTTCGCACCAGGGGACAGGGTCTGGCTCTCGACCCGAAACCTGCCCCTTCGCCTGCTCTGCCGGAAGCTGGGTCCGCGGTTTGTGGGGCCGTTTAAAGTCCTGAGGAGAGTGAACGAGGTATGTTATAGGTTACAACTACCCACTCATTACCGTATTAATCCCTCGTTCCATGTGTCTCTCCTCAGGCCGATGGTGGCTGGCCCGCTCCAGGAGGCTGAAGTGCGTGATGTTCCTCCGCCTCCTCTAGACATCGAGGGGGTTCCGGCGTACTCTGTTCGATCCATTTTGGATTCGAGACGTCGGGCGAGGGGCCTTCAGTACCTCGTGGACTGGGAGGGGTACGGGCCGGAGGAGAGATGCTGGGTTCCGGTGGAGGACGTGTTAGATCCTTCCATGTTATCAGAATTCCACCGTCTCCATCCGGATCGCCCTGCACCTCGCCCTCCGGGTCGTCCCCGAGGCCGGTGTCGACGCGCAGCTGGAGCCGCGCGTCAGGGGGGGGGGGGTACTGTCACGACTTCTACCGAAGTCGTTGCCTCTCCTTGTTCGGGCGGTGCTCGGCGTTCGACGTCACAGGTCTTCTAGCCATCATTGATCCTTTTTTCATTTTCCATTGGTTTTGTCTTGTCTTCCCACACACCTGTTTTCAATCCCATTCATTACCTGTTGTGTATTTAACCCTCTGTTTCCCCTCATGTCTTTGTCAGAGATTGATTTGTTGTCTGTGTAGTGTGCGTGTTTGTATAGGTGCGTGTCGGGTCTTCGTACTCATGTTTTGTTTGTTTGTACATTTATTGTTATGGAGCATACTCGTGGAACTTTATTAAAAGATTCCATATTTAAACTCCATTTGACTCTCCTGCGCCTGACTTCCCTGCCACCTATTACACCTATGCGTGACAGACAGGTGTCTTTTATACTGATAACAAGTTCAAACAGGTGCCATTAATACAGGTAACGAGTGGAGGACAGAGGAGCCTCTTAAAGAAGAAGTTACAGGTCTGTGAGAGCCAGACATTTTGCTTGTTTTCAGGTGACCAAATACTTATTTTCCACCATAATTTGCAAATAAATTCATTAAAAATCCTACAATGTGATTTTCTGGATTTTTTTCTCATTTTGTCTGTCATAGTTGAAGTGTACCTATGATGACAATTACAGGCCTCTCTCGTCTTTTGAGAACCTGCACAATTGGTGGCTGACGAAATACTTTTTTGCCCCACTGTATGTGACTCGTTTCAAGAAGCTAGGCGTATGTCGCATTTCACTACTTCAAAGGGGAGGCATTTTAACGTCACGTAAAAAAAATCGAAATGAGTTTTTGGTTATAAATGCCTTCTCGAACATGTGCATGTCCCTTAATAAAAAACGTGTAATACATCTGTAAATATTAATACAATTGTTAAATTACAAGAATAGTTGGTTTAGCCATGGAAAAAGGTAGGAACTTTCCCACTAGCTTGGTTGGTTTGGTTGAGATAATGGATGGACTGGACATGACGGGAGATGAGTTTGGACTGGTCTGCCATGTAGCGTGTTTCTATCTATTACGTCAGCTGCTCAGTATGTGTTGATAATCCTGTCTACCGCTGCTTTTTTTAACGTTAGCCTTCGAAAACTACAAACGTTTTGCTACTTTTCTCAACAACATTGATGCCCTGAATTGAGAAGGCGCTATTGACAGATCAGTTGGGAAAAGTTGTGATGGGCTACTTTCTGCACACGCCACGGTCAGTGTGAACCAGAACACTGGTCAAACAAGATGTAGCTACAAACAAAACAGATTTAAATGGTTCCAGTCTGCCGTAAAGCATTCATCCAAGAGTCAAGCTATATTTTCAGATATTATTTGTTTCTAATTTAGTCAGAAAGTCATTTTCATTGCAAATTAAAGCGTACTGTTTGCTAGCAAGCGAATGTTAGCTTGATGGCTCGATAGCTAATGTTGTGTATGATCTGTGTAGTATTATTATTCAAATCAGAAATACATTTGCATTGCTAGTTATAGCCTAATGTTAGCTGGCTAGCTAACATTGAACCTAGTTTGTTAGCTTTACCTACCTGCAGATTCGTACTACAGGTATGACAATCAGTTTGTATTGGTACTAGTATGAGTTGGGATTATGCCAGTTCATTGTTTAGCTAGCTAACTGCATGTCTAAAAAAAAGTATAATCTTCGCCAGATGATTACATGACCCATCAAGTTAACCAGGTGTGTCTGTGGGTGATTATGGCCATCTATTGTATTTCATGAACAAGTGTACATCCACTTAGCTAGATGTGGCTGAGGGGTGGTTATAGCATTTCTTTCACATGACCCATCGCTTTTGGCACTCCACCAACGTTCTGTCAAAAAGAAAGATCTAACATAAATCATGTTGCAGAAATAGGGTATGGCAGAAAGAGTATGTGTCCTTTTCTGTAGCCTACAGGCAGGAGATAAAATGTATGACAATGTAATAAGACAGACACATTTTTACATCATACTGGTTTCTCCGATCCAATAGCCTAACCTAAATGGCCCCCAATCAAATAAGAAATGTGCTGTTGACATACAACATATCCTAAAAACAGTACAGGTCGAAGTAAAATGGACAACATGTAATGGACAATCACAAGTGTTGTCTAGGAGTTTCACCCCATTGTCATGATACATTTTTGACAAGCTGATCAGAACAAAAGACCAAGTGTATGGATAAGCATCATCTAATAATTATAAAATATTTATAAAATATATTTATCTGGACATTATTTTGCTATGTAAATATACAAGTAGCCATTTCACTGTACTGTTTACACCTTCTGTATCCTGCGCATGTGACAAATACATTTTCGATTTGATTTGATATAGTGTGTGTTTACTAGAGACGGTAATGTGAAGAACAACATGACCTGCACCAAAATCAGATTAGGATATAGGCCAAGGACTGGAAAAAGTGTATTTTTACTGGAGT
This sequence comes from Oncorhynchus nerka, assembly GCF_034236695.1. Taxonomy (NCBI): domain Eukaryota; kingdom Metazoa; phylum Chordata; class Actinopteri; order Salmoniformes; family Salmonidae; genus Oncorhynchus; species Oncorhynchus nerka. The sequence goes on along the minus strand of NC_088419.1, from coordinate 36,663,467 downwards.
TTTTCCTTATTGTAGGCTACTACTTTGATCCCTTTAAGTCTTGAAATCTTTGGTTGTTTACTACTTTACTCACTCTGTGTTGCACATGACCTCACATGTGAATCCATAAAGAGATGGGTGGAGCTAAGTCTTAAGAGTGTGTGAACGATGCTGACTGGGTATAGACAAAAAAGAGCTCCCCAGTAGGTGTATGAAAACATACAAGGACAATTTTCTAAAAAGTGGGGTCACAAGTTTATCAACTTTCAAAGCAGAATTCCTTTCCCATTGTTCCTCAACTGCAGTGTATGATATACCATTGTCTAGCTCTTAGTCTCTACTTTATCTAATGTAAAAAATGTGCTACATAGGGCCGAATCCATAGGACCGAATCCAGGTGATGGGTCACATATATGTGGTGATGGGTCACATATATACTTTACTGTACTCTACTGTGATGTCCAAACTTGTGAAACATAGATGTCAATGATGGTTTCAGATTTGGTCTGGTCCAAGCCAACCAAATGTGGTCCTGTTTGTGGGCAGCTCATTACAATAATAGCCAGGTTGTAGAATAATACCAAAATATATGCAAATTAAGGATATTGCAAATTTCTATTCAGGATACATCACCATGAAGAGAATGATATTCATATCCACGGCCAGCCAGCTCATTAGGCAGGATTAGGCGGCCGCCAATGGTGGCAGATTAACGAGGGCGGCATTTTCTGAGCTAAACTGACCAAGACGCACCTCCAACAACAAGACATAAAATCCCTGCTATTGGAGAGATGCATCGCTTCGGCACTTCTGTAATAAAAATGATCTCACACAAATCATGTAGCAGAAATAGGATATGGCAGAAAGAGTATGTGTCCTTTTCTGTAGCCTTCAGGCTGGAGATAAAATGTACGACAATGTAATAAGATGGACACCTTTTACGTCATACAGGTTTCTTCGATCAAATAGCCTAACTAATCACAACTGTTGCAGAGGAGTTTCACCCCATTGTCATGATCAGTGGTTTGTATCCATCAATTTTTGAACAAGCTGATCATAGCAAAAGAGAAAATACTTCTGCATTTCCCGCTGCGTATGCACATACTAACTCCTGATAATGTTGGGTAGCTGATATTCAAAGCTAGCCAAATTGATTAGTCACAGGATTCAGGACTAATAAAGCCAATGCAGCAGCCTGTATTACAAATGGTGGGCCTACCACATGGATGGGCATTCATAAAATTCCATTGTGGGCCGACATGGCAGGCTACACCTCAGTAAGCACGAGCCAACGTCTTTTTTGTTGTTGTACTTTACAAACGGTAGGCTTACCAAATAGATGGGCATTAAAACAATTTAATTTCAGGCAACACTGTATGCACCTGAGTAAACATAGACTGACGCTGATGCCTTTTGAGCATCTTTGTTTTGGTGCGGTCCAAGAGATTGCTGTGCGTTGGTCATTTGAAGTAAACAGTTTGCGAGCACACCCCATCTACCTAGCAGGGCGGTAATCTGCATTCGCTATGAATGCTGGACTTTGTGGTTCACTATGAACAGACGAATACACAGAATGTTGAAACTTCCCGATTCTACCAGTGAAAATGTGCTCCTCCTAGCTTGTGGTTTGGCTAATCTTGATGTTTATGACAAAAATATAATGTTGTTCATATTGTAATGACTATATACCGTGGCAGAACCAGGGTGAAATTCCCCTTCAACCTGTCATATCATAGCTGACTCACCATTTTTTTTGCAGACATCTTTGAATTCTAATTAGGAGCAGATATTTTAGAGTTTTTCGAAAATGTGGTTTCATAAAAAACTGAGGGAGATATTACTGGAATGCTGTAACCAAAATTGTTCAAATTAGTCCTTGTGCATAGATTGGAAGGTTTGTTCAATTTTGAAATCAATGGTTTTTGCTTGGCAAACATTATATGTAGTGTGATATGTAGTCAAAGCGTAATCCCGTTATCGTGAAATTGCCCTTATACAAATCTTCCTGACCTAAAATATGAGGTCTCAACCTCACTCAAGACATTCAATAATTAATCCCTTACTTATTCTGTCCGTGCTGTTTGTGTTCTCTGTTGACAGCAGACTTTATATCCTCCTGTCAGAACTGCCTGAACCCCAAACAGACTTCACCAAGCATATTTTCTCTTATCCACTGACAAGACAACAACAACAAAAACATTTTGATGTGAAAAAATTCCAACAAATAAAATCCTGTGGTCTTCTGAAGTGGAAATGGGTGTTGGAAGACGCTCATTGGTTGACAAACAATTCTGTGGATTAGGACGTTTTTCTCTAACTGCCAAGGAGGCATAAACATCACAATGGAATAATTACCCAAACAGAATCTTTCCACTGCAAAAGGACAAAAAAAATCTCTGAGTAGTTGAAAACAAATTGGGGAAAAAAGGGACAGTTTCCCTGAGGGGTCTCTGCAGAGGAGTCTTTATATCAGCTCTCCATGGGTTGTATTATTTGTCACGTAGTGTTCCTGTTGGCTACAGAGCCAACATAAAACCTGATTTAAGATGGCTGCAGCAGCTACTTTGTTCCAGAGCTGTGTCTGTGATAGCAAACTGTATTGCAAAAGCATCCTCATTCTTCAAAGCAAACTAGATAGTGCCATATCATGTGGCGCAAGTGCAGTAATACAAGACAAATAATTATTTTAAAGGAAGTCACTTCATCACATCCTACCGTCCCATTAGGCTGGGGGAAACTGTTTGAGCTCCGGAATCGTGGCAGCACAGCAATTGAGCTTTGCCCGCCAGCCCGCCTGCCACACGACAAACTTATAGTATGTTGATGGAACAAACAGCCCTGGTTGGCGTTTCCTATTGAAACACGTGTCATTCCCTTTAATCAAAATAATAGGGGTAATATGCCTACAATAACACTGTAGGGATAACATACACTTCCCAAATCCTGTCCGGTGCATTGAGGTGGGTGGATGGAGATGGGGACAAGTGGGATGGGAACAGGGGGATTAGCACTGCTAATTATCCTTCTCCCTGTCAGTCAGCCCAGGAAAGCCAGAGCCAGGCAGTGATATATACTGAGGCGCATTAGGATTCACAGTCACGGCCCTGCCCCCCTGAGTTTCCTGCCTGCCCACACTGCCTGATTATCTGCAGCATTCTGTGTACAGGGACAGACAGGGGCTCAGCCACAGAACACTCTCTATTTAACAGCGAGCCTGACTGAAATGTACTCTTTCACTACTCAAAGACTGGTGTACTGCTGGTGGCCTGGCTGTCAGTGATTTGCTGTTACACAGTGTACTGTTGTTGGCAGTCTTTTGTGTGCTGTAGGTAAACATTTTGAATGTACAGTATAGATATACTAGGGTTTGTAGTTAAAAGGTTGTAGCCGCAGTTTATGTAGTCAGATGTTGGCTAAGAGAAATCCTTTGGGATTGGACACTCAACTGCAGCTTCTACATTATCGGTCCAATTTCCGTGTTGTCACTATGCTACAAATCACTATACTCTACATCGGGTATCAAACTCATGCCGTGGACGGCGTAGTGTCTTCTGGTTTTTAGTTTCTCCTTTCAATTAAGACCTAGACAACCAGGTGAGGTGAGTTCCGTACTAATCAGTCACCTTAATTCATCAATCAAGTACAAGTGAGGAGCGAAAACCAGCAGGCACTCGGCCTTCCGTGGAATGAGTTTGGCACGTGCTCTACGCTAATATTAATCGTGTAGAGAATTACTCATTCATACATGGTGGAAATATTCTAAGACAACAGATATGCACATGCAGCCCTGACTGAGGCAAGGCAGTTACTGTATGTGTAAAAATGTGTTTAAAGTGCACTTTGTATGCGTACTACTGCCCAGCATAAGCCATATGGCAGCAGTTATTTTATCCTGGGAGACTCACTGGATACCAGACTGAACGTTGCAAAACCGTTGTCCTGCGCAAACAACCACGGTATACCACCTTGTGTTTTTGGGTGATTAGTCGGGTCTCAAGTTACCCACAGTGACAGAATAAAGGACGTTTTTCAAGCAATGGATCATTGATTTTAATCTTAACAAAATTGCTGTTTAATGACTTTGAGAAGGATCCCCATTGGTTCCCGCTGATAGGGTAGACAACTGAAAAACTACGAACAGCAAAGAATGATAACGGAACATGTCTTTTTTTTTGCTAGCCAATGTTTCCGAGATTTGTTTCATTCAACGCCTACCAGTGTCTGAAAGTACGCCCACCACGTCCTCTAATCGACGCACGCTGCAGGATTCCTAACGGGGAAACTAATGATGGCTACCTAATGAGTTGTACCTGGCACTTCCATTATGACTTTCCAGTTCAGCACACTGAACCAATGCAGTGAGGCGGCTGCGAGGATGAAACATATGGGCATATGGGCATACATATGAAAGCAAACTTCGAAGGCAATAAGCGTGAAAGCAAAGCAGTGTAAAAGGAAAATGAATATTGGGGAAACGACATGTGAATTCCCTACAAGTCTGCCCTTCATTTGACACAAACAACACCTTTTCCGAGCTGTGGCTGAACGCAAATGCTACAGGGAAAAGGGGGAGGTGTCGGCCTTATCACAAGAACACACACTTGTCTATTGTCATGTTCCATAGAGGAGAAAGACATATTTCCCCACCTTGTGGCAGTATGAATCTCACATGACAGTATGCTCTGGCTTGTTTTGATACAGTTTTTTCTCTGGCGTGCCCCTGTGGGAAAAAAGCGAGTGAAGAAATGGTACTATGGAGGCCTAACCGGACCCCTTTATCAAAGCACCTGTGCCTCAGACGGAACACAGAATGTAAATCAGAAACTGGGGCCTAGGCTGTTTAAGAAATGACGGGGATACTAATGCAGCAGATAGGGCAGCAGGTAGCCTAGCGCTTAGAGTTTTGGTAACGGTAACCAAAAGGTCATTGGTTGGAATACCCAAGCTGAAATGGTGAAAAATGCAGCAAGGCACATAACCCTAATTTGTTCCAGGGGTGCCGTACTACTATAGGTATGTGACAATACATTTGTATTGTTTTTTCCCCCTGTAGCATTCTGGGCTCACAAGTTTTAATGCACCCCATGAGAGTGTTGCGTTTGTACCAGTGAGTTTTGCCTACTTTCTCCATTACACATGCAGCAGTGGAGATGAATGGGGTGTCAAATGAGGGCTATCTGACAGAGATAGCTGACAGAACAGTACCACCGAGGTAGGCTGGAGGAGCTAGTCTGCTCACTTCTGCATAGCCCCAGGAAATGAGAAGAGAACTGCTGCATTTGTCTGGAATGAGGCATGAATCACTTTCTACCTCTGGTGTGGAATTAACAAGACAGGGATGTCGGAACGGAGAAACGAAAGAGCTAAGAGACAAAATCCCTATGGTAAAGAGCTGTCTGCAGAGTCTCTCTGAAGTCCATCCCAAAAAATGCTATTGATCTTATGATATCATCTACACTGGGTAAAAATGTATGCTTTGACTTTTCCCCACTCCCGTCAATGTGAGTTATGGGTATTGACTCAAGGAACTCTGCCATGACGGGAGCTGTGTGAAATCTTCAGGGAGGAGAGGGAGCGCTCGGAGAGTCCTCCCAATTAGTCCCCTAATTAAACTGATTTAGACATCAAGAGCTGAGTCAGACCTGAAACATATGACTGTGCAGTGTGTGGCCCAGAGCTGACATTCTTAAAACCCCCCTCAAGATTAAACCTAATGAGCCAAAAAATAAATGTCACTCACTGTCCAGTCACTGAGTCCTCCAGCCTTATGTAAGAACTAGCACTCACAAGCCCAGCTAATGCTCGAGCTGTGAGACATGTTCAAGCGGATAGTGCCGAGTCGTGGAGACGAATATACATGTCTATTGGAGGGAAAAGAGACAGGGCAGCCCAGGAAAGAGCACAAACCTGTATTCCCTTTGATCTTTTTCCCGTTGCTTCAGCAGGCTGGTAAAACCTTTATCAAAGATTTATTTGATGTCTTTAATCTCTCTGCCTTACCCTTTGTGAGCGGTAAAAGTTCCATGGCGTTCAGGGCGGCTGGCCTGGCACTGAGCCGCTGTATGTCATTGTTTAGGCCCCTCAATGGTGTCTGCTGATCTCTCATTAAAGAGCCTGCGTTTTAAAAACCAGCCCATCTCCCTGGGAACAAGGACTCATGAAGTCTGACTTTCTATCACCTTTGGGAACAAATCCATTAGCGAAGTCCTTATATGTAAAAAAGGACTTTCTCTAAGAAAAGCTTGCTACCACGATTAACTTAATTTGCAGTATCGGTCTTAAAGAGCGACTACACTTCCTGATTTGGCCTCGTTTTTCGTCAATGCTCATTAAGAAATGCTAGCAGCCATGACTGAAGGCAAACAAGAGTTGTCTTGGGGGTGTGGTTTGATGTGAGTGTTTCTTGAATCTGTATTTGCCTTTCAAATCACAACATTCCAATGGCAGTAGTGAGTACAACGACGTAAGCTAAGCTAGCTTCGCTAAGGAAAAAACAACATTTTGACAACTTCTCCCTCCTGACTGTCTCACCATCTCAATTCAGTTCTATGTGTAGGCTAAAGCCTGGGCTGACCTTATGTGTGGCCAAGCTGACAACAGCTAGCTAGTATAGTTTGGTGACAGCTACTGCTGGCTATCCTATTGTATGTAACTGATACTAAATCAGTTATGGCAAGACAGGAAGTCGGTCTCTGGAATGTGTTTCATAAGTCACTCGCTCTACAACACCTTGCTACGAAAGTAGATTGCAACTTAGATTCAATGTTTTATTACGTTATGTAAATGTGTGTTACTGTGGAAACGGTATCAAATGTGAATAATACACATCATTATATATATATATATATATACATACTGTATGTATATATATATATATATATATGCATATATATATATATATATGTATATATATATATATATTGTATATATTTATATTCCGGACATTGCTTGTTCTGATATTTCTTAATTTATGTTTTTAACATTTTGGTTTACAGTGCATTCGGAAAGTATTCAGACCCCTTGACTTTTTCCACATTTTGTTACGTTGCAGCCTTATTCTAAAATTCTAAAATGCATTGCTTTCCTCATTAATCTACACACAATACCTCCTTAATGGCAATGTGCAAACAGGTATTTCAATTTCTTTGCTAATTTATAAAAACAAAAAACAAAAAACAGCAGCACAGTTACAGTCACCAATGCTCTGGATAACATGAAAAAAGCCTAACCAGCTCTGCTTGGGCGAGTCAAATGGTCAGAGTGGGGTGTTCTCTCATTATGTGTCTGGAATGTTAGCCAGTTAGCTTGGGTGCCTGACTGTAGTTGTGAGGTCAGAGCTTTCGGAACAACCCTAGTTATTGGCCAGAGCGTCCAGTTTGCGCTCTGAACACGAAACCACAGAGCGATAGGGCGAGTAATGTTCAGTGAGCTGTTCTCACTCTCTTAGTAGCTGGCAAGTTAGTACAGAACGGTTGAATGAACCATTAAAGAGATAGGTGGGGCTAAGGCTTAAGAGGGTGTGAACAATGCTGAATGGGTGAAGATAAAGAAGGGCTCTCCGAATAGTAGTACCAAAACATTGAAAAACGTTTTTCTCAAAAGTGAGTTTACAAGTTGATCAACTTTCAAAGCAGAATTACTTTCCCATTGTTTCCTCAAATGCAGTGAATTGTCTACCATTTTGTACCTCTGAGTCTCTACTTTTATCCAATGAAAAAAAAAAAATTCAAATGTTGCTACATAAGACTGAATCCAGGTGGTGAGTCACATTAAGGTGCTTCAGCAAAGTACTGAGTAAAGGGTCTGAATGTGATATTTCAGTTTTTTAATTGTAAAACATTTGCAAAAAATTCTAAAAAACTGTTTTTGCTTTGTCATTATGGAGGATTGTGTACAGATTGATGAGGGAAGAAAACAATTTGATCAATTCTAGAATAAGGCTGTAACGTAACAAAATGTGGAAAAGGTCAAGGGATTTGAATACTTTCCGAATGCACTGTATGTGTGTATTGCTAGGTATTACTGCACTGTTGGAGCTAGAGACACTAGCATTTTGCTGCAGCAGCGGTCATGAGTCACCTTAGCTGTCCTACAACACAATATTCTATAACTGGCTAGTCTTGTCTTGTCTCTCCTTATGTCCACTGTTAGATCGTTCCCGGGAGATAAATCCCATAACTAATATCCCTACAGGTGTTGGCTGCTTGTGGACATTGCACAAACATTGCCCAGCTTGACTGAAGATACATCAACAACAAATCGATGGATGTGTTCATGTTAGAAAGACAAAACATTATCTGCTATAAAAATATCATATTGATGTGCTTATAAAAACAGTATGCCTACACTCTACCTAACAAATCAAAACAGTATGCCTGCACTCTACTTAACAAATCAAAACAGTATGCCTACACTCTACCTAACAAATCAAAACAGTATGCCTACACTCTACCTTACAAATCAAAAGAGTATGCCTGCACTCTACTTAACAAATCAAAACAGTATGCCTACACTCTACCTAACAAATCAAAACAGTATGCCTACACTCTACCTTACAAATCAAAACAGTATGCCTGCACTCTACTTAACAAATCAAAACAGTATGCCTACACTCTACCTAACAAATCAAAAGAGTATGCCTACACTCTACCTTACAAATCAAAACAGTATGCCTGCACTCTACCTAACAAATCAAAAGAGTATGCCTGCACTCTACTTAACAAATCAAAACAGTATGCCTACACTCTACCTAACAAATCAAAAGAGTATGCCTACACTCTACCTTACAAATCAAAAGAGTATGCCTGCACTCTACTTAACAAATCAAAACAGTATGCCTACACTCTACCTAACAAATCAAAACAGTATGCCTACACTCTACCTTACAAATCAAAACAGTATGCCTGCACTCTACTTAACAAATCAAAACAGTATGCCTACACTCTACCTAACAAATCAAAAGAGTATGCCTACACTCTACCTTACAAATCAAAACAGTATGCCTGCACTCTACCTAACAAATCAAAAGAGTATGCCTGCACTCTACTTAACAAATCAAAACAGTATGCCTACACTCTACCTAACAAATCAAAAGAGTATGCCTGCACTCTACTTAACAAATCAAAACAGTATGCCTGCACTCTACTTAACAAATCAAAACAGTATGCCTACACTCTACCTAACAAATCAAAACAGTATGCCTACACTCTACCTAACAAATCAAAACAGTATGCCTGCACTCTACTTAACAAATCAAAACAGTATGCCTGCACTCTACTTAACAAATCAAAACAGTATGCCTGCACTCTACCTAACAAATCAAAACAGTATGCCTACACTCTACCTAACAAATCAAAACAGTATGCCTACACTCTACCTAACAAATCAAAACAGTATGCCTACACTCTACCTAACAAATCAAAACAGTATGCCTAAACTCTACCTAACATATCAAAATCAGTTGTGAGTAGACTACAACTTCAGTTGTGTAACCAGAACTAGAATGGCATTTCTATTTCTATGGTCTATTTGCCCAAATCTAAGGATTTGTCTGTTTACACACTGACATGCACAGCTCTCTGGGTGACGTTCTGTCTTCAAGTCATGTATTACAGATTATGGACATGTGCAGTCAGATGGCAGGAGGGGTGGAGTGCATGACACTCCATCCTGGATATAACAGAGTTTACCTCATGGGTCCAGCTGGCAGAGTTCAATAACTACATGCAGATGTGTGACGCAGGAGGATGGCACTCTTCTCATACTGAGTAACATACTAAATGTATGTAGTTATTCTAAACACATTGTTTTAATAACTTTCAAGTGTAACAGATCCATGTAGAATTAACTATCATCACACATATTAACTATCATCTTTAGATGCAGTGTTTTGCTAATATAACAATGTGCAAATATTAGACTTGTCTTTCATATTTTGTCATTCACAGCCATACAGATATTTGTGACCGACCACCTCGACCACCTTATATAGAAACATATGAAATCGTGTTTTTTACATTGGATAAAAGTAGAGACTCAAAGCTACAACATGGTATATTATACACTGCAGTTGAAGAACAATGGGAAAGTATTTTTGCTTTGAAAGTTGATAAACTTGTAACCCCACCTGAGAGAAAATGGCCATTGAATGTTTTGGTACACCTACTGAAGAGTTCTTCTTTGTATACACCTATTCAGTATCATTCACACCCTCTTAAGCCTTAACCACACTCATCTCTTTACGGATTCACATGTGAGGCCATGTGCTAAACTACTAAGGTAGTGTAGTAAACAACAAAAGATGTCAAGACTAAAAGTGGTGAAAGTAGCAGAGTGCAATAAGGGAAAACTCCAGGTAAAAAAATACTTTATCTAGTCCTTGGCCTATATCTTAATCTTACTTTGTTGACCATGTTGTTCTTCACATTGCCGTCTCTGGTAAACACACACTATATAAAATAAAATAAACGTTTTTTTGTCATATGCCACAGGATACAGGTGTACAGTTGAAGTCGGAAGTTTACAAACACTTAGGTTGGAGCCATTAAACACATTTTTCAACCACTCCACAAATTTCTTGTTAATTAACAAACTATAGTTTGGCAAGTCGGTTAGGATATCTACTTTGTGCATGACACAAGTAATATTTCCAACAATTGTTTACAGACAGATTATTTCACGCAGCCGTCATATCGCTCAGGAAGGAGACATGTTCCGTCTCCTAGGGATTAATGTACTTTGGTGCGAAAAGTGCAAATCAATCCCAGAAAAACAGCCAAGGAACTTGTGAAGATGCTGGAGGAAACAGGTACAAAAGTATCTATATCCACAGTAAAACAAGTCCTATATCGACATGACCTGAAAGGCCGCTCAGCCAGGAAGAAGCCACTGCTCCAAAACCGGCATAAAAAAGCCAGACTACGATTTGCAACTGCACAAAGATTGTACGTTTTGGAGAAATGTCCTCTGGTCTAATGAAACAAAAATATAAATGCTTGGCCATAATGACCATCGTTATGTTTGGAGGAAAAAGGGGGAGGCTTGTAAGCCGAAGAACACCATCCCAAACTTGAAGCATGGGGTTGGCAGCATCATGTTGTGGAGGTGCTTTGCTGCAGAAGGGACTGGTGCACTTCACAATATAGATGTCATCACGAGGTAGGAAAATCATGTGGATATATTGAAGCAACATTTCAAGACATCAGTCAGGAAGTTTGGTTGCAAATGGGTCTTCCAAATGGACAATGACCCCAAGCATACTTCAAAAGTTGTGGAAAAATGGCTTAAGGACAAGAAAGTCAAGGTATTGGGGTGGCCATCAAAAAGCCCTGACCTCAATCCTATAGAACATTGTGGGTAGAACTGCAAAAGCGTGTGCGAGCAAGGAGGCATACAAACCTGACTCAGTTACACCAGCTCTGTCAGGAGGAATGGGCCAAAACCTATTGTGAGAAGCTTGTGGAAGGCTACCTGAAACATTTGACCCAAGTTAAACAATTTAAAGTCAATGCTACCAAATACTAATTGAGTGTATGTAAACTTCTGACCCACTGGGAATGTGATGAAAGAAATAAAATCTGAAATAAATGATTGTCTCTACTATTATTCTGACATTTCACATTCTTAAAATAAAGTAGTGATCCGAACTGACCTAAGGCAGGGAATTTTTACTTCGATTAAATGTCAGAAATTTTGAAAAACTGAGCTTAAATGTATTTGGCTAAGGTGTATGTAAACTTCTGGCTTCAACTGTAAATGGTACAGTGAAATGGTTACTTGCATAGAAGCAATATCAAAAATAGAATGTGTTAGCCAGACACACCTGGCTAACTTGATGGGCCATGTAATCATCCGGCGAGGTGGAGTCTTTTTTGTTTTGACATGTAGCTAGCTAAACAATGAACCGTAATCCCAACCCATACAGTACAAACAGATTGTCATAGCTAGCCACCATGCATGAAATGTTGTAGTATGAATCTGCAGGTAGTAAAGCTAACTAAGTAGGTTCAATGTTAGCTAGCTAGCTAACATGAGTTTATAACTAGAAATGCAAATGGTTTTCTGAGATACAAATAACATTTCTACACAGATCACACATAATGTTAGCTAGCTAGCTAACAGTACTGTACACATTAACTTGCAATGAAAATGACTTCCTGACAAAATTTGAAATGTATAATATCTGAAAATGTAGCTAGACTCTTACTCGTATACATGGATGAATGCTTCACAGCAGACTGGGACCTCTTTCACTAGACAACCTTTTTGTTTCCATTTGTTTGTAGCTACTGATCGTGTGCAGAAAGTAGTTCACAACTTTTTCCCTTGGATCTTTGTCGATAGCACCTGCTAAATTCAGGGCAGCAATATTGTTGAGAGCAGTTGCAACACTTTTGCAGTTCTCCATGGCTAACATTACATTTTTCAAAAAAAGCCGCAGTAGCAAGTTTCATCTACACATACTGAGCAACTCATGTTATAAACAGAAGCTTGCTACGTGGCAGACAAATCCAAACTGATCTCTCGGCATGTCCAGCGAATCCATCATCTCAGCCAATGATGTCTAATGGGAAGGTTCCTGACTTTTTCCGTGGCTAAACCAACTAGGCTCATAATTTAACAATTTTATTTGTATTTACAGATGGCGTACACGTTTTTTATAAAGTCACATGAAAGTTCACATGCTCCAGAAGGCATGTCTGCCAAAAAATGGTGGTGCTATCTTGTCCGTATATTCAGTTTATTGTCCTTCTGTACATTCTATTTATTGTGTGAGCACTATTTCACTGTCAAATACTTGTACTTGCAAATGTATTTGCAGTAGCGGTGTATGGATAAAATTATTTGTTAGTTGAAAAAAAAGCTATATTACAACCTATGTTTTGTGGTAATTGGGTTGTTTGTTATATAACCTGTTAGTTCATATGCCTTGCGACCGTGTTATATAGGCCTATGGGCGAGACAATAAGAAGACACAGTGGCATTATAAATTCAACCACACCTTTGTTTCATCACAAAACCGGAGAGCATCCTCTGTCTGGTGAAGTCTCCAAAGCATATTGCATGTAACAAACAGTAACATGACCTACAGCATGAACAAGCAAGTTCATGTTTCCAAAATTAACCCTATTTTGTAAAATACCAAGTCCAAATTATGGCAAGAACAGCTTAAATAAGCAAAGAGATACAACAGTCCATCATTACTTTAAGACATGAAGGTCAGTCAATCCGGAAAATGTCAAGAACTTTGAAAGTTCTCTGGGTCCTCCTTTCCTGTTCGGTCCACATACGAGCCAGTTTCATCATAGCAATTGATGTGTTTTGCAACTGCGCTTGAAGAAACTGTCAAAGTTGTTGACATTTTCCGGATTGACTGACCTTCATGTCTTAAAGTAATGATGGACTGTCGTTCCCTTTGCGTATTTGAGCTGTTCTTGCCATATTATGGACTTGGTATTTTACAAAATAGGGTTATCTTCTGTATACAACCCCTACTGTACCTTGTCACAACACAACTGATTGGCTCCAACGCATAAAGAAGACTAATTCCAAGAAAGTATGACTTTTTCAACATTTTGTTACATTACAACCTTATTCTAAAATGGATTAAATACTTTTTTCCCTCAACAATCTATACAAAATACCCCATAATGACAAAAACAGGTATTTAGACATTTTTGTATTACAAATAAAAAAACTTAAATATCACATCTACATTAGTATTCAGACCCTTTACTCAGTACTTTGTTGAAGATCCTTTGGCAGCGATTACAGCCCCAAGTCTTCTTGGGTATGACGCTACAAGCTTGGCACACTTGTATTTGTGGAGTTCTCCAATTGTTTTCTGCAGATCCTCTCAAGCTCTGTCAGGTTGGACGGGGAGAGTCTTTGGCAAAAACAGACTTTGCTTTGTCATTAAAGGCTATTGTGTGTAGAGTAGATTGACGAGGGAAAAAGATCGACATAATCAATTTTAGAATAAGGCTGTATTGTAACAAAATATTGAAGAAGTCAAGGGGTCTGAATTCTTTCCGATTGCACATACACATAATTTACAAAAAATATATGGGGGATTGGAAATTATGCAGACAATTACATTGATGGAAGCTATAATATATCTGCAATATTAACGCTGCTCTACCCACAAAAAATGTTATAATTTAAACATCATCAAATCACCTACGCTTAGTCTAATAGAGTGACAACTGAAAGATACCAAAAATGATTTTGTCCAGTCAACGTAAGATAAATATAATTTGGCTGTTATGGTTCTGATTTATGTGTGTGTGCATGCGTTCTTGCAAGTTAAAAAACATGTTGACGAAACAGTTTATGACTCTGTCATACAGTCCACATTTAGTTTTTGTTGTCCAAGGCTACCGGGCTAAAATGCTTGCTCGCTAACCTAACTTCCTTTCATGGGCAACAAAGAGCCATCTAGTTAACATTAGCCTACTACATCTAGCTACATATTCAACTTCCATCCTCTCAGGCCAGGGGCACAACAATGTATGAATTTATGGTTGGATCAGAATCGCTGTTATAATCATTGGCCAGTACGGAGAATTAAGTAAAACCACAAGTCCAAATCCCTATCTCCATCCATCGCTAATTTATGAAAGGGACCATTTTAGCTAGCTAGCTAGCCACCAGAGAACAACAACACCACAAGATTCAAGTTGTTTCTATCAACGACTTTTTGCTCTCGATGTGATGTGATTGATGTGAAGCCAAATCCAAACTGGCTTCCCTTGACACTTTTTTTTTTGGTGCACCGGGACCATTCACAGATGAGCTCACTCAGTTTACCTCAACGCTATTATTGGCTATTATTTTATACTTTTTTATAAAGGGAGGCCAAATGCTCACTGGCTTCCCGTGCTTTTAATTCTACGGATGGCAACAATGTCATACTCTTTATGACCAGACAACATCAGATAGATGGGCTACACATGCAGAGACAGAGGAGCGCTGTTCCGCTTGCATGGATGCTTTCTCCAGTGAGACATGTTCAGCGCCTTGCGAATTGAAGGAAAATTATGAAACACAGAGAAGAAAGATACATTACTTTTGGTAATTCTTTGGGGGGGAGCCTGGCTTCCCTTGGCATCCATGAATAAACAAATAAAGGTGATTCTGATTCTGATATTACTGAACACTTGTGATGTCCTATCTTATTAGTAAATCACCTTTTGTCCTTTCTGAGGTGTTTGCCAGTGCCAGTAGATCAGCTCCAGGCCCCTCTCATCACAGATAAGGGTCATGAAGGAGCCTGACATACAGATCCGACCCAGCTCCTATCACAGACAAAGAGAGGGATGGAGCGAGAGAGAGAAAGACCACACAGTCATGGAAGCCAACAGTAAATACACGGTTGAACATAGCCAATCAGAGAGTATGATTCACAAGGGACATATGCCAGCATGGCACTGACTCGTTGCATTAGTCACCCTTGCCCAAGAGTAGTCCACTGCGGCATCATGGATGGGGGGTAACTCCTTCCAACACACAAGACACAAAAACACATCACTGGTTACATTATCAATGGTGGTTATGTCTTCCATTACTCTGAAACGGGAATAGTGTCTGGCCACTGCCTACTTATCTGGTGATCTGTCATCATTATTTGTTCCCTAGAAAATACACAATAATGTTGTTGTTTGTTGGCATTTTGGCGGAGTTAGCTGAAGCCCTCAAATGCTAGCTAGCTAGTTGCTTGATTATTTAGCAGGGATCTTACAGTAGCTAGCCAGAGTTGAAACATTATTGAAAGCCAGTTGGCAACATGCATCAAACGTGATTGATCATTAGCTAGCTAGCTAACGATAGCTATCATGGATCAAACTTGTCTTCGGGTTCAACATTAGTTATGAAAATCTTCCTCTCACATTACACGTTAGGGAGACGCAATGAACTATATTTAGCGAGTTACATCACAGTATAATAGCCCAGTATCCTAGCGACATAGCCTATCAAATAATGCCATGTAGTAACTAGCATGCTAACGTTGCGAGCTAGGAATTAACAAATATTAGCTGCTTACCAACAAGACACAAGTCTCAGGTTTGACAGTTGACAGCCCAAATAGATGATAGTCAGATGTAATCCATATCCTGGTCATCTGCGCAAGATTGTTGAACAACTTTATGGAAGCCCATTATCACTAGAGTAGCTACTTCCCGAGCAAGGGCAAGTACTAACCACACTTGTCTTGTCTGGGGAAGAGGTGCCAGTGTGCAAGTTCATTTTTCGGTGACCTGGTTCCCCTTGGGTGGGCAGTGTTTGCCCATTTTTGACCAGTCCATTGGTCCTCCTAAGGAGAGGTGTCCCCCGCACGGGGCATCGGGCTATGCAAAGTGAACTTGCCCAGTCTTTGAACGGAAAGCACGTTGCCATCACATGTTCATGGGCAAAAGGAGGCATGAATTCTTGACATAATTGTAATCCAAACCCAACTTTTATTTACCCGCTGTGACGCACTTAGGTTCCAAACTCCATTTTGTATTAGACTGTCTTTATAACCAAAATGATCCTATTTAGACTTTGTAGTCCATTTTAACATTAGTCGATTTTGACTCATATTGGTGCCACACGGGCCGTTTTCAAAGGGATTAGCTGGATTTTAGGATCAGTCGCCCTTTAATATCTGAATCCGTCTAATGATCTTTTGTCCAAGGTGGCGTGCTGTAAATGAAGCAAGAGGCATCTTGTTTGGTTGTATGGTACATTTGGACCATCCACTCACCTAGCTTTAGTACTGGTATATTGCTGCAAGTTAGTTGTGATCTATCCATCAAATGGAGTTGCAGCTAGCCATATCAACCCAGCAGCTTGAGAAGGATCCTGGTTCGTATGACCAGAGGGCTTGAGACTTGAGAGCCCCCAGATGGACCACACATCTGCTGTGTCAAAGCATCGCCATAAGCTATGGTGGCTGAAGTAGAACAGCAGCTGCCATTATGCATCTGCCTGTGTGCCTGAGAGATAGACAATGAGCAGATGCCCCTTTCTCCCACTCTGAACCATGAAGAATCAGTATGCCTGGATATGTCCAACTTGCCCAGTCATGGCCTCTCCGGCCACAAGAGGGCGTAGTAGCAGATGGAGCTTGACCACCAAGAACTGACGAGTTCTAGGATGTTTTTTTACAAGGTGCATTTAGTCTATGTGTGCATGTGAATGTCTCTCCCGCAGATAACACATCTGCTATGTGTCAGACTCTGGTGCCACACGCCTGAGTGCCTGCTATTTAGCTGTGCAGTTTTCATCAACACAGGGCTGCTACCCCAGCTTCCCAGCTGTTGGCTTCAGCTTTGACCGTGTGACAGCAGGGTCTCATTGCCTCTCTGGGCTCAGACACTTACAGCTACATACAGTACAGCAGGGCTTTTATGTAATTGTGGGCCCTTGAGGGCCAAAGGACCACTGTGTTTGTTTTATACCTGGTAGTTAATTGAACAGATTCTGTAATGTTATTGATTGGCCAGAGAGTCCCAGGTCTGAATCAGTTCCTGGTTATAAATAAATAATAACACAAGCAGCAATTACCGCCCTACAGGGTGGTAATTGAATAGCCCTGGGGTATACAGCAGCTGATGTAGAGGTTTGGAAAATTAGATTTTACCTTAACTCCCCCTGTGCATTGTGTTGTCTCCATATTGGCTTGGTGTGAGAACAGGATCCAGCTGGCTGCTGAGCAACAAGCTGTGTGTGTACATTGCCACCTGCTGGTCAAACTGTAAGTTATATTGCAACACCACAGCTACTTGCTGGTTTGCTTATACCCTCGTGCTGTGGTCCTGTCGAATTGGAACAATTTACAAGTTTTCTCTCTGAAAAATGTAGTTAATTTACTCTGATTGTCATAAGGTTCCATGACTTTGTCCACACAGGGCATCTGAATACACAAAATACATTTAGATGATTTTCATAAAATGTTGTAAAGTGTTTTATTTAACTTTTGTACAGCTGTGGTGCTCCCAGTGAAAAAGGAAGAACTTTAGAAATGAATGGGTGAGACTACAATTAGTGTATAAAATTGAGTCCAGACACATGCCCATTCATGAGATGGACACACTTCCTCTACCA
The DNA here is from genome assembly GCF_034236695.1 of Oncorhynchus nerka. Classification (NCBI taxonomy): domain Eukaryota; kingdom Metazoa; phylum Chordata; class Actinopteri; order Salmoniformes; family Salmonidae; genus Oncorhynchus; species Oncorhynchus nerka. Next base: position 36,645,401 of record NC_088419.1, on the reverse strand, counting down.
GACCCCCACATGCATGTGTGTTTGAGCACAGACACACACCTCACTCCCCTTCTTGGCTTCCATGGCAACCCCCACGGGAACATTTCCCCAATAGAATCTTTCCCCCACCGCAACCACACCTGTTGGCATTCTCACAAACAATCGCAACATTGTTTCAATAATATATAGAACTTTTCTCGCAGTTCTGGTATATGAAACCTTTTTGAGGCCTTGCTCACAATTCATTCTGCGGCAGCACAATGACCCAACAATATACTGTATGTGAGGATCTTGATCATATCTTTGGTCATGACATTGGAATTAATTAACATGAAACGAACACAACGGGAGGGTTAATAAATCAGGGTAAGACTGTGATATCTATTCTTGGTATACAGTCTGACACAACTTGGAAATGTTCTTTACAAGTGAGACTGTTGAATGAAATAACATTTCAACTAACTGTACCAGTTGTCTGCGCGGTTGGCCCTTAAGTGGGTCGAAATGTGTGACAAAATATCCACAGGAAAGTATTATTTATTTATTTTGAGAGTGCTGGTAGCCTACTGCCGTTTAAATTTCTATCACATTAGACATAGCCAAAACCATGTAAACACCTGCAGGACCGTTAGTATACATGCATCGCGTGCATGTACTTCCGTCTTGTGCAAGTGCCTTAGGTCACAAGAAATCAAAATGATTGCCACACACCTGTGGATATTTTGTCAAGAATGTTCACCCACTGAAGGACCAAGCACATCGACAAATGGCAGAATAAGTTCAAATATAATTTTATTCAACATTGGCAACAGACAAGGGGAGACATTTAGGTAATTTTTTATGTAAATGTGAGTGGCTATGCCTACACAATGGAAGGTATCGCCACAATCGGGACTACTGGCTGGTATGGCAGTGTCCCTTGACCCCCTTAGGTTAATCTATTTGAATTCAATCACTTTTTGACAGCATCTTTTGATTTAAACAAAACTTTTTGTCCATGTTTTCTCATGGAAGAAGTGGGCAGAAGGTTTCATTTTGGACCTGAATGCCAAAACATTCAGGAGATAGAGGTGCTCAAAGTTGACCCATTTTGCGTAACCCACCATAACATGAGGCATCCATGTCTTCATCATGGGAAAAGATCAAATGTTGTGTTTCATAATGCAATTCTTTATGAACATATATATAAAAACGATTACATCTTTTAACCTTCAATGTATATTATCTAAAAATGCGTAAACTCATTTTTTCATATACAGTGCCTTGCGAAAGTATTCGGCCCCCTTGAACTTTGCGACCTTTTGCCACATTTCAGGCTTCAAACATAAAGATATAAAACTGTATTTTTTTGTGAAGAATCAACAACAAGTGGGACACAATCATGAAGTGGAACAACATTTATTGGATATTTCTAACTTTTTTAACAAATCAAAAACTGAAAAATTGGGCGTGCAAAATTATTCAGCCCCTTTACTTTCAGTGCAGCAAACTCTCTCCAGAAGTTCAGTGAGGATCTCTGAAGGATCCAATGTTGACCTAAATGACTAATGATGATAAATACAATCCACCTGTGTGTAATCAAGTCTCCGTATAAATGCACCTGCACTGTGATAGTCTCAGAGGTCCGTTAAAAGCGCAGAGAGCATCATGGAGAACAAGGAACACACCAGGCAGGTCCGAGATACTGTTGTGAAGAAGTTTAAAGCCGGATTTGGATACAAAAAGATTTCCCAAGCTTTAAACATCCCAAGGAGCACTGTGCAAGCGATAATATTGAAATGGAAGGAGTATCAGACCACTGCAAATCTACCAAGACCTGGCCATCCCTCTAAACTTTCAGCTCATACAAGGAGAAGACTGATCAGAGATGCAGCCAAGAGGCCCATGATCACTCTGGATGAACTGCAGAGATCTACAGCTGAGGTGGGACACTCTGTCCATAGGACAACAATCAGTCGTATATTGCACAAATCTGGCCTTTGTGGAAGAGTGGCAAGAAGAAAGCCATTTCTTAAAGATATCCATAAAAAGTGTTGTTTAAAGTTTGCCACAAGCCACCTGGGAGACACACCAAACATGTGGAAGAAGGTGCTCTGGTCAGATGAAACCAAAATTGAACTTTTTGGCAACAATGCAAAACGTTATGTTTGGCGTAAAAGCAACACAGCTCATCACCCTGAACACACCATCCCCACTGTCAAACATGGTGGTGGCAGCATCATGGTTTGGGCCTGCTTTTCTTCAGCAGGGACAGGGAAGATGGTTAAAATTGATGGGAAGATGGATGGAGCCAAATACAGGACCATTCTGGAAGAAAACCTGATGGAGTCTGTAAAAGACCTGAGACTGGGACGGAGATTTGTCTTCCAACAAGACAATGATCCAAAACATAAAGCAAAATCTACAATGGAATGGTTCAAAATAAACATATCCAGGTGTTAGAATGGCCAAGTCAAAGTCCAGACCTGAATCCAATCGAGAATCTGTGGAAAGAACTGAAAACTGCTGTTCACAAATGCTCTCCATCCAACCTCACTGAGCTCGAGCTGTTTTGCAAGGAGGAATGGGAAAAAATATCAGTCTCTCGATGTGCAAAACTGATAGAGACATACCCCAAGCGACTTACAGCTGTAATCGCAGCAAAAGGTGGTGCTACAAAGTATCAACTTAAGGGGGCTGAATAATTTTGTACGCCCAATTTTTCAGTTTTTGATTTGTTAAAAAAGTTTATCCAATAAATGTCATTCCACTTCATGATTGTGTCCCACTTGTTGTTGATTCTTCACAAAAAAATACAGTTTTATATCTTTATGTTTGAAGCCTGAAATGTGGCAAAAGGTCGCAAAGTTCAAGGGGGCCGAATACTTTCGCAAGGCACTGTATATATATATATATATATATATACATATATATATATATATACACACACTACCGTTCAAAAGTTTGCGGTCACTTAGAAATATCCTTGTTTTTGAAAGAAAAGCACATAATTTGTTCATTAAAATAACATAACATTTATCAGAAATACAGTTTAGACATTGTTAATGTTGCAAATGACTATTGTAGCTGGAAATGGCAGACTTTTATGGAATATCTACATAGTCGTACAGAGGCCCATTATCAGTAACCATCACTCCTGTGTTCAAATGGCACGTTGTGTTAGCTAATAAAAGTTTAGGGCTAAATGATCATTAGAAAATCCTTTTGCAATTATGTTAGCACAGCTGAAAACTGTTGTCCTGAATAAAGAAGCAATAAAACTGGCCTTCTTTGGACTAGTTGAGTATCTGGAGGATAAGCATTTGTAGGATCTATTACAGGCTCAAAATGGCCAGAAACAAATAACTTTCTTCTGAAACTCGTCAGTCTATTCTTGTTCTGAGAAATGAAGGCTATTCCATGCAAGAAATTTCGCTGTGTACTACTCGCTTCACAGAACAGCGCAAACTGGCTCTAACCAGAGTAGAAAGAGGAGTGGGAGGCCCCGGTGCAAAACTGAGCAAGAGGACAAGTACATCAGAGTGTCTAGTTTGAGAAACAGACGCCTCACAAGTCCTCAACTGGCAGCTTCATTAAATAGTACCCACAAAACACCAATCTCAACGTCAACAGTGAAGGGGCGACTCTTGGATGCTGGCCTACACTATCATTCCAGCTTCTGTGTTATCTGATATAATGGCTGCGTTACTTTCACTCCATGTTACTTTCGTCCCGGCTCTCCCCTTTTTTTGAAGAGTGAAGGACCTGACTCACTCCATCAGACTGCTATCTCTATCCAAGGCTAATGGTTTTCTAGCAGAGGATTGCCGATTGGAGTTTAATTTAGGGAGTCCTGCACCAACCGGGCGGGCCATGCATCAGAGCCACTCTGCGGACCACGAGACCAATTTCCGTGGCTTCATCAATGATTGGACATCGTCAAAAACAGGTATGTGCATGCCTAATCTATTTAGATAAGTTAAAAGTAGGCCTACACCACAGAGTTTCTCAACACAGAGGTGCAAAATCGCGAGGCTTCCAGGAAACACTTGCGAAACAGACCAAACAAACCAGGCCCGGGATTTGGGGTTTGAGAAGTCAATGAGATAAGCGAAAAAATAACTTGTTAGTTGTTCATTTTCTCGAAATCTAAAGACACAACCTAGGTTCAAGCCAATGTCTTAGGTCATTGCACCAGTTATTACTCCAAACTGATTAAAGTGACAAACTGACACATTTTAATTTTTGTAAAAAATGACTTTATATTGAAGACGCACCTTTGAGTTGACAGCCGTTAGACCATATAACGTGTTTCTATGCATGAGCTTAGCTAGCCAACGTCTTCTTCTTCGATGGGGTTTAACTGCGGTTGGCATCCAATGTTAATGGTGCATTACCGCCACCAGCTGGACGGGGTATTGAATAATAAACAACAACAAAAAAAACATTTTGGGAAAGGGGGAAAACGACATAATGGAAAATAAAACTAAGAAAACACATCACACTTCTTCAATCACAGTCCACTCCAAAATACATCCCTACACTGGCTCAGGGGCCTGTGATATGGGGGTGGGGGGTACAGTCCCTGACAGGATTTCTTGCACGGCCTCGGCTGTGAAGTCTCGGAGACCCAAAACATTCAGTGGCATTCACAATGATTACAATTGTCTTAGACTTCTTCTCCGCTTGTGATGTACAGTTTATGACCATTGCAATAAGTAATACAAAGTCCACCTTTTTAACATGTAGCATTTTGCTATCCATCGGTTGATGAGGAACCTTCACTGGTTATGGTGGCACTACTACCATTGCTTAATCGCCGCCACTCGTTCCTTGAAATTTTTGCACCGCCTCCAGATAGGAGACATGTTGGACACTCCTTACCCTTGCCTCCTCATTCTCCTTCACCCTTCACTCCTTCACAGGGCACTCCAAGAATTCAGGCGCATGTTCACCTCCGCGGTCGGAGCATTTCACTTCATCTGGCATACGAGATTCTTCCCTTCTGCACACACTTGACACAATATTTTACGTTCATGACAATGAAGGGGCTTTTGCACAAAAGCTCTTACAGGGTATCTCATTCATCCTAAATGTTATATGAGAAGGGAGAGACTCTTCATCAAAGAACAGTAAGCATGGATGAAGTTCTTTTCTTTTCTCCATCCACCATACAGGTCAATCGACATGCACCAACCACTCCATTGATGTCTTCAGTTAATGTCCTCTGCCTTTATTTCTTGCGCCACCCCAGAAATGACCCCCTTGATAGGCGCCCTGCTACAAAAATCCATGCATGAAACATTCCACTCCAATATCTTTTTTTGAGTCTTAAAACACACTTCTGCTCCGCATGCACAACAAAAAAAATCTATTCTTATGACTCTAACTGACTCCACACTTTCCTCCAACACATTCTAGATTTTCCTGGATGGATTTCCCAAGTAGCATTGATCCAAAACCGAGTCTCGTGTTTTTCCTATTTTCAAACAGCTTTACTTCTGTTCTGTTCTTCCCTTTTTCTTCGCCACTCTGACCCATTCATTCTCACTTTCTGTACTATTAGCTGCACTTGACTCACTAGCAGTTTCCAAAAAGACCCCAGCCAACAACACCATGACATCGCCTACAAGTGTGATCACCTACCTTTGGTTCAATTATTTCAATAACATTTCATTTGGGCTTTTTCTGTGAGCTCACAGAGGCTTGGTGATTATCGAAGCCGGGAGAGTGTTGTAAAGATTTTTCAAATACTGTGAGGAAATATTATCATTCGCAATGGATGTAAAAACTTTTTTTTTTAAATAGCTGAAATTTGCTGACTTGAGGTGTGAGGTGAATAAAGAAATGACTGAGAAACTCATCTTGTAAGTGTTGGAGGTGGTGGGTTAAGACAATCTGAAATCAGTCCTTTCTAAATGGGCACTTTCCTACTTTTGCATGCAGCAGGAAAGGTACTTCTATAATTGCTCAGGTGCGCGTGATCCCTCAACATTATCAGGACAGAGAAAGCAGACACATGCTAAATTGTTCACATGGAGCCCTCCAAACAAAAGTGAAAGAAAAAAATGGACAAAACTCGCAAATGATGGTGATGAAATGAACAAAAACTTGCTTCTCACAAGTGCACAGGTTGTGAACTCTGCACACAACTTTTCCCCTCAGAGATGAGAACGGTAAATGACTGTAATTAATACAAGCATTACATTGTTATAACCAGGGTCACCTTCAATAATGCCTGATCCCCTGGCAGTTTTCCCACTCTTCGAGGGTGTCTTACACCTAACACTTGTACAGTGTCACCCACTTGTGCATACAGTGAAACAGGACTAAATATGCACCCCTAATTATCATTATTATTATTATTATTAACATACAGTGTATTCGGAAAGTATTCAGACCCCTTGATTTTTTTCCCAATTTTGTTACTTTACAGCCTTATTCTGAAATTAATTCAATTGTTATTTTCCCTCATAAATCTACACACAATACACCATAATGACAAAATATGTTTAAAAAAAAATCTTTATGAATGTATAATTATAAAAAACTGAAATATCACATTTACGTAAGTATTCAGACCCTTTACTCAATACTTTGTTGAAACACCTTTCATAGCGTTACAGACTTGAGTCCTCTTTAAGTATGATGCTACAAGCTTGGCACACCTGTATCTGGGGAGTTTCTCCCATTCTTTTCTGCAGATGCTCTCAATCTCTGTCAGGTTGGATGGGGAGTGTCTCTGCACAGCTATTTTCAGGTCTCTCCAGAGACGTTTAATCAGGTTCAAGTCTGGGTTCTAGCTGGGCCACTCAAGGACATTCAGAGATTTGTCCCGAATTCACTTCTGCTTTCTTGGCTGTGTGCGTAGGGTCATTGTCCTGTTGGAAGGTGAACTTTCGTCCCAGTCTGAGGTACTTAGCTCTCTGGAACAGGTTTCATCAAGGATCTCTCTGTACTTTGCTCCGTTCATCTTTCACAGAATCCTGACTAGTCTCCCAGTCCCTGCCTCTGAAAAACATCCCACATCATGATGCTGTCTCCACCGTGCTTCACCGTAGAGATGGTGCCAGGATTTCTCCAGACGTGACGCTTGGTATTCAGGCCATAGAGTTCTTTGGTTTCATCTTAGTTTCATTAGACCAGAGAATCTTGTTACTCATGGTCTGAGAGTCCTTTAGGTGTCTGTTGGCAAACCCCAAGCAGGCTGTCATGTGCCTTTTACTGAGGAGTGGCTTCCGTCTGGCCACTCTGCCATAAAGGCCTGATTGGTCAAGTGCTGCAGAGATGGTTGTCCTTCTGGAAGGTTCTCCCATCTCCACAGAGGAACTCTGGAGCTCTGTCAGAGTGGCTATCGAGGCCCTTCCACCATTGCCCATCCCCTAGGCCCCCCTCACACGGTCAAACAGGAGCCCCAGGAGGAGATGCTTTTCTCCCTTCACTACCATTAATAATTCGCCATCAGACCCACCCATCACCATGTTGAACAGTACTGTCCCAGTGTTGAGGCTCTTCCACTGACCTCCTCTCCAAGCATCTCCATGGTAGTGACATTACACTTGAGTTTGGACCATTGGGACCACTCTTCCCCCCCAAGTATTTGGAAAGTATTTGACATAGGTTTTTCACCCAGCTCAGTAGAGTATTCTTCCCTCGTATTAGGAAGATAAAGAAATAGATCAACTGGATTTGACCTATTCACCAAAAATGAACAACACAGTTCCTTTCCAAGTTTGTCTCTTTCAATACAACAATCTTATCAATTTCTTTACTGACAGTCGATGACCGGTAGTTTGGTTTGCAAGACAGTAGATGGGGCTACAAGACATTGTTTGGGCACTACTCTTTCAGAAAGCACTACTGTTATTCAACGATTGCAAATACTTAATAACTATCAGTTCTGTATTTCATTATTACATTCCTGTGTCATTTATCAAAGGCATTTGATGTATTTTAAGTAAGGGGTTATCACTTGATTCATGGGGATGCTGACTATTTTTCTACGTTCCAATGCAATATGAAAACATTGCAACATTACTGACTATCCATCTGAGACAAGTGTAAAAGCAATACTGTCATCAACAATGATTTGCTATAATTTTGAGCAATATATTTATCTCATAATGTGTGTTATCAATTCTTGATTGTTTTCATTTAGGTTTCAATGTAGTATTCGAGGCAATACAATATATTCATAGGAAGAGTATTTATTATTCAAGGCAATAGAATATATTCATAGGAAGAGTATCTTGTAGTTTGCTGTGAGAAACAGATTTTGAAATATGAATTTATGAAATGTGATTTTGATAGTATGATCATGATATATAATGCTGTGTTACAATTCAGTGTGTTGGCAACCTGTTTTCATGGAATAAACTGAAATACCCTTGTTTGGCTGTGGGTGGTGCTTGATGCAAAATGTTACTGTACTATTAGTAGTCAGGTTCCCTGACTCCATGTCTCCACCACTAACGGCAGATTACTCTGTGAGAATACAAAACTCTGGGGACAATCATATACTTTCATGAACTTTTTCTGCACTGAACAAAAATAGAAACCTCGACATGTAAAGTGTTGGTTCAATGTTTTGTGAGCTGAAATGTTTTGTGAGCTGAAAGATCCTAGAATTATCATACACACACAAAATACTTATTTCCCTCAAATTGTGTGCACACGTTTGTTTACATCCCTGTTATTGAGCATTTCTCCTTTGCCAAGATATTCCATCCACCTGACAGGTGTGGCATGTCAAGAAGCTGATTAAACAGCATGATCATTACACAGGTGCATTTTGTGCTGGGGACAATAACAAGACACTCTAAAATGTGCAGTTTTGTTACACAACACAATACCAAAGCTGTCTCAAGTTTCAGCACAAACTGTCAGAAACCATCTCAGGGAAGCTCATCAGCGTGCTCTTCATCCTCACCAGGGTCTTGACCTGACTGAAGTTCAGCGTCATAACCAACTTTAGTGGGAAAATGCTCACCTTCGATGGCCACTGGCACGCTGAATCCCAGTTTCAACAGTACCGGGGAGATGGCAGATGTGTGTGTGAGCAGTGTGCTGATGTCAACGTTGTGAACAGAGTGCCTGCCCCACGGTGGCGTTGAGGTTATGGTATGGGCAAGCACAAGCTACAGACAACAAACACAATTGCATTTTATTGATGGCAATGTGAATGCACAGAGATACCTTGACAAAATCCTTAGGTCCATTGTCGTGTTATTCATCCGCCGCCAGCCCCTCGCCGTCCAGTTTGATAATCCACGGCCCCATGTTGCAAGGAGCTACAGCATACACAATTCCTGGAAGCTGACTCACCAGACATGTCACCCATTGAGCATGTTTGGGATGCTCTGGATCAACATGTACGACAGCGTGTCCCAGTTCCCGCCAATATCCAGCAACTTCGCACAGCCGTTGAAGAGGAGTGGGACTACATTCCACAAGGCCACAATCAAACAGCCTGATCAACTTTATGAAAAGGAGATGTGTCGCGCTGCATGAAGCAACTGGTGGTCACACCAGATACCGACTGGTTTTCCACAACCCTACTTTTTTAAGGTATCTGTGTTTTCTCAGTCATGTGAAATCCATATATTATGGCCTAATGAATTGATTGATTTCCGTATAGGAACTGTAACTCTGTAAAAAAAAAAATGTAACGTTGCATTTACGTTTTTGTTCAGTGTACATACAGTGCATTCGGAAATAATTGTCCCACATTTTGTTATGTTACGGCCTTATTCTAAAATGGATTCAATTGTTATTTTCCCTCATCAATCTACACACAGTACACCATAATGACAAAATAAAAAATTGTTTAAAGAAATCTTTGCAGATTTATTCAACATAAAAAACTGAAATCACATTTACATAAGTATTCAGACACTATACTCAATACTTTGTTGAAGCACCTTTGGCAGCATTTACAACCTCGAGTCCTCTTGGGTATGACACTAAAAGTCAACTACGAAGTCGCAGTTGTAAATGAGAACTTGTTCTCAACTGGCCTACGTGGTTAAATAAAGGTAAAATATAAATAAAAAGAGTTTGGCACACCTGTATTTGGGGAGTTTCTCCCATTCTTCCCTCCAGATACTCTCAAGCTGTCAGGTTGGATGGGGAGCATCGCTGCTCAGCTATTTTCAGGTCTCTCCAGAGATATTCGATCGGGTTCATGTCCGGGCTCTAGCTGGGCCACTCAAGGACATTCAGAGACATGTTCCAAAGCCACTTCAGCATTGTCTTGGCTGTGTGCTTAGGATCGTTGTCCTATTGGAAGGTAAACCTTCACCCCATTCTGAGGTCCTGAGCTCTCTGGAACAGGTTTTCATCAACGATCTCTCTGTACTTTGCTTCATTCATCTTTCACAGAATCCTGACTAGTCTCCCAGTCCCTGCCTCTGAAAAACATCCCACATCATGATGCTGTCTCCACCGTGCTTCACCGTAGGGATGGTGTCAGGTTTCCTCCAGACGTGACGCTTGGTACTCAGGCTAAGGAGTTCAATCTCAGTTTCATCAGACCAAATAATCTTGTTTCTCATGGTCTGAGAGTCCTTTAGGTGCCTTTTGGCAAACTCCAAACTCCAAACTCCCCAATTTACTGAGGAGTAGCTTCCTTCTGGCCACTCTACCATAAAGGCCTGATTTATGGAGTGCTGCAGAGATGGTTGTCCTTCTGGAAGGTTCTCCCATCTCCACAGAGGAACTCTGGAGCTCTGTCAGAGTGACCATTGGGTTCGTTGTCACCTCCCTGACCAAGGCCCTTCTCCCCCAATTGCTTAGCTCTAGGAATAATCTTTGTGTTTCCAAACTTCTTCCATTTAACAATGATAGAGGCAACTGTGTTGTTGGGGACCTTCAATGTTGCAGACATTTTTTGGTACCCTTCCACAGATCTGTGCAATGACACAATCCTTTCTCTGAGCTCTACAGACAAGTCCTCCAACCTCATGGCTTGGTTTTTGCTCTGACATGCACTGTCAACTGTGGGACCATATATAGACAAGTGTGTACCTTTCAAATAATGTCCAATCCAATGTCAATTACATTTACCACAGGTGGACTCCAATCAAGTTGTAGAAACCCCTCAAGGATGATCAATGGAAACAGAATGCACCTGAGCTCAGTTTCGAGTCTCATAGCAAAGGGTCTGAATAATTATGTAAATAAGCTATTTCTGTTTTTTATTAAATCAGAAGTTGTCAGTTCTAAGAATTCCATTTGAACTTTAGCCTGTAGTGTCACATCAAATCAAATCAAATTTTATTTGTCACATACACATGGTTAGCAGATGTTAGTGCGAGTGTAGCGAAATGCTTGTGCTTCTAGTTCCGACAATGCAGTAATAACCAAGTAATCTAGCTAACAATTCCAAAACTATTACCTTATAGACACAAGTGTAAGGGGATAAAGAATATGTACATAAAGATATATGAATGAGTGATGGTACAGAGCGGCATAGGCAAGATACAGTAGATGGTATTGAGTGCAGTATATACATATGAGATGAGTATGTAACCAAAGTGGCATAGTTAAAGTGGCTAGTGTTGATCTCTTTCCTCTAGCCCTGTGTACTGATGCAAATCAATATCACACATATCACTGTCTATAAATTATTGTGCGCCCTTCCCCTCTTCTTGGTGTCATGATATTCGTCACATACTTTCAGTTTATCTTGCATTTCCTAGACACATTATAGCCATCTTTTCTCAGTTTTGAGCTTTTTTCTCTCCACCCTTGCAAAGGTACAGTGTACCACTGTTGTTGCATAACATTTGATGAAAACTGATGAAATCAACCGTACTTCCTCAGCAATCTGTAGATCCCCTGAGCTGGTTACTAAGCAACAGAAGTTGTGTTTTTTGTTGTTGTCAAGCTCACCAAGATGAGTTGGGAATGCCTTGCTTCTCGATTTGTCTTAACCTTACCATTGGAAGAATCAGGTCAGTCACGACAACAGTGAGTAGGGTATAGGTGGCCTACATGCACTACCTAGAAGTGAAGCTACAGTGCCTGAAGTTCTTGGAAACCCTCAACACAGAGGATTCCTTCTTCTGTCCCTAACTTCTCATTAGGCTAAAGGAAGGGAAGGGAGTTTAGTTTGCATGGTAAGTTCCTTCTCTATTCCTCACACATATCATACTAATCTCAGTGTGTTGAAGGAGGAGAAGACCCCATGAAGACCAGCAGACCTCAGGAAGACTCGTGTAGACTCCTGCGGACCCCAACGAAGACTAGCCGTCACTAAGTTGTCAGCTAAGTTGTCGAAATAAAGAATAAACAGGATTATAATTTGCAGTGGTCTGAAAATCTCATGCTGTTAGGCTAAGGACGGACAAGAAAGAGGAAGACCCCTATCGGAAGTATACATCTGACTTTTCACCTCTTTACCTCTTCTTTACCTCCCAATTTCTCCTCTTTTCAGTCATCTCTCCTCATTTCTACATCTCTCCGCCCTAGTAACCCCTCCTTTCCTCACCTTTCCACCAATCTTCTCACCCGTCCTTTTAATCTCATCAACTGTGCTCTCTTCACCTCCCCTCTCATCCTCTCTTTATCTCCCCTGTCCTCCTCTTTTCCTCCCCTCTGCTCTTATCCTCGTTTCATCTACTCACGACAGGATGAGAGGGGCCTTTGTCTCTGAGGACCATTGGTTCTTTTGTGGCATCACTCAGAGGCAGACTTAGACACATCTTCCTGATGCTGCATGAGGTAAGTACTGTCCTGACTCTTGTCCCTGTTTAGTGTTAGCAGTACAGTCACGGAATCCACAAACCTGAACAGCAGGAAATATTGCAGATTGTACCTTAAATATCTGATGGACATTGTTGTCTCTGGTGACTCAGTAGTTTGAGCAGTGATGCTTTCAAAAAAAGAGTGCAAGTTAGAGAGGGAAGTTAAATGCCCTGCATGCACTCCGGGGTCTTATGTGTTTGACATGACCTTGTATTAAGTACTCATGATGGCTGTGTTTACAAATGTACAGAGGGGACAAAGGTTTGGTATGCTGAAGGTTTTTAGGCGCATACAGCCGATCTATTCTGGAGTGAAGTGGCAGAGAAACATGAGGACAATGATCCTATGGAAGTCTCTCTCAGCAGAAAAGTGATTTAATGCATTGTCTTTTTTTTCTTTTTTTTTGATTGTCATGTTTTTGTGTCTATCCAGAGAAGGAAATGTTTGACTAAAAAATCTGCTGGTAAAATGGTGAATAGAACCATTCCGACTGATGACAACGGACCTCTCTTGGCGGAAAATAAAGAGGATTCCATACTAGCCATGTTGGGAGTCATCGGGATTATACTAGATCTGCTCTTCATTATTGTTGTGTATATATACACAAGGCTTTCAGAACCTCCCTGAGATTCTGTGACACAACCAATTCTGGGAGTTACTGAGACCAAAGTAATAACGCTGAAACTAGCCAGATACTTCCAACCAACCAAATGAAACTATGCCACTGTCTGGGACCCTCTGTCTCACCTTAGTGACAATAATACCTGTAAGAGGTGGTGGAGATCAGACACATCACATTACAATCACTTGGGTTTTACTGTGTACTGTATAGGCCCTAATGGATACAGGATGCAAAAAGATGGACTATAGCTTAACGTGTTACATGTAGCATTAACTTGAAGTAGCATTACCTCGAGATAGCATGAAGTGGAGATGGCATGAACTGGAGATGGTATGAAGTGGAGATAGCATTAACATGGAGAAAGCATTAACATGGAGATAGCATGAACTGGAGATCACATGAACTGGAATACCTGAAAAAGATTGAAAAACTACTCTTTCATGTGGATTCAGTGGATGTTTTGTAATTTACATATTGCATGTGAAATATGCTGATGATCATTTTCGTCACTAACCAGGTTTTCCACCCAACCTTTTTAATGCGAGTAAAGTACATGTTAGATAAAAAATGTCATGACAGGCCTGATGAAAACAGAACATTTATAGGTAGACTTTCCAAATGTCGACAAAACAAAAAATATTCCAGACGAGGTGTGATCTTTTTGTGGCAGTAAAATTAATCATGTGAGAAATGTCGGTGGAACAGTAGCGGTGCGTGGGTACAATCACTGGGTAGCCCCAAAAAAATCCATATTACAACCTATGTGTTGTGATAATTGTGTTGTTTGCTCTATAACTTGTTAGTTAATCTGCCTTACCACCATGAGACTGTATATAGGCCTAAGGCCGAGACAATAACAAGACAGAGTGGCAGAATAAATTCAACCACACCTTTGTTTCATCGCAAAACCAGAGAGCAACCTCTGTCTGGTGAAGTCCACAAAGCATACTGCACGTACCAAACAGTTACATGACCTACAGCATGGTCAAGCAAGTTCATGTTTCCGACATTTTCCGACCACTTAACAACTATTGATTTAGAACCACAGAGAGTTACCATAAGTCACAAAGAAAACAGGAGCTGCTTCCACTATTCCAGCACCCTTTCAACTTCAGCATTTCAACAATATAAATCACATATGCTTATTATAATACAGTGACAACTGAAAGATACCAAAAACAATGTAGTCCAATCAACGTAAGCTAAATATGATGTGGCTGTCCATGGTTCTGTGTGAGTGTGCGTGCGCGTTCATGCAAGTAGAAAAAACATGTTGACTTATCATACTCGTAGAGAAACGCCAATTCCAATCCTCCTCCCTTTCGTGTTGATGAAATGGTCTCCCACTCTGTCATATATAATACGCTTTTTGTTGTCCTAGGCTACCTGGCTAACATGCTTGATCGCTAGCCTAGCTTCCTTTCATGGGCAACGTTAGCTAGTTAACATTAGCCTTCTACATCTAGCTACATATTGATCTGCTATCCTCTCAGGCCAGGGGCACAATGTTTGAATTAATGTTTGGATCAGAATCATCAATATAATCACTGGCCAGGATGGAGAATGTCCAAATCTCTATTTCCATCCATGGCTAATTTAGGAAAGGGGCAATTTTAGCAAGCTAGCTAGCCACCGGAGGACAAAAACATTGATGCTTGGCTGCCATTTGACAAATAAAAATAATCTCACTCTTTTGTCCACAATAATCTCATCATGTAGGCTGTACCTCCACTGTATCTGTGAGCTGTTGGCTAGAGTGCACATGCCAATAACAGTGGGCACACTCCCTATATAACGCACATTGTTTTGTGAGAAAACCATCAGTAGAGTTGAAACCTGATGGAAACCCATTTAACTTGTAATTTCTATTCGGTACATGGAAATTTACCCCCCTTCTTTCGCCCAATTTAAATGATGATCTCGTCTCATTGCTTCAACTCCCCAAATGACTAAGGAGAGGCAAAGGTCAAGTCATGCATTCTCCAAACCATGCTCCTTAACACCAGCCAACTTAACCCAGAAGCCAGCTGCACCAATGTGTCAGAGAAAAAACACAGTTCAGCTGCGGCAGGCACCTGGCCCGCCACAAGGATTCGCTAGAGCACAATGAGCCAAGTAAAGCCCCCCCAGCAAAACGCTCCCCTAACCTGGATGATGCTGGGCCAATTGTGCACTGCCCTATGGGACTCCCGGTCACGGCCGGTTGTGACACAGCCTGGGATTAAATTCAGGTCTGTAGTGATGTCTCAAGGACCGCGATGCAGTGCCTTAGACCGCTGCACCACTCCGGAGGCCTTCGCAAAATGCCTTTCATGTGCATTATGTCATCAAGAACAGCCTTTCATCCGCAACAAGTCAATTTGATGGAAACGTATGTCTGGTGGGAAAATGCGCATTTTGTTTTATGCAGATTTTAAAATACTCACATGAAGATCTGTCTCCAATTGGATGGAAACCTAGCTACTGCTTGTAATTTGCAGATGCACAATTGTTACCACAGAAAATTATTATACCGGTTTACTGGGGCTATACAGTATGTACCACAATCAAGTTATATTTATTCTTCTTGACTCTAACTTGTATAAAAGATTAGGAAAAAAACCTTGTCAGTTCCTTCAGGTATCTCCCTCTTACATACTTACAGTAGATACCTCTGTTAGTTGGAAGCAGCATGATAAGTGAGCTCCTCTTTATGGAAGTGAGTTTCTGAGTTAGTCTGTGTACTCTGCTCCAGGCCGGATGGATGCTCTTGCTGTTGATTAGGTACCAAACAGAGCAGTCTATTGAGCTAATAGCCTCTCTGTCTGGAGCTCCAATATGCCACACGGCCACTGACGATTAAAACACCTCTCACATGGCATTCATGGGGCTGAACACCACAAAGGGCTCTTGTCTCCCACTCTCCCATCCTAAATGCTCCACAGTGCCTCTGAGGCTAAAGGGTAAAACTCTACCCAATCTCGGTGTCTCTGTTAATAAGAGGAAGAGAGCGAAACCCCACTTTGCTGTCGGAAAAGTTGATCAGTAGCTCAGCTGTACCACTGTGACATGCTTTTCACACGACTAAGCTGAGCCGAACTAAGCTGAGCCAAGGTAAGGTGAAAATCAAATATCCAAACCAGCGCAATGTGGTTCGGGTCGGCATGATAGTATGAAAATGATGAGGGGCCACAGAGTGACGTGGACCCCAAGATATTCAGAACTCCATCTGTGATGTGAGTCAGATAAGAGCGGTTTGGCTTCAGGTAGAGAACAATGTAGGGGATTCTCACTGTATGGGAGCTCCAGGGTGTATTCAACAGTACTGTTATACTTAATGTTGATGTCTCTTTCCTTCTCTGCTTTTCTCTCTCACTCACACTCACACAGACACACACACACACACACACTCCTTCTCTCTCTCTTTCACTGTTTTATTTCTCCCATCTCTCCCATTACCTTTTTTTTTCCCAGGCTCTGTTTTCTGTGTGGAATAAAGATTCAGACAGAAGACTGACATGGTTTTAAATACTCATACCCTTTCATTAACATTTCTCTATTGTTGAATATTTGCTATCAAATATACTGAACAAAGAAATGAAACACTGGTAAAACATTGATTAGACGTCTCTCTCTGAGTACACAGCCTGTCATTAAATACCGCCGCATCAATATTCATCAAAGCCTTAGGCAGAGCAATCATATTTCAAGACAGCTTCTCCCTTGTCGTGGATACATTGATGCCCCCTTTACTCAGTAGTTATTTTGGTGAGCTTCCGTTCAGTAATAAAAAGAGAATGCATTTCCTGCTGTGTGCCTTGTGTCCTCTGGTGATGATGTCAGACGGTTCCATACTGATGGACTATCAGGGGACCATCCTGCCAACTGTGCCAAGTGACAACACGAGAGGAAGAGGAATCAACATATCAACCAGAACTAGTATGAATTCCTTCCACTAATAAGTCAACGTATAGAAGAAGTCTTTATGATAAAGATAAAGGGAATATGGGCCTGTGTGTCACTAAAGTCAAAAATGCCTTTACAAGTACATTGAACCTGTATTGAGTGTACGGAGTTGATAATGCTCCCTTTACATACTGTAGACACTTGGCAAACAATATGTGTCATTGTTTTCTGTTTTGTTTACCAATATGGGTGGCATAGGTACAGAAGATACAGTCCACGGTGTGGTGATAATATTGATGGCTTGCAGTGATGGGAGGAAGTTAAATCACAGAAGACACGCGCGCACAGCATGCTGCTTTTTAATGAGGAGGAGAGTGTGTACTCTGGCTGTGCATCAGGGTCAACACAGCAACTGTCATAGTCATCTCCCTACTGGACTGCTCCTACACCTGGAAGCACATTTCTACCCCTTAAGCCAACATGTGTGTATGTTTGTTCAGGTTTGGTGAACCTAACCATGAGTCACTGTAGAACATGCTGGACTAGACTGGAGTTTCTAATGTCGGGTTATGAGTGTATTGTCATTATTTCAGTAAGATATGTTCTTGCTCATAGGAATGGATGAGATTGGGCTAAAGACACCTGCATGTCCCGGATGTAGAATTGTCTCAGACACAGCCTTGTGATGTTTTACCCTTCTGTCACGTCTAATCAAGGTGGGTGGAATCAGGCACAGAGAGCAGATAGCGAATTAAAGTTTATTCTCCGTTGAACAAAACAAACACGGTGAACCCAAACACACACATGGTGAAATTATCCAACACAGGATAACAGAGTAACCGGAGACGAAAATAATGACAACATAAACAATCCCGCAGAAAACAAGGGTGGGACAACCTACAATATATACAGACACTAATTAACTAAACAACACACAGGTGCAACCAATCAGACAAAACCAACAGATAAACGAAAAGGGATCGGTAGTGGCTAGTAGGACGGTGACGACGACCGCCGAGCACCGCTCGAACGGGTAGGAGAGCCAACCTCGGCGGAAGTCGTGACACCTTCTCTCCTTCTCATCTCAGTGATCAGCTCCCTGTTTCGCAAGATCAAGTCAAACCTTCATCAACACGATGGGCTAGTGTCTGTAAATCAATCGGTTAGGTTTATATGGACTGACAACGAGCCTCTCTGGTCCTCGTCTGCCGTAGGCGGGTTAAGTGTGTGACACCACGCGCGGTAGAGTTAATGAGACCGTGAAGTGAAGTGAGTGGGACGCACCCTGTCCACCTCCTTATCGAATGGCAATCTGATGAGCCCCGTGGCCATCGCTCCTACAGTAACAGACTGAACTGGATTCATTTGACCGCAGTGACAGTCAATAGATTTTCTGCTGGGGAGAGACAGAGAGAGGGGGGGGGGTTGAGAAAGAGAAGGGCGAAGAGAGAGAGAAGATGAAGGGGGAGAGAGAGGGATCAGATGGTGGGAGTGCGGGAGGTAGGGAGGGAGAGTGAGAGATAAAGAGAGAACAGGAGGTAGAGGAGGTGACCGGACATATTATAATCAAGAATGAACAATTTGTTTAATAGCCTGAGAGGTCATTATTACTAACCTTTTGAAAATGTAACGTACAGGATAAAGACATTATTTTGTCAGCTTGGGTGACTTTACCATATTGCGTGTAATGACACACATACAGATTCTTCATGAGCAATTACCTATAAATCACATATGATATACAGTATAGTGTACTCTACTAAACATTACAGTCATAATGACTGTGGGCAAAAACCTGCTTTCTCATACAGTGGCAAGAAAAAGTATGTGAACCACTTGGAATTAGCTGGATTTCTGCATACATTGGTCATACAATTTGATCTTCATCTAAGTCACGACAATAAACAAACAGTCTGCTTAATCTAATAACACACAAACAATTATACATTTTCATGTTGTTATTGAACACACCGTGTAAACATTCACAGTGTAGGGTGGGAAAAGTATGTGAACCCTTGGGTTTGATAACTGGTTGACCCTCCTTTGGCAGCTATAACCTTAACCAAACTTTTCCTGTAGTTGTGGATCAGACCTACACAACGGTCAGGGGGAATTGTGGACCATTCCTCTTAACAAAACTCAGTTCAGCAATATTCTTGGGATGTCTGGTGTGAACCGCTCTCGAGGTCATGCCACAGCATCTCAATTGGGTTGAGGTCAGGACTCTGACTGGGCCACTCCAGAAGGTGTATTTTCTTCTGTTGAAGCAAAACTGTGGTTGATTTACTACTGTGTTTCGGGTCGTTGTCCTGTTGCGTCACCCAACCTCTGTTGAGGATCAATTGGCGGACAGACAGCCTAACATTCTCCTGCAAAATGCCTTGATAAACTTGGGAATTCATTTTTCAGTCAATGATAGAGAGCTGTCCAGGTCCTGAGACAGCAAAGCAGCTCCAAACCATGATGCTCCCTCCACCATACTTTACAGTTGGGATGAGGTTTTGATGTTGGTGTGCTGTGCCTTTTTTTCTCCACACATATTGCTTTGTGTTCCTTCCTTCCAAACAACTCAACTTTAGTTTCATCTGTCCATAGAATATTTTTCCAGTAGCGCTGTGGAACATCCAGGTGCTCTTTTGCGAACTTTCAGCCATGCAGAAATGTTTTTTTTAGGACAGCAGTGGCTTCTTCCGTGGTGTCCTCCCATGAACACCATTCTTGTTAGGTGTTTTACTTATCACAGACTCGTCAACAGAGATGTTAGCATGTTCCAGAGATTTCTGTAAGTCTTTAGCTGACACTAGGATTCTTCTTAACCTCAGAGAATTCTGCACTGTGCTCTTGCAGTCATCTTTACAGGACGGCCACACCTAGGGAGAGTAGCAGCAGTGCTAAACTTTCTCCATTTATAGACAATTTGTCTTACTGATGAACATCAAGGCTTTTAGAGATACTTTTGGAACCATTTCCAGCTTAATGCAAGTCAGCAATTCTTAATCTTAGGTCTTCTGAGATATTTTTTGTTTGAGGCATGGTTCACATCAGGCAATGCTTCATGTGATAGCAAACTCACATTTTGTAAGTGTTTTTTTTATATTGCAGGGCATCTTTAACCAACATCTCCAATCTCGTCTCATTGATTGGATGCCAGGTTAGCCAAAGGGTTCACATACTTTTTAGAACCTACACTGTGCATGTTCAAATTACGTATTCAATATAGACAAGAAAAATACAATAATTTGTGTGTTATTAGTTTAAGCACACTGGGTTTGTCTATTGTTGTGAAAGATCAGATCAATTTATGCAGAAATCCAGGTAATTCCAAACGGTTCACATAGTTGCACTCTATAAACAAACAAGGTGATTACTAAGAGAACACAAAATATCTGTCTACAAATATATAGTTCCACCCGTTTAAAAAAAAATCCACACATATGAAGACACAGATATTTATATTTTCCTCTCTAGATTAACAGTTAATCAGACAATTACATCTAAACGATGAAAGACACAGCAAACACACTGTACATAGCTTATGATATTAAGAAGTATGGTAGGGCCTCCTGAGTGGCGCAGTGGTCTAAGGCACTGCATCACAGTGCTAGCCATGCCACTAGAGATCCTGGTTTGAGTCCAAGCTCTGTCGCAGTTGGCCATAACCGGGAGACCCATGGGGCTCCGCACAATTGGTACAGCGTTGTCCGGGTTAGGGGAGGGTTTGTCTGGCAGTAATGTTCTTGTCCCATCACGCTCTAGCGACTCCTGTGGCAGACCGGGCGCAATGAGTAGTAAGTGGACTTTTAAGTAGCACTTTATATTAACTCCACATAATAAAGCATTTATAATGGATCACTTTATAGTTTATTCATCACGTATTAGTATAGGTCCTTTTAAACCATTTACTAAGTCTTTTTTTTTTGTGGCCTCATCTAAAGTTGTGATCTATTTATACTTTGTAAATACTTTATAAATGTTTTGAGTGACCGGTGCATTTCTCACAAAAAGATGGACATGCCATTGGACATGCCATTAGTACCTGCTGCTTCTCATTAAGGTCTCAAAATAGCCTAGAACATATGAATGTTAAAATAGTAATCACACAACACAGGACATTAAAGGAAATGCAATGAACTTCCTGCTTTCTCTCTGTTACCGCACTGCAAGCTGTACCGGAGCGCCAAGATCTAGGTCCAAGGGGCTTCTAAACAGCTTCTAACCCCAAGCAATAGAACTCCGGAAACATCTAATCAAATGGCTACCCAGACTATTTGCATTGCCCCCTCCTTTTACGCCTCAGTTACTCTCTGTTATTATCTATGCATAGTCACTTTAATAATTCTACCTACATGTACATATTACCTCAATTACCTCGACTAACCGGTGCCCCCGCACGTTGATTCTGTACTGGTACCACCTGCATATAGTCTCGCTATTGTTATTTTACTGCTGCTTTTTAATTACATTTTACTTTCTTCCTATTTGTATTTTTTAAACTGCATTTCACTGTTGTATTTGGTGCATGTGAGGAAGGATTTGAGGAAGAGTTCAATTGTGAATGTTTTGCTAATGTTGTCAATCTCGTGAACTGATCATAAAATAGGGATATGTAGCCTACAGACAACAGCTGGCTGGACTGGACAGTTATTCTCTAGTGGATTTGAACTCCTTCATTACTACTGATGAATAGGCTGGGTGAATGAAGTGGAAATCTTACATGTATGATTTGCAGTCAGAAATGTTATAAGCTTTAAATGCATCCATCGCTTCAGTCGCTTAACATCAGACTATTGGCTGAGAGTTTCCTTTTCCGAGGGTGGATAGTTCGCAAACCGGAACTCTGCTGCTCTAAGGAGTGACTGTAATCCACAATTTGGTTTTGGAAAGTCACTGCCAAGAACGTCAGCAGTTTTGGACTAAAAACATTATTTTACTCAGCCTAGAGTGTGTCTGGAGTTACATATCACACAATTACAATGGTGTGACTGTTTTGGAATAAAATGTTCGATATATTTTCTTAAACAACCTCTGTATTGTGCGCTTATTGGTTAACCATTGATATGTTCTAGGGGCAGTGGTGACCCGTCATTCAGGGCACCTGGGGCAGAGCCACCTGTTTTGAGCCCCACCTGTTTAGCTTGAAAAGATAAACACTCAACATCGGCCATGCTGTCAATCCCGAATGATTTACGCTGCGTTCAGAATAACTGGAAACTCAGAACTGGGAAATCTCAGACTTCAGTGAGTTCAACACAACTGGGAACTCTGAATAAACGGGCTCCGACTGGGAAAATACTTTTTAAACGGTCATACAACTCGGAATTCCAAGTCGGGAACTCGGGCCTCGTACTAGAGCTCCGACCTGAAAATCACTGATGTCATGATTTAACCTTGTTTTTTCCCGTGTTACCAGGCTTCTTGAAAGCACCATAAATCCAGAGAATGACAGACTTTGATAAAATAGTTTGATGACAAAATGTGCACATTAAGGACCGCCGCGTCACCTTCCTGTTCAAGTGATCACAGCACAATAAGGTGAATCCAAAAATATATTGTATGCTGCTGCATAAATTATGTATTATGCCAGGGAGATAGGTATACTGTAGCTAAGAAAGTACTACTAAGTGTATGTTGTGTAGTAAGCTGTTAGCTGTTGGTGGTTTTAGAGAAATGTCATCATTGAATATTGTAAGAGCATTTCATTGTATGCCCCCTTTATTTATCATATGGTTTTGACTTGGTGTACAGGGCGAATACTGTAAGAACGGCCATGTTCTGAATTCTGTTGCTATACAAATAGTTATATTGACTACGTCAGTCTTAGCTCATTAATGTATTAATCGAAATTACGGATTGCCTCTTATCCTCTCGGCGTCCCCTTATGCCATAGTTTGTACGTTTCATTTGTCAGTAGAAACTACATTTGTTTAAGCAAGTTAGCCATATCAGCTATGTTTTTTTAAAAGGTAGTAAATTAGGCTGAATTAACGGTTTCTCTGCCAGACAAAGCTCCGCTGATAGCGAGGTCTAGCGGTGGTAAGGATTCACTCCATGGTGCTGAAAAGAAAGCTCTGCTGTTGGGACAGCGCTTATGTAGGCCCTAACAGTTTGTGGGCACCGTTTGTCACCGTTATAGTACAATTAATGTATTGTTTAGTGTTGTGTAGTGTAGTGAAGTGTAGTGTAGTGTAATGTAGTGGCTTTGCTGGCATGTATCTAAAAAAATGGGGAGTTTAACCCACCAAGATTTACATGCTAAAATCGCCTCTGTCTAGGGGCCGTTTTGAGCATCAGGGACTGCTGGAATGTCTACCAATGGCCATTCCATCTTTTTGTGAGAAATTACACTTTTCACTTTTATAAAGTATTTATGAAGTGTAAATAGCCAACACTTTAGATGAGACCACGGAAAAATACTTATTAACGTTTAGCAAATGGTTTATAAGGACCTATATTAAGCATCTTAAGAATGATCTTACTTTTACTGTCCTCTGTAGGCTTACTACAATCTCATTTAGTGAGCTTTATCATCTCTATAAATAAAGGAAACACACTAAATGCCTATTTTCCCTTAAGAGACTCTGTTGGATCTTTCCCATTATGTCCCATTGTTTTTGTGCAGACGATCCAATTGAGATGAGCTGTTTAATTGGATCCGTTGCATAAAACAGAATAAACAATAAATGGGAGCCCGAAACCAGAGAGGATCTATCCATTTGTATTCAAATGAGATCAGCTGATACAAAATACTAAACAATTGCTTGTTTCCATTTATTTATTTTTCCTCTCATCTGTGTTGTTCATCAGACAGGCTCCCTGGGGTCTTTATTGGTGTGTGCAGTTCTCCATTAAAAGCGATGTGTGGCACCAGACTGGGACAAGTAATAAATCACAGCCCAGACTTAGAGACAGACAGTGAATAGAGAGAGAGAGAGAGAGAGAGAGGGCAGAGAGAGAGAGAGAGAGAGGGCAGAGAGAAACGGGTTATAGAGAGAGAGAGAGAGAGAGAGGGAGAGAGAGAGAGAGAGAGAGGGCAGAGAGAGAGGGAGAGAGAGAGAGAGAGGGCAGAGAGAGAGAGAGAGAGAGAGAGAGAGCGAGAGAGAGAGAGAGGGCAGAGAGAGAGGGCAGAGAGAGAGAGAGAGAGAGCAGAGAGAAATGGGTTATAGAGAGAGAGAGAGAGAGAGAGAGAGAGAGAGAACATTGAGGCAGATCTAGACACAGAGAGAAAGAGAGAGATGGGTAATAGGGAGAGAACCTTGAGACAGATTGAGACACGTAGAGAAAGAGAGAGAGCAATAGTTAGAAAGATTGAGACAGACAGAGATAGATAGTGACCGAGGTTGTGAAGCGAGATGCTCCGATTGGGTGTGTTCCAAGTTCTTACGTGGCACTCTCAGTCTCAGTGGGTTGGGGGTGGCTGCTTGGTTGGCACCCCTGCAGTTTTTGATAAACTCCGTTTGACGACAGCATTTTATTTACTGGGACATATTGTGTTGCCTGAGAGAATGCTTCAGACTGCTTCAGTCTGCTATGCACTGTCTGACATTAAATCAGCGCGCGACAACTCTAAAACCTTCTCGCCCTTCAAATCTCAGACGACAGCGTGATTCATTAAGTCAGAGCAAGTTTTTTTCATGCTAGACGTCATTAATTAGCCTTCAATTTCATATTCACATTTAGCTGATTTTGTACAAGTTAGAGTGCGGCACATGAGAGTGCAAGTATGCTGAGGGAGAGTGCTGCATTGAGATTTACAGCCCGGAACACCACTGTATTGGTACATTAGTTACTGTACACCGGGTCTGGGTTCAAAGGCTATTTCTTTTCTCAAAAATACTGTGAGTGTTTGGTCAAGCCAGTCTGGAGTGCCAAAAAGGCTAGTTCTGCACCATTGTTCCATGGCCCAGGCAACCTGAATCAAGCACATACTGCATTTGACCCACCACCTGGATTCAGTCCTATGTAGCAAAATTTGAAACTGTGTTATTTACATTGGATAAAAGTAGAGACTCAGAGCTAGGAAATGGTATATCATACATTGAAGTTGAGGGACAATGGGAAATCATGGCTAGCGGGAAGGTTCCTGACTTTTTCCATGGCTAAACCAAATAGGCTTGTAATTTAACAATTGTATTCGTAGTTACAGATGGAATACAAGTTTGTTATTAAGGCAGACGAAGGTTCAATGTTCCAGAAGGCATTTCTGGCAAAAGCAAAACACGCATTTTGATCAAAATAAAATAAAAATACTTTCAAATGCCTCTCCTGTGAAGGAGTGACGTGCCACATGCAGCTAGCTTCCTGAAACGGCTCACATATTAAAAGTATTTGAAAGATTTCAAATGCTATTTGAACCCAGGTTTGTATATGGTATTCGTGTATACTGTGTGGGCGTGTAATGTAGATTAGACAAGAATACACAATGTGTGCACGGCTGCTGCTTTTGATGTTCTTGTTCATCAGTTTAATAAGCTTGGCAGGCCTCAGAGACATGACTGTAAGCCAATGCACACTCAGGTCACCTTATATAAATAGTTATAATGAAGTACAGCAGACCTTTGATGTAGTCCTACTTGTGTTATAGGAGACGGCGTGGGATAAGGCCATTGATTATCGGGTCTGACACTCGTGTGGAGACAGTAATGAAAAGGGGGTTTAATTGAGATAACCCTCGTGCCTTTGAGGGTTTTGTTCATGCAAAACCCTTCATGATAATCTTTACATTCATGTTGAGCGCTCTATTGGACTCGAAGTGAGCCAAGAGGATGTGCGTGGATCATCCTTTAATCTTTGGATATATGTACGGTATAAGATAACGAATGAAAAGCGTATCTGCTTTGCTTAAAAAAACTAAGAACGTCAGACACATCAGAAACTTCAGAGACGAAGAAAACCTAGTAGGTAATTACTCGATAACAGCACACTGTTGCTGATCCGAGGGGAGAGGAAGGATATTAGAAGTGAAAGGTGTGTTCACACCATCGGTTCCCATCGGTGTAGGGAGCATGATTGGTCTTGGCAGGAGATGCCATAGACCCTTACGCCTCTCTATCAACACAGAGCCTTATCCACCACCAGCCAGTTCAGATTGTTATTCATGAGATGTCCTTATTTCAATGTTTTTTTATAAGAAGTGAAAATGTACACAGATTTATTTGCAAATCCAATTTTGCAGAAAACCACTTCCATGATTACGTTCGCTTGGGAGTAACCAACCTGTCTTTGGTTGAGTGGTTTCATTCACAGAGGAATTTGTTAAATCCTTAGTTCTTTTGGGAATCTGAGACTCCTTGTTTATGTTAATTTCCTAATGATAGTCAATAGGGTAATAAGTGCACTAATAATTGATGTAGGCCAAGGAGCTGTTTTCGCCTGCTTATGTGTCATTTAATATGTTGTGTAAAGTGTGTCTATCTAGGGATGGTTTAACTTATTTTTGCACACTAGAGGGCACTATATGTTGGGTCAATGGTCACTGGTCACATAAGTAGCACTGGTGACCAGTATTGATAGGAATTCCGAGTCTATTTGGCCCCATTGAAATAGAAGAGTCAGCTCAGTTGGCTCTAAAACTCCTCTTCATTCAAAATGCTTAAAATACGAGCTAGAACCATGGAAAAATGTCAAATCTCCAATGTAAAGCGCAAGAGGAAGGCTACTATTATGTCAGATCGTGAAATGCGCATTCAAATAAATGTTTACCTGGTCAAATTATTAGATGGGCTACAAGCAAATTATGCTTTTTTCATGCACTGAAAAACTTTGCGTGGACCAAATTGAGTGCTCTCCCCACTATTTACTGTTTCTGCAGTGTGGATTCACCATCTTCAGATAATTATTTTGTAACTTATCTGAAGAAAAACTTTTTTTTGAGCTCAAAAGCAGTATGCAAATCAGGGAGCCAAACAAATGGCTCTTTCACCTATGCGAAAGCTGGAAAGCTTTTGGAAATCTGATTCTTGTGGAAGAGTCATGAACCGCTCTCAACCTGAGCCAGTGGCTTCTCAAAGGGATTCACCACTACACTTAAGGTGACCAGATATCCAGAAGGACTTAGAACCCTGTCAACACATTTTCTCTTGGCCTGGAGAAGGGCTTTAACAAGCTAAGACGACTCCCTGTGCGGGTGCCTCTTGTGAGTTACAGTACAGTATATGTGTTTCACTTCTAAGCCATCTGTGCCCAAGAGAGCAACTCTTCCCCTGGTGTCTGTATCTGATCAGACACACACCAGGTTTGGGCTCAATTGAGAATTTGGGAATTGACTCCCATTCAACGTACGAGTTTAAATTCAAATTGAATTGGCCACACCCCACAGGATGAAGAATATACATTTGAGTTTGAGTTACAGAAAGTAGAATTTAATTTAGTGCAATTCAAATAAATGCCACTCAGTCTTAGAACATGACAGTTTCATTGAATCTGAAATGTAGTATTTTCCCAATACTGAACAGAATTTAAGCGATTCATTAAATATAATAACTTAGAATATTTTCATTCGGGTTTTGTTTTCCTTTATCATTCATATGAAGTTTATCCTGAAAATCAATAGTTTCAACAATATTTTAGATGCATGTATATAAAGACATGTTTGACGTTTTATGTACAGAATGTATATTTGTATAGACTACATCTAATATAGAATAGAAGAGGAATTTGAATTTCAATTATATTTCCTTTAATTCAAATTCAAAATGCAATTCTGTGTCCTGTTTACTACTTCAATTCAAATTCAACACACAACACACACACACACATTACGCGAGGAAGCTCCTGTCCAAGATGTTCAGTTCAAGTTATTTGGTAGAGCAAAGGCTTTTTGCTTTGTTGACACTAAAGAAAAGATAAGGGTGAAATTGCAAAGGGATTTCTGAAGCCAACTTTTATACTCTTTCTGAAGCCAACTTTTATAGCGAAATTCTGACTTAAAGAGCAAGTTAGAACTGACTCTTACAATCACATAGCCTCGGTAAACAGTAGAAAACATCTGAAAATGACATTTGTGTGAGGATGTTTTATATGCAGTATTTCACTTGCCATACCAAAGGAAGGAGAAGTGAACACACTAAAATGGCAAAAAACTAGCTATTTAATAGAGATGATATGATGTATTTTACTTACTGCATCAAAAAAAGTAAAAGTGAAGACACAAAGAAAGTGTCAGACTTATTGACTTTCCTTATTACACGGGAGAGTCCGACTCCATCAGTGATTCTATTGACTGGTGGCCTTGGCGTATTTCCTCATACTTACACACATCATTGCTCCATCTCTCTGTATTGGTCCCACCATGGCATTCCATGTGTGTCTCTTGCGCAATAGGGTATAATTAGACCTAGCATGCAGCCGTACATCATCAATGGTTGGCTTTTTATTTTTTTAACCTTTATTTAACTAGGCAAGTCAGTTAAGAACAAATTCTTATTTTCAATGACTGCCTAGGAACAGTGGGTTAACTGCCTGTTCAGGGACAGAATGACAGATGTGTACCTTGTCAGCTCGGGGGGTTTGAACTTGCAATCTTCCGGGTTATTAGTCCAACGCTCTAACCACTAGGATACCCTGCCACGGGAGGAGTTGTCCTTCCTCAAGGTGAACTGGGAAACGGTGGTAATAGTATATTGGTCAATAGATTGGGGGGGGGGGGGGATTTGTCTTTGGCGTCGGTATTTATTGCATATACAAAGGGTGTCCACTCCAAACAGTCATCCATAACAATGCATTGAATATCAATATTATTCCGGGGTTACATTTTTCTCAACTCTTTTATTATTTTGATTTATCATACTAACTACAATACATCTATGCCACCCTGTCTCTTCCATGACTAATCAACATCTCTGAAACACATCTCATACCCAAACAACCTCTCAACAACAGAGACATATACTGTACATCTCATTGTGTGATACTATCTCCCTGCATGCTGTGATTGTACCTGGGTTGGAGTTATTGACTGTGGCGTTGCACAATGAGCTTTCTTCTCCCTTCCACTCAAGGCTACGTCTGTAAACCTATCCGATGAGCCTCTTCGTGACGTTCTAGGAAACTAGACACTTCTTGACGCACGGGAAAACTAGACCCACCATGCAGAAAGAACTTTGGTGGACATGCTGAAGGTTACTCTCACACTTCAGCTCCACTATACATGTCGCTTTGCCATCAGTGTCGTGTCAATGTGACATTCCAACTGCTACACAGAGCGTGCAGTTTGAGAGTGGAGAGGAGCAGAGGGGAAGAGCATCTGTATTCTATTTTACCCTAATGTACCATACCATGTAAGTACAATAGCCTTGGTCCAGTTTTTCGCAAGTGCTCATTAAATTATTGCTAGTGGTTGTACAGTTCACTAAGTATAGGTCATCCTCACACATGGCAGTGGACCAACCTGAGCAGAAAATCTGAACCTGCCGAGTCCCTCGAAACACATACATAAGGCATGTCTACACATAACACTTAGATAAGACTTCTGCTTTCAGAATACGATGATCGCATTGAAAAGACAGCTCTCAAGAAAACAAAGATCAATTGAGAACTGAGATATTGCATCTTTCAACTGAAGTAGGTAGGTTCAATGTCATAGATGAAGAAGAGCGGCTATGTTCGGTCTGCGATTTAGGGGAGATGACGAATGAACTGCACTTTTTATTTTTTACTGTACGTTATATGATCATTTAAGACTAACCTTGTTTGAAAAAATGCAACAACAGAATCCAGAACTATTCTGGATAGTGATGAAGAAAAACTATCACGGCTATTCAGGAAATAAGTGTTTCTGATTGTAAATGTTATTTCCAAAGCTTGGAAGACGCGACAAGATACTGTAAATTGGATAACTGAAAGGTGTTTTAATTGTTTTAATTTCATTAGGAATGCAAATGTGTATGTACTGTATGTACCCACATATGTAGGTATGTACCCACAGGGTTGGGGGGTAACGGATTACATGTAATCCGTTACATGTAATGGATTACAAAAGAAATGGTGACTGTAGTCCGTTACTTTACCAGCAAACATATTGTAATCAGATTACAGATACTTTTGAAAAACAAGATCATTACTTCAAGGATTACTTTGACATTCAGAAAGGAGGTTGATGACATTCAGGTTGATGACATAATGACATTCAAATCAGCATTGAAAAAAGTTTAAGTTTGTTCCACCTGAGCGAGTCTGACCACAAGTCCTAAAGCACTATGATGACACATCAAAATGGGTTTGATGGATTCCAGGAAAAAAGCAGGAATAGGCTTTTGTAGGTTACAGTCCAAGCTACGTCTTCCAATGGTACGACTGCTGTCGGCATCCAAAGATGATCCAACTTGAATAAACGCTTGGAGGTAAGGATGACAGCAGTGGTGTAGTCTAAGGCGATACGGATATCACATATTATTGATATCTACTTGACGCATTGATGTGAATCACACTGCTGCTCTCTCATTAACTATTTGTGCCTTACGGATTGTGGTTGTTCCTCCTGACCGTTGTGCAGGTCTGATCTGCAACTACAGAAAATGTTTGGTTGAAGTTATTGCTGCCAAAGGAGGGTCAAACAGTTCTCAAATCCAAGGGTTCACATACATTCCCCACCCTACAATGTGATTTTTTTACACGGTGTGTTCAATTAAGAAAGGAAAATGTATAATGTTATTAGATTAAGCAGACTGTGTTTGTCTATTATTGTGACTTAGATGAAGATAAGATCAAATTTTGTCACCAACTTATGCAGAAATCCAGGTAATTCCAAAGGGTTCAAAAAGTTTTTCTTGCCACTGTACATGGACAGGACATGAGGACACCTGTAATTTACCATGAGTAGCTCTGATCTCAAACCTCGCCACAAGTTATTGTGTCTGTCACAGGGGAGCGCCATGTCCTTGGAGACCACGCAAACAGGTATAAGGCCTACCATTTGTAGCTGTACATAAAAGGAGGCCTCACTTGAATCAGACTATATTCTCAAAACTTGAGACAGCGGCATTAAAATGATATAGGTTTACCAAGGGCTTCCATTTGAACCTGAATGGAATAAACCAACAACTCACAACCCAAGCTGTAAGACTAACGCCATTCTATGGTAATCTGGTTCCAAAGAAAGAAATAGAGTGGTGGTATATAAACCTGCCCTGGCAAGCATCCAAACATACAGTACTCTCTTTCTCTGTCTAAAAAAAGGACAAGTCAGTCCATCAACCCGTATTTGACAGCTGAGGTCCCCATAACATGTTCAAACAAGAGGTCTGAGAGGCTCCAGTCCAATAAAAAAAACAGGGGATGCTGAAAGAAAATCACATTTCAGCACAATTAAAGCCACAAGTATGGAAGTGGACACGTGGGACCTCGAAATGGCAAGGCCTCCTCATCCCATTTTCAACTGTTCAGCAAGACTCAGCAAACAGCTCCACTGGCTCGACCTGTCCTTCCCCAGCATGTGAGGCCAACTTAATCTGATGCATTCTGAATACCAAAACAACATTTTACTGCTAAAAAACTCTGAAACTGCAATGACTACACCCCAACTACACCACGGTGATCCCGAGATTTAAATAGACGACTGGGATCTCTATTATTCCCAAAAAACGTTAAAGGGAAGTTGCTAGGGAGCATGGGTCTTATCTCTAGCATCTTAATTATAACTTTGGGGATTGCCCGCTTTGGATGCCCAGAGGCAGTCTCTTAGTAGACCGTGTAAATACAGTAGGTATGCCGTACCGGGTTTAAGGTGAAAGTTAGAGCTGGTATGGGGCGCTTCGAAGTGGCTGTATATCGGTTCACCCAGAATCATGGGCACAATGACTTGTAAAGGAGAAGAGTAAGTCATAACTGCATGTGGCCATGTGAGAAGCAATAAGGTTGCATGCACTGCTGTCATACAAAGCAGAATGCAGCTTTTCTGTATTGTACTGTAAATGAATATCTTAAACATTCTGTATACAGTGCCCGTTCAGTTACTGAAAGGGTGTTACTGGACAGAAGGTGTAGGGGGTCATCAATTTGAGCTACAAAAAGAAACACAGCAGACAAAAGACTACAGTCGGGATGAAAAATTATCATAATTGCAGTCCTTCTTGGGCATTGCTGTCCTCTTCCCTCTTTCTGGAAACTTTAAGAATCTATCAACCAAAACAACCAACCCATTCCAATAGAAACCTTTACTACAGCAAGCATATATTCATTAACATCACAACACTTCCTTTACATTTCCCCCCTATCAGATATTTTATTCCTCTGTCGTGTTCCAGTTTCAACGACAAGCCGGATTCTACATGTAAAATCTAATAGATGCTAATCTATTGCGCCCCGTCTTCTACTCTTGGCTAATGATGGTATTCATAGACTCCCTCCCACACAGCTGCCACAGTCTAATGACCAGCAAATTTATGCTACCAAAGATTAACTATGTTTACTGGGAACAGTTGCTGTTTCAAATGGGTTCTTCGGCTGTCCCCATAGGAGAACCCTTATTGGTTCCAGGTAAAACTCTTTCAGATTCCATAGAACCCTCTGTGTAAAGAGTTCTACATGGAACTCACATGTCTGACTCCTCTTTCTCTCACTCACTCACACACTCACACACACACACACACACACACACACACACACACACACACACACACACACACACACACACACACACACACACACACACACACACACACACACACACACACAGGTTTTTCTGCCTGGAACCAAAAAGGATTCTTCAAAGGGTTCTGCTATGGGGAGAGCAGAAGAACCCTTTTAGGCTCTAGATAGCAAAACAAATTGTATGAGTGTATGATACAAATATCACAAAAAAAGTGAAAATAGTATACTGTAATAACAGATCAGACCACGTGTGAGTGGTACTTGCAATCTTGGCAGTATCTAGTGTATAAAGTTGTACAATAGCTAAAGGCAGTGGCACTCGACAGAGGCAGCAATTTATCTACTGTATCTAAAAAGCCTCCTGTCCAGAATCAAACTGCACAATACATTAGGTATCTGACTGCAGGACATAGTTGGAATGCTTTAAAAGGTTCTGTAGCAAGTTTTTATCCTCAAGAGTAAATCGCCTTGACCTCAGGTGTGCCAGATGCTTTGGAACTCTGATGAAATATTGATGAGTTTAAAAGATTGTGTGTCAGTGCAATTGTTCTGGTACGTTAATGCACCGGAATTAACAAATCCCATGGCCAATCTCCCATGGGTCCGCGAGTGGATGCATTGTATAATTTATCAGTAGAATATCATTACACAATATTAATAGTTTGCATTGGAATAGGAAATCAGCTGGAAGATCTGTACTGTTATTCATATTCCATAACATTTTCAGAAGAGGCGGAGTAGGCAAGTGGACATTAACGATGCAATGGCCAAGATGGAAGGTACAGTACTTTGTTCAAATGGCTAGACATAAAACTGTGAACACAGTGTTACAGCTCTCATCTGGGTGATTTCCCTGACTGAGAGTTATTTGGCAGACACATAAAGTGTTGGCTATTACACTACACTACGGAGTTCATTACCTGTTTTAGGCAAAGCGTTCTATGAACTTGATGTTGGCGCCTCTCATCGCTTTGCCATCATCAACTTCTTTCCCTTTAAGACATTGCATTTCCTTGTTCTATACTCACAATGAGCTTTGAGTTATTCACAGGCCACGTGCTCTCATATGAGAAAGTATGGTAGTGACTTTAACCCAACACCTACGTCCGGACCTCTTGGCGTAATGGTTATGGTGTTGGCTTGACAGTCGCAGAGTTCTGGTCGGCGCTACCCCCCCTCAAATTCACTACATTGGTGTCAAAAGTGGGGTGGCGCCTGTGTGGCCATCAAAAGAGGCGTGTACACGTGAGAGTCTTGGTACAGAGAAGCGTGGGGACACTCTCTCCCAGAGGAAGGAGACAATGTCGTGGCCTTCAACTAACACCTAGCAACCTCAGTAAGAGGTTCAGACCTGTTGCCGTAACAGGTAAGGTGTTGGCTTGACAGTCGCTGGACCCGGGTTTGAGTCCAGGTCAGGGGGCAAAGTATAATTTAGAATAAGATGAAGGATGTCACCCAGAGTGGGGATCCTGAAAATAGACCACAGACACAGTACATTAAACATTTACTAATCCATCAGACAATAATTTATCATACAACCTCCTGTGCATCTAACATAGGTACTCAGACAGTGCATGATTAATTGCTTCATGAAATACGGTGCTCTTTAAATATTGCAAGCAGACATGGTTTCTGAAGCACAAGCTCCTTGTTGTATTTCAAAATGCACAGATAAATGTGCCAAGAGTAGGCGAGACAACTCAATTAGACTGTCATAACTACTCTCGAAAACACTGCATGATTAGCCGTTTGTGTTAATATCACTGTAGGCTATTAAAAAGCTCCCCCTCTCACACACTCACACAGAAACACACGGCTGTTGCGCTCTTTCCCTCTCTGTAAGGTTGTCGTATGTTCCAATACAATAGTCGCCTACTCGGCTACGCCACTTGCATACGCTATTAACGTTGGCTGGATCTGAGAATGTAGATGGGAAAAACGTTCTAATTACATTTTGGAGAATACTAGGGCGACTCGACACTATTTCAAGATAGTCAACGGTGTACTGTTCTCACACGCGTAACACAATGGATCTCTCATTTATGGCTGCGCAGGTAAGTCTGTGACATTATTGGTATTGGTATTCAAGAAGTTATGTGTGGTTTCAATGCAATTATCGGCTAATAATTATTAGAACGAATAGGCTAAATGCGTTGTCAAAAGCTTGCTAATGTGCAGAAGGCAGTAAAGAGTAAACCAGTTCTATATGGCGTATGTATGGGTTATTTATTTCCTACCGACATACGCACGAAGTTTCTCTCTCGCCCGATGAACTTGATTTTGTCACCAACAAGCTAAAATAACCTTTCACGGATAAACAGGTGTAAACACGCATCTCACCCTAAATCTTGAGATCAATATCGTTTTTTAAACCGACTGTAATACAACTTGTTGATTTTTTTCCAAATATAACATTTGGTCGCTAAACTTCAGGAAATGATACGATTTTTTGCACGAATTAGATTAGGCTAAAGTTAGTACATGTAATCATATAAAGAATTTAACACACATGCATACATGTTTTCATCCATTTTCTATTATTTTGTCCACGCTGATGTTCCTCTGATCATCAATGCAGTTCTTATATTTGACTGAGATGTCAGACAACTTTGTAATCAACCGGATAATTAAAGTAATCAAATGTAATCAGCCCAGATGAGATATATGCAATTATAATAGACTTGGAGTTGATCAATATCTATTAAGATAGGCTATTCTAGGTATTATATGGCAGGCTACCATGCCATAGTGCAAATATGTGATTTGCAATGCGAAATGTAATTATCTTGAACTTGTAACTCCGCATAACGACTCTAATAAATGAAACATGACAATAACACACCGGACCATGGACAATGTTTACGATTCACCATGATTTTCATTGCTAGCCTATTTACATTTCTCTGATTATGAGTGTCATGCCCTCAGGGCTGCACCTGCATGCACATTTATATTTAGAAAACATGAGCGTCATTAGGGTGGGCAAGGGGAACCCCAACCCCCCCAAAAAATGTTGTCTCAAACTTAGCTTAAATTTAAGAAAACGTAAGGCAAACATTTTGTCAATTCAAAATGATGTGCTTGCTCAAGTTGTCTCATATGATCGTTCAACTATAAATTATTATTTGGGCATCTTAACTAAAAAAAAGCTGTGCAACTGGTTACAGACACTTTTAACATACAATGTTTTTAACTTACATACAGTACCAGTGAAAACTTTGGACACACCTACTCATTCAAGGCTTTTTCTACATGTTTACTAATAGTGAAGACATAAACACAATGAAATAACACATATGGAATCATGTAGTAACCAAAAAAGTGTTAAACAAATCATAATATATTTTTGCCAAGAGTGTGCAAAGCTGTCATCAAGGCAAAGGGCGGCTACTTCGAAGAATCTCAAATATAAATATATATTTTGATTTGTTTAACACTTTTTTTGCCTACCTCACGATCCCATATGTGTTATTTCATAGTTTTGAGGTCTTCACTATTATTCTACAATGTAGAAAATAATGAAAAATCCTTGAATGAGTAGGTGTGTTGAAATATTTGACTGGAAATGTATATTAGACATACATGTTTACATTGTGCATGTTCATTTATACAGTAGTTTTTATTCAACATGTCCTCACCTGGGATTTGAACTCTCAGCCTCTTGGTTCTTGGCATTCCAATCTTCCAGCTTTGCCACCATATCTGAGTCAAGTGTCAGTTTATCTAACTATTCTCTCACCATTGATATTATTGACTTATTTCAGCAATTGTAGGTTTTTCTGTGTAGTTGTCTGCTGTTGGTGGGGCATATTAATCTGTTTTAATGTTACTCCGTAATCACTATGATAAATACAATAGTTTTGCTTGAGTGTACCTGAGATTTACTTTGAAGAGCAAAGTGTAGCAATGCAGGTGAAATAAGTCATTGACATGAACATGGTTGTGGTAGCAAGAAGATTGGAAGAGGTTGAGAGTTCAAATCCCAGGTGAGGACAAAGAATATTAATTACTGTCTACATCTCAAATATGAAAACAAAAATAATAGTTGCCCCACAGGCTTTTTTAGGTAAGTCATATATATACTGAATTTCTGCCTATGTTTTTAAAAAGTTGGAAGTAATTTTGCGCCAACTGTTTGTTTTTTAGTTCAGGTAACACTTGGGCTGAAAGAAGTGGAACCAGTTAATAATAATTTGTTGAAACCAAACATATTACAGTGTGTGGTGTTAGCCAGGCGCCTGATAACTTGGAATGTAGAGCGGTATCAGCTGAATTCTCTTGTATTTAGAGACATTCTGACAGGGATGAACGTTTTTAAATCCTCAATAAAGCTGACTATAGTATCTCACAAAGCCCAGATTGAATGTGTTGGCCAACACATTATGCAATCAACATGCAGAACTTTCAGGTTACTGTAGGCAAATACAAAATAAAGACTGATATTACTGAATCATACGAGTATAACCATGAGCTAGGACGCCATCATATATCTTCATGTCACCACTCATTCCCCTCAACATCCATCCATACAGTACTCATCAAGGACACATCCTCAATCATCTGTCAACTACAAAACAGTATTAATCAAGGCTTTCTCTGTTGCTGTGGGTGTTCAGAGTCTAGGTCTGGGAGGTCATGTGTCGGGAAATATTTCGGTGGTTTTCCTCCACGGCTCTAGACAGCTGTGCGACAGTGCGAGGAAGCGATGGCTGTTGGGAGGACGGCATCGGTAAGATAGAGATGGTGACACAGCTCTGCCTGCCACGTTGAGAGAGCTCTCCATTAGTCTCTTGAGCTGGGCGCCAAGTTTCTCTGCCTGACTCCTCCACGACGCTCTCCGCTCTGCTCAGTGTCATCTCGCCCTCGATGCCCTGGCTGACAGGCAGGAGCTAGTCACTTTCACATTAATGCTGAAGAGCACACTGAGATGCTCCATTGCCATATTGTTCCAACATGGGTCTGCTATGACAGAACTTGGTAACTATGCAGGCTTAAGCATAAGCACTAACTGCCTCAGTTTCTCACTTCCCACTCTTATTACGTTACTCCCATTTGTATTACATGAATCACATTCTGATGACATTTCCCTCTTCTGTCTCATTATGCCTTCGTATACAAAAGAAATTGCTGGGTTAAAAACAACCCATCGCTGGTTAATAGTGCACAGAACACACGTTGGGTTATTTTTGACCCAGCCAGTTGTGTCATTTAGTTGGGTTATTGAGCTATGATCCACCGTGTCAGATCAGAACACTGGAAGCACGTGGCTTAGTAGTCGCATGGCATTCGGGTCGTTATTTTTGGTCCCCGGGGGGAGAGCAAATGTCATTACGGTTGATCTGTTTTGTAGTATTGTCAAACGCATTAAGGGTGAGCACCGACACTTTTGTAGTTTATTGAAGCTTACACAAGTTGAGTTCCTCAAGTGCCTATGCATATCCCAGTGTTGGGATAGTTACCAATTTGTTATGATGTTTAAATAATGTTATTAATTGTATATTTAAACTATGTAATGTGCAAAAATATTGAAGGGAAATTTAAATGTGTACAAAATTGTACAAAAATAACATGATGAACAGGAATGACATTTACTCCAACAGGTTGCCAAAAATACTTATCGTCGCCAATAGGCCATTCTTCCTGCAAATAACCTCTATAGTTTAAGCCTGTGGGGGGGTTCTACTAAGCTAACATGTGAAATTGTTTTAAGATGGCCATATGAAGGATCATTTAGATATTTGATTTAAAATTTTAGGGATCCCTTTAGGTATAAAAACAAATATTTGATGAAACATTGAATTTGGCCTTACTGCTATTAGCTATTAGCCCATAAACGCATTGAATAACAGCATCATACATGGAAAAACAAAACTAAAGGAATTTTGTTTTTGAAGTGTCTGTCCCATATCTGAGGGATATAAGAAAGATCAGGAAACTTCCATATATACTTCCATTCATTCATTTTACTGGTACCGGGCTACCTTCAGGCGAGTCTTGTGAGGCTTAGGGACATCCTAGAACAAAACAGTAATCACAATAGAGGAGTCATAATAGTTTGGCAACCGGGACAGGAAGATCACGTCAGTGACTCAACCCACTCAAGTGACACACCCCTCCTAGGGACGGCATGAAAGGATGCAGTGGATTCAGATGCAGCCAATGCAAACAATATATATCTTAATACACTGCTCAAAAAAATAAAGGGAAAACTAAAATAACACATCCTAGATCTGAATGAATGAAATATTCTTATTAAATACTTTTTTCTTTACATAGTTGAATGTGCTGACAACCAAATTACACAAAAATGACCCATGGAAATCAAATTTATCAACCCATGGAGGTCTGGATTTGGAGTCACACTCAAAATTAAAGTGGAAAACCACACTACAGGCTGATCCAACTTTGATGTAATGTCCTTAAAACAAGTCAAAATTAGGCTCAGTAGTGTGTGTGGCCTCCACGTGCCTGTATGACGTCCCTACAATGCCTGGGCATGCTCCTGATGAGGTGGCGGATGGTCTCCTGAGGGATCTCCTCCCAGACCTGGACTAAAGCATCCGCCAACTCCTGGACAGTCTGTGGTGCAAGGTGGCGTTGGTGGGTGGAGCGAGACATGATGTCCCAGATGTGCTCAATTGGATTCAGGTCTGGGAACGGGCGGGCCAGTCCATAGCATCAATGCCTTCCTCTTGCAGGAACTGCTGACACACTCCAGCCACATGAGGTCTAGCATTGTCTTGCATTAGGAGGAACCCAGGGCCAACCACACCAGCATATGGTCTCACAAGAGGTCTGAGGATCTCATCTCGGTACCTAATGGCAGCCAGGCTACCTCTGGCGAGCAAATGGAGGGCTGTGCGACCCCCCAAAGAAATGCCACCCCACACCATGACTGACACACCGCCAAACCGGTCATGCTGGAGGATGTTGCAGGCAGCAGAACGTTCTCCACAGCGTCTCCAGACTGTCACGTCTGTCACATGTGCTCAGTGTGAACCTGCTTTCATCTGTGAAGAGCACAGGGTGCCAGTGGCGAATTTGCCAATCTTGGTGTTCTCTAGCAAATGCCAAACGTCCTGCACGGTGTTGGGCTGTAAGCACAACCCCCACCTGTGGAAGTCGGGCCCTCATACCACCCTCAAGTCTGTTTCTGACTGTTTTAGCAGACACATGCACATTTGTGGCCTGCTGGAGGTCATTTTGCAGGGCTCTGGCAGTGCTCCTCCTGCTCCTCCTTGCATAAAGGCGGAGGTAGTGGTCCTGCTGCTGGGTTGTTGCCCTCCTACGGCCTCCTCCACGTCTCCTGATGTACTGGCCTGTCTCCTGGTAGCGCCTCCATGCTCTGGACACGCTGACAGACACAGCAAACCTTCTTGCCACATCTCACATTGATGTGCCATCCTGGATGAGCTGCACTACCTGAGCCACTTGTGTGGATTGTAGACTCCGTCTCATGCTACCACTAGAGTGAAAGCACCGCCAGCATTCAAAAGTGACCAAAACATCAGCCAGGAAGCATAGAAACAGAGAAGTGGTCTGTGGTCCCCACCTGCAGAACCACTCCTTTATTGGGGGTGTCTTGCTAAATGCCTATAATTTCCACCTGTTGTCTATTCCATTTGCACAACAGCATGTGAAATTTATTGTCAATCAGTGTTGCTTCCTAAGTGGACAGTTTGATTTCACAGAAGTGTGATTGACTTGGAGTTACATTGTGTTGTTTAAGTGTTCCCTTAATTTTTTTGAGCAGTGTATATACAGTATATATATATATATATATATATATATATAGAGGATATCTTTAGCTTAAACAGACAGATTTTTATGGGGATGTTTATATTATTGTAGTTTGATTTTCATGGGGCTGCTGTAATTGACTAAAGAGAGTTAAAAAATACCCATCTGCTGGGTCAACCCAACATGAAAGTGAATAATAACCCAATTTACGGTTAAATTAACCCATGTTTCGGTAATCCAAAGGCGTGGCCTATTCTGGGCATGGCTTTCAGATAGTTATTTTTGGCCCCCTGTGAGAATAAATGTAATTCATGTTCATCATCAAGTTTGTATACTGCAAATGTTTATTTTCCTTCAATATTTTATCACATTACACATTTTAATGTGACATTTATTAAAATAAAAAAAGCAGATTTAAATATTATAACAAAGTGGTAACTATACCAACATTGGGATATCAAATCAAATAAAATTTATTTATATACCCCTTCGTACATCAGCTGATATCTCAAAGTGCTGTACAGAAACCCAGCCTAAAACCCCAAACAGCAAACAATGCAGGTGTTGAAGCACGGATATGCATAGAAACTCAATCTTGTGTAAGCCTTATTAAAGATACAAACCTGTCTGTGCTCAACATGTACTGACAATACAACAGAACAGATTAAAACTGGAATGACATTTACTCTCAAAGGTAGCCAAAATAACGATCTGAAAGTCACGCCCCTACTAAGCCACGCCTCCAGTATTCTGCTCTGACTGGGTGGATCATAGCTCAATAACCCAGCATCAACAACCCAATTTATAGAAGAAATTAGTTGTTTGTGACCCAACTGGCTGGGTCACATTAACCCAACATGTGTTCTGTCCAATATTTAGCCAAATTGGGTTGTTTTTAAACCAGCATTTTTTAGAGTCTACCTGCCTATTGGAAACCAGAGCGAGAGGGAGCAATCATCTGGGTCGCACCTAAACTCATTACGCTGTTGGTGGTATAAACAGTCTTAAACATTTACTGTGCTTTCTTTACACATTTTTCTCTCTCTCTCTGCTAGCCTTAATCTGAAATAGGAGCCACCATGTAATGAGTCCTAATGTTTTACCAAGTGACTTTACTCTTAATCATATCCTTCATTTTGTGCCCTTGATGCAAATTAACCGTGGTCTATATTCCTTTTAAGTTTTGACAGATGATGAAGGATGCTTGAAGTTTGCCATTTTTTTTTTCATACAATGTCCATGATCGCAATCAAGATTTCCCATTATTCCTAATTAAGCCATTCCGTTTATCTCTTGCCACTGATACCGATGCTTCTTTCAACTCTTATTGAATTTCTCCTTTCTGCTTGACCACTGCTTATGACAATTTCATTTTTATACCCTCAACTACAAAGGAATAGTTATACTGCTTGTGCAAGACTCATGCTGTGTCTGTTATATGTCACATACACTGATTTTAGCATCAATCTACTACATTCCTTTTTTTCTATTTCCTGCTCTCATACTATTCTATACATCCTTGGTTTTGATCGTTAATGTTGTCTGTTACTAAGTTCATTTACAGCACACATCAGCTGTCAGTGAGTGGGATGCGTTTTAGTGGCTTCCATAGATGTGTAGAGTGTGGGTAGGCTACAACAGGTACTGAAACAAAACCCTATCTGAAAGGAACTGATAGTGAGGATGGCTGTGGCTGCAGATCCCATGGATACATAGCTGATCAGCCAGCCAGTCAGCCAGACAACCAGCTAGTGATGGTTATAGTAGACATACTGTACGTGCTGCCTCTGCTGGATCTACACATGCTATATGCAGTGGTGAGAAAGGTGCCCAAATTTTCATTCTTGAGTAAAAAGTAAAGATACCTTAACAGAAAGTTCCACAAGTAAAAGTGAAAGTCACCCAGTAAAATACTACTTGAGTAAAAGTCTAAAAGTATTTGGTTTTAAATATACTTAAGTTTAACAAGTAAATGTAATTGCAAAAATATACTTAAAGTATGAAAAGTAAAAGTATAAATCATTTAAAATTCCTTATATTAAGCAAAGCAGACGGCACCATTTCCTTGTTTTTAAAAATAATGTATTGCCAGGGGCACACTTGTGTTTAGTGAGTCCGCCAGGCCAGAGGCTAAATTTGACACAAGTACTTTTGGTTGTCAGGGAAAATGTATGGAGTAAAACGTTTTTTAAAGTGTAGGAATGTAGTGAAGTAAAAGTAAAAGTTGTCGAAAACATATATAGTAAAGTAATGTACAGATTCTCCAAAAAACGACTTACTGTAAGTAGTACTTGAAAGTATTTTTACTTAAGTACTTTACACCAGCTATATGGGTGTGTGTACAGTAGGATCAGGGAGTGGTTTGTCACTTCTTGGCCCACTCGACTGGTCACCAGATAAAATTGCTTTCAGACCTTGACACCATCCTCCTTATCACACCAACCAAGCGCTTGTCTTTGGGTCTAAGCTACAGGCGGCAATACAATTTTCCTCAGCTTAGCCCAGGGGTGTGTCAGAGTGCATGTACTGTAATTAGCGGG
The DNA here is from genome assembly GCF_034236695.1 of Oncorhynchus nerka. Taxonomy (NCBI): domain Eukaryota; kingdom Metazoa; phylum Chordata; class Actinopteri; order Salmoniformes; family Salmonidae; genus Oncorhynchus; species Oncorhynchus nerka. The sequence continues at coordinate 36,602,324 of NC_088419.1, read as the reverse complement.
GCGAGAATGATGGCTTCTGGCTCCCAGCTCTCGAGTAGTAATGTGCCATGCTCGAGCTAGCTGGCTCTCTCTGAATGGGTGAATTTCCAGACAAGGGGTGAAATATTGCAGGACGGCAACAGCTCCCAGGGTGGGGCACAAGCTCCCTGTGTGTGGACAGGAAGCACAGAAAAGATTAAGCAGTTGTGAGATCTTTCTTGGATTATGACTGTTTCTTCTCAGTAGACTGCTGACACAGTGCATGAAAGGATATCTGATCAAGACATAATGATCTGAATCAGAGTGACTGGAGCTATGGCAAAAAGAGATCAGCATACACGGTTAAACCAAGTGTTTAAGACACATACCTCAAAATAATTATATAACACTTTTTAAACGCGTCAAGGCATTTAGAATATCAATGAAAACTCGTCACAGTGTTTTGATTGTAAACACAAGAACATGCTTATTTGGTATTATACTTTTTAAACATATGAACATGTTTATTCAGGATAAACACTAAACACTGAGGGTGTTATTTCAACACTGTAGGATGTAGCCATATTTTCATATTTCCATAAATGCCTTTTGAGTGAATGTAAGAGATACCCACCCATTACTGTGTTTGTTAGTAGTGATGGGGAAATTAAGCTTCCTAAAGCATTGAACTCTTTCCAGCCAATTGTGTCGAAAATAGGTTTATTAAGGCTTTGATCAACACAGTGTACACTAGTAGCACCTGCTGGTCAAAAGAATGTAGAGCATCCAAATGATTATAGATGACGTCCCACGCTGTGTATTGTGCGCAGAGTAGACTTTTTGTCTTTCCCGAAACCAATTCCAAACCATTCAGGTGGTTGTTTGGCGAAATGAAGCTTCGGACGTCATTGATCATGTGCTTCTGATAAAGTGGTACAGGCATCGTTACACTGCTTTGAATTAAACTGCTTAGCAGTTTTGATGCATGCCTCAGTGCTCCGGTATCAAACTTAACATCACTATTTGTTAGTGACAGAGACATGGTTGTTGAGTTCAATAACTTCTATTCCTTCTATTCCTATTCCATTCACCAAGTGACTGTCTAAGTGAATGTGTTGCAATTAAAAGTAAACCTGTTACAAAGACATACTTTTCATAAGGCCTTTAGTTATGGCCTAGCTATCCTCGACATTGTGGCCTAAAAATCCTATTGCAATCCAGCCAGAGGAAGGATATCCAAGAATTTGAATATTTTTTATCACACCTGCAATCAGAATGAGTGGAATGGAACAAGAATATATACATTTAAATATATGGATGAGCAATGACAGAGCAGCATAGGCAAGATGCAATAGATGGTATTACAATACAGTACATACAGTACATATGAGATGAGTAATGAAAGCTATGTAAACATTGTTAAAGTGGGATTATTAAAGTGACTAGTGATCCATGTATTAAAGTGGACAATGATTTCATGTCTGTATGTACTGTAGGCAGCAACCTCTCTGTGTTAGTGATGGCTGTTTAACAGTCTGATGGCAGTCCTAACACTAATCTGAGTAAAAGGCATGGCAAGTCATACATTTCTAATGACTAAATATACTCTAAAGAGGATGATGGGAAAGTTAACACTAGTGTTTAAAGTCTGAACAATTAGGAGATATAGATGTTCTGGTTAGAAACTTACTGGAAAAAGCGGACTATCGTGTTTAATCTTGCATTCTAAACGCCTGTGTTTAAGATTAGAACACTTATAGACGCTATATTTAGTCTCCAATGTTTACTGAAAACCTAAATAAAATTACACAATGAGCACTTGTTGTCTCTCAAATACATCGTTACAGTTGTTGGCTAGCTAGCTAGCAAATTATTCCTATATTAGCATTGATTTGGAATCAAAAACACCTCAAAGCAAGACATGGTATCAAGAGCAAGATGAAAGAAGCTGAAACGAGCCGCTTACCATTGCCCACCCACATGGCAGTTTCTTGTCATTTTTGCTAACAATCTGGCCATCCAGAATGACAACAACACAATGACTTCTGCCCCATGGAAGCGCGCACATAATTTTCTCGACGTTGTTAGCTAACCCGTATATTGGAAAACCTAAATGCCTGAAGTTTAAGTTTTTAACACTGATGTTTATGTTATAAACGTGTCACATGTTTCATGGTTTTCCAGTGTGTTCTGTAGAGAGTGTGATTATGCTGATATCCAGGTCTCACGATGCCTCCGCGTGTAAATACATGAGGATGTACACCCATAACGCTCGTAGGTTGTTTACCCTGTTGAGAAAGGAAATTGGAGTGCTAATGAAAATGGCAGTGTGGGATGCCATAGAGTTAGTGAGCCATTACCTGTAACCAGAGGGGGCCTTTCTCTCCAAGCTGCCTTCGCAAGGAAGCATCCAAGGCAGGGTGCCCTATTTCCAAACTTAAATCGACATAAACATTTCTTAAAATGCATTTTGGCCCCTATTCCAGGCATGGTCAAGTTAATCAATAGGACTGTGGTCATACATTAGATCATCTTGTTTAGTCATCCATCATTCTTCTACTCGCTGTTACTAGCAATGCACTGGGAATGAACAAGCATGTCCATGACTTATAATATTTAGCCTTACAAAGCAGAAGGAAATGCCCGTCTACCTTACTTGCACAGAAGTGCATCAGGCAGTAGTTCTATTTTACCCCCCATTAACATTACCAGATGTACATAAAGTAAAATAACTGATACTACAAAAAATTCAACAACCATTGCAAAACCATCCTAACAACCATATTTTGAGTTATTAATGGGCACTGATACATTTTCACGAGTCACGACTCGTATATACATTTGTAAAATTAAGAATTCTCCAGGGAGCGCACAGAGGGAACATAATGATATGGATTTTGGGTCGGGGATGTACATATTCTTCAAAGGATCTGCGATATCTGATGAGTGCAGTGATTTACTGCGCTTATAATCCATATACAGTATTGTGTTATCTTTTTCGACCTGATGAGTTAGTATGTAAATCTAAATGAAATGTTGCCAGTCCAATGTTCCCCAGAGGTGACGATTTGTCAACGTGATTTTTTGTAGTCTGTAGTTATTATTGAATGGGAAAAATCCTTATTGATTGACTAAACTGTTTCACATCATAATTTATCATATTTAATGTATTCACAGATACTGAGACATTGTGTTTTTTACATTCGGGCCCAATGAAGTGGAAGAAAAGTTCATCTTTGTTTAAAGACGATATTCTTCATTTTTTAAATTGTGTTGTAACTACTGAACCTTTAAAGTATGCCCTTCTAAGGTTATATATTGCATCATAAAGGCTGTGTCTGACCTGGTGTCTTGCCAGAGTCAGAGGTCCCCATTCTACCCTGGTATAGTACAGTAGAATCCATGCAGTGACGCAACTGGTCTGGGGACAGTGCTTCCACATCCTGTGTAACTCATCATCACCACAGCAGGGGTTACTTCCAGTGCCTCAAACAAACATAGTTCAGGGTGTAGAGAACAAACCCATTGCCCCATACAGTAGTCCTGCTCCTGGTCTATACACTAGTCATAGAGTTCAACTCAGACTTACTATTGCATCATGAACAGTATGATTAAAGGGGGCCAAGCAGTACAGTAAGGAGAGTCCTCTGGATCACCCCTATAGCCCTCTGGACTGTGGAATGCTGGGATTTGCCATTGTAGCAGCAGTACCAGTTCACTCCTGTGTGTAATGTGTTGACTATAGTTGTTCTAGTTGAACTTGAGGTCTGTGGTGTCATGATTCAATGACTTTTAAAATGCAAAGCAGAAAACTACTCAAACGTGAACTGTGCTGGGTATGCGCCACATCTGAGGAATAACAATCAGTTAAATATTTTCTCCCTATGTATCTCTCTATTAATACATACACAGTTTGTTACAGAAAGTCCTGGCAAATATGCTTATTTCCACAGGGGCTATGGTTGCTATCAAATTCCTTCAGTGCCACTTTACTGAAAACACTCCCTTCTCAGGGAAATTGGAAGCTATCGCTCGTTGGAAAAATGTGTTATCTAATGTTAGTCCAAAAGTATGGGTTCTCTCTCTCTCCCCATTCCTCTGACTGTTTTTTTCCAAGTCTTTTTGTGATACAAAGTCAGAGGTGTTAATGCCCATTCTAGAATGCCCTTCTACCAAATCAGAAATTATTATTCAACATGTGGTAGTGATAAGGTGTGATATGTCAATGTCTATTTCAAGAAATTACATTTGAAGGGTTAATGTGTCAACATGTGTATGCTAAAATGTTATGTGGAATTGGAGGTACCAAACTATTTTAGGTGTTGCTCCCCTCAGAACCCAATTAGTTTTGCTATTGGGACTAGTGAATAGGTAACTTATTGTGACTTTTGTTGTCTAGAGGCTGTCTACACTCCATGACTACTCCGTAGGGCTGTTACGGTGACCATAGTACCGCCACACCGGCGTTCACAAGTCATGACCGCAGTCAAATTCCAGTGACCGTTTAATCACAGTAACTAGGCTTCTCCAAGGTCTGATGCTGCTGATGGTCATTAGTGGCCTACCAAACTTGCTAACTGACTGGTACTCAGCACTCTATTGTCCCACATGAATGCAAATGTGATCGAAAATCTAATCAAACACATCATGAGAGCCCACAAGCTCCTGTTATGCAGCATTTCTATAGGCTGTGCAATTGAGTGAGAAAACCGTTTTGATGGCCTTTCTATAGGCTAAGCCTACTATATTTATTTCTCAACTTTCCTAATATTAAGCACATTGCTTCTTTTTGCAAGAGGAGTATAGCCTGCCTGGCTGGCATGAAAATGGGAAAAGCTTCCTCCATTTGTGTTTTAAGTGTGTAGATGACATGTATTTTTACCCCTGTTTCGTGTTTCAAATTTCACACATATATTATTTAGTATTTGTAAAGATACGATTAAGAAACAGAGCATGCATTTTTGGTGTGTGACTTTTTCAAATCATAGTTGCACACCTCCTGTAGCCTAGCCCATAGGCCTACATGTTTTGATAAGGTTTGTATCACAACTACAGTGGCCAAATAACTTCTTAAAATGAAGCACATTATTAATCCACTTCACAACCAGTGTTGAGCCTATTGGCATACATAGGCAGTGTGTGAGTTTGGGGAAGAAAAATTTCACCATAAAAATGCGCCTTTATAATGAGCATTACATGCAGAATCGCATTTGCGGTCACTTTTGAGAATTGTGTTTTCTCCGCTAATTGATTGCATTTTTGAACATCAACTATTCCAGACTATGTTTGGAATATTTTTTTTTCAGGCAGAAGGACAAGTTGACCAATAAAATGGGTGAACTTTTGTACTATGGGGTATAGTAGATTGACATAGGCTAGTGATTGTGTTGTTTGTTAGGCCTACTCAAATGTGGACAGTTATTCCAACATCTTCAATATGCGACTCAGAATTCGATGAGGACGCAGACAGCTGCGTCCCTGTTGTGTCTGTCTTCACTTGTAGCCTGTAAGAAAGCATAGCAGCACCCACCTGTAGCACGCGCTCCAGCAGGTTATCTCTCTGGTCACCCCCAAAACCAATTCTTCCTTTGGCCGCCTCTCCTTCCAGTTCTCTGCTGCCAATGACTGGAACGAACTACAAAAATCTCTGAAACTGGAAACACCTATCTCCCTCACTAGCTTTAAGCACCAGCTGTCAGAGCATCTCACCGATTACTGCACCTGTACATAACCCATCTATAATTTAGCCCAAACAACTACCTCTCCCCCTACTGTATTTATTTATTTATTTTGCTCCTTTGCACCCGATTATTTCTATCTCTACATTGCACATTCTTCCACTGCAAATTTACCATTCCAGTGTTTTACTTGCTATATTGTATTTACTTCGTCACCATGGCCTTTATTTTTTTGTTGCCTTTACCTCCCTTATCTCACCTCATTTGCTCACATTGTATATAGACTTATTTTTCTACTGTATTATTGACTGTATGTTTGTTTTACTCCATGTGTAACTCTGTGTGGTTGTATGTGTCGAACTGCTTTGCTTTATCTTGGCCAGGTCGCAATTGTAAATGTGAACTTGTTCTCAACTTGCCTACCTGGTTAAATAAAGGTGAAATAAAATAAATAAAAATGTAAATCCCGAGATGCTGTGAGAAGGACCAGATCACTTTACAGGCATTGTCTAATAAGAATTGAGAACCTCTGAGAGAGCCTTGAGAGTGAGAGGTGCTTTGGAGCATGCAGCCGGGAGAAGGGAAATATAATTATTATATTCAGCCCAAGTGCACGACAGCTACTGGCCGCAAAAGTCATAGATGTTTTAGGGGGCATTACGGCCACACAAAAGGGATGCCGCCGGGGAATTTGAGTCATTATCAAGTGCTTGTCCAGTTGTGAATGAGAGACTGAAACAATGCAAATCATATCATTAGAGTCACGTCATGCAGCCTTAGAATGTATTGAAAATTAAAACACATAGCCCAACATTTGTATCACAACTAAAGTGACATAAATATGTCTAAATGAAGCATGTAGAAGGACCTGTTTCTTTGTTAACCTCTCAACACAGAATAGAAGCATGTGCACACTCCCTCAAACCTTTTGGAGAAAATATCCTTTCTATTTTATTCAACTATGTTCAATTGTATTCTTCTTCATGTTTCTTTAGACCTGTCTAATATAAATAATGGATATCTTTTGATGGTGTTGGCTATATTACATGGATTTATTACACTTTTAAAAGTAGACGCTCCAAAGGTCTGCATCGGTGTCTTGTGGACTATGGGTGGAAGCCAGAAGATGCTAATTGTGTTTCTGTTAATTAACGGGTCAATTACCGTGAAGCCAGCAGTTATTTGCTTGACAATCACCGGCTGACAAAATGTCACGATCGCCACAGCCGCCGGTATGACATTGTTTATTTCTTCCCAAACACAACTCATATGTTGTAGTTTCTAGCAAGAGATTTCTTTGGAAGGCATTTTCTCAGTAAGGTACATAATGAAGCAAACACATTTTCATTAGCTTGTCGAGACTGTCGATGTACAGTCTTTATGTGATTATTATTCATGGAAAAATGTGCAGGTGCCGTTGTGTGTTGGGGTTTTGTTGCTCCCTTGTTTGATTGTGTGACCTAGGTAAGAATGGATAAATGACCTGTTTGTGTGTGTGTCTGTTTGCGTGTGTGCGTGTATGCATGTGGGTGTGTGTAAGGGCATTTTGTTATTCCCTCCTGACATTGTGTGGCCTGTGGAGAAATGGATTAATGACCTGTGAATGTCCTCACACTAAGCAGCCTGTTTCCTGTAATGTAGCCCAGTGGATAGCTTTTACATCACATGAAGCCCAGCCCCCAGAGTGGCGCTAACGCTATCTCTGAGATCCCATGCCCCTCTATATGATTAACGCGTCACCTGGCTACACACTACAGTGAAGACTCACCCAGGCGGTGAGCCAGCAGGAGTGGACTAATCACAGCATGCGGAAAGTCCCATGTCCTTCTTGTCGTGGTTGAATGATGGGCGTCTTGTTCAGTTTGCTGGTTGGCCACCGCTGTTACAGAGATGTGGTTAGCCCCACTCAGAGCCCAGACACACACTTTTAGGGGAAATTAGTAGTGGTGGGCACCAAAATAATATTGATAATTCAATATGAAAATGGTACCGGGCATTTTTTACATTTTTATTTAACCTTTACTGGGCGATGTATCGTGATATATCGTGATAGCATGTCATATGTTGATAATATTGTGGCATATATAAGGATATGTTTTTATTCTTCCTACTTGTCTACACTTTTCAAAAAAACTGTTCACGTTTTCTATTTTCCTTCATGCCCATAAGACATTCTCATCCAGGGACAGATAGAAAGACGGCGAGGACGTCTAAAGAGAGACCAGAGGGAATCATGGTAAAAAAAAAGGGCCAGTGATTAGTACAGCCTTGTGTAATTCTTACAGAGCCAAGATATAATACACAGAGTACTGTTACAGATCTGAGCTAGGCCCAGGCAGGCACATAGTACTGTTACAGATCTGAGCTGGGCCCAGGCAGGCACAGAGTACTGTTATAGATCTGTGCTGGGCCCAGGCAAGCACATAGTACTGTTACAGATCTGAGCTGGGCCCAGGCAAGCACATAGTACTATTACAGATCTGAGCTGGGCCCAGGCAGGCACATAGTACTGTTACAGATATGAGTGATTTGGAACGAGAGAAAAAAAGCTGAAATAGCTGGCTGATTCTGTTTTGCCAAAGATTCTCCACCGTCAGTAGTGTGATGGCACTCAACCAGACAGGCTTGAGAAATGGTAACTCGCCAGATATTACTTTGTAATGTCAAATTGGTTGCATGTTCCAGCATTGCTTTCCATGCTATAAATGACATGCCACACTCATTACGTTGAGGTAGGCTGGATATGACCTGAGGAAAATACCTTGTCTATGCATTGTGGAGGCAGAAATCCAATAATTGCAACACATATTCCAAATGAAATGGTAGGTCGTGAACTATGCGAAATAGTGTAGTCCTTGTTACTGTACCTGAAGATGACAAAGTGTCCTTTGCTTGATTTGCATAGAATGTGTTACCATAGTAACAGAGTTCACTGAGAGACATGGAATGAGTTTGTAGCCATAAATGTACATAGGTCAGGATATGGCAGGTTTAAATGTCTAGTCTGTAATAGCATACAGGATATCAAAGTCTACATGGGAAAATAGTGGTAAAGCTCAGAGTTCTATTGTGATGTGAAGCAGGGGTTTATAGGTATTGGACTCCATATTCAAGTCCGTAAAAAAGTCTGTGCGTATACGAGGGCCAAACTTGCTATACGTGTGCATCCATGAACCATCCAATGACCCTCTTTTTTTACTAGATTGAAGTGTTTCACTTTATGCTTTGTTAGAGAGGATATCATATTGGTTTCTCCAGTTTTAGACATTTGTATACCTTTTGATTGATGGGTCCTTTTTGTTTCGTGAGAGAGTAAGAGGCAGCTATGAGAGAGGTAGTCGTGACTGATGCTGTGTGGACGTTTCAAATAGCATTATTTTACAGTATTTTACATTTTTTTCTGTAAACACATGGGGCATTTTCTGTAAATGTAACGGCTGTCTTGGGAAGAAGGTGAGGACCAAAGCGCAGCATGGTAAGTGTTCATCTTATTTAATGAAAAAACTGAACACTGAATAACAAACAACAAAGAAACAACCGAAACAGTTCTGTCTGGTGCAGACACACAAAGACTGAAAATAACCACCCACAAAACACAATGGAAAACAGGCTACCTAAATATGGTTCTCAATCAGGTACAACGATTGACAGCTGCCTCTGATTGAGAACCATACCATGCCAAACACAGAAATAGAAAATCCTAGACAAACTAACATAGACAACCCACCTAACTCACGCCCTGACCATACTAAAACAAAAGACAAAACAAAGGAACTAAGGTCAGAACGTGACAGTAAAACACATGCTTCCCCTTTCCCTTGTATGAATAAAAGCATGATAATGGCCTGGAACATTACCATAGGAGTGGTAATGGATGATATTTGCTGTGTGTTTAGAAGAAGAGAGGAGAATCTCACTGTTGCTACCCATTGTCTCAGTAGTCCATTTGTACGAGAGATGGATTATTTTGGGATACCAGGGGAAATAAGAAAAAGTGCACTTTACAGGTGAATAATTTACAGTTGATGGAAGTGCTCAGTGTCATTACTATGCTCTAAGTCCAAAGTGGGCATGTGAGTGCTCATTCAGTGGTTCTGCTAAGCAAGCTTTAGGATATTTAGTCTGTACTTGCAATAGAATACAAAATGTTACATCCTTTTTCTTCATGCTGAAACCTCTGGCTATAGGACCGAAGATCATTTGGTGAACAGAGAGTGCCATGACTGACAACTGACTGGAGGCTTATTTGAGGAACTGACGGTAGAAACATAAAGACGTTGACTGCTTCTGACAGTTGCGTTGTAAAGAGGAATCCTAAAGTGCTCACTAACACATATGCTCCTGTTCAGGCTGTAGGGTTGGAGACAGCAACCTATATAACAGGGACTATCCTGAGACTCATATGAGGATATGGTTTGTGCTCTGTTGATGTTCACTCCTATGGAAGCCCTTTTGGAATGCTTTACCCTGAATGCTGATTGGCTGACAGCCGTGGTATATCAGAACCTTTTCCCCGAGTATGACAGAAATACATTTTTACTGTTCTAATTACGTTGGTAACCAGTTTATAATAGCAATAAGACACCTCAGGGGTTTGTGGTTTATGACCAAAATACCACGGGTAAGGGCTGTATCCAGGCACTCCACTTTGCGTCGTGATTAATAACAACCCTTATCCGTGGTATATTGACTAAAAAAGCCAACTGTATTCTTGGAGATTTACATAGAAAGCGTTTGTGACAGTGACAAAGAGCAAATGAGTGCAGAAATCAACTGAATTTAGTTCATAAATCCAGGTAATCTAGCCAGGGCAGTACCGAGGCTCCAAACCTTCCTATCTTGTTGATCTCTTAATTATTGTCTCAGCTGTGATTTAGCACAGTCTACACTGGGAAACCAATATGCAAGATCCATTTGTTCTAGCTAGAAAGCGATTTCAAAAAGCCGTTATGGCGGTGACAGGCACCTCTATTACCCTGAACATAGCACTTTAATGGCTAGTTGGAGAAAAAACGTGTGTAATCCGATGCATGAACAAATGAGCAATGTGGGAGTGCCATCGCTCATTTGGACAGAGCGGTTTGTTTTCATAGGCACACTGACTTGTCCCTTTGAGGAAAGGTGTTTGGGGCCGTCTGAGTTGTTGTGCGCCTAAGTGTTTTGTCAGCGTGCATGTGTGCACGTGTATGACAGTGATGTTTAGCAGAGGCAATAAGGAACAATGATTAAAAACACTCTTATGTCTTAGTTACCTTGTAAGGTATTTATTAAATGGAAAGTATTGACAGCATTGAATAGCAATCAAGCAGTTCACCTCTGAGTGACACATTGGAATTGATATCCAGTCCACAAATGGACAGTGTGTACTCCATTATCAGCAACAGTCAGCGACAGTCAGCTTTGCATTGGTAAACAGCTTTGAATGAAAAAAAGAACATGTTTGAGGAACAATTGTATAAATTTGTTCACATTCCCAACTCCTGTTTCTAAATGGTTCAAATCTTCTCTGAACCACATAATGTGCTGGGCTGATTCTATATACAAGTGAAAGATAAAAGGTAAACTTCTTGAAGGCATAGTTTCTTCAATGAGATGAGTTCTGCTTTGTTTGAGGGAAAGTGTCTTTGAGAAGCTTTTGTACATTTCAATGTGTAGAAGGAATTGTTTACCCTACAAGTCTATATGTTTGACATGCAAGTGAATTGTCTCTTAATTCCTCTCCTTACGTTATCTGTGAGGTGTGAAAAGATGGCGCGGTCAGGTGGAATCCTGAAAAACAGACACATCTATGGGACACTCATCACAGCCCTTTCCTTGATTAGTTCTCTATGTGACATTGTCTGTCCCTTTATTGTACCCCTACTACACAATACCCTCTCTTTTTCTTTAGTTTGCTATGAACAAACAGCACATCTCTATAGGAATCAAAGGAAATAAGGTACTCATAAAGGACTTTATACCTTTATTTAACTAGGCAAGTCAGGTAAGAACAAATTCTTATTTTCAATGACGGCCTAGGTACAGTGGGTTAACTGCCTTGTTCAGGGACCGACGACAGATTTTTACCTTGGGGATTCGATTTTGCAACCTATAATTAATAGTCCAACGCTCTAACCACTAGGTTACCCTGCCCTGGCGTACTCATACAGGATCTCAGACTCCGTCCCCTCTTTGAGACAATGTTCACAAAATATATTTTGTATACTGTATCTCTTAACCTCCATTGACTATTTACTTTATATGTGACAGACTAATCTCCACAGAAGGGTTTCAAAGATACCGGTAGCAGCCTCATCACATTAGAACACGTCTTTCACCATTGTACTCTAATGAGAACGGACCTCGTGACAGATTGGTCATTTGCTGCAATTGGTGACGCTCTACTGCAGACTGTGTTGTATAGGATACAACCGTGTGAAGGAGAACACCTTTCTTGTCCCACTGTCATATTTGTGGGGTTTGGCTACCTAAACACAGCTCATATATTCTGTGTGTTATTTTCTGAGCATAGTTGCCATCCTCTTCCCTGCTGTAGATAGGTATTGCAATACTGCGTGTATGTTCTGAATGTGTATGCGTAAGCGTAAGTGTAGGAATACGTAGGTTCCATACCATCGCTGGAAAGCATTCCATTGGCAATCCAATAGCTTTACTGTAGATACAGTTCAGTGAAAGAGTTTTAAATGATTGCTATAATCTATAATGTGCTCCAATGGCCTATTGGACGAGCTTCACCTTCCAGATAAGGGTTCCTCATTCACAATGAATCAGAGCCATTGCAGAAATGTTTTCAGACTGTTTACTTAATATTGGAAAGGAGACAAATGAACTGAATATTCAATTCATTGTCAAAGGGAGAAGAAGATTACGCCACTGGACTATATTGATAGGGGAGGAGTGTTTCGGGTTATACATAAAATGACGCTGTGCAAAGTTCAGATATTTTGCCCACTTTGAGTTTAATGGACTTCCTTTTCTCTTCCAGTCTGTCATGGCGGGGGCCTTCATGGACTCGTCACCCAACGATGACTACAGCACGGACCACTCCCTCTTCAACTCCTCAGCCAGCGTCCACGCGGCCTCCATGGCAGCCCATGACCAGCCGGAGAGGGAGCCCATGTCCCGCGACGCCATCTGGCTTTGGATTGCCATCACAGCCACCATTGGGAACATTGTGGTTGTGGGAGTGGTGTACGCCTTCACTTTCTGAGTGGCGGGAGCCATGATAAAGTGTTGCCAGCAGGAGGAAGTTGCTGCACAAGATATTTGAACATAAGCTCAGAAACTTGAGAGCGACATAATCTCAGAACTCCACAGCAGCCAATACAATGACCACTCTGAAAGGCTACACTGATACAGAGGAGTGAATGATTATTGCATTGACATCTTGTCCATGCTTTTGAAAGACAAGGGACAAATACAAATACAGAATTGAGTATGTGTAATATGTTGGTAATTTTACTGCAGCCAAAGGTTAAAAAAAAAGAAATATTTTGTACATAAGTTCTGTTGATTTTACGTAAATTTTTGTAAGTCGCTCTGGATAAGAGCGTCTGCTAAATGACTTAAATGTAAATGTAATGTAAATGTAAAAATGTTAACATTTCTGATGAAGCTTTAAATATTGAACGGATTCTAGAAAATAGTATACAGTGTTGTATAGTCAACTCTGAATAACCTCTGAGCTAATTGGTCAATTCTGAAATCACCTAAAGGACGTACAATATTCCTACAAAACCTTTGTAACATGCCAATTGAAGCGTTTGGAGATCATTGTATGGAAAGTAACACTGATGTGTTTTTATCTTCAAAGCATTACTCCACAGAGGTCACTGTATTCTAAAGACATCTGCCCAAAGTTAGGAGTTCATGACAAACATTCTAGAAACAGAATGCCTAATGATCTTAGATTTATTTACTTACCCCATGAAAATATAGTTCACCTGACACTATCGGTTTTGGATCAAGTAAATCTAGTTCTCCCCTTTCCTTCCTAAGGGAGCCTTGAGTGCTGAATAGACAATCCTTTCCGAGCAAATTCATATCAAATAAAGTATGGGTACACCAAAACTATTTCCCTTAAACACCCCTATCAGACCTCAAATCCACATGAACGGGATGTACGATTTACAGAACTTGATGTTCACTGTGACCACGCTTGTTATGTTTGTTTCCATTCTGTATAGCAATCCACTTTTCACAGATATTTACATGTGGAAAGCAGATTTATCACGCTTAGAACTCACTTGGATCCAAGCCTCTTGATGTGACTGCTGTAACCATAACCATTTTTATGTCGGTCTGAATGTATATTTGGATATAAGATTATCTTTCTTCCTCTTTACAGTTGCTCAACACATTGTAACCCAAACTGCATTCCAAGCCAAATACTCAAAAAGTATAAACGCAACATGTAAAGTGTTGGTCCCATGTTTCATTTGTTGAAATAAAAGATTCCAGAAATGTTCCATATACACAAAAAGCTTCTTCCTCTCCAATTTTGTGCACATTTTTTTTTACATCCCTGCTAGTGAGCATTTCTCCTTTGCCAAGATAATCCATCCACCTGACAGGTGTTGCATATCAATAAGCTAATTTAACAGCATGATAATTACACATGTGCACCTTGTGCTGGGGACAATAAAAGGCCACTCTAAAATGTGCAGTTTTGTCACACAACATAATGCAACAAATGCCTCAAGTTTTGAAGGAGTGTGCAATTGGCATGCTGACTGCAGGAATGTCCACCAGAGCTGTTGCCAAATAATTGAATGTTCCTTTCTCTACCATAAGCCGCCTCCAACATCGTTTTAGAAAATTTGGTAGTAGGTCCAACCAGCCGCACAACAACAGACCAAGTGTAACCACACCAGCTCAGGACCTCCACATCTGGCTTCTTCACTTGTTGGATCATCTGACACCAGCCACCCGGACAGCTGATGAAAATTAGGAGTATTTCTGTCTGTAATAAAGCCCTTTTGTGGGGGAAAACTAATTCTGATTGGCTTAGCCTGGCTCCCCAGCTGTGCCCATCCATGTGAAATCCATAGATTAGGGCCTAATGAATTGATTTCAATTGACTGATTTCCTTATATGAACTGTAACTCAGTAAAATCTTTTAAATTGTTGCATGTTGCATTTATGTTTTTGTGCAGTATCGTTTTAATGAGCCCCGGATGAGACGAGACAGTTGCCATAGCGATGAATCTCTACTTCCCTCTCAAGGATGCAGTGTTTCTCGTTCCCAGTGCAGTACACCTTTTTATCTCTCCCTAAACTCCCCAGCAAAACTGGCTAACACACACACACAGCTTTCTCACAAAACGCTGGGTACATTTCCATGCACAGGCATCCACAATGTCCTAATGGATTATGCCCTTTATGTAGCCTCTTTACATGTGGACATCACACATTAGCCGATACTCTTACATAAATAATTAAGAGATTTTATAAGTTGAATGATCCTCTTCATCTATTAGCATTAGCCTGCTTTACTCCAGAGAGCAAGCATAGTCGTCTTCTGCTTTTGCTGTCTGTAAAAGGGCACAGGGTGAGACCCAGATGCAGACACGGGAGGCAGATGGTTTGAATCTCTGATATTAATTATAATCCAAGGGGCAGGCAAGGGTATAGGCAAAATATCATAACAAGGTCAGAGTCCAGGAGGTACAGGGTGGCAGGCAGGCAGGCTTGAGGTCAGGGCAGGCAGTATGGTCAGGCAGGCGGGTTCACAGTCAAAGCAGTCAAGTGTCAAAACCGGGAGGACTAGCAACAACAGAGAAAATGGAAAAAGCAGGAGCACAGAAATAACATGCTGGTTGACTTGACAAAACAAGATGAACTGGCTACAGACGAACAGGGAACACAGGAATAAGTACCTAGGGACTAATGAGGAAAACGTGACACCTGAAGGTGGGTGGAGACAATCACAAAACAGGTGAAACAGATCAGGGCATGACAGTCTACCCTTTGTGCACATTGATGTTAGCGGTGAGATTCGTAGCCCGTTACTCACCAGACAGGGGGCATGCAAATCTCCAAACCGCAAAGTCACTTTCTAAATTAAAGCAGCCAGACAGTGAGCACCCCATTAGTTGTAACATGGAGGCTGGGAGGCTAATAAAATTTCAATAAATCTCTGATGCGTTCCTGCCTGCCACACCGTAGAGCAGGCCCGAGGATGTCAAACACACTGCATTAATAGAGTCACTGTTTGGGAACAGTCATCTGTGTCCCAAATGGCATCCTATTCTCCATACAGATGCCGGAACTTAATTTGACCCCTTTCATCTCAGGAGGATTTGAATGAATATTGAATATTTAGAATCGCTGCCAGAGGGCAGCTGGAATTGTTGTTTGTAGGCTATACAATAACTTAGGCTTCCTGTCCACAAGGCGTCAGTTCAAGTAGCCTTTCTACGTGCAGGCTATAGAATTCCTATGTGGATTATAATAAATGAACATATTTGGAAGGGGTAGATGTATTTTTCATTAGGGGAAATCTGTTTTTTTAGATGAATTATTTGATTTTATGTTTAAGACAAGCAATAGGTTGAAAAAAATTGTAGATACCTCAGTGCCTGTGTGGTCTAGTGGTTACAGCTGCTGACCCCAGCACACATATGCCAGTGTCAGCATGGGTTTGAATCTGGCTCCCTGGCTTTTGGAGGAACTCATACTTTTCTAGTTACTCTCTGTGGGGTGTACTTCCTGAAGGAATTCCATTGGATTTCAAAGTTGTCCATCAAACCCAATCATTTCTATTTACACTAGATGGCTGATAGGGGGCGCTGTGTTGAAGCCACCGCACCTCCATCTTGGCACTCCCCCACCGTTATAAAAAAATATTTTGGAAGCTATAGAAATGCATTTATTATGGTCTACATTCATTTTTTTCACATTTATTCTGTTATAGACACCTTAATGTATACTTTTGAATTATATTATGTGAGCTAAACATAAACAATAGAAATAAAAACAAATATAACAATTTTCTTTGAAAAGCATTTTTTTTAGGTTTCCAATGTTACTGTCCCCACTACAAAAAAAAATCTTAAATAAATGTAATTTTGTCTTTGAAACAGTTATTTTAAATACTGCAGAATTCCATTAATTCCTATGGAGTACTGACCGGTGACTTCAAAGACTCTCAATGGCCAATACATAGCATCAGCAATAAAGGATTGGTCAAACCCTGTATCTCCACCATGGATATTGATGTGAAGCGCATGTCTTCACTCCTTTCCTTTCTGTTCCTTTTTTAACCTGTGAAATCATATTATATTTTAAAACATTTAGCTCATTAAATTACTTCACTAATCAGTGCAGATTGAGCAGGCAAGCTAGTTGTTTACATGCGTGATGGACAGAAAAGTGTATCCTATGGCGCAAGATTTGACTGAATTAAAGCAGGTGGGGAGAGAGTGAGAGAGGGTTGAGAAGGAGGCTTGAATCACTGGGCATCTTGTTATGACATGCATTATTTCAATAAGTTCCACCGAATTATACCTAGGAGGAGCGGCATCTATGGAGGAACTTTGAAAGTCCTTTGAGCTAGCTAGCTAACAGGCTTGTGTGTGCAGATTCGGTAGCAGAATTAAAAACACGTCTTACATTTTTGTAGTTTGTAGTGAAATGTGATAACTAGGCCTATAGTATCCTTAACTAGCACTGAAAACGTTCATCCACTCTTCCTAGTAAAATATCTCTCTCCCTATCTTCTGAATCACGCTGTAACTTCAGTACAGTAGCCTATGCTTGGAGGAGGGAGGGGCAGGTAGCCTAAATGTGCACACACACTGGCAAAGATTTTCACTGGAATACGTTTCTGAGTGACAGAGGGCTTTGCATAGAGACTTTGTTGCGTAGTTTTATAGGACTAGACAAAAATGCCTGGGATGTAAAATAACGTTATTAACCGGTTCCCATGCTTTTAAAATAATTGTTCTGTTCTGGAACTGTATGCATCACTTTCGTTCCAGGTTCTGGTTCTGTTCCTTGAAAAATGCCATTCTTTTACGGCTTTCGGTTCTGAACCAGTTCCTGCTCCTGAGAATATTTTTGTTCTGAGTCCAACGCGATCAGAGGTAAGTTGCACATGAATAACCTTATGCCTTTGCAAAATTATATATTTCTGGAGTAAGATAAGTATTTCTCAGATATAATTCTGCTGTTGAAATTGTGTTTTGAGGGCAGGTACATGTAGCTGGTAGCTAAATGACAGAATTTGACAGATACAGTTTCATTTCCTGTTTTTAGCTCCCCATATGATCTCTGCTTGTTAGCTAACTAGCCACCTTGTCATGATTGGCATAAAGAGTGAACAGATTTATCAGATAATTGTGTCAATAACTAACTAGCTATAACATTAGGTTGCCACTGGATATACTGGCGAAGCTAGCTAGCTAGTTGTAGTGTCAACCATGTAGCTCGCTAACATTAGCTAGGTCAACAGGTGAGTCCAGCACAGCATCCTCCCACTCCTCTGCTCTCACTCTCACTGTGTTTGGGTGTGTGTGGTGGGTGTGTCTAAATGCCATTCTGATTTTATGACAAGACCTGACGCCTATAAGCACATCGGTCATACAGTCAATGTATCTCACTAAGCTTTTTGTGCCATATACTGGAAATAAAAAAGGTTGTGTGTCTTAATTACAGCTTGTAGTGGCACAACTGAGTGGGAGGAGAATGTGCCAGCCAAGAAAATAAAAAGTGGAAAGGAGAGGTTCTGAAGAGAAATTGAGGGTAAATCCTACCTTGGCAGGAAAAAGATGATTGAGTTGACTATGCCAATTAATATCTGCACTTTGCTTATTATTCTTACCTGAATACTTTGATGTTTAATTCCATGCTGAAATGTGTCTGATTTACATACTAATAACATGATTGATAGTGAAATTTCTGATGTCCGGGAGGGCACTTGCCTGGGCTACGGCGGTGTGGGAGCAACAATCCACCATTTGCCTCAGTCTGGGGGAGTTTGTGGTGGGGGTAAGGAATGTGTTCGATTCTCTATTGTCTGGGAGAGAGGCTGCTCGGAAGCTACTTCCGCTACGTCATGACTCCCGTAATGTGGCAAACTACGTGGTATATTTTCGCACTTTGGCCGCCGAGAGTGCCGGGAAACCGGAATTCCTGTTCGACATGTTCCTTCGTGGATTATCAGAGGGGGTTAAAGACAAGTGTGGTGGTTATTTTCTGTACTATCAAATGAGAGACACACTTATCACACAAGTCAGAGTTATACTTAAACTGAATCTATATTAGTGAGAGCTTTGCAATAGCAATGGCTGGTTGACGAATCACCCTCCGATGATTCATTGAGAGCCACAACATAAAGGCTAATGAGATGTTTTATAGCATAGATCCACCCCCTAGTCTACATAACAAACCGGGTCACAAGGTGAGACTTTTTAAATGAGAAAGCAGTATGCTGTAGCCAGATAGCATTCGCCAGAAATTATCGTTCAGTTTGGCACCTAAGACGAGGTTCCGATCTCGTTCCTGGTACTTCGTAGCACAAAAGCACCAACTCATCCAATGGCATAAATCAATTGTCAACTCCAGATATTCCCATCTCAAGTAAAACCCCTTCTTGACCACACACCTGGACAAGCTCACTGAGGGGAGTAAAGCCTCTAGGTCATACACTATCCCAGGATAAGTGCAACATCAGAGATGACATATAATGGTTCCAGACACAACCACACATATCTGTTGTCTCAAACCTTATCTCCCCCAACGCCAAAGGAGGGAGTGACTGGCATACAGACATTGTGGAGACAAGTAATTGGTTCCCCATTAACCTTTTTGGTATAGGGGGCAGCATTTTCACACTTGGATGAATAGCGTGCCCAGAGTGAACTGCCTACTCTGTCCCAGATGCTAATATATGCATATTATTATTAGTATTGGATAGAAAACACTCTGAAGTTTCTAAAACTGTTTGAATGATGTCTGTGAGTATAACAGAACCCATATGCCAGGCAAAAACCTGAGAAAAATCCAACCAGGAAGTGGGAAATCTGAGGATTGTAGTTTTTCAACTCAGCCCCAATTGAAGATACAGGATGATATTAGTTATGTTTCACTTCCCAATGCTTCCACTAGAAGTCGCTCTGGATAAGAGCGTCTGCTAAATGACTTAAATGTAAATGTAAATGTCAACAGCATTTAGAACCTGTTTTGAGGATTCTACTCTAAAGGAGGGGCTCATAAGGGCTCTTTGAGTGAGTGGTCTGGCATTGTGCCGCAGCCTCGGTCTGGCGCGCTCATGTGAAAGGTAGCTACGTTCCACTTCATTTGTACAGACAAAGGAATTGTCCGGTTGGAACATTAATTAAGTTTTATGTTAAAAATATCCTAAAGATTGATTCCATACTTAGGTCGGCATGTTTCTACGGGGCTGTAACAGAACTTTTTGAACTTTTCGTCCGATGTTCGGCGCGACCTGAACTTTGGATTTGTTTACCAAACGCCCCAACAAAAGAAGATATTTGGACATAACTGATGGACATTATCGAACAAATCAAAACATTTATGGTGGAACTGGGATTCCTGGGAGTGCATTCTGATGAAGATCATCAAAGGTAAGTGAATATTTAAAATGCTATTTCTGAGTAATGTTGACTACCCAATATGGTGAGTATCTTTTTGGCTGCTTTGTTGTCTAAAGGCTGTACTCAGATTATTGCAAGGTTTGCTTTCTCCGTAAAGTTTTTTGAAATCTGACACAGCGGTTGCATTAAGGAGAAGTTTATCTAAAGTTCCATGTATAATAGTCATATCTTTATCAATGTTTATTATGAGTATTTCTGTAAATTGATGTGGCTCTCTGCATATCACCGCATGTTTTAGTACTACTGAACGTAGCGCGCCAATGTAAACTCAGATTTTTTTATATAAATATGAACTTTATCAAACAAAACATACATGTAACATGAAGTCCTATGTGTTTCATTTGATGAAGATCATCAAAGATTAGTGAATCATTTTATCTCTATTTTTGCTTTTTGTGACTCCTCTCTTTGGCTGGAAAAAAATGGCTGTGCTTTTCTGTGGCTTGGAGGTGACCTAACATAATCGTTTGTTGTGCTTTCGCTGTAAATCCGTTTTGAAATCAGACACTGTGGCTGGATTAACGAGAATGTTATCTTTAAAATGGTGTAAAATACTTGTATGTTTGAGGAATTTTAATGATCAGATTGTTGTTGTTTTGAATTTGGCGCCCTGCACTTTCACTGGCTGTTGCGGGGGGGTCCGCTAACCCTTCACATGGTTTAAGAATAGGTAAAAACACATTCACATATGAAGACAATGTTCCCTCCTGTCCTCTTCCCTTTCTGATATTCTGCATGGCACCAGGGGCATGTGAAAGACAAGTCTGGCCTATCCCCTCTCTGGGCCCCACGTGACTGAGCCCCAGCTGAGGGAAGAAGTGCAACTGCCAACACCAGTCCGAAGGGATACATTTTAATAACAAGTATATCATATAAGCATATTATGCAGATAAGACATCTTAATTATCTATGTTACCCAACTAATTCTGATACTTCCGCCACACAAGCTCGCAGCCCGGGAGCTTCCCATGGACCTCTACTCTCATAGCCTTGACCATACTGTTCGATGGAAGGCTACAGGAACGTAGGAGTGAGAGGAGGTCTGTTACCCAGTCACACTCGGTCGTCCACGGTTCCCACCTCGCCTCCGAGGAATCCCTGAAGTACCAAGCGTCTAAATTACTGAGAGAATCCGATGTCACCCAAGTTCCCTCGGGAATCACAGAGGGCTGTCGACTCACCTCCTCCGGAGCCCATAAACTGGGCAGGGCTAGATTGTCTCCTGCTTAACACTTACACAGACTGATCACCAAGAGCTGTCTGTGTTGTGGAACAACAGGACATTACATATCTAGCTGCCCATTAAATTAAAAGACCAGGCTCATCAGTAGGTATGAGTACGCTGGTGAGCCATATGGGGAGTTTCCAATCTCCCATTACAACTGCCCCTCTCCATGCCATCTTGCTGTGGGGTGACTGGTCCAGAATACGATTCCTATCAACCAGTGAGTGTCAGGCAATCACAGTGAGTCTATATAGTTCCTGCTCATCAAATCTCCTCATGTACCCATACGGACTAGGGAGAGGCGAATGTCAAGAGCCATGCATCCTCCGAAACACAACCCAACCAAGCCACACTGCTTCTTGACACAATGCACATCCAACCCGGAAGCCAGCTGCACCAATGTGTTGGAGGAAACACCATACACCTGGCGACCTGGTCAGGGTGCACTGCCCCTGGCCCCTGGCCCGCCACAGGAGTCACTAGTACACGATGAGACAAAGATATCCCTACGGCCAAACCCTCCCTAACCCGGATGGCGCTGGGCCAATTGTGCGCCGCCCCATGGGCCTCCTGGTCGCGGCCGGCTGCGACAGAGCCTGGGCTCAAACCCTGTTTTAGCGTTCTGCCCAGGACCAAAAGCTGCATTCCTGCGTTTTCCTTTCCCATCTTCTTTACCCCTGCTGAGAGGAACTATGACATGGGAAATCGAGAACTAGTCGCGGTTAAGATGGAGTTGGAGGAGTGGAGGCACTGGTTAGAGGGGGTGGAACATCCATTCTTAGGGTTGACTGACCAAAACAAAATGGAATATTTCAGCACTGCCAAGTGCCTCAACTCATAGCAGGCTCGATGGGCTCTGTTATGCATTCGTTTTAATTGTATTATCTTCTACCGCCCTGGGTCCAAGAATGTGACACTGAGACCATCCTCTCTACCTCATGTCTAGCGGCTAACCGAATGTTTGTCCCAAAATCTTTCTGTTTCCCTGTCCTAGAATGGGCACATTCCTCTAGACTCACCTGACTTCCTGGAGTCAGTCAGACCCTGGCTTTTGTCCACAATGTTTTTGGTGACCCACCAAGGTTCCTGACATTTCTGCGTTTGTCGCTGCATACACTGTGTGTGCGCAGAATAAGACCGCGGCAAGCTCCGGCTGGACTCCGTCAACCACTCCCTGTTCCTCACCACCCCTGGTCCCATATATCCATGGACCTCGTCACTGATCATTCAAATGGTGGTAGATAGGTTTTCCAAAGCCATCCATTTTATTCCCCTTCCCAAGTTACCCTCAGCCAAGGAGACGGCCCAGCTCACGATGCAACACATCTTCCGGATCAATGGATTTCCAGTCGACATGGTCTCCGATCACAGTCCTCAGTTCTCGTTCCTGTTCTGGAAGGCGTTCTGCACCCTCTTTGGGTCGTCGGCCAGCCTGTCCTCAGGTTTTCATCCCCAGTCTAATGACCAGTCGGAGCGAGCCATCGCGGCTACAACGTGTTTGTCATCTGGATGGCATGGAATCGAGATTGGAACAGAGGGAAGCTCCAGAGGAGACGACTCTTTCTTGAGGAGCTGGGCAAGGCATTGGTAAGACCTCAAATCCAGAGGACGCAACATATCCCAAGGACCCCAGCATCTGCAGCCAACGTAAGGTGGATTCAGGAGGAGGATGCTGGTGCATCCGCCCGACCCACAGAACCAACAACTCCAACACCGGAAGTAAGTGTGAGTGATGTTGTTGCATGTGTGTGTGTCTGACTCTCCTACCTTGGCCTGCTGTAACTATATATGTGAGTAAGTGAGTGAGATGTTAGTAGAATTCCTGAACTAAGTGTTTTCATCATTCTAGATTGCAGTCAGTAGCAGCAAGAAGAAGCGTTGCATTGTGTGTGTACCCAAGAAGGACAGGAAGACACAGTACACATGCATCAAGTGCAATAAATACATTTGCAACACACACACACACACACAGTAAACCTCTGTCCCTCATGTGGTGTATAAACAGGCCTTAATTTGTTTTCAAGGAGGCTCATTTATCATTTCTCTAAAATACTGTATGCAAAATCTGTCCTTACATTTTGTTCAGTTCAAAGCAATCAACATCAATAGTGATGCAAACCTTGTTTCATTTATATTTGTTCAAGATAAACATGATTTATTCCACCCATGTCTTGATTTTAATTGATTGTTGTTTACAAAAATCACATTTGATAAAAATAAAAAAATAGCGCTTTTATTGATAAATGTGATCTAGCAGAGGAATATGGCAAATATTAACCATGTATGCGGTATGTATTGCTGGTAATTGATATAAGTCAACATTAAGTATGAAGTATTTTTATGTAAATTGTTATGGCTGTATTGTTTTAAAAACCCAATAATATTGTGGGCCCATCAGACCTGAGAACATTGGATGAAAACAAGATAACAAAATAACAAAAACATGAACACCACATAAGGGTTAAGTTTAGATTTACAGTACTCTATCCACCTCTGCAAATTATGCATAGCCTAACTATAAAACGTGGGCGAGCATACACACTGGAGGAAAGTTTAGCATCCTTCAGTAGGCCTACATCAGTCAATCAACTGATAGACCAAATCAGGTCATCAACTCCGCCAGGGAAACACAAACAGTAACCTATTATCAGTTTTCACACCTTCCATTATGTGACAATGGACAGGCTAACAGGTAGCCTACAAAATGTAACCTATTAGAATTTAATCAAATAACACGCAGCCTATTGTAACCATCAATAGCACTAGATTATTGGCAGCTGATGTAGCGCTAAACCATAAATATGCACTAAATTCACCCACACAGCTGATCTCAATTGCAACCATTATTGGTCACTTCATTACAGCTCCCTAAACGATGGCGTCCGTGTGGAAGAACTCCAGAACCTGGCGAGAACACCACGACCACGCTTTCAATGCGTTGCTGGAGCAATTCTGCGGATATTCTACTAGGCAGCAAGCCTCTACGGTAACCCCTCAGACTCTTAGTAACCCAGCTAACAGCGCCACTTCTCCCCAGCTTTTCCCAGCTTCCCGAGAACCCCGCTTACCTTCTCCGGAGCGCTACGCAGGAGATCCGGGATCCTGCTGCGCGTTTCTCTCCCAGTGATCCCTCATCTTCGAGCTGCAGCCTTCTTCGTTCCCCTCGGACCGGTCGAAGATAGCGTATTTGATAAATCTGATGTCCGGGAGGGCACTCGCCTGGGATACGGCGGTGTGGCAGCAACAGTCCAGTCTGGAAGAGTTTGTGGCAGAGGTACGTAATGTGTTCAGTTCTCCGAGGTCCGGGAGAGAGGCTGCTCATAAGATGCTCCAACTACGGCAAGACTGATAGTGCCTAGAACCCGGAAGCCCTGTTTGACGCGTTCTTTCCAGGATTATCAGAGGATTATCGGAGGTGATTAAAGACAAGCTCGCAGCCCAGGAGCTGCCCATGAACCTCGACTCCCTCATTGCCTTGATCTTACAGATCGATGGGCAGCTACGAGAACGTAGGAGAAAAGCTTGTCTGGTTTATACACGCTAGCTACTTCGAGAGGTTTCTTGCCCCAGTTGGCATGGAAGGCCCCCATCCCACGTCAGGCCTCAACTGGATTGTCAGGTTTTACGCCCAGCCGGCTTGTCAGGCTGTTATCCCTCAGCCGGATCATTGGGCTTTCACACCTCAGCAGGATTGACAGGCTCCTATGCCTCAGCTGGAGAACCAGGCTCCTATGCCTCAGCCGGCTCACCAGGCTCCCTCGCCTCTGCCGGTTCGTCAGTATTTTCCACCTAGCCCGGCATGGCCAGTGCCTCGGCCGGCCCATCAGGCTAGCTCAGGTGGATCGCCAGGTGGCGCCCCTAGAGGGGCGGGGGTACTGTCACTCTTGCTCCCGCTCTTTCACCCTGGCGCCCGAAGGCGCCAGGCTCCCCAGCATTACGCACTCCTGCCAACATCATTATGCACACCTGCCTTCTCCCATCACGTGCATCAGCGAACTATTGGACTCAATCACCTGTTTATTGCCTTCCCTATATTTGTCAGTTCCCTAGCTCTGTTCCCCGCTGCTGCATTGATTGTCGTTTGTCATTGTGTATCCGTGTGCTGATGTAATTCCTGTCTTGTTCCATGTCTGTTCCTCATTAAATGTTCTACTCCCCCAAACCTGCTTCTCGACTCCAGCGTCAGTCCTTACAGTGCTCTGTAAGTACTCTGCAGCCACTTAGAGTGGACACCAGGTGAAGTCACACACAGATTCCTGTTGAACACTCTCTTTAACTACCTTATTTTCTTAATAATAATTATTAATAATAATAATGGCTAACGTTTCCATCCCGCAACTAGCACCAACTAGCCTGGGGCTAGCCCATGCTAGACCCATCTCCCGGCTCATTCCTGGGCTACAATATCCAGACCCCTTCTACTGCTGGTACGGGACACGGAACCCAGCCAATCCTCTACAACTGGAATACCGACATAATCTGCCCGAGGATTCCAACAGCCCCCTCAGGCGCGACATGCGCTGAAGGCCCATTCTGCTAACCTGCTAGGCCTGCTAGCTACCTAGAGCTACTTGGAACCCTACTAATTCCACGACTAGTCTATCGACGTCACTGCACAAAGATGCAAAAAGAGACTTACCTCCATCGCGACGTCCCCCATAGGCTAACTTGCTAGCCCAGTTCTGCTAACTGCTAGCTTGCCTGCCCCGGTCTGCTAATTGCTAGCTTGCCTGCCCCGGTCTGCTAACTGCTAGCCCCTACTAACTGCTTGCTTGCTAACCCGGTCTGCTAACTGCTAGCTTGTTTAGCCCCGGCCTACTAACTGTTCGCCATGTCCCCAGTCAGCCCAACCACTCACTGGACCCATATTTCAATATGCCCCGTCTTATTTCACTGTAGAGCCTCTAGCCCTGCTCAATATACCTTAACCAACCATGTTGTTCCACCTCCTACATATGCGATGACATCACCTGGTTTAAACGTCTCTAGAGACTACATCTCTCTCATCATTACTCAATGCCTAGGTTTACCTCCAATGTACTCACATCCTACCTTGCCTTTGTCTGTACACTATGCCTTGATTCTATGCTATTATGCCCAGAAACCTGCTCCTTTTAATCTCTGTTCCGAACGTGCTAGACGGCCAGTTCGTATATTATTTAGCTGTACCCTTATCCTACTTCTCCTCTGTTCCTCTGGTAATGTAGAGGTTAATCCAGGTCCTGCAGTGCCTAGCTCCACTCTCACTCCCCAGGTGCTCTCATTTGTTGACTTCTGTAACCGTAAAAGCCTTGGTTTCATGCATGTTAACATTAGAAGCCTACTCCCTAAGTTTGTTTTACTCACTGCTTTAGCACACTCTGTCAACCCGGATGTCTTAGTCATGTCTGAATCCTGGCTAGGAAAACCACCAAAAACCCTGAAGTCTCCATTGCTAAAACTATAACATTTTCAGCCAAGATAGAACTGCCAAAGGGGGCGGTGTTGCAATCTACTGCAAAGATAGCCTGCAGAGTTCTGTATTACTATCCAAGTCTGTACCTAAACAATTCGAGCTTCTACTTCTAAAATTTCACCTTTCCAGAATCAAGTCTCTCACTGTTGCCGCTTTCTATAGACCTCCCTCTGCCCCCAGCTGTGCCTCGATAGCATATGTGAATTGATTGCCCCCCATCTATCTTTTGAGCTCGTGCTACTCGGTGACCTATACTGGGACATGATTAACTGGGACATGCTTAACACCCCAGCCATCCTACAATCCAAGCTTGATACCCTCAATCTCACACAAATGATCAATGAACCTACCAGGTACAACTCCAAATCCGTAAACACGGGCACCCTCATAGATGTCATCCTAACTAACTCGCCCTCCAAATACACCTCTGCTGTTATCACTCAAGATCTCAGCGATCACTGCCTCATTGCCTGCATCCGTAATGGGTCTGCGACCAAACGACCACCCATCATCATTGTCAAATGCTCCCTAAAACACTTCTGCGAGCAGGCCTTTCTAATCGACCTGGCCGGGATATCATGGAATGACATTGACCTCATCCCGTCAGTAGATGAAGCCTGGCTATTCTTTAAAAGTGCCTTCCTCGCCATCTAAAATAAGCATTCCCCATTCAAAAGATTTAGAACTAGGAATAGATATAGTCCTTGGTTCAATCAAGACTTGTCTGCCCTTGACCAACACAAAAACATCCTGTGGCGTTCTGCATTAGCATCGAATAGCCCCTGTGATATGCAACTTTTCAGGGAAGTTAGGAACAAATATACACAGGCAGTTAGGAAAGCTAAGGCTAGCATTTTCAAACAGAAATTTGAATCCTGTAGTACTAACTCCAAAAGGTTCTGGGACACTGTAAAGTCCATGGAGAATAAGAGCACCTCCTCCCAGCTGCCCACGGCTCTGAGGCTAGAAAATACTGTCACCACCAATAAATCCACTATAATTGAGAATTTCAACAAGCATTTCTTCACGACTGGTTATGCTTTCCACCTGGCTACCCCTACCCCGGTCAACTGCCCGGCACCCTCCACAGCAATCCGCCAAAGCCCCCACCATTTCTTCTTCACCCAAATCCAGATAGCTGATGTTCTGAAAGAGCTGCAAAATCTGGACCCCTACAAATCAGCCGGGCTAGACAATCTGGACCCTCTCTTTCTAAAATTATCTGCCAAAATTGTTGCCACCCCTATTACTTGCCTGTTCAACATCTCTTTCGTATCATCTGAGATTTACAAAGATTGGAAAGCTTCCCGGTCATCCTCCTCTTTTCAAAGGGGGTGACACTCTAGACCCAAACTGCTACAGACCTATATCTTCGTGCAACTTCCGGGTTGGAGCGAGCAGTCGCATCCGCACTTCGGTCTGCACTTCGGTCTGCAGGTAGTATAACTTTTCATTACATTTCATTATAGTACAACGGTTTGATTTGTCTAATCTTAGCAATTTCTTCTTAGCTAGCTACATAGCCGTCTTTGTATCAAAGATAATTGCGTAATTATCGTATTTCGTCGTCCTAACGTATCTGCCCAGCAGCTAGCCAGCTAGCTAACGCCCACCGTCTACATAGCTAGCTACATAGCTGTCTCTGTATCAAAGATAATTGTGTAGATAATTGTGTAGTCTAGAGCGATTTTCTAGGTTACCTAGCCAGCTATTGTCGTTCTTTTAACGCAACGTAACGTAATCAACACTGCTAGCTAGCTAGCCAGCTAGCCCCTGAATCAACAACGCAGCCAGCTATTTGTCGCCCTTAACGTAGGAGACACTGCTAGCTAGCCAACAGCTAGCCAACGTCTACCGATTAGAACTCAACAACCCGGTCGCATTCCGCCTCGCTCCACAGGTAGTATCACATTTTCATTTCATTTCATTACAGTACAACGGTTTGATTTGTTTGATCGTAGCTAGCTACATAGCTAGCTACATAGCCGTCTCTGTATCAAAGATAATTGTGTAGTCTAGAGCGATTTTCTAGGTTACCTAGCCAGCTATTGTCGTTCTTTTAACGCAACGTAACGTAATCAACACTGCTAGCTAGCCCCCGAATCAACAACGCAGCCACTGCCAGCTAGCCTACAAAGTCAACAACGCAGCCACTGCCAGCTAGCCTACTTCAGCAGTACTGTATCATTTTTTATCATTTTAGTCAATAAGATTCTTGCTACGTAAGCTCAACTTTCTGAACATTCGAGACGTGTAGTCCACTTGTCATTCCAATCTCCTTTGCATTAGCGTAGCCTCTTCTGTAGCCTGTCAACTATGTGTCTGTCTATCCCTGTTCTCTCCTCTCTGCACAGACCATACAAACGCTCCACACCGCGTGGCCGCGGCCACCCTAATCTGGTGGTCCCAGCGCGCACGACCCACGTGGAGTTCCAGGTCTCCGGTAGCCTCTGGAACTGCCGATCTCGGCCAACAAGGCAGAGTTCATCTCAGCCTATGCCGCCCTCCAGTCCCTCGACTTCTTGGCACTGACGGAAACATGGATCACCACAGATAACACTGCTACTCCTACTGCTCTCTCTTCGTCCGCCCACGTGTTCTCGCACACCCCGAGAGCTTCTGGTCAGCGGGGTGGTGGCACCGGGATCCTCATCTCTCCCAAGTGGTCATTCTCTCTTTCTCCCTTACCCATCTGTCTATCGCCTCCTTTGAATTCCATGCTGTCACAGTTACCAGCCCTTTCAAGCTTAACATCCTTATCATTTATCGCCCTCCAGGTTCCTCGGAGAGTTCATCAATGAGCTTGATGCCTTGATAAGCTCCTTTCCTGAGGACGGCTCACCTCTCACAGTTCTGGGCGACTTTAACCTCCCCACGTCTACCTTTGACTCATTCCTCTCTGCCTCCTTCTTTCCACTCCTCTCCTCTTTTGACCTCACCCTCTCACCTTCCCCCCTACTCACAAGGCAGGAAATACGCTCGACCTCATCTTTACTAGATGCTGTTCTTCCACTAACCTCATTGCAACTCCCCTCCAAGTCTCCGACCACTACCTTGTATCCTTTTCCCTCTCGCTCTCATCCAACACTTCCCACACTGCCCCTACTCGGATGGTATCGCGCCGTCCCAACCTTCGCTCTCTCCCCGCTACTCTCTCCTCTTCCATCCTATCATCTCTTCCCTCTGCTCAAACCTTCTCCAACCTATCTCCTGATTCTGCCTCCTCAACCCTCCTCTCCTCCCTTTCTGCATCCTTTGACTCTCTATGTCCCCTATCCTCCAGGCCGGCTCGGTCCTCCCCTCCCGCTCCGTGGCTCGACGACTCATTGCGAGCTCACAGAACAGGGCTCCGGGCAGCCGAGCGGAAATGGAGGAAAACTCGCCTCCCTGCGGACCTGGCATCCTTTCACTCCCTCCTCTCTACATTTTCCTCTTCTGTCGCTGCTGCTAAAGCCACTTTCTACCACTCTAAATTCCAAGCATCTGCCTCTAACCCTAGGAAGCTCTTTGCCACCTTCTCCTCCCTCCTGAATCCCCCTCCCCCTCCCCCTCCTCCCTCTCTGCAGATGACTTCGTCAACCATTTTGAAAAGAAGGTCGACGACATCCGATCCTCGTTTGCTAAGTCAAACGACACCGCTGGTTCTGCTCACACTGCCCTACCCTGTGCTCTGACCTCTTTCTCCCTCTCTCTCCAGATGAAATCTCGCGTCTTGTGACGGCCGGCCGCCCAACAACCTGCCCGCTTGACCCTATCCCCTCCTCTCTTCTCCAGACCATTTCCGGAGACCTTCTCCCTTACCTCACCTCGCTCATCAACTCATCCCTGACCGCTGGCTACGTCCCTTCCGTCTTCAAGAGAGCGAGAGTTGCACCCCTTCTGAAAAAACCTACACTCGATCCCTCCGATGTCAACAACTACAGACCAGTATCCCTTCTTTCTTTTCTCTCCAAAACCCTTGAACGTGCCGTCCTTGGCCAGCTCTCCCGCTATCTCTCTCAGAATGACCTTCTTGATCCAAATCAGTCAGGTTTCAAGACTAGTCATTCAACTGAGACTGCTCTTCTCTGTATCACGGAGGCGCTCCGCACTGCTAAAGCTAACTCTCTCTCCTCTGCTCTCATCCTTCTAGACCTATCGGCTGCCTTCGATACTGTGAACCATCAGATCCTCCTCTCCACCCTCTCCGAGTTGGGCATCTCCGGCGCGGCCCACGCTTGGATTGCGTCCTACCTGACAGGTCGCTCCTACCAGGTGGCGTGGCGAGAATCCGTCTCCTCACCACGTGCTCTCACCACTGGTGTCCCCCAGGGCTCTGTTCTAGGCCCTCTCCTATTCTCGCTATACACCAAGTCACTTGGCTCTGTCATAACCTCACATGGTCTCTCCTATCATTGCTATGCAGACGACACACAATTAATCTTCTCCTTTCCCCTTCTGATGACCAGGTGGCGAATCGCATCTCTGCATGTCTGGCAGACATATCAGTGTGGATGACGGATCACCACCTCAAGCTGAACCTCGGCAAGACGGAGCTGCTCTTCCTCCCGGGGAAGGACTGCCCGTTCCATGATCTCGCCATCACGGTTGACAACTCCACTGTGTCCTCCTCCCAGAGCGCTAAGAACCTTGGCGTGATCCTGGACAACACCCTGTCGTTCTCAACTAACATCAAGGCGGTGGCCCGTTCCTGTAGGTTCATGCTCTACAACATCCGCAGAGTACGACCCTGCCTCACACAGGAAGCGGCGCAGGTCCTAATCCAGGCACTTGTCATCTCCCGTCTGGATTACTGCAACTCGCTGTTGGCTGGGCTCCCTGCCTGTGCCATTAAACCCCTACAACTCATCCAGAACGCCGCAGCCCGTCTGGTGTTCAACCTTCCCAAGTTCTCTCACGTCACCCCGCTCCTCCGCTCTCTCCACTGGCTTCCAGTTGAAGCTCGCATCCGCTACAAGACCATGGTGCTTGCCTACGGAGCTGTGAGGGGAACGGCACCTCAGTACCTCCAGGCTCTGATCAGGCCCTACACCCAAACAAGGGCACTGCGTTCATCCACCTCTGGCCTGCTCGCCTCCCTACCACTGAGGAAGTACAGTTCCCGCTCAGCCCAGTCAAAACTGTTCGCTGCTCTGGCCCCCCAATGGTGGAACAAACTCCCTCACGACGCCAGGACAGCGGAGTCAATCACCACCTTCCGGAGACACCTGAAACCCCACCTCTTTAAGGAATACCTAGGATAGGATAAAGTAATCCTTCTCCCCCCCTTAAAAGATTTAGATGCACTATTGTAAAGTGGCTGCTCCACTGGATGTCATAAGGTGAATGCACCAATTTGTAAGTCGCTCTGGATAAGAGCGTCTGCTAAATGACTTAAATGTAAATGTAAATGTAAATCTATCCTACCCTGTCTTTCTAAGGTCTTCGAAAGCCAAGTTAACAAACAGATTACCGACCATTACGAATCCCACCGCACCTTCTCCGCTATGCAATCTGGTTTCAGAGCTGGTCATGGGTCCACCTCAGCCACGCTCATGGTTCTAAACGACATCATAACTGCCATCGATAAGAGACATTACTGTGCAGCCGTATTCATCGACCTGGCCAAGGCTTTCGACTCTGTCAATCACCACATTCTTATTGGCAGACTTGACAGCCTTGGTTTCTCAAATGATTGCCTCGCCTGGTTTACCAACTACTTCTCAGACAGAGTTCAGTGTGTCAAATCGGAGGGCCTGTTGTCCAGACCTCTGGCAGTCTCTATGGGGGTGCCACAGGGTTGAATTCTTGGGCAGACTTTCTTCTCTGTATACATCAATGATGTTGCTCTTGCTGCTGGTGATTCTCTGATACACCTCTACGCAGACGACACCATTCTGTATGCTTCTGGCCCCTCTTTGGACACTGTGTTAACTAACCTCCAGACGAGCTTCAATGCCATACAACTCTTCTTCCGTGGCCTCAAACTGCTCTTAATTGCAAGTAAAACTAAATGCATGCTATTCAACCGATCACTGCCTGCACCTGCTCGCCCGTCCAGCATCACTACTCTGGATGGCTCTGACTTACAATACGTGGACAACTACAAATACCTAGGTGTCTGATTAGACTGTAAACTCTCGTTCCAGGCTCACATTAAGCATCTCCAATCCAAAATTAAATCTAGAATTGGCTTCCTATATCGCAACAAAGCATCCTTCACTCATGCTGCCAAACATACCCTTGTAAAACTGACCATCCTACCGATCCTCGACTTCGGTGATGTTATCTATAAAATAGCCTCCAACACTCTACTCAACAAATTGGATGCAGTCTATCACAGTGCCATCCGTTTTGTTACCAAAGCCCCATACACTACACAATATTGCGACCTGTACGCTCTCGTTGGTTGGCCCTTGCATCATACTCGTCGCCAAACCCACTGGCTACAGGTTATCTACAAGTCTCTGCTAGGTAAAGCCCCTCTGCTAGGCCCTCTGCTAGGTAAAGCTCTTTCCTTCCAGTTCTCTGCTGCCAATGACTGGAACGAACTGCAAAAATCTCTGAAGCTGGAGACTCATATCTCCCTCACTAGCTTTAAGCGCCAGCTGTCAGAGGAGCTCACAGATCACTGCACCTGTACATAGCCCATCTGTAAACAGCCCATCTATCTACCTACCTCATCCCCATACTGTATTTATTTATTTATTTGCTCCTTTCCACCCCAGTATCTCTACTTGCACATTCATCTTCTGCACATCTACCATCCAGTGTTTAAGTTAATTGCTATATTGTAATTACTTTGCCACCATGGCCTATTTATTGCCTTAACTCCCTTATCTTATCTCATTTGCACTCACTGTATATAGACTTTTTGTTTTTATGTTTTGTTTATTCCATGTGTAACTCTGTGTTGTTGTATGTGTCGAATTGCTATGCTTTATATTGGCCAGGTCGCAGTTGAAAATGAGAACTTGTTCTCAACTAGCCTACCTGGTTAAATAAAAGTTAAATAAAAAATAAAAAATAAAAAATAACAGTCTCTTCCTCCTCTTCTCCCAAAATCCTCTAGGTTACAGTATATCAGCTGTGTTTGTGAACCCCTCCCGCATCTGAACTGGCTGACATATAGAGAGCACAGCATGATCAGAGGTGAGAGCTCACTTAGATCAGAGGTGAGAGCTCACTTGGCTCATCGCGTTCTAGCGACTCCTTGTGGTGGGCCGGGCGCCTGCAGGCTGACAAGGGTCACCAGTCAAACAGTGTTTCCTCCAACACATTGGTGCAGCTGGCTTCCGGTTTAAGCGAGAGGGTGTTAAGAAGCGCGGTTTGGCGGGTCATGTTTCGGAGGACGCATTACTCGACCTTTGCCTCTCACGAGCCCATTGGGGATTTGGAGCGATGAGACAAGATCGTAATCATGAAAATTGGGGAGAAAAAGGGTGAGAAATTACCCCCAAAAATAAAATCATATAATATAAAATAATGACACAGGACGTATATGCATATCTTGTCTGCTAAATGAGCAAGCCTACAGTACAGCCTATGGCATGCCGCATAACCAGATAACATACAGTAATAGGCCAACTCATATTCTGTTAATCTAAAATACATTTTCTTCATAACATAATGTTTCTTTAGACCTACCTAAAATAAATAAGGGATTTATTGTTATGGTGTATATTAAATTGATTTATTCGACTTATTAAAATGTCGATTTTCCAAATGCATGCATTACCAATTTGTGACAAAATTTCATGACCGTCACAATCCTAATTGAAAACGTTTTTTTCTCCATTGAATGCAATGTATTGACAGCGTTAGTTGTTTGACACTGATCTTTTCCCATTGACTGCAAATGTATTGACGTAAGCGTCAACCCTGTGACACTCGTCTTTTCCCATTGAATGCAATGTATTAGCATAGTGTCAAGCGCTTGATGTTGATATTGTCCCATTGGCCCTGCAAAGCCTGCTTGGAGCATAGCCAATTGACATTTGCAAAAAACATGACAAGATTACGTTTTCCTCTGATATCATGTTGGTTCCCATTCTTTTTTTACTGTCCTCATAGGCATAGCACTTTTTGTGTGTGAGAGCAACCCTAGAAACCCCAGTGGTCATATTCACACACAAGGCAACATGCCAGAATCCATGGCTAGATACAGTACATGCTGCTTTCCTCACCTTATTGCATCAATGAAAGTGCATTCAATTGTGAAATGCCATTAAGCCCTTTACTGGGCAACACAATTTACCTAAAATACATATTCCTGAATATACAGTAGGAAGTAATCTAGACTTCACAATATTTGCACTTTACTTCCGTAATGTCCGTAATGTTCCCATTTTCTCAATGTGATTTTGATGAATTACCTGATGTGCCACTATGTACTATGGTAGAAATCCCATGTCCAATCATGTAACTCAACACACCCCTAGCCTATTAAATAATGTCTTACACTAAGTGTACAAAACATTATGAACACCTACTCTTTCCATGACATAGACTGACCAGATTAATCCAGGTGGAAGTTTTGATCCCTTAATGATGGTACTTGTTAAATCTACTTCGATCAGTATAAATGAAATGGCTGAAACAGGTTAAAGAAGGATTTTTAAGCCAATACTAGGAAGGTGTTCTTAATGTTTTGTACATTCAGTGTATACTCTACAGTGGGGCAATTAAAGTATTTAGTCAGCCACCAATTGTGCAAGTTCTCCCACTTAAAAAGAAAAGATGAGAGAGTCCTGTAATTTTCATCATAGGTACACTTCAACTATGACAGACAAAATGAGGGAAAAAAAATCCAGAAAATCACATTGTAGGATTTTTTATTCATTAATTTGCAAATTGTGGTGGAAAATAAGTATTTGGTCAATAACAAAAGTTTATCTCAATACTTTGTTATATACCCTTTTGTTGGCAATGACAGAGGTCAAACATTTTCTGTAAGTCTTCACAAGGTTTTCACACACTGTTGCTGGTATTCCATTCCTCCATGCAGATCTCCTCTAGAGCAGTGATGTTTTGGGGCTGTTGCTGGGCAACACAGACTTTCAACTCCCTCCAAAGATCTTCTATGGGGTTGAGATCTGGAGACTGGATAGGCCACTCCAGGAACTTGAAATGCTTCTTACGAAGCCACTCCTTTGTTGCCCGGGCGGTGTGTTTGGGATCATTGTCATGCTGAAAAACCCAACCACGTTTCATCTTCAATGCCCTTGCTGATGGAAGGAGGTTTTCACTAAAAATCTCACACTACTTGGCCCCATTCATTCTTTCATTTACACGTATCTTTGCAGAAAAACAGAAAAACAGCCCCAAAGCATGATGTTTCCACCCCCATGCTTGGATGCAACTCAGCATTCTTTGTCCTGTTCTTTGTCCCCCCCTTTTACCAAAAAGTTATATTTTGGTTTCATCTGACCATATGACATTCTCCCAATCTTCTTCTGGATCATCCAAATGCTCTCTAGCAAACTTCAGATGGGCCTGGACATGTACTGGCTTAAGCAGGGGGACACATCTGGCACGGCAGGTTTTGAGTCCCTGGCGGCGTAGTGTGTTACTGATGGTAGGCTTTGTTACTTTGGTCCCAGCTCTCTGCAGGTTATTCACTACGTCCCCCCGTGTGGTTCTGGGATTTTTGCTCACCGTTCTTGTGATCATTTTGACCCCACGGGGTGAGATCATGCGTGGAGCCCTAGATTGAGGGAGATTTTCAGTGGTCTTGTATGTCTTCCATTTCCTAATAATTGCTCCCACAGTTGATTTCTTCAAACCAAGCTGCTTACCTATTGCAGATTCAGTCTTCCCAGCCTGGTGCAGGTCTACAATTTTGTTTCTAGTGTCCTTTGACAGCTCTTTGGTCTTGGCCATAGTGGAGTTTGGAGTGTGACTGTTTGAGGTTGTGGACAGGTGTCTTTTATACTGATAACAAGTTCAAACAGGTGCCATTAATACAGCTAACGAGTGGAGGACAGAGGAGCCTCTTAAAGAAGAAGTTACAGGTCTGTGAGAGCCAGAAATCTTGCTTGTTTGTAGGTGACCAAATACTTATTTTCCACCAGAATTTGCAAATAAATTCATAAAGAATCCTACAATGTGATTTTCTGGATTTTCTTTCCTAATTTTGTCTGTCATAGTTGAAGTGTACCTATGATGAAAATTACAGGCCTCTCATCTTTTTAAGTGAGAGAACTTGCACAATTGGTGGCTGACTAAATACTTTTTTGCCCCACTGTATATCACAATTGAATTCAGCTAGGGTGACAAATCCAAATGTAAAAACAAAAATTACATCCTTGTTTTTAATAAATCTGCCCACTGCTTGTCATACAGTGCAAATATGATTTGGAGGTAAAACTGCTAGATGGATGAAAGGCAGATCCACTTAAGCGTGATAGATGTGGTTGTGTCCTCTGCTAAGAGATGCTTGAGAGCGGATTGGCCATTGAACTGAAAGTCAACAGAAGGTATCTGTCAAATGAACCCAAAACAACAACACCAAAGCAATGCATATTGATCATTTACATGAGTGTGTCATGCCCAATGTGTCACTTTTTCTCATTCATTTTATATTATTTCATAATATCAACACTTTCTCAGAGTAATGTGATAGAGTAATATGGTTTCCATAGTGTTACCAATATCACATCCAAACATAACATAATTCGATTGACCTTGATGGATTTTTCCATAGCCTAACGCTGAAAAATTATTTCAATTATATTGTTGAGTTTTCCTTCTTATGGGTAAGCCACCCAAGCACCTGTGGCAACCCCATCATTCAGGACAGTTTCCCTATACTCATGCCATTGTCACCATGGTAACTGGTATTGAGCTGTCCCATTGGCAGTGCCAAGAACTGAGTGGTACAGGCGGACCTTAGTAGGCGATAATAAATAGATGCCAAGACAGGTTCAAGAGGTTTAATTACAGAATGTAGCTTCCAATGAAAACAGCATGCTATGAAGCTGCTCAAGTGCCTGGAAGAATTCAGAAAGAGGAGGTACGAATATACCCATAAAGTAAAGGAGCACATTTGTTGTCTCGTTAAAATAGAAGCTAAATTTGCGTCTTCTCATTTAGAACATTATAACTCAGGTGAGGGAGAGAGATGTTCTCTGTAGCAGCCGCTTGCCTTTGGCTCTTCCTCTGATTAATCTGGGCTCCAATCCCCTGTTTAACCTGCAAAGGAGATTGATGGCCCAGTCCTCTGCTCATTACTGGTTCCTGACATGGTGGATGAGACTCGGCTAACTCCAATTATCACATGTGCCCTCCATGATGGCTCTATGACAGATGGTTTCTACTGGTCTCACTCAGTTTTACATCAGTATCAGGTAAAATCATTTCCCACTTATATGAATGACCCTTTGACGTCTAGGAGCAGATTGGGTTCTTCCTGCTGTAATCTGGTTGCTACTGTGAGCTTCATATGGATGAGATTTTGATACCATATCAGACTAAAGGGTCTCTGTCAGGTGTAAACAGATTTGTCTGAGATGAATCAGCTAATATAGATCAGATGCCGGCAAAGCTATTTCTCACATCTGGACTTCACTGTCTTTGATCCAGTTTCCTGGCTATGCTAGCTATCCCTCCAGAAGGTGGAAGTGCTTTGTTATTCAGAATATGACAAATAAAAATCACATGAATCGTGCTCTAAGGATATCAGCATTTATTTTTCTACACTTCTTTGGGAAAAGAAGTTGCAGAATGGTCATATTTTATTAAACTCTAGGCTGTAGAAAGAGTAGAAAGACAGCTTTTGTGAATTAGCCCTATGTGTTATTTTCTCTATTCACTCCATGTAAGGCAGTGCCTCATGTGAAAGAATTCCACTCCCACACGTTTTTATCAAATGGATTTATCAATAACATCAAGATTTGTATATACTGTAGGTATCCAAAGAGTCTGCTCATACAGTGTTTATGAAGTGTCTTGCATCTTCACCTTTGTTAGCAAAATACAAGCCAAATGACACAGCACTTGACTTCTCCAGGCACCAGGCACCAGCCTGTTGTGTTTACCCTTTACTGAAGCACTCTGGTCACCGTTTGATTAAGTTTGATGCTCACCCAACCTGACATTAGTGATTACAGATCTAAGCTGAGCCAGTTTGCTACAATAGGAAAATAATCCTGCAGCAACAGGACGTTTGAATTATTATATGGATTATAGTTGGACATTTTTGTAGGGTTGATACATTTCTCGTAAGTGAAAATCAAGTATGACAGTTTTCCTGCAACAGAGTGATCAAATTAAAATCCTACAGTTGTTCACTTATCAGAAATAGAAACTGGGGGAAGTCGTCCATGTGATTCTTGTTCCTGTAGACTTGTTCCCATGGTGACTTTGGACAGGAAATCCATCACTGTCTAGTCTTTTCCTTGACTGGATCTTCTGGACCCCCAAGGTGGTGGAACTTTTCACAGACCTGACCAGGTCAGTGTGGTCCACCTCTTGTCACCTTATGCACATCTTGTGGACTGGTCCCAGATCTGGTCCCAGATATGTTTCACTGAGTCGTGGCTGAACGACGACACTGATAATATAGAGCTGGAGGAATTTTCTGCACCGGCAGAACAGAGAAGCTACGTCTGGTAAGATGAGGGTTGGGCGTGTGTCTTTTTGTCAATAACAGCTGGTGTGCGATGTCTAATATTAAAGAAGACTCGAGGTATTGCTCGCCTGAGGTAGGGCACCTTATGATAAGCTGTAGACCACATTATCTACCAAGAGAGTTCTCATCTATATTATTCGTAGCTGTCTATTTACCACCACAGACCGATGCTGGCACTAAGACCGCACTCAACCAACTCTATAAAGCCATAAGCAAACAAGAAAATGCTCACCCAGAAGCGCTCCTATTGGCAGGGGACTTTAATGCAGGCAAATTTAAATCAGTTTTACCACATTTTTACGAGCATGTCACATGTGCAACCAGAGAAAAAACAACTAGACCACCTTTACTCCACACACAGAGATGCATACAAAGCTCTCCTCCGCCCTCCATTTGGCAAATCTGACCATAATTATATCCTGCTGATTCCTGCTTACAAGCAAAAACTAAAGCACGAAGTACCAGTGACTAGATCAAAATGGAAGTGGTCCGATGATGCAGATGCTACGCTACAGGACTGTTTTGCTAGCACAGACTGGAATATGTTCCGGGATTCATCCAATGGCATTGAAGAGTATACCACCTCAGTCATCGGCTTCATCAATAAATGTATTGACGACGTTGTCCCCACAGTGACTGTACGTACATATCCAAACCAGAAGCCATGGAGCTGCCGCTTTCAAGGAGCGGGACACTAATCCGGATGCCTATAAGAAATCCCGCTATGCCCTCAGATGAACCATCAAATAAGCAAAGCATCCATACAGGATTAAGATTGAATCCTACTATACCGGCTCTGACGCTCATCGGATGTGGCAGGGCTTGAAAACTATGACTGACTACAAAGGGAAACCCAGATGTGAGCTGCCCAGTGATGTGTGCCTACCAAATGATCTAAATGCCTTTTATTCTCACTTCGAGGCAAGCAACACTGAAGCATGCATGAGTGATGATAGCACCAGCTGTTCTGGATGACTGTGATAATCCTCTCGGTAGCCGATGTGAGCAAGAACTTTATTTAAACAGCTCAACATTCACAAAACCACAGGGCCAGATGGATTACCAGGACGTGCACTCAAAGTGTGCTGACCAACTGTGTAATACCTAAATGTTTCAAGCAGACCACCATAGTGCCCAAGGGAGCGAAGTTAACCTGCCTAAATGATTACTGCCCCGTAGCACTCACGTCAGTAGCCATGAAGTGCTTTGAAAGGCTGGTCATGGCTCACATCAACAGCATCCTCCCGGAAACCCTAGACACACTCATATTCACATACCGCCCCAACAGATCCACAGACGACGCAATCTCAATCGCACTCCACACTGCTCTTTCCCACCTGGACAAAAGGAACACCTATGTGAGAATGATGTTCCCTGACTACAACTCAGCGTACCATAGTGCTCATGCGATGCTCATCAGTAAGCTAAGGACCCTGGGACTAAACACCAGGGTAGTGCATACGGCCCAGTACATCACTGGGGCCAACCTTCCTGCAATTCAGGACCTATATAATAGGCAGTGTCTGATGAAAGCCCATAAAATTGTCAGAGACTCCAGTCACCCAAGTCATAGACTATTTTCTCTGCTACTGCATGGCAAGCAGTACCGGAGCGCCAAGTCTAGGACCAAAAGGCTCGATAACAGCTTCTATCCTCAAGCCATAAGACTGCTGAACAATTAATCAAACGGCCACCGGACTATTACATTGACCACACACCCCTCCATTTGTTTTGTACACTGCTGCTACTCACTGTTTATTATCTATGCATAGTCACTTCACCCCTACCTACATGTACAAATGACCTCTAACCTGTACCCCCGCACACTGACTCGGTACCGGTACCCCCTGTATATAGCCTCGTTATTGTTATGTTATTGTGTTACTTTTTATAATTTTTTACTTTAGTTTATTTGGTAAGTATTTTCTTAACTCTTCTTGAACTGCACTGTTGGTTAAGGGCTTTTAAGTAAGCATTTCATGGTAAGGTCTACACTTGTTGTATTCTGCGCATGTGACAAATAAAGTTTGATTTGATTTGATTGTGCTGTACAGTCAACTCCTATGTATAGTTAACTACACAGAACAAACAGATCCGGGGCAAGCCTTCATTCTCTTTAACTAGATGCTCTTTGATATTGAATGAGATTGTCTGCCTCTCCACCAACACCTCCTTTGTAGCCAACCTAAAGAACGACACTGTATGCTTTCATTCGCCTCAAGCTCCAGGTCCAGGTCACCGTGTGACTGTGTTTTGCTACGACACATATACAGAACAAACTTCCTTCTGTTACTGGAAATTAACACCAACGCCCACAGAGCACTAAGAATAAAGCCAGAAGAGCTAACAAGTGGGTCATAAAATTCCTTTGGTTACTGGTGAGATTGAGTGTCGACGAATGTCTGTAAAAACGGCTTTGTTTTGATGCTTTTACTGGTTGTCTGTGTTCTGCGTAGGCCAGACTAAAATGATAAGGAGGAGGTGCAGCGTCTCCTCTGAGACATCCCAGCCTTAGTCCTGACAGGAGGAAGGACTTTTATGGTCAGGGAGAATGTGTCTGTGTAAACAGCTGCCTGGGGGTTGTGACGCAATGGCCCCAAACACAGAAGGAGAAAGCGGAGGTAGGAACTGAAATATTGAAATTGCCTTAGACTCTGCTGCCGCTGGCTCTGCTTTCACTTTAACTGTTCGCTCATAGTTGAAATCGCAGGCTGTCAACAAAACAATCTGTTGCAGGAAAATGATAAGGAAAGGCCAAATGGAGAAGAGGCCATTCTCTGCCAGACACTGATGATAGCACAGTGTACACTGGCAGGCTTTTGGAAACAGCTACTCCTCAAAATGCCAAACAAAAAATCAGTAACAG
This sequence comes from Oncorhynchus nerka, assembly GCF_034236695.1. Lineage (NCBI taxonomy): Eukaryota > Metazoa > Chordata > Actinopteri > Salmoniformes > Salmonidae > Oncorhynchus > Oncorhynchus nerka. The sequence continues at coordinate 36,559,914 of NC_088419.1, read as the reverse complement.
TATTCAACAACGGAAGAAAATATGAATAGTAATAATGGTGATAGATTTTTTTAATATTGTGCTTTTCATTACAAACTGGATAACAAAGTTGCTTTGCAAAAACACAAAAACTAATTTAAGGATCTGGCTTCTTGGGGGCGATTGGCCTCCACAGCTTCAGATGATAGAGCATTGAGGCAGTTTGGATAGGCAGTAGCTTGAGAAGGCGAAGCATAGATAGCACAGCCAGGGAGAAATGTCAGTCAGGCCAGATGCTCTTCATCAGGCACTTTGATGTCTACTATGGTCGGCTCCTTTCTGTAGGTAGGCTGGATCATTAACTCTAAATAATTAATGACTAACCGTTTCACATATCAAGCTTTAGATTGTCGACCAGACTTGACCAAACTATCACAATGCATCTGATCTAATGACAACTTGTATGCATCGTTCTTTCTAACCAATTATCTTCTGGGTAATTTACTGGCATTCATGTGTGGTCAGCATCAGAGCCGTAACCAGGGTTTATGTTTTAGTGAGGTCCGTGTGTTTTTTTAAAAGATGAAGCTCATTTCTAAACCGTTTTTACCTTGGCTGCTGTAGGTTCATTCTCTACAAACACATAGCCTATTAGCTATACAATTGTAATGTTAATGATTCACACTGACACGTAGCATCAGCAACTGTTCCATCAGTTGTAATTATGAATTACATAAAATCATAACATGTCCCCCCCACATCCTACAATTGCATTTTTTGTTGCCCCCAGTTTTTTAATCGGAATAAGATTTTTTTTAAACAAGGCAACTGTGTGATTTAGGACCATGCGGACGTTTCCGTGCAGTCGGGTTATCCGACTGGATAAAAAAAAATTGAATAATTATGTCCCCCCCAATAATAGACCACTGCATATTTGTTTTCCTAGGCATTACTAATCAAGCTCTGCACAAACAGACATTAATGGAGCACACGGATGATCCTATTCACATGAATTATTAGAATCTAACTGGGGTAGTTTCGTTTCACGTCTCAGGCCTTCGGCCTGTGCCATGAGAGTGTGCAGTTAGCCGTTTGTGAGAGAGGTGAATGCGCTGCTAAAAAGGCAAATCCAGGGGACGAAGGTGAACATAACAAACAAACCACTGTTCATGATTCCTTTAATTTGCAAAGAGGCAGGTGCGATTAGAACTCTGGGGGATTCACCAGAACATCTTGTATTTATTGATTTTGTTGAACCTTTATTTAACTAAGCAAGTCAGATAAGAACAAATTCTTATTTACAATGACGGCCTACCTTGAAGAACAATCTCGCCTTAAGTGGCCATGTATTCTTATAATCTCCAACTGGCACAGCCAGAAGAGGAGTGGCCACCCCTCAGAGCATGGTTCCTCTCTTGGTTTCTTCCTAGGTTCCTGCCTTTCTATGGAGTTTTTTCTAGCCAATGTGTTTCTACATCTGCATTGCTTGCTGTTTGGGGTTTTAGGCTGGGTTTCTGTATAGCACTTCGTGACATCAGCTGATTTAAAAAGGGCTTTATAAATTAAATAGATTGATTCAGAGAAACATTCCTCCCATGATTAGAGCCATTAGGCAGAGACACGCACCACTGGAGGTCTGGTCAGCGTCTACTACTCCCACTACCTTGAGTCTCTACCATCAGTTAAAAGGAAAGCAAAAGAGCCAGCACAATTTATCTTCCATTGTCACCAAATTCTATTAATCAGGTTTTGATGAAAAATGGCCTGGTCTTGTTTTCCTGCTTGAGCACGGACAGTTGTTGATGTCCCGCTGGCGTCACAGATTCTCCAGATGGGTCTGGAATTCTGGATCCCATCCTTCAACAGAACCTCGGCTCAGTCTCTCTGCTTCAGTTTGATTTGGGGGCTGACTAGTACCGGAAGGAACAGCTCAGCAGAGTCTCTGGGAGCCTCTAGGCAGGATCCAAGGGACATCATATGGCCGTGACTCACCTGCCTGGCGGAAGGGGCTCCTTTGACAATGTTAAATAACTTATGGAACAAGTTTTTTGAATGCCAATGATTTTACCTTTAAGCTGGAGAGTTAGAGTCAAAGGAAAGGAATGCCCAAACGCATGGACTGTTCTGCTCAGAATGGCAGCAATTGTAGCTACATTATGGATCCTCTGGGACCGGAAGAGTTGTGTAACACCACTGTCACCGCAGGAAATGATTATGGCGTTAGAGTCTAACTAGACTATTACTCTCTGCAGTCTCTGAACAGGATGATACTGGATTATATTACACCCACACCCACCAACACTGGCCTTCATTAACTTCTCGGCTGATTGATTTAGCCATTCCAGCTATTTTTAGCTTCCGACCATGTGGCCAATCGATAGCTCACACACACAAAAACGTGTGCAGGTAAGTAACAGAGGGTTAAGCCTGTCTTTGTCAAATGTACTGTACATTTTTTAACCGTTGAGCTGCCGGAGCTGGCTGCAGAGCCAAAGGAGAGAAATGCACCTCAGGGCACCAAAGGTAAAGTATGGATCCTCTGAGACAAGGAAGGATGTGTAACACCACTGTCAAGGCATGAAATGACTATAGCGTTCAAATCCAACAAGACCCTTACTGCACATTCAGTTGAAAGGTACATGAACTCGTGTTGATCACCTCTTCACTGCACAGTCATTTAGCGAGGTACACCAACAGACACGTGTACTTTCAGATGTAAATGAGACGTTCGCAGGAGTTACATTACCCAGAATGAAGCAGCTACAGAGTCCAAGTTGCTATGGAGACCTCACCAATTCAGCCAAAGGGAATGTGCCAAACTTCTCTCAGTTTCTCAAGAGGTTGAACAGACAAATGCCCCAACTGAACATTGTATTTGTCTTAAAATCCCACTGTGAACATTCTTCGATCTAATGTTTAATAATAAAACTAATTATTGGCACTGTTGACAGATTGTCACAAGCACAGCCTAATGGAAACCTTCTATGGCCAGGTTATTTGGAATAATAATAATAATGACTACTTAATGCAGTCACGGTCAGGTGGTGAGCAATGATGAACCCTGCTTTCCACTGCTGTGTCATGTTATCAGTGATGCTTTTAGATAACATTTGAACGATTTCTCAATTTGAGGGGAAGTCACAGGAGTTCACTTTTAAAAATGTAAAAACATTCTAATGTAAGTTCTCACGATGATGACGATGAAGACGATTCTGCTTGAAATGGCGCAGGAAGGAATTTCCTGCTGTACACAAGACAATATAATTTGTTAAATAGTTATTATTTGACAATGGAGTTTTCAACTACTGTGTTCCAGGGGTTGGAACCCAAATTATTTTCCAATGGTTTCGTTGTGAACAGTACCACTATTTTGTTTTTGTTCCGTTACACTGTTCCGACCAGAATATTACAGTTACAAAAAAAGTACCCGTTTTATATTGTTCATTTCTGTTCCTTATTTAACCTGTGAAATCAATATACTTTTTACATTTAGCTCATTAAATTACTCCTCCAATCAGTGCAGGTAGAGCAGCTTGCTATGGACCGGGAAAGCTAGTTGTTTACACGCTTGATGGACGGACAAGTGTAGGGCTTGAAATGCTACTGAATCTTGCGGGTGGGGAGAGAGCGAGAGAGAGGGCATGGAGGTGGCTTAGCTTGAAGCGCTGGGCATCATGATATGACGTGCATTATAATGTATTTAGGGTATTAAGGGCCTAGATTCAATCAGATCAAGCATTAAACGGCAATAGCCGACATCAACATAGCAGATGTTTTGGTGGTGTGGGAGGTTGAACTGTGTTGGAGCTGTCTAAACAGTAAGCAGCTGCTCTTGTGATCATTGTCACGAAGCCACACCTGTCCTACTCGCATTAGACGTTCAGAAGGAGCGTGTAGGCTAAATCAAAAATAATGGAGCTCAAAATGAAAATCATTCAAATAAATAATGAGGATTTCTATGAACATAATTGAGGTGTAGATTACATCTCACATTCCAGTGTTCGAACTTGTAAACAAGGCTGCATGGGATTCTCCAATGGCAATGTCCTCTTGAGATGTAATGCGGGTGAGCTTCTTGTGGATTTGACAGCTCTAACGCAGCTCAGACACCATCAAAACATACGCTATGCACATTGAATCAGCTCCTAGTAGTAAGCCTGTCATTCCTTCACTGATTTACATAACTATTGACAAGCTAGATAGATACCTATGGAGCAGAGGATAATATGGAGGGACATTTGAACGTCCAAAATTTTGGAACCACACCCTGGACCAGAGCTAGCTAACAGCTCATGTGTGCAGTGGCACCAGAATTCAAAATATGTCTTACCTTTTTTAATGAATCCAATGTTAAACCTGATAACTATAGTATCCTTAAAGGCAGGGGCGCAACTTTCACTGGGGATGCGGGGACATGTCCCCCCACACATTCTGCACTTCGAAAACCAAAGTTGCACCCCTGCTTAAAAGGAGTAGTTCACAATTTGTGTCCTGGCCTTGAAAGTAGTCTATGGGCTGTAATCCATTGGTCAGTTTTCTTTTAACTTCTTGGTGACAGGGGGCAGGCAGTATTTTCACATCCGGATGAAATGCATGCCCAAATTCAACTGCCTGCTACTCATCCCCAGAAGATAAGATATGCATATTAATAGTATATTTGGATAGAAAACACTCTGAAGTTTCTAAAACTGTTTGAATCATGTCTATGAGTATAACGGAAACCTGATAAATATGAGGTCACTCTCTTTTCAATGAATTTTCATTGGGAATCCAGATTTCTAAGGGACCTTCTTGCAGTTCCTACCGCTTCCACTGGATGTCAACAGTCTTTAGAAATTGGTTGAGGTTTTTCCTTTGTGTCATGAAGACGTAGCCCTGTTCAGAACACTTCAAGTGTACTGTTAGATAGAGGCGCGTGACCAGAAATCTAGCTACAGTTTGTTTTCCTCCTGTATTGAACACAGATCATTCAATCTTCAACTTTATTGATTATTCACGTAAAAAATACCTAAAGTTGTATTACAAAAGCAGTTTGAAATGTTTTGGCAAAGTTTACAGGTAACTTTTGAGATATTTTGTAGTCACGTTGCTCAAGTTGGAAGCAGTGTTTTTCTGGATCAAACGCGGCAACAAACAAAAAACGATATTCTGGATATATATCGACGGAATTAATCGAACAGGCACGTTTTGTGTCGCGCCTGCAGGATTGAAATATGCTTTTCTCTCTTTGTGTACGGAGGTGCTATCCTCAGATAATAGCATCGTTTGCTTTCGCCAAAAAGCCTTTTTGAAATCTGACATGCTGGCTGGATTCACAACAAGTGTAGCTTTAATTTGGTATCTTACATGTGTGATTTCGTGAAAGTCTGATTTTTATAGTAATTTATTTGAATTTGAAGCTCTGCATTGTCACTGGCTTTTGGCCAGGTAGGACGCCAGTCCCACATATCCCAGAGAGGTTTAATCAGACATTACAAGCTTCATCAAACTTTAGCCACTGCTAGCTAGCTAGCTACAAATCAGTGGAAGAGATGGCGGCATGTGAGCATGTCTTTTTAAAAGTAAGATCAAACCAAATATGGTGACTTAATTTCAGGTGACTTGGACATGTTGGTTAACATGCTCACATGCCCCATCACATCCTTTCACGATCATCGTAAAGAGGAGACCAAGGCGCAGCATGAGTAGAGTTCCACATAATTTTAATCAACTAAAACTCACCTAACAACAAACAACCAAACGAAACGTGATGCTACAGGTGTGCACTCAGGCATTTCAATGTAGACAAGATCCCACCGGGCTGATGACACACACCTCAGGGCAGAGAGGAAGCACAGGACGTACTGGACTGTGGAGGCGCACTGGAGACCGGATGCGTGGGACCGGTACAGGTGGTACCGGGCTGATGACACGAGTGTGGAGCGGAGGCACCACCCTTCCTGACTGGATGCTCACTCCAGCCCGGCAAGTGCGGGAAGCTAGCACAGGATGCACTGGGCTATGAATGCGCACTGGAGACCTGATGCGTGGGACCGGTACAGGTGGTACCCGGCTGATGACACGCACCTCAGGGCGAGTGTGGAGAGGAGGCACCACCGTTCCTGACTGGATGCTCACTCCAGCCCGGCAAGTGCGGGAAGCTAGCACAGGATGCACTGGGCTATGAATGCGCACTGGAGACCTGATGCGTGGGACCGGTACAGGTGACACCGGGCTGATGACACGCACCTCAGCATGCCCGCTCTGCAGCGCTCTCAATGCTAGCACCTCTCTTCGGAATCTTGCGTCGAGCTCCTCATCCGACTCCCTGACTGGCTCTGGTTCGCTCCATCGGCTCCGCCGACTGCTTCATGTGCCCCTGCAAATTTTCTTGGGGTTGCCTCTCGTGCTTGCTCCATTGAGCTATATCCTCGTATCATCGCCATTACGCTTCCGCTGCCTCTATCTCTTCCTTAGGTCGGCGATACTCCCCGGCCTGCGTCCAGGGTCCTTTTCCCTCCAGAATCTCCTCCCAAGTCCACTCCTCCTGTACACGCTGCTTGGTCCATTTTTGGTGGGATCTTCTGTCACAATCGTCATAAAGAGGAGACAAAGGCGCAGCGTGAGTAGAGTTTAATCAACTGAAACTCATCTAAAAAAACAACAAACAACCAAAAGAAACGTGACGCTACATGTGTGAACTCAGGCAACTCAATGTAGACAAGATCCTACAACACAAATTAGGAAAATGGCTACCTAAATATGATCCCCAATCAGAAACCACGATAAACAGCTGTCTCTGATTGGGAACCATATCAGGCCAACATAGACATACAAAACCCCTAGACATACAAAATCCCTAGACATACAAAACTAGCATACCCACCCTTGTCACACCCTGACCTAACCAAAATATATAGAAAAACAGATATCTAAGGTCAAGGCGTGACACATCCATTGATTTTTAGCTAGCAGGGGCTAGCTAAAAAAAGTTAGCTGAAGTTTGTAATGGCATAAATGTAATGTCAAAATGTAAATTTACTCCTAAATAGACATAGCTAAAAGTAATCATTTATTATGCAAAGGCCATAAGCAATACCTAGTAATGTGTCCAGAAAGATTCAAATGTCACCTTTCTGGTAAAAATAGTTATAAATTGCTGAGATGTAGTCACTTTTGAGGACACAAGCTCAAGTAAACAGTACAAATGCGAGAAAAAAAAATGAAAATATGAAAAATCATATATGTTTTTTGCCCTATTCCACAAAAGTGGGGGAATAGGGCTTTAAATGATTGAAATGCGTTCTAAATATAGTAACAATCAAGTTATAAATGACTCACTATGTGATTTCACCTGTCTTATAACTGCAAAATGAATATGATCATACTTAGTGACACTACAAAATTGTCACTACTTCAAATAACTGATGACAGTTTCTCCCCAGCATCCTCAGAGTGACGTAGAGATGGCATTCAAATGCCTACTGACTCTGAGCAACTTCAGCTTTAAGCACAAAGTGATTTTGTCCCTCTAAAACCAGGAGAAAGTGGTCTTGTTTCAATTCTATGAAATAATTTTGTATTTTCTAAATCCATTGGAGAACATCACAGCGAGATGGGACTGCTTTTGCGGCAATCGCTAGGCACTCCCGTTTCATATATGGTGTCAGAGGTGTACAGTAAATGTATCTTCAAAGTAAAAGTACTTTGAAGTGCTTAATAAGTAATTATTTGGGGTATCTGTGCTTAAATTTACTATTTATATTTTTGGCAACTTTTATTTTTTGGTCCAATTCAAGCACCTATCAATATAACACATTGTTATCCGTACTGCCTATGATCTCACAAAGATGAGTTAGAAAATTGTGTAAGAGTGCTAAAAGTACTTTGAAGTGCTTAATAAGTAATTATTTGGGGTATCTGTGCTTAAATTTACTAGTTAAATAAAAAATAAATGAAAAAATTGTGCCGTATGCTGGGTCAAAATTACCCTGCCTAATGTTTTTCTTTTTGTTGCATTGACCCCCCCCCCCCCAAAAAAAAATGTAAATCATCTAATATTCCAGGAATTCCTTAAATAATGTGTCTTTAATGTTCTAACATTCTAGTTTTGTTTTTTAATTTCTTATTTTTTAAGTAAAAATAGTTTTTGCATCACTACCCCAAGTTTTCGTATGTGGGTCAAATATGACCAGTATGTATTTCCTATGGAATTCACTGCATTGTACTCATTATTTTTGCTACAACAATACAATCTAAGTAAGTAAAAACGTATTTATTAAATATCTTGTTTCTAATGTTCATGAATCAATGTTTTAATTTCTCCTTTTTAACTCATTGAGTAAAAGGAGTTTCGTAAGGAGGCTCATAATAATGTTGCCAGATACTGTATACCACCAAAATGGGTTTACAGATGCTGGATGAGGAAGCCATTGGTGCCTCTGACTCAGAATCTGAGGTATCCAATTCAGATGACACAGGCTATGTGCCTGTGGGTCAAGTTGGAGATGTGGATGCACCTGGTAGTCCAGCTGTCCTAGATGATTCTACAGATGGAGAGGACTCCTCCTCTGAGGAGAGTGAAAACCAGTCAAATAGACTGAGTAAAAATGGGTCTTACTGGAGTGAACACCTCCCGCAGTAAAGGCAGGACCGGAAGCCATAACATCCTGAGGAGCTTCCAAGGGCCTGTGCCGGGGTCATCAGTTGTGTCACCAAACGTTGCCTGGGAGCTGTTCATTAGTGACAACATCCTTGAGGAGGTCCTAAAGTGCACAAACTTAGAAGGACGGAGAATAGCGACAGGACAGCAAAAGAAACAGAGTGGAGAGAGGTCAACAAAGAGGATGTTCATTAATTGTTTATGGTTCACTGAACAAGCATGGGAAACAGTGTTTAAACCCTTTACATTGAAGATCTGTGAAGTTATTTGGATTTTTACGAATTATCTTTGAAAGACAGGGTCCTGATTTTTTTGCTGAGTTTATAAGCCATCATGTCAGTCGGAAGATATGAGGACATCGTCGCTACCTGAGGCTAGATGACAAGAGGACCAGAGTGTTCAGAGAGGCAATGGACCACCTGGCAGCCTTCTGGTATGTGCGGATCCTTTTCCTGGCAAAGGAAGTAGAGGAAGGTGACTCTACTGCGTCACAGGGGATGTGCAACTTTCGTCCAGACGTAACGCTTGGCGTTCCATCCAAAGAGTTCAATCTTAGTTTTATCAGACCAGATAATCTTGTTTCTCATGGTCTGAGAGTCCTTTAGGTGCCTTTTGGCAAACTCCAAGTGGGCTGTCATGTGCCCTTTCCTGAGGAGTGGCTTCCGTCTGGCCACTCTACCGTAAAGGCCTGATTGTTGGCATGCTGCAGAGATGAATGTCCTTCTGGAAGGTTCTCACATCTCCACCGAAGAACTGAGGCAAAGGAAAGATGTGGGGTGATGAAAGAGAGCCATGCCACCACCACTCAGAGCAGCCAGGGCCTGAAGAGAAAGAGGTGCCAGCTCTGCCCAACCGTAAAGGATAGAAAAGTAATCTGCTGGTGTTCTCAGTACAACACACCTGTCCGCAAAGAGCACAGTCACATGCTTGTGGTTTGTAACACATGTATGTACTAATACAGCGTTAGTAAGCATCACACACATGCACACTTTGTTCCTTTTTTGATCTCTTTTAGAGAGATCCTTGATGAAAACCTGTTCCAGAGCACTCAGGACCTCAGACTAGGGCGAAGGTTCACGTTCCAACAGAACAACGACCCTAAACACACAGCAAAGACAATGCAGGAGTGGCTTTGGGACAAGTCTTTGAATGTCCTTGAGTTGCCCAGCCAGAGCCCAGACTTGAACCCGATCGAACATCTCTGGAGAGACCTGAAAATAGCTGTGCCGCGACGCTCCCCATCCAATCTGACAGAGCTTGAGAGGATCTGCAGAGAAGAATGGGAGAAACTCCCCAAATACAGGTGTGCCAAGCTTGTAGCATCATAACCAAGAAGACTCAAGGCTGAAATCGCTGCCAAAGGTGCTTCAACAAACTGCTGAGTAAAGAGTGTGCAAAGCTGTCATCAAGGCAAAGGGTGGCTATTTTGAAGAATCTAAAATCAAAAATATATTTTGATTTGTTTAACCCTTTTTTGGTTACTACATGATTCCATATGTGTTATTTCACAGTTTTGATGTCTTCACTAATATTCTACAATGTAGAAAATAGTAAAAAATAAAAAATAAAAAACTTGAATGAGTTGAAACTTTTGACTGGTACTGTATGTGTGTGACCATTTCATAAATGCATGATATGTGTGATTAATGCGTGATATGATACCATTTTGTAAACCCGCTGCCTGCCAGCAGACTACCTGCATGTACCAAAGGCTGCACCGTGTCCATTACAATGTAGGAAAAAAAGCTATCTTCTGTCTTTCAATAGTTATCGATATTACAAGGGCTTCATCTTATTCTTTTGAACTATTTAAGAATTCACAGCTGCAATTTATGGACTTTTGTCCAAACTTTTGAAATAACAATAGCTGAAAAAGTGAAAGATAGGCCAGTGGTTTCCATCTCTGGTAAATTCTTCCCTAAATCAATGCTTATGACCAATCCAGCTCCAGAACCAGACATAGAGCCAGCTGGCTAATCTTTTGAATAAGGTGTGGTAAAAAAAGAACAGCAACAATATCAGTGCCCCATTTGTTGATGTTCATCAACTCCATGTGGAAATTCCCACACCCAATTCGTGAATATGTATACGTAGCCTTCGTCATTCTTCGGAGGTGGAACCTAAATGTGCATTTGCTCTCCAGGACAGGATATTACATTGAAATAGTGATGGCAACTTCCTCTGGAGGGTCCTTTAAGACTTTTTCTCAAGTAGTATTTCACTGGATGACTTTCAATTTGACTAGGTTATGACAATTGAGTACTTTTCTACAACTGTGCAGTATTGCTTGTAGAGCTGCGAGGTTCACGGCCAGAGGATATCGATCCTTTGTCTGGATAGGCCAGTAAATGCGATGTGTAGCTCCCTGTGCAAATGAGGTGTCAGATGTCATATACTGCATCTCAGCTGAGAGGGGCATGTGAAGTGGGACAACCAGTACTTTCGGGGAGAGCACAGCAATTGATCTTGCACCATTCACAGAGTGCTCTGTACACACAAATGACAATTGAAACTGGTCAACAACCTCTCCAAGTCGCCTAAATAGGGGACTTATCATCTAATAAGTTTTTAAAGAACACTGAATAATGGATTACAGTTTCTCCTGACACATAGACTACTTTCAGGTTGAGGAACCATCTAACATCATGTTGTAAAATAGTGCACTTCTCTTTTAACTATTCTAGAAAACTATTTGGCAGGCAGACACTGGAAGTGGAAGTGTCTGAGTGACAGATTGAGTGTGTTGTGGGACTGAAAAAATATATACTTGGAATGTAAAGGAATGTTATTTACTGGTTACCATGCTTTTCAAATAGTGGTTCTGTTCCGGGACACAAAAGATCACTTTCATTCCCGTTTCTGTTATTTTTTTCCGGTTTCCTGTTCTGTTCCCAGAACCGGTTCCAACTCCTGCTGTGTGCCACACATATTAGCACGTAGATTTACATTGTACACAAGTGATTGGACATGGATAGCACCAAACCAGAGGACCTCCTTCCTCATGCCCCCAACACACCCCTTAGTCTACCACTAAAATAGTGCTATACTGCTACAAACTTTAATTAAGTCGTTCATCTCGGTTGACAGGCTGATCTGCAGATTGTGGTGCAGTTTGCCTTCCTGCATGCTCCTGCCTGACCTGATTCAAGAGAGAGAGAGAGAGAGAGAGAGAGAGAGAGAGAGAGAAGAGAGAAAATGAGAAAGAGAGAGGCAGCGTTGACAGAGATAGCTCGGCCAGCCTGTCACAGTAACAGTGCTTGGTTGTTCTTGGCACAGCTGTGGCCCCCAGGCATCGAGAGGATCTCCTTCCGATAAATACATGCTGATCGACATGATGGATGGCGAAGACTAACCTGGTGTCAGTGTGTTGTCTTTTCCAGGGAAACTGGAATCGACCCAGTATGCTTTGTCCCTGGCTTAGATGACCCCCTGGGGAACCAACTGCGGCCAGCATCTGCTGCTCTCCTCTGTAGCCTCTGGACAGAATGATACCCGATTAACATGTGAATGGGGCACACTCGCCGCCCCCACCGGCCTTTCATTCATTTCTTGATTGATTTAGCTATTCTAACCATTTCAGCTTTCAACCATGTGGCCAACGGATAGCTCACAAGTATACAAAGAAAGTGCAGATAAGCAACAGAGTGTTAAGCCTGTTTTTGTGCGAGAAAGAGGTCTCTATTGTGGGGAATGCACTGAATGAGAATGAGACAATATTAAAACCTCTCTAAGGTAGGGGGCAGCATTTGGAATTTTGGATGAAAAGCATGCCCAAAATAAACGGCCTGCTACTCGGGCCCAGAAGATATGGTATGTATATAACTGGTAGATTTGGATAGAAAACACTCTACAGTTTCCGAAACTGTTAAAATAGTGTCTGTGAGTATAACAGTACTGATTTAGCAGGCAAAAACCTGAGAAAAATCCATTCAGGAAGTCGTTTTTTTTTTTTTTGTAGTTTTCTATTCAATGCCATTACAGTATCCATTGATTTGGGACTCCATTTGCAGTTCCTATGCCTTCCACTAGATGTCAACAGTCTTTAGAAATAGTTTCAGGCCTGTATTCTCATAAATGCGGGAGTAAGACCAGTCTGAACGAGTGGACCCTAACGTGACGTAGAGTTTTTTCAGGCATTTCTTGTTTACCTTTTATATTGACGACGTTATTGTCCGGTTGAAATATTATAGATCATTTAGGCTAAAAAACAACCTGAAGATTGAATATAAACATCGTTTGACATGTTTCTATGAAATTTACGGATACAATTCGGATTTTTTTCTGATTGTTTAGACTGAGTTTGAGCCTGTGGATTACTGAAGAAACATGCTAACAAAACGGAGGTTTTTGGATATAAAGAGACTTCATCGAACAAAAGGAACATTTATTGAGTAAATGAATGTCTTCTGATTGCCACCATATGAAGATCATCAAAGGTAAGGGATTCATTTTATCTCTATTTCTGAGTTTTGTAACGCTTCTGCTTGGCTGGTTACTGTTTTTAATAATTTGTCAACTGGGCTATGTTCTGGGCTAGGTATGCTTTCGCCGAAAAGCACTTTATAAATATGACACTGTGTTTGGTTTAACAAGAAGTTAATCTTTAAACCTATGTAAAATATGTTTTGTTCTCTTAATTTTTATAATGAGCATTTCCGTAATTGAATTTGGCGCTCTGCAACCTCACTGGATGTTGGCCAGATGGGACGCTAGCGTCCCACATACCCTAGAGAGGTTAAAATGAATAATACATTTACATTTACATTTAAGTCATTTAGCAGACGCTCTTATCCAGAGCGACTTTTGGAAATGGTAATATAGGCCTAGAGAAAATAGAGTAATTCTCATACCAATAAGTGGGACTGCGAAACTGATTTTTGTCATTGATCTACACAAAATACTTGGGGAATTGTTGAATTGTGGTAGTAAATGCTGTCCCTTGACTTTGGCACCATGTAAAACATGACAAATAATACAGTAGGATACTAGAAGCACGGAACTAGAATCACAAGCATTTCGCTGCACTCGCTACACTCACATTAACATCTGCTAACCACGTATATGTGACCAATAAAATCTGATTTGATTTGATATACAGCGCCTTCAGAAACTGTTCAGACACCTTGACTTTTTCCACATTTTGTTACGTTACAGCCTAATTCTAAAATGGATAAAACATTTTAAAATACTCAGCAATCTACACATAATACTCCATAGTGACAAAGCAAAAACAATTTTTTGACATTTTTGTAAATGTATCAAAAATGAAAGACAGAAATACATCCTCTTTGCCATGAGACTCGAAATTAAGCTCAGGTGTATCCTGTTTGCATTGATCATCCTTCAGATGTTTCTACAACTTGATTGGAGTCCACTTGTGGTAAATTCAATTGATTGGACATGATTTGGAAAGACACACAACTTTCTATATAAGGTCCCACAGTTCACAGTGCATGTCAGAGCAAAACCCAAGCCATGAAGTCGAAGGAATTGCCCGTAGAGCTCCAAGACAGGATTGTGTCGAGGCACAGATCTGGGAAAGTGTACAATTTCTTTGTTGCATTGAAGGTCCCCAAGAACACAGTGGCCTCCATAATTTTTAAATGGAAGAAGTTTGGAACCACCAAGAGTCTTCCTAGAGCTAGCCGCCCAGCCAAACTGAGCACTACACCGGCTCTGACGCTCGTCGGATGTGGCAGGACTGGCAAACCAATACAGACTACAAAGGGAAGCACAGCCAAGAGCTGCCCAGTGACACAAGCCTACCAGACGAGCTAAACTACTTCTATGCTTGCTTTGAGGCAAATTACACTGAAACATGCATGAGAGCACCAGCTGTTCCGGAAGACTCTGTGATCACGTTCTCTGCAGCTGATGTGAGCAAGACCTTTAAAACAGGTCAACATTCACAAGGCATACAAATTACCAGGACGTGTACATCGAGCAAGTGTACAAGTGTCTGCACTGACATTTTCAACCAATCCCTGTCCGAGTCTGTAATACCAACATATTTTAAGCAGACCACCATAGTGCCTGTGCCCAAGAACACTAAGGTAACCTGCCTAAATGGACCCATAGCACTCACATCTGTAGCCATGAAGTGCTTTGAAAGGCTGGTCATGGCTCACATCAACACCATTATCCCAGAAACCCCAGACCCACTCCAATTTGCATACCGCCCCAACATATCCATGGATGATGCTTTCTCTATTGCACTCCACACTGCCCTTTCCCACCTGGACAAAAGGATCAATAAGCTAAGGACCCTGGGACTAAACACCTCCCTCTGCAACTGGATCCACCACACAGCCAGGTCTCTGACCTCCTCCCTATAGGCTGTCTCATTGTTGTCTGTGATCAGGCCTACCCCTGTTGTGTCATCGGCACACTTAATGATGGTGTTGAAGTCGTGCCTGGCCGTGCAGTCATGCGTGAACTGGTTGCATCACTGCCTGGTTAGGCAACTGCTCGGCCCCCGACAGAGGGTAGTGCATACGGCCCAGTACATCACTGGGGCTAAGCTCCCTCCCATCCAGGACCTCTTTACCAGGTGGTGTCAGAGGAAGGCCCTAAAAATTGTCAAAGGTTCCAGCCACCCTAGTCATAGACTGTTCTCTCTGCTACCGCACGGCAAATGGTACCAGAGTGCTAAGTCTAGGTCCAAAAGGCTTCTTAACAGCTTCTACCCCCAAGCCATAAGACTCCTAAACACCTTGACATTGACTCTGTACCGGTACCCCCCTGTATATAGTCTCGCTATTGTTATTTTACTGTTGTTCCTTAATTACTTGTTACTTTTTTTGCTTATTCTTATACATATATATATATTTTTTTAACTACATTGTTGGTTAGGGGCTCGTAAGTAAGCATTTCACTGTAAGGTCTACACCTGTTGCATTCGGCGCATGTGACTAACAACATTTGATTTTGATTTGATTTTGATCATGCTGTGGGGATTTGTATGGTGGTTGGAGCATCATGCTGTGGGGATTTGTATGGTGGTTGGAGCATCATGCTGTGGGGATTTGTATGGTGGTTGGAGCATCATGCTATGGGGATTTGTATGGTGGTTGGAGCATCATGCTGTGGGGATTTGTATGGTGGTTGGAGCATCATGCTGTGGGGATTTGTATGGTGGTTGGAGCATCATGCTGTGGGGATTTGTATGGTGGTTGGAGCATCATGCTGTGGGGATTTGTATGGTGGTTGGAGCATCATGCTATGGGGATGTTTTTCAGCGGCAGAGACAGCGTGACTAGTCAGGATTGTGGCAAAGGTGAACAGACCTCAGACTGTGACGAATGTTCACCTTCCAACAGGACAACGACCCTAAGCACACAGCCAAGACATTGCAGGAGTGGCTTCAGGACAAGTCTCTGAATGTCCTTGAGTGGCCCAACAAAGTAAATAAAAGGTCTCAATACTTATGTAAATGTGATATTTCGTTATTTTATGAATCAGCAAAAATGTCAAAAACCTGTTTTTGCTTTGTCATTATGGGGTATTGTATTTAGATTGATGGGGGAACAATTTCATCAATTTTAGAATGAGGCTATAACGTAGCTAAATGTGGAAAAAGTAAAGGGGTCTGAATACTTTCCGAAGGCACTGTATTTGTATGCATTGTAGAAACAACAGGGGACAAGCAAATTGGCTTGTTCCACTAGTGATGTTTGGAGGTGTAGTGACATGTTTTGGGGATTTAGAGAGAGCTATCTATTATTTTGAATGCTAGACAGTGAGCAAAAGTATTTAATGTATTTATAGATCAATTAAAGCAAAGATGTCTATTAAAATACTTTTTTTTTTACTAGCGTGTCCCTCAGTTGTGTGTAATTGGTGTGACCTCCTTGAAAAACACTGATTACAAAGATATGCAAGGACCTTGAGCATTCTCTCCAGTGGCAAACTGTTATTGGGGCAGGGGTCTATCTGAAGAAAAAAAAAATGAGCTAATCAAACTCTTTTAGTATGCCATACATTTGAGGATTCCATCAATAATTTGGTATATAAATCCAAAGTGTAATTTGAATTTAAATGAAGGGAAATAAAATAGACTAACTTTATTATCCATCCAGGATGGAAATGTTTCTTTGGCATCACCTTACATTAAAAGGATCACATACATTCTCACATTATACACATTTATACCAGTCAGTCCATCATACTGCATACACTAAAATTATGGAGTGCATTGATGCATTCACTCACAACTAACTGTTGCCCCATCTGCACTGGATAGATAAGTACATATACCGATACAATTGCATTTAGTATCCCAACTGCACAAGGAACAAATTCATGTTTGAGCACATTATTTTTGGCCATGGGCATTCTGAAGCGATGGCCAGAGGGAAGGCTCTCGAACTGAGGGTGTAGAGGTTGGCAGAGTTCACCAACGACAGCCAGGGCCTTCTTTTTGGTTGCCTTGTAGAACAAACTGCTCCTGTGCCTGTGGTCGACAAATTACTTTTTCTCCTCACGCTCAGATTACCATACCATATTGAACGTGAGGATGCTTTCCACCAAGCTGCTTTCCAGAACATCCTGGCTGAGCCCATACCCCATCAATTTCCTGATTAAAAGCTTGCGCTCGCTTGCTGGGTACTTTAAACACTTAACGACATCCCCTGGTTGTGTAATGGTCCTATGTGTAGCTGGTGTAGAGAGTCAGGCGCAGGACAGCAGATATGAGTAATCAACGTACTCTACTCAAAAATGACACAATACAAAGCAAATAATTGCTAGCCCACAAAAATGGATCGAAGGACAAAGAACAATCCCTCACAAACAAAACATGAGGAACAGAGGGTTAAATAATAAACAAGTAATTGGGTAAGTGAAGCCAGGTGTGTAAGACACAGACTGAACAAATGGAAAATGAAAAGTGGATCGTCGGTGGCAAGAAGGCCGGTGACGTCGACCGCCGAACGCAGCCCGAACAAGACCGACTTCGGCGGAAGTCGTGACAGGTTGAGCAAAAGGATTAATCATATCATTTTAGTAAATGTTTTTTTAAAGGATGATTTAGAACGTGAAGATGTACCCAAATACCTTTAAATAAAGAGAAAATAAAATTAAAAAATGGGGTATTTTTTTCTCTCCAAAATGCCAGGAACAAATGCCACCGCTATGAAAGAACAACACACTCCATAATGTCAAATTGAAAAGCAAATGCTGTAAATGTATACAAATAAAAAATATAAAAAATAACTAAAATGTCTTGGTTGCATAAGTGTTCACCCCCTTTGTTATGGAAAGATTACATAAGTTCAGGAAATAGCCTTATTAACAATTCACATAATAATTACATGTTCCTCAGTGTGCAAGGACTGGGAGTTTTTCAGATGAAAATAAACGGAATTGAGCTAAGCACAGCTAAAAATCCTGGAGGAAAACCTGGTTCAGTTTGCTTTCCTCCAGACACTGGGACATGAATTCACCTTTCAGCAAGACAATACTCTACACTAAATCTGCTTTGAAAATCTACTGGCAAGATTTGAAAATGGCTGTCTAGCAATAATCAACAACTAACTTGAAGAATTTTGAATAGAATAATGGGAAAATACTGCACAATCCAAGTGTGCAAAGCTATTACAGACTTACCCAAAAATACTTTCAGCTTTAATCGCTGAAAAAATCATAATAATTTGGGGAGTGCATATATTTGTCCTGTTACACACAACTCAATTCAACGTTGGTTCAATTAAAGGACGTGGAAACAATGTTGATTCAACCAGTGTGTGCCCAGTGGGAAGTGTGTTTCTTGCATAACCCAACTCCCCCACAGGGAGTGGAGTCAGAGCCGGAGTCACCATTGTCTAGCACCCCGGGAGTTAAGTGCCTTGCTCAAGGGCACAGAAACAGATGTTTTCACCTTGTCGACCCTTGACCCTTTGGTTACTAGCTCATGATATATTCATTATTTTTCATTAAAAATATTTTTGGGGGACATTAGAGTATTTTGTGTAGATCGTTGCCAAAAAAATAACAATTAAATCCAGTTTAATCCCACTTTGTAACACAAAAATAATTGAAGAAATCCAAGGGGTGAATACTTATGTATTCTACTCTACTTTCTGTAATATTATAGAACAATGCCCTAGAAGCCAAAAAAACAGCAAGGAAGGCAAGTAAATTTGATCCCTGTAGTGACAGTTACCTAGATTCAGGTCCAAACCAAGGTCATAAAATATATACCCTAAAGACAATGACAGGCTTTATAAGGAGAGAAAACCTTATGTTCCGCAAATCTAATAGCTTTTCTGTGCGAACATGATAAACAAATTATATCGGGGGTTGCTGGCCGTACTTTACAAGATTAGGCCGTAGAAGCCCAGAGGCTCAGGGGATTCAAAGGCCAGTGTTCCCACTGGTCCAGAAACATTTAGAAGGCTGGTTGCTTTAGTGCAATACAGTCCTACAGCCTAGCCATGGCTGTTTTCTGAAGAAACTGTTTCATTACTAATGCTGGAAAGACCATCCAAACTTCCAACCAAATTTACATTGAACGCGACAGAAAAAGTTCCAAAATGTACAGTGTGTTTCATCAGTCACATAGACTTCTTAGTGTACCCTGTGAAATTAATCTGGCAAGTTTGTTGGAAAGAGAACTGAAACAAGCTCCACAGCCAATTTATAATATCCTCAGATTGAATCAAACAAAAATAGGACAAGGTTTAACTCTGGATACATGTATTCAAAATATGTTTACTTCTCTAATGGACTTTACCACACTTATATGGATCTAGCACAATGCCGTTTACTTGCAAAGCATTCCTACTGTAAATGTGCTTCCTTTTACATCTCTCCAATGAAACAACAGTGGGTGATGGTTTTGATAAATAGTTGAGCCAGAAAGAAGTAGGCCTACTTAGGGGAAAAACTGGTTTGTGTTGGAGGCCAAGTGACGACATTGTGATGATCTGTGTTCGGCTCATATAAGAGTGGCCATCCTCCCAGAACACTCTTCAGAGGAGGCCAGATGGTGGTGATGATAATACATGGGAATGAACACGGAGAAAGAGCACATCTTGACTGAGACCACAAAGCACTGGAGATAAGGTGAGTTAGCCTCAAGGGCAACTGGGATCTTCGTGGAATGAGAAAGATAAAGGGGGGGGGATGTTTCGTTGCGATTAACGGTAGGGTTTTATGTTCTTTACGCTTATTGTATGAGCTGCATGCTACATTTGGGCAGGATGAATAAAGTTATTCTAAGGACGTGAAGAGATATAATTCAAAGTGGCTGAATTGGGACGGATCCAAGTAAAAAAGGTTGGATACACATCTCAACATATAATGTAAGGACCATTTTTATGGTCAGGAAAAGGAATACTGTATAAACATTGTGCACAGATAGACAACACACGCAGAAGCTAAACAGAGGACAAACTGAGCTTTTATTTTTTTTACATAGTTTTGAAAATGTGCTATTGCTTCAGTTATGGAATGTACCAACACGAGTCAGGGCACTACTCTTTTTCAGAATGAATCAAGGTCTAGTAATGTTAGCAGACTACTCATATTGCTGAGCAGTAGTCTATTCCCATCAGTGGGATGGTATCTGTTTCTTGTTAGTCATGTACAGTATTTCACATTTTCCACTGTTAAAAGTACAGGTATGACTCAGTACGGACAGGAAAAACCCACGAATCCTTATGTCACCCCTTATGTGGATTCTCAAATTGTGTCTCCTTTTCCTTAGGATGTTGAAGTTCAATAATTTCAAAAATGTTGGACACTGTGTGAACAAACGTGGAAAAAAGACTAATAGATAAATCGTTATTTTCTTCCAGTTTCCCAATGTTCAGGAACACAACCGAGAGGCTCCTCCCCACTGAGGACCCTCACTCAGAGCTGGATTGGACCGAGTTGGACCCCTATAACTGTACACTACTGTACAACTACACTGCAGCCTGGGACTGGCTCTCCACCTACCATCCAGCCTACCTGGTTCTGCTCAGTGTGGTGGGCATGTTGGCCAACGGCCTGGTTCTATATGTCTTTTGCCTGCAGAGAAAGCTATGCACTGTGGCCGATGTCTACCTGGGCAACCTGGCCGCTGCCGACCTGGTCATAGTGTCCTGTCTACCCTTCTGGGCCGCTACCATTGCTAACAGATACCACTGGGCGTTCGGCGAGCCAATGTGCAAGCTGGTCAACGTGGCCATCTCCATGAACTACTACTGTAGTGTTTTCTTCCTGGTGCTGGTTAGTGTCGACCGCTACCTGGCTCTTGTCCGGCCCATGTGCCAAAGCCGACTGCGGAGGGCGTCCTGGGCCAAGCGCATCTGCCTGGGAATATGGATCATGGGGTTCCTGCTGAGTTTGCCCATCCTGTTCTTCCGTAAGGTGAAATACGTGGCCAAGGCGGGAGTGACAGCCTGCTACTTGGCTTACCCCCATCCGGACTGGGAGATTCAGCGCAATATCACCAATAACGTGGTTGGGTTCCTGCTTCCTGTGATAGTGGTGGCGTACTGCAGTCGCCACATTGTGATCGCTCTGAAAAATGGCCAGATCAGAAAAACTCCTGGTGTGAGGTCAGAGAGGAAGGCCACACAACTGGTCCTGACTGTCCTCACAGTCTTCCTCATCTGCTGGACACCCTACCAGGTGGTGCGCTTCCTGGACACGCTGGATTACTTCCAGGTCACTCCAGGTTGCCTCTGGGGTCACATTCTGGACATTAGCATACAGCTGTCCACATACCTGGCATACGCCAACAGCGCCATTAACCCTTTCCTGTATGTTATTGTGGGGAGACACTTCAGGAAGAGAGCAAAAGAAGTGTTCAGGACAATGTTAAACCGCAGATTGACAGAGAAATCGTTCCTGACGGTCAATTTCACCTCAAGTGGAAAACTGGACACTCAAAGGATACAATGTAAACAACTAGTGAAACAAACTGTGATGATAAAATGTGAACAACTTGTGAAACAAACTGTGACGTGACAAGTGTCTGTCTTGAAGTCTGTCCGTCCGTCCATCTGAACTGATCCAGACTGAACATTTAATCTTCATCTTTTTTTTGTAAATATATTGTAAATATGTTCTTTCTTCTAATCGGATCGATATCCGTCAGTCGTTTGTGTGAGACCAAATGAGGTGAACAAGTGATCAGGGACTTCCAGATGATTTCTGTCTTTGTTAAACTTGTAATTACCTGAGGACATCTGTTCCGAATCATTAAGACCTTTATTAATACAAATAGTCCATTTATCTGTCTACAATATTCTACCTCGTAAGCAATCGAACTCCTGTTTTAGTTTCTTTGTTGATTTATGGAGAAATTCAGACTACAGACTCCATTCGGGTGCACGACACTGAAGATTTATGCTGTAATATAGGCACTAAATTACGACTGTCCAGTGTAGAAGATGAATCTAAATGTGATCTATGAAGCCTTTTATTGTCATTGAGACCCTTTTCATTTTGATGGAGTGTGCCACTATGAGAAATGATTCTCCCAGAGCAGGACTACGAATGGGACATATTGCACTGTGAACTAATTTAAATGTAAAAGGTCATTTTGTCCTTTAAAAAGCTCATATCATTTTTGCTTCTTGGCCACTAAATCAAAAGAGGGTCTGGTTGAAAGGTCTGTATTTCTTATCAATCCAGTGAAAAGAAAATATTTCGTTATTGCATAAAAATAACTTTTGTATGTATCAAAATGCTGTCCACTACCGTGATGATGTAAATAAATCAACGTGGGGTTTGAGTACTAAACAGAGCTCTATTACCCAGTAATCTTTGTGCTCTTTTGACCCAGACTAATACTTGTGTTATGACAACTCCTAACACTGATATACTGTTTGGATCACTTTGCTTGTACCAACAATCAGCTTGTCTCAGACCACACTGTTCTCACAATTCTTCTGGCTACTTACAGTAAGTACACCCTCTATGACATCCCTCTAATGATACATTCATCAAGTCTTAGACAACATATTTTATATTTTGTCCCCCTTCATAGTGGATGTTGAGCCAAAAATGAGAGTTTGTATGAGCATAAACTGAAAACATGTGGGACTCAATTTCAGATGCAATCCATGATGCATTCTCTAAACTTAAATGAACATTATTAAGAAACATCCCAATGTACCTGTAGTTGGCTGTAAGCTGTTTAAAGGAGGTCACAGAGTAATTACCAGAAAGGTCTTTCTCCTCTGTTGTCCTGCATGCAGGTTTTCTACTGTTTGCCCTCGTTGGTTCCGAGACAGATTGAAATGTTCTGCACAGGCTCAGTAGGGCCACTGTAAAATGGGCACACTGGCTCTGCCAATGGCAGCCATCAAATAGCTTTCAAGAGGTCTAATAGAGATTGGCATAGATTACGATGCATGTGTTTAATTCACCTCTAATCAGGGTGAAATACTGTTTAACTCAAACAAGTATATTTGCATTAAAGAAACACACTACCCCATAGACATAGCATGGCACTGCTCCATTACTCATTGTATTGCATGAGAAAATATGAGCTATAATAATAGCCCATCAATCTGCCTATGATCAGGTTCTTACGATCTTCACATGCAAACCAGGAATAGACTAATCTCCTTCTATGCCCCCTTGGGGTGACACACTGGCCATTATGATATTTTAATGGACAGATAATGATGTTGGAAGAGTCTGCCATGATGCTGCCATTAGAGATAATGCGCATCTGGAAATAACAACGACCGTAACATTGGGGCTCACTGTGCTTCACTGCTATTGGATTTATCATTTAGGCAGTTATTGATAGAATACATGAATAAAATGAGCTCCCTCTGGGCATGTAGTTGTTAGTACTGGGTTACAAACTGGGTTGTGCTCAGTCGGGACAAAATGTTTTGAAATGGAGTGGTACTACCTGAACATGTCCAATAAGAATACAGATCTTTGTCTTTCGTGGCTAAATGTTATGTTACAGTGTGCCCCACTGAGCAAGACCCTGATGTTAACCCATAGTACATTGATGAGTGTAGATGGACTTGGATCTGACGACCGTTCAGAAGGCAGCCACAAGAGGTCAGTATGTTACCACAGATTACAATCCATTGAAACGCACTCATAAATTATGTTTAAAAAAATAACAACTATGCTGTAAATGACTATGTTCAGACTACTTACATACAATGCACAAAGGAAAGCAAGGTTATATTCCTTATATGCATTTGAAAGCAAGACACACACAGGCACTCGCTGCAGAAATGTACCAAAAATAACAACTCGTATCACAAAAGAAATCATAACTACTGCAACTGTTTTTCATGACTTTGCTGTTCAGTCAGGACCCCATAATGGTATACTCATTGTGGTGGTATAATCAATGGTTTGATCATGATCAGGTATTTAAATTATAACTTTAAATATAGGACTTCCACAAGGCCTCTCTGTGTTCCCTGGCATACTTAGCTCTGATGTCACATACCACCTAGTTCAGCCAATCGGGCTTTAGCACATCATAAGACATTTACTTCTGTATAATGATCGGCTATGAAAAGCCAACTGACATTTACTCCTGAGGTGCTGACTTGCTGCACCCTCGACAACTACTGTGATTATTATTATTTGACCATGCTGGTCATCTATGAACATTTGAACATCTTGGCCATGTTCTGTTATAATCTACACCCGGCACAGCCAGAAGAGGACTGGCCACCCCTCATAGCCTGGTTCCTCTCTAGGTTTCTTCCTAGGTTTGGGCTTTTTAGGGAGTTTTTCCTAGCCACTGTGCTTCTGCACCTGCATTGCTTGCTGTTTGGGGTTTTTAGGCTGTGTTTCTGTACAGCACTTTGAGACATCAACTGGTGTAAGAAGGGCTACATAAAAACATTTGATTTGATTCGATTTGTATAACCAGTTGCCCCACTGACAAAAATGGGCATTTAGACAGCATATGCTGCCCCCTAGTGCTTACAGAGATACCATAGTATTGGCTACATCAGGAAATAGCTTTCAAGTTTAAAGTGTTTGTATTAGTCCTATGTTACGGTATACGCATGGTATACATCATCGAACAAAATGCTGTCTTGCAGGTTCCTTATCAACAGTGCAACAGCAATAAGAACTAGTAAAAAAAATAAGAATATGAACATAAAGTAAATGGCAGCAGAATATATATATTTTTAAAA
Organism: Oncorhynchus nerka; assembly: GCF_034236695.1. Taxonomy (NCBI): domain Eukaryota; kingdom Metazoa; phylum Chordata; class Actinopteri; order Salmoniformes; family Salmonidae; genus Oncorhynchus; species Oncorhynchus nerka. The sequence continues at coordinate 36,535,191 of NC_088419.1, read as the reverse complement.
TAAACATAATACACGTGTATTGGGGAAGGGGGAGCAAGTGTATAAATTGAGCGGTATAATACCAGTCTGGTAGCAGCAGTTGTGATGTGTGCTAAAGTGTGGAGAATCAGAGCAGGTGGTCAGATGAAACCACTTACAGTATGTGTGATAGTCATACATTTACTTACTCACATAAACACTGAGTATACAAAACATTAAGGACACCTGCTCTTTCCATGACATAGACTGATCAGGTGAATCCAGGTGAAAGTTGGGATCCCTTGTTAAATCCACTTCAATCAGTGTAGACGATGGGGAGGAGACAGGTTAAATGAAGGATTTGTAAGCCTTGAGACAATTGAGACATGGATTGTGTATGTGTGCCATTCAGAGGGTAAATTGACAAAACAAAAGATTTAAGTGCCTCTGAACGGGGTATGGTAGGAGGTCCTGGGCGCACTGGTTTGAGTGTGTCAAGAACTGCAACGCTGCTGGGTTATTCACGCTCAACAGTTTCCCATGTGTATCAAGAATGGTCCATCACCCAGAGGGCAAATAGCCAACTTAACACAACTGTGGGAAGCATTGGAGTCAACATGTGCCAGAATTCCTGTGGAACGTTTAGAACACCTTGTAGAGTCCATGCCCCAACCAACTGAGGTTGTTCTGAGGTAAAAAAAAAAAAAATGGGGTGCAACTCAATATTAGGAAGGTGTTCATAATGTTTTGTTCAATCAGTGTATACTTTTCTTTTAGACATATAGACATGGCTGGACTCATAAGAGACCATTAATTTTATTCCTAAGTATTTCCAATGCAAATGATGCATCTAGTGGTCTAGAGCTCTTGAACTTCACATTATTTCAACAGGTTTGCTATGAAGCGTGTGTATCTAACCACCACCATTCTCTGGAGGCAGACATCGCCACAAAAACACTATGAATGCCAGACGACCAGGCTTCAGTTGCCTTGGTAACAATACACAGACGTCTGGCGTATCATCTTAAACAGATTTCAGAGCTGTGAAAGTTGTCACTGCTAGTTGGCGAATGAACTCTCTGTCTCTACAGCCTGGAGAGTAATATACAGTTTAATCCTTTTCATATATGCTCCCTCTCTTTTCAGATCTTTACTTGCAGATATTCATTCATCTCTATGGACCTATGAATCAACCTATCCAATTTATAACTATGTCAATGGTGGTTTTGTACTGTACAGTCAGTTTGCTGGAAATTCAGGGGAGTATTTCTCCATACTCTGTTGTGGCCTTTACTTTCTTTTTCGATTATTGACAAGGGACATGAGTCTCTTTACTGACATCAAACAGAAAGTATAGATCTGAAGAGAAATCCTGACTCATACTATAAAGCCCTGTTTAAATCCACTCCTCTGCTCCTCCAGTCCTCGGTGCTGGGGCTCCTGTCCCCTCTCCCTCATTATTACAGTGCAGAGAAAAAACGGGTCTGAATTGGATACGGTTATTAATATGGAAATAGCCACTGTTTCTAGTCTGTTTTTGTCAACAACCAAGAGAGTGAGTCATGATGGGTAATACATTCCGCCTAATCCCTGGCAGAAGAGCCTCAGCTGGAGACAGACAGAAGCAACAGAAGCCTGTGGGATGTGCTCCCCACACAGCAGCAGACCTGTGCTTTAAATAGCATTTGTTTTCTTTCAGCATTTGGTTGAGCCTGCTTGGAGAGCCAGGTGGACGAGGTTTGAGGTTTGCACTGGTTGCTAGTCCATTGGGTTCCACTGTGCCAGACGAGCTCAATCGAGCACAGCTAACGTATTTGGAAGAAAACTAAGCCTATTTGAACCCAGGTCTGTCTCACCGTAACCCAGACGAAGAGAAGACTGTCACAAAGCCCACTGCCAGCAAAGCTTCTTAATCCTACTGTGACAAAGGACATGAGCATTGGACCAGGTAGACAATAACTGACCTAATAAAACAGACAGCGCACCTTCCAAATCTACAATTGAATACAAGTGTAACCTGAATTAGACATGACACCAGAGATGTGATTATTTGACCTGCTCAGTCCAACCTGCTGCATATCTTAGCCAGTTGAATGCATATGACATGCAGGAAGTGGAGGATGACTGAATCAGAGCAAGAAAGGTATTCATGAAATAGAAACAGCATATTCCTCCACTAGCAGCAATGGAAAAGGTATACGCAGGCAAACAGAGTTTGACTAAATCAAAAAACCAACCTAGCCTTACTCACATTCATCAGTCATCTAGACTAATGCAACATGGCACATCAAGGATTCTCTTTACCCAAACCTAATCCAAGTGATTTGTCCTCTTCACTTATTAGATTATTTATATGAAATATATAGCACAGGCTAGGCTGAGAAAGTCTCCAAAAGCACAGTGCTGGGATGCCTGGTGGGGTAATAATCCACCAGAGTCCTCCAATATTGACATAGTCTTGTCTGATTGGCTAAGATCATGTCCATTTAAGTTGTTATTCCATTCCAGATTTGTCACTAATCTCTTGTTGCACTTATAACTGAAAAACAAATGAAAAGCCATGTAAAGTCACACAATTATGGTCCCAGTTCTGACAATGACCTAGGAGTTGGCAAGACAGCACAAACAGGTCTGGAACCAGGGGAGTGAAAGCATACCCAAATACATTTTGGATGCCAACATTCATTAGTTTAGCGCATACACCATTTGTTAGAGTTTCAGATAATATCAGCTAGTGCTATCCTTCTTTTTGTGTATTCAAAGTTCCAACTTAGAAGTTTGTAGTCGAATGGCAAGAAGTTTGTAGCTGGACGCCATCTTTCATTAATTTGTTTTGCTAATGTTGTACTATCATACTTTTATTTGTGTATTAGCCTAAGAGATCGCTATTTCCATATTTACAAATTCTTGGAAACGTAGGCTACCTTTATTGCTCGTAATTTAAGAAGTGAATTGTTTGGTCCTTCTTGCCGTCCTCGGATGGCAAACAGAAGCTAAATCCTAAGTCAGTCCTTCGCCCCTACCAATTCGCTCAGAGGGCCCTCTGTCGTCACGTTGCTGACGAAACACAGGATGGCTTCAAGAGTGTGGAGGGGATTATATAAACCAATCAACTTCGGGACACACTCATGACTTGAATGCTTCAATTCAAGTACCACATTTAAATACTCAAACAAGCTTGAAATTCAAATGCAAAAATTCTCCCTGTAATTTTACAAGATATAAACCTCAGAAATGTATAAACATTTAATTTGGGAGGTATTTTATATGTTGCATGTGTGAAGCCTCGATATCAGAACAAATAATAATAGGCACGCCTCTCCATTCTTTAGTGTGAAATTGCGTTATGGGATACCGACTGTCTTTTGAAGCCGGCAGCGTAGCTGACTCGGTCAGAGTGGCTATCAGAAGGTCTAATTAGCCCCTACACCCTCCATGATTTGCACTGCCTCAGCTTTTGAATACTTTTGCTTATGGCAAAAGTATGAGTGAATGCGCAAATGGAGGAGCAAGGTGAAGGTGAAGGGGAAGGAGAAGTGGAGGATTTGGGATGCTAGCCAGAGCATAGTGAATGATAGAGGCCTCTAGTGGCCAAAAGTCAGTATTAGTATGGGCAGCGCCACTGAGGGCTTCCACCATGCTTATGCCATTTTAAAGTAGTCAAAGTTAGTTAACTGGTTGGGGATTCCTGGGGTTGTAGCCTCAATAGAGCTGCCCATGCTGTCACAGACACTATAATGGCACAGATGTAAAGATGAGTCCTCCATCTATCTCTATGATCCAGAGCTACTTCTTGTTCTTCTTTGAGATTTAATGGCTGACTACAACCTATACCTTGTATTGTATTGCCCCCAACTTCTGTACGGGGTAGTGAACTGGAGAAAAATAAAACGACAACATACAAGAAACTAAAATAGATTAATAAAAAAAACATCCCACTCCTTCAGTTACAGTCCAGTCAAGATCACATCCCTCAGGGGCATGGGAGGGGGGAACATCTTCAGACAGTATTCACTCTGCATTGTCTCAGCTGTTAGTTCCTGAAGACAGAAAAACCTGTCAGCCGCAGATAGAATTATGTCCAGTTTCTTGGACTTCTTGTTCGTTTAGGCAGTACAATTAATCACCTGCGCAATCAATGCCACAAATTCCACCTCCTGCATGATCAGTGTGTCAGTTTCCCCCAACTGGTGAACGACATTCTGAATCTCCATAGGCTGAGGGCATAAACTGTCATAGCTTCCTCAGCTCCACTCTCTCATTCAAATACTTCCTTCAACCTCCCTGTAGGAGACCTGCTTGACAGCCCTGACCCTTGCCACCAGCAGGGCATTCCGGGGATTTGGGAGAGCATATGATTCTTCAACAACACGTCCCCTGAACAGTATAGTGGATGGAAAGAGAGAGGAAAGCCTATAGGTTTTATTGATGTTTGATGAGTATCTAACTGATTTTTCTTTCCATTCATTACACAGTTCAGGCAATGTGCATCAACTACTCCTGGCATGTTCATGCTAACTCTGAAGAGTACATTTCCAACGAGACGCCCAAGATGATACCTTTTTACCTGAAATTGTCCAATATAAACTCTCATTTTCATTGCAAAACGTTTTCTGTTTGGAGTAAACGGTTTCTGTGAAAATGTTTTGCAACTGTTTGCTACGGTCTTGGTCTGAATGAACACACCCCGGATGAGGGCAATACTGGGAGAATAGGCATGCCTGTCATTCCTCTGCTAGGGAGACCGGCATGATTAATGCCTTGTTATTTTGAGTGCTACTTGTCTGCCTCCTCACTGACACCTCCACCGCCTAGATTGGCACTTCACATACAGTGATATACTGTATATTTACTTGTTAGATCAACCCATGTCTACTTGCTACTATTGGCATGTATTACTAAGGCAATTCGATTAAACTAGCCTTGGTGGTATAGCGTTTTCATTGTGACATATATTTGATGTAAAAGACATGTTGTGTGTTTCTGAACATTGCTCCCTGCTGTCTTGTTGACAGTATGACCAGGCGGTGCAGTTTACTGGGCACTACTCGCTAATCACTTTTGCCCAGTCATATGGTGGTTCATAGCCCTGCCCTTACAAAAAATCCTACAGGAATCCTGCAGTAATTCAATCTTTTGTGAAGGAATTGTGCAGGTGTCCTGCAGGAATCGTGTAGGATTGACAAAATCCTGCAGGAAAAGTCCCTGATGCTCCTGTAGGACTCCTACAGAAGTATGACTTACCTGCAGAAATGTTAAAAATCATGCACAAACATGACAATTCCTGCAAGAATCCTGCAGGACTGAAACCTGCAGGATATTGATATTCCTGCACGATATGGAAATTCCTGCAGGACATGGCAATTCCTGCAGGACCAAGAAATCCCAGCGCGAAACCTGCAGGATTTTGATATACAGTTGAAGTCGGAAGTTTACTTAGGCTGGTGTCATTAAAACTCGTTTTTCAACCACTCCACAAATTTCTTGTTAACAAACTATACTTTTGGCAAGTCGGTTAGGACATCTACTTTGTGCACGACACAAGTAATTTTTCCAACAATTGTTTACAGACAGATTATTTCACTTATCATTCACTGTATCACAACTCCAGTTGACTGTGCCTTTAAACAGATTGGAAAACTCCAGAAAATGATGTCATGGCTTTAGAAGCTTCTGATAGGCTATTTGACATCATTTGAGTCAATTGGAGGTGTACCTGTGGATGTATTTCAAGGCCTACCTTCAAACTCAGTGCCTCTTTGCTTGACAATCATGGGAAAATCAAAAGAAATGAGCCAAGACGTCAGAAAATAAATTGTAGACTTCTACAAGTCTGGTTCATCCTTGGAAGCAATTTTCAAATGCCTGAAGGTACCACGTTCATCTCTACAAACAATAGTACGCAAGTATAAACAACATTGGACCACGCAGCCGTCATACCGCTCAGGAAGGAGGCGTGTTCTGTCTCATAGAGATGAACGTACGTAAAACGTACGTAGAAAGTGCAAATCAATCCCAGAACAACAGCAAAGGACCTTGTGAAGATGCTGGTTGAAACAGGTACAAAAGTATCTATATCCACAGTAAAACGCGTCCTATATCAACATAACCTGAAAGGCCACTCAGCAAGGGAGAAGCCACTGCTCCAAAACTGCCATAAAAAAGCCAGACTACGGTTTGAAACTGCACATGGGGACAAATTTCATACTTTATTGAGAAATGTCCTCTAGTCTGATGTTTGGTCATAATAACCATTGTATTGTTTGGAGGAAAAATGGGGATGTTTGCAAGCTGAAGAACACCATCCAAACCGTGAAGCACAGGGGTGGCAGCATCATGTTGTGGGGGTGTTTTGCTGCAGGAGGGCCTGGTGCACATAATTGTATATATTAGCTAGATAGTATTTGATTTAAAAAGTGTTTTAAACTCTCCTTTACAATTTACAACAAGAAGATGAATAGTCATGTGACATCTTGGTCACAGTGGGCAGTTGAGGAAATGGCTGCAGGCAGATTAGCTAGCTAGTTGAAGTACTGCTAATAGTATACTTTTATTTTACTGGTAAGGAGTCAGAGAAACATACTAAAACTAGAATAAATGTTTATATGAACATGTTAGGAGGTAGCATAGTTATTTTTTATGAGTATGTTAGCTAGTTTAGCTAGCATGTTCTTTACCACTGGCTGTTAGCTAGCCAGCTAGCTTTGGCAAAATAAATGCATTTAAAATTTTTACTTCCATGGAAGGTGACAAATGACATTTGATATCCTGTTTATGTCTCTATCCCAGAATGGAAAATGTGAACATGAATAACAAGTAACAGAATCGATTTTCTCAGTACCTGTTAGTGAATTAAGCTGACATCGACCAGAATAATTTTACGCAGGGTCCTCTTCTCGCAAATTGCTTGGTCTGCTGCTACATCGTTGTGGACATATGACAGGTACGGTTTCATGCATTGTACAGAGGCTGAAGCAAAAAGTACAAATAAAAAAACAGATATTTTGCTTGCCGTTTAAAAATAATAAATAGCCAGAATAGTGGTGTTTCACTGTGAAGCTAATATTGCATGACATTAGTACTGCTTGTGTTTTATTTACAATGAGTAGGTTTGCATTGAGAAATTCATACAACTATAACACCCATGCATATTATTAAATGACACTGCTATTCACGATAGCTTGGTTTTATATACAACTTACGCATTGATAACTAAATTATAGACGATATGATGCAATACAACTAGATTAGAAGGCCTAGACTAATTCATCCTAATGTAAGATAAATGCATTGGATACAAAATAAACGCTGGCATATTGTAAAGGACCATGTACAATTTCTTTGTATGAATGCATATCAAACAGGAATATGTATTCAATTAAATGAATACACTATTGTAATATTATTAAATACATTTCTCTCTCCCTGCAGGGGATTAGACAGATGATCTGCAGCCCCCAGATGCCCAAGCCTCAAAACCAGAACTGTGGGGAGACATCAACACTTGTTATTTTTAAGAAATATTAAACCTTTTATGGGTTTTCCTCTTATCTGTGCATGAATGCTTAGAACATCGTCCATTGTACAACAGTTTTATTAGTCGTATGTTGGTAGCACCTTAATTGGGGAGGACAGGCTTGTGGTAATGGCTGGAGCGGAATAGGTGGAATGGGATCAAATACTTAAAACGCTAAATGCTTACTTACTTCTTCTCGACAATGCAACAACAATAATACATAATAATAAAAGATAAGAATACGAACATGAAGTAAATGGCTCAGTAGAATAGAATACATTTAAAAATATAGAAGTACAATACAGGAAGGCACAATTTATTATTCCAATATTTACACATGGTTTGTTTAAATTGTGCAGCATGTAGCAATCATAATAAGAGTGGTAACAGCAGTTGTGTGCGTATGTGTGAGTGTTTGTTTGCTAAGGTGCAGAGAATCAGAGCAGGTGGTCAGTCCAGTTCAAGTGTTTAGCAATCTGATGGCTTGTAGATCGAAACTGTCTCTGAGCTTGTTGGTATCAGACCTCATGCTCTGATATCGTCTGCCCGACGGTATCTGGACCCACTGTTGGTAAGTAGGGGTATAGCTTTAATACACTAAAGTGCATAATGGGTAACGTAGTAGGTTAACATTAGTTTTCATTGCAATTGTTGTTGTGGGGAGATGTAGCCAAACTGTAAACCACGCTCTTTTTCCTCCGTTAGCTCACTTTTTTATTTTGTCATTCAGATTACCTCACATGGTGTACAAGTTTAATAAATGTAAACTATTTCAGTGCAATTCCAGACTAACTCGTCATTAGCAGCGGATAAGATCAACAAATGTGGGAATGACCCCAGAGCATCCGTAAATTGCTCTGGCCCTGGAGCTAGCAAGTGAAAGCTCCCCTGAGCCGTCCCGACTACGGTCTGGAGGCAAGGCAGGAAAGGTAACACTGGGAGCTCGTCCGGGATTTATCCTGCCTGAATCGGTGAGTTATTCACATTCTACCAGAATATCAAAGAGAAATAAAACCTTTAAAAAAAAAAAAAAGAAGAAGTTAATTATCGTTGTCGTAGTGGCTGACATTCTAGCTAAAGTTGTGAAATGGCGGCTACACGCAGGAAATCTGTTATCATGACAATCTATGTGCTACTCAAACGCATTCATGTCGCTAACTACAGTGAATGAAGACATGAAATCACAAATCTCAACTGGATGTTCGAATTTGATGTTGCAAATGCTAACCGTAACTGCAATCCATTTATGCCAAGTTCAGATGTAGCTAATTTGCAGCCAGCCGCAGCTAATATGACTGACTCGTGCCGTGAGTCAAAGATGTCTCCTCAACAGCCAAGGAGAGAAACTTATCCATTCGAGTCTCATGAAAAATGGAAATGTTGAGTGACAGTGGAATCGAATCACAACCAAAACTATGCCTGCAGCTGAAAAAGCTATCTCTGGAAATGTTTCAACCAACTACTGAAATGCTGTATACTCAATGCACTAAACCTTTAAACTCTGCCAACCACAGACTCTATGCAGCGAGTACATCTGAAGATGTTGCTTAGTCCCATTACCCAAGAGTTGGATGACACCAGCTGTAGAGCGGAGTCAGAAACCTCCAAAGTCCAGCTTCAAGCCACGCAAACCAAAGATTGGTGAGAGCAAAAATACAAATTGGAACGAAATCAGATGCCACAACTGCCAAGGCATTGGACACATGAAACGGAGCTGTCCATCACCAATGAAGCCAGCTAAGCCGCGGGTAGTCCCTGAATCGCCCAATTCCACCGAAAGACAAAACACACCTGCTGTTCTGTGTCAAGGGCACAGGTCCCAAAATGTGTATCCACCTACTAATGTACAAAATGGAGATACGTGCTCTTTTGGAACACAAACTTCCGTGAACCTGTCAGAGGCGACGTGGTGCTGAGCCCAATAGAAGGATTCATTGAGAAGCATCGTCTACTGGTGGCATGGGTTGTGGTTGACACACAGCCCAATAACCAAATCCACAGGCTCTACAACCAAGGAACAGAGTCAGTGAAAGTAAAGAAGGGCGATATATCCGTATTCCTCCAGGGCTCGTTGTACTCACACCCAGAATTGAGAACAGCTGTGTATGCACCTTCAGTCTGTTCTTCGGGTTGAAGTAGGTCACACTGATATTTCTTCCATGTCACCAACAACAAGTCTCGTCTCCCCAGCGGTTCCTGCTCACTTACCGTCGGTGTATAAGGAGAGCTCTGCTGCGCTAAATGCAGACAAATGTTGTGGGCTGGCTCAACTCCTTAGGACCTACGGGACCTCTACTGGACCCACTAATCTTGGTTGCACTAGTCTTGTTCAGCATGACATTCAGACGTTGCCTGGGCCACCTGTGAAGTGGCAGATGGCATTCAAATAGCTCAATGCAGATCCAGCAAAGTCTTGAAACTGGAGTAGCGTCTCCAAGCCATGGGAGCTGGGCTTCAGCAATAGTAATGGTACGCAAAAATGACCAGACATACCGTCTATGTGTGGACTGCAGGGATCTCAATGAGCATACTGTTAAGGATTCATATCCACTTCCTCGTATCCAAAACACTCTAGACCCTGTCATCAGACAAATGGTTAACACTTTGGACTTAACGTCAGACTAAGGGCAGGTAGAGCTTACTCCCAGGGCTCATAAGGTGGCCACTTTCTGCAGCAGGAAGGACCTGCCTAGTATATCTAGATGACATCGTCATCCTGGGAAGGGATGACACGGAGATGCTCCAATGATCAGCTATGCCAAGCCAACCTGAAATTGAACCCCTCCAAGTGCTGTCTCTTCCGCCGACAAGTAACCTACCTTGGACACATTGTTTCCGAACACAGCTTCGCCACAGATTGCAAAAAAAATCAGAAAGTCCAAGAATGGTCCCAGCCTACCTACGTTTCAGAAGTCTGTCAGTGCGTCGGCCTGGCCTCCTACTACTGACAATTTGTCAAGGATTTTGCTGCTGTAGCCAAGCCCCTTCGTGAGCTTACAAAGAAGAATGCTCGTTTTCCGGTGGACGCCAGAGTGTCAGGAGGCATTCAAATAATTAAGGAAGCTACTCACCACCACACCCGTCTTGGGCTATCCCATCAATAGCGGCGACCTCATCCTCGATACAGACAGCAGCATCTTCGGCATTGGAACAGTCTTGTCCCGAATTCAGGACGGTGAGGAACGGGGACTAGCGTATGGGAGCCGGCGGCTGTCCTCCACCCAGCAAATCTATTGTACCACACAGAGGGAACTACTGGCAGTAGTGGAGTTCACTACACACTTCAGTCAATACCTGCTCGGAAGACAGTTTATCGTGCACACCGACCACAGCAACCAGAAGGCCAATTGTCGAGTTGGCTCGAGAAGAATGGGGAGTATAACTTCAAGGTCATACATCGTCCAGGACGACAACATAAAAATACTGACATCCTGTCCAGGAGGCCCTGCCGCCAGACTTTCCCCTGCACTACACAGGACCGTTTCCGGTACCAAGAAGTGTAGTGTGACCTCGGCCCCAAGCATAGATGATTACTCTGGGGAAGCTACTTCTATGGAGCTCCGCTCAGTGGGAGTAGGAGAATACCCCAGTCTACAGCCTGCACTCCCTGGAGCTTCTGGTGCTGCCTTCAATGTGGAGTCGGGTCATCGGGACAGTGAAGATGACATGTCGGACGTGGACAAGATTTGCATCACTGATGCAAGTAACATTGTTCTGTTCCATGGATGGGCTACTGAGGAATTGTGTCAAGCTCAGATGGCTGACTCTGACATGGTCCCCGTCAACAGATGGCTCGAGGAAGGACAGGAACGCCTAAAGGAGCCAGTGGAAAAGATTATGTCAAGGACGGCATTCTCTTACGGCGCTTCTACTGCATGACAGCCCAGTAGGCGGTCACTTTGGCGTGGAACGCACACTTACCAGGCTGCAGACAAGATACTACTGGTACTGAATGAGAGAGGATGGCACACTATGGTGTCGTACATGTCCGGCTTTAGCGGCACAGCTGGTACGTCTAGGAAGCCCCAAGAACCTATGGGCACTGTCCGCGTGGGAGTACCTATGGACAGGGTCGCCATTGATCTCATGGGCCCCATGAACGAGACAGAACACAACAATCACTACATATCGGTGGTTCAAGACTATTTCACAGTGGGTGGATGCCTACCCTGTGCCCAACGATCAAGCTGTGACAGTGGCTGAAGTTCTGACCGCTGAATGGGTGTGCCTCTATGGAGCACCCAGGCACTCCACAGTGATCACGGCTCCAACGTCTAGTTTGAAGTCTTCCAAAGAATGTGTGATCTGTTAGGAATCAAAAGACTCGCACAACCCCTTTCGGATTACAATCTCATGGGCAAGTCGAAAGATTTAATGCCATTCTACAGAAGATCTTAGCCACCACCACAGAATGTTGTCATTGGGACTGGGACCCCATGATTCCATCCGCTGTGATGGCCTATAGAGCAACAAAGCACAGCTCAACAGGGTTCACTCCGAACATGATGCTCCTTGGAAGAGAAGTAACAGAGCCCCTCGACCTGGTGGCTGGCTTGCCACCCGGTCATGAGCACGCCAAGACCCATCCACAGCATGTTGCACAGCTACGAGACAGATTGGAACTTGCTCACCAGATTGCAAGGGAAGTGCTGGGTCAGTCTGTGGAGGGTGCCAAAAAGCAATATGACAAGAATGTCGCGAGGATACACTATAATGTTGGTGACACATAATGGTACTTCATTAAAGGAATAAAGTGGGTGCGAGACACAGTTAGGAAGTTCCTACCATCCTATGAGGGTCCTTACTTCATACTGGGCCAGCTGGACAACCTGGTTGACCCGGATCCAAAAGAGTCTGAGAACAAAGGTGAAGGTTGTTCATCGTGACAAACTCAAGCCGTACAACTCCTGCATGACTAGACAACGGCTGGGTGTTCACACACGCCAAAGCATGGCACCCTGCAGAAGTCTTGTCACTTGTTCTGGATGCAGGTCTCCACGACTCTGATCTGGATGTACCCAACCTGTTAATTGACGATCAAAACCATGACAGTGGAAGTGAGAAAGACGCAGAACTTTCTTCTGATACCTCTTCTTTTGTGAGTGGGTCTGCAACACCAGATGGAGTTCAGTCTAGTGGGGGTAGCATAATGCAACAAGACCAAGCATGGACTGTTACTCACCCTGCCTTGTGTCCGACACCCAGTCGGAGGCCCAAGAGGAACAAAATACCACTTAACAGATTAGGTGATTGGGTGGTTCCTTGAAACTGTTCTGAGACGTTGCTGCGTTATTACTGCTGAGCACCCTGAAGTAAATGGGACGGTAAAAGCTTTATATTCTATGCATTGAGTCATGGGCCATTTATGTTTTGAGAACTCTGCTATTTTGTATTGGAAGAAAGACAAGTATTTTTGTAAACAGAAAGTAATATTCTTGAAATAGAACAGTTCTTGTAAGTTGCGAGGTTAACCTTTATCCTTTTCAGGAGAGATAAATTGGGATGCTGCATTCACACTGGCATAACAGTGCTCCCGAGTGGCGCAGCAATCTAAGGCACTGCATCTCAGTGCAAGAGGAATCACTACAGTCCCTGGTTTGAATCCAGGCTGTATCACATCTGGCTGTGATTGGAAGTCCCATAGGGCAGTGCACAATTAGGGCAGTGCACAATTGGCCCAGTGTCGTCCGGGGTTGGCCGTCATCGTAAATAAGAATTTGTACTTAACTGACTTGCCTAGTTAACTAAAGATTCAATATTTCTTTTAAATACACGTGCAAGCCCCTTAATGGACTGTTAGGTACTGGAACCACTGGATTGCCTTCCTTTCTCTAGGTATCCTCATCTTAAACCAACAGCCTTTGTATTCTGCTACCCACCACTCCATGTGCTTTTGTGAAATTAAGGAACATTAACTGTCTTAATGGACTGTATAGACTGTTTGCTCCGTCAAGTGGAGTTATCACTGAACAGGACAAGTTCAGAAGACTTTAAATCAAATCAAATTAAGTAACATTTTATTGGTTACATACACTTGTTTAGCAGATGTTATAGCGGGTGTTGCGAAATGCTTGTGTTTCTAGCTCCGACAGTGCAGTAATATCTAACAATTTCACAACATATACCCAATACACACAAATCTAAGTATCAATGAACGGGATTAAGGATATATAAATAATATTTATATATTCTTAATCCCATTCCTTTACTTAGATTTATATGGACACGCAATGTCAGAACGGCATAGACTAAGATACAGTAGAATAGTATAGAATACAGTATATACATACAGTATGTGATGAGTAATACAAGATATGTAAACATTATTAAAGTGACTAGTGTTCCATTTGTGATTTCAAGTCTGTGTATATATTCAGCAGCCTCTAATGTGCTAGTGATGGCTATTTAACAGTCTGTTGGCCCTGAGATAGAAGCTGTTTTTCAGTCTCTCGGTCCCAGCTTTGATGCACCTGTACTGAACTCACCTTCTGGGTGATAGCGGGGTGAACATGTAGTAGCTTGTTTGGTTGTTGTCCTTGATGATCTTAATAGACTGAAAAGAAGGGAAAAAAAACTTTCAAGAGACCAAAGTGGTCCATGTAACTGAAATGAAAACCATTGTGTGTCGCGCCTTTGTATGAGTGTTGGAGTGGTGTTAGATCTAATCACCATCCAGAGTGCTGAAGTAGGGGTATAGCTTTAAAACACCGAAGTGCATTATGGGTAACATAATAAGTTCACTTTCATTTTGATGCAATTGTTGTAGTACGAAAATGTAGCCAATTTGTGAGCCACACAATTTGTGAGCCACAAAACGTATACCTGTTTGGTTTGCTTTCCCCGTGAATAAACTCAGACCTATGCAGAAACAGTGCTCCTTTTTCTTTATTTTCCCGGATGTATTGAAGTATCCCGGGGTAGGGACATTTCCTTGGATCTGGTACTAGGCTAAGACAATATTGCATAATTACAACAAAAAAATGTAATTCATGAATGCACTTCGGATCTTATCATTTTCCACAGAAACTCTTTTGGTCACAGCCCAGGAGTGTTCTACCAAGCTAGACGGATGGATGTACATTTTTGTTCTCCATTCTTTGCCCTTCTTTGTTCTTCTGTGGATCTCTCTCTCACCCTCCCATTCTCTCTGTCATTGTTCCTATGGTTCTTGGCCCTCTCCCTTAACCTCCCTCTCCCTCACACTTTCATCCCGCTGACGGTGGCTTTTATCCTTTGAAGTTGTTTCCCCGGAATATCTTTCCAGAGCACTTTTCTCTTGTTTTCTTCCTCTGGCTAAATGGCTTAACTACAAAGGACAGCTCCCTTTGTTCAAATACAGATGAGGATGAGCCTCTTCTAGTTTCCATTGATTTACTGTGCAGAGAGGAAGACCTCTTCATCACGTCATACTCACTCCAGCCTCTATACTAACAGCGTTAGTGAGAGCAGAGTACACTATACTGTACATGCATTAAGGATGGTTTATCATCAGTATCTGCATCAGTATGTCTGCATCTGTACTCTAATCAAAATGGTTGTTTGGAATAATCTGATATGACGGTTGAAGTACGATGAGAGTAAACATGGAAAATCTCTGTCATTTCAGGTTTATTGATCCTCTTTGGGAGTGAGGAAAAGGGGAGCGACCCAGAAGAAGGGGTGGCCCTAAGCTTGTTGTGTTGTTTGTTTCTTTGTCTGTGCGTCCATCCATGCATCTCTCTGTCTATCAGCTCATATAGGCCTACCAGCAATGGGGGAGAGGCCCGGATAGACACTTTATTGTTTACAGTAACAGAGAACATCTTGTCCGCTGAGACTCACGTGTGACGAGGCGAGAGCCAGCATCAGTACAGCTATTATATGCAATGCACTATATTGATTTTCTTACATGACGCTTTCGTCTAACAGGCTATTGAGAAGCCTGTTAAAAAAAAATGTAAAAACTGTTGCGTAGAAAGTGTTTGCGTGGGTGGATGGTTAGTTTGTAGGCCGATCATGGACATGCAGAAACTCACTCAGCTCAATTACAAGGACGACGGTTTCCATGGCAACCACTCACCGTGCCGCATTACACATTGTGGGATTCGTTTGGCCCATCTTCTCAAGGACTCTTAACCCTGTGCGTCTGCACGTGAGCGGTGCGTGTATTTGTGTATGACAAGCGCGTGTGTATGTCGTCTTCCTCTTCAAACTGTACCCCATGTACTCCTCTACTAAATCAAAATAAATTCAAATAGAATCAAATAGAGTCAATGCATTGTGTCCCTGTTAGAGGGTAACGCTGTAGAACATACGCAGTTGTTGAGGTAAGACACAGTTCAAGCTACGGGCTTAAGCGGCAAAGTCAATGTTACTAGCAGCGGACTGATCCTTGAAACATTTTCCCAGTTAGTCACATGACCAATCTTTAACTGCCGCAGTGCTATCATAACACTGTCAGAGTTGGCTACACCCATGACTGGCAAAGGCAATTGTGATTCTATGGCTGTTCCCCTACTGACAGATATCCTGGAGTTTGATAGAAGGAAAATACCCCAGGCCAAGCTGGTAAAGATCATGACTCATTCATCACTATGAGACTTGGGGCATCAGTGAAGGAGACGGCCTGAGGTGACCATATGGCACTGCAGAATAGCACAGCTGGTCTTCAGTCTGCCTGACTGGCACTGACCAGAGTGACTAAGGGAGACGATATGAAGGGTAAGGGTGCTCAAGTCATCACGGACTGGGGATATCATTAACAGTAGAAGTTTGTGCCAAACCAAAACAGAAGTATAGAAGACTGGCCTGAAAGTTATACCCTGAATAGCTGAGCCTCTATAAATCATTAACACTGAACGGGTTCCCACTGTGCACACACTGGTTGAATCAACATGGTTTCCACGTCATTTCAATGAAATGATGTAGAACTAACTTGAATCGACCTCTGTGCTCAGTGGCTTGGGTCTTTGAGTGTGTTTGTTTGTGTGAATGCATGTATGTAAATACGTGCGTTGGCGTGTGTGTGTCCCTGTGTGTGTTCAATGTTCAGTAACATTCCCTCTGTCCTCGGCGACCCTGCATCATTGCCTGTCCTCCTGAGATCACAGTGACAGGTGGGGTGGGAGTTCAGACACACTGCCAAGGCAATATCTCTGTGTGGTACTCAGGGGAACCCAGGAGAACACCCAGGAAGTCACGGTCGTTGACTTGCAGGACATTTATAGTAGTCACAGATAGACTGACACTGTGGCCAGTGAGCCTGCGAGAGGACTATTTTAGGTAGTGTTTTGAAGTTCGGCAACACTTTCAATCATCCTACTGATGACAAATATTCTATTCGATTTGATTGCCTGTACGGATTTATCCTTAGCAGGCTTGGGATTTTGTGGTTTATTCAACAACACGTCTCCTTTAATAACCTGTGATTTTCCTCCGTTTGTCATGTCTGTTGCAGTAAGCTACCCACCTGTGTTCCTGTGGCTGAAGACAAGTTACACCAGCTCTGTCAGGAGGAATGGGCCAAAATTCACCCAACTTATTGTGGGAAGCTTGTGGAAGGCTCCCCGAAACGTTTGACCCAAGTTAAACAATTTAAAAGCAATGCTACCAAATACTAATTGAGTGTATGTAAACTTCTGACCCACTGGGAATGTGATGAAAGAAATAAAAGCTGAAAGAAATAAATCTCTCTACAATTATTCTGACATTTCACATTCTGAAAATAAAGTGGTGATCCTAACTGACCTAAAACAGCATATTTTTACCAGGATTAAATGTCAGGAATTGTGAAACACTGAGTGTATATGTATTTGGCAAAGGTGTATGTAAACTTCAACTGTACATATTTAACAGCTCAATAAAACACAGCAGATAAAATACAGGAAAGCTTATATCATCACAACCTGTTTTTATTGTTTCTTCCTATTCCTGTGATCATAACCTAGCCAGGTTTACATCAAAATACACATGCACAATTACTGATCATTGAACGTCTCACCCAAGTTCTAGCTATAATCTGTAAACCTATCTCGAGCAAGCATTTACTTCACGTGAAAAAAAGCTGAAGTTCAGTAAATGCGAATTATATCAAATCACATTTTATTTGTCACATACACATGGTTAGCAGATGTTAATGCGAGTGTAGCGAAATGCTTGTGCTTCTAGTTCCAACAGCGCAGTAATATCTAACAAGTCATCTAAAAATTCCCCAACAATTACCTAACACACACAAATCTTAAGGGGTGAATAAAAATATGTACATGTAAATATATGGATGAGTGATGGCGAAGGTTCAATAGATGGTATGAAATACCCTATATACATGTGATATGAGTAATGTAAGATATGTAAACATTATTAAAATGGCATTATTTAGAGTGCATTGTATGAAGTGAGTAGTGATCCAGGTATTAAAGTGGCCAGTGATTGGGTCTCAATGTAGGCAGCAGCCTCTCTGAGTTAGTGATTGCTGTTTAGCAGTCTGATTGCCTTGAGATAGAAGCTGTTTTTCAGTCTCTCGGTCCCAGCTTTGATGCACCTGTAACGACCTCGCCTTCTGGATGGTAGCGGTGTGAACAGGCAGTGGCTCGGGTGGTTGATGTCCTTGATGATTTTTTGGGCCTTCCTGTGACATTGGGTGCTATATTTGTCATGGAGGGCAGGTAGTTTGCCTTGCGGTTGAGGGCGGAGCAGTTGCCGTTCCAGGCTGTGATATAGCCCGACAGGATGCTCTAGATTGTGCATCTGTAAAAGGTTGTCGGGTTTTTGGGTGACAAGCCAAATTTCTTCAGCCTCCTGAGGTTGAAGAGGACCTGTTGCGCCATCTTCACCGCTCTGTCTGTGTGAGTCGACCATTTCAGTTTGTCTATGAGGTGAACACGAGGAACTTAAAACGTTCCACCTTCTCCACTACTGTCCCTTCGAAACAGTGTTAGTGTTACCACAGCTCTGTAACTGTTAGTTGCGATAGACATAGGAGGATGTGTGTCTTTGAGAATTGCCAGCGTGAGATCTGTCTGAAATGGGTACAAAAACTAACCGCAAGACACCAGTCTCAATGTCAACAGTGAAGAGGCGACTCCGGTTGCTGGCCTTCTAGGCAGAGTTCCTCTGTCCAGTGTCTGTGTTCTTTTGCCCATCTTAATCTTTTCTTTTTATTGGCCAGTCTGAAATATGGCTTATTCTTTGCAACTCCACCCAGAAGGCCAGCTTCCCGGAGTCGCCTCTTCACTGTTGACGTTGAGACTGGTGTTTTGCCAGTACTATTCAATGATGCTGCCAGTTGAGGACTTGTGAGGCTTCTGTTTCTCAAACTAGACAGTAATGTACTTGTCCTCTTGCTCAGTTGTGCACTGGGGCTTCACACTCCTCTTTATATTCTGGTAAGAGCCAGTTTGCGTTGTTCTATGAAGGGAGTAGTACACAGCGTTGTACGAGATCTTCAATTTCTTGGAAATTTCTCGCATGAATAGCCTTAATTTCTCATGACAAGAATAGACTGACGAGTTTCAGAAGAAAGTTCTTTGTTGCTGGCCATTGTGATCCTGTAATCAAACCCACAAATGCTGATGCTCCAGTTCCTCAACTAGTCTTAATAAGGCCAGTTTTATTGTTTCTTTAATCAGAACAACAGTTTTCAGGTGTGCTAACGTAATTGCAAAAGGGTTTTCTAATGATCGATTAGCCTTTTAAAATGATAAACTTGGATTAGCTAACACAACGTGCCATTGGAACACAGGAGTGATGGTTGCTGATAATGGGCCTCTGCATGCCTATATAGATATTCCATTAAAAATCAGCCATTTTCAGCTACAATGGTCATTTACAACATTAACAATGTCTACACTGTATTTCTGATCAATTTGATATTATTTTAAAGGACAAAAAATGTGCTTTTCTTTCAAAAACAAGGACATTTCTAAGTGACCCCAAACTTTTGAACGGTAGTGTTTACCGATATGTTTTTTAAGAATGTCACTTTAAAATGCTTCATAATTTGCTCACTCAAGCTGTATATGAGTTGATCTACCTGACCAGTATCAGGCAAGCAACAACAACAAAAACATCTCCATCT
This sequence comes from Oncorhynchus nerka, assembly GCF_034236695.1. NCBI lineage: Eukaryota > Metazoa > Chordata > Actinopteri > Salmoniformes > Salmonidae > Oncorhynchus > Oncorhynchus nerka. The sequence continues at coordinate 36,515,662 of NC_088419.1, read as the reverse complement.
TAAGTTCAGTTCATTCAAACTCGAGAACAATGGAGGTCATTGATGTCAATAACACTGACAGGTTCCGGCTCCTGTGAGCTTTTCATGGCTCAATAACACACAGTTGCCAACACTGGCACTAGAACTCTGTCTGTTATGGAGGTGTCCCTGTAGACCCGGCAGAGAAAGACAGCCACGCAGCGCAATCCATCTTACAGTCCATAAGCACTAAGCCTCTTCAATTAACCTGCCAATTGATCTGCATGCACTTAGTAGTTTTCTCATTGGCCATTTTGGCCCATGTTCAAAGTGCAACATAGGGAATAAAATGCCAAAGTTCCTGATTCAATCTCCTATCTTTCTCCACAGCTTCTAAACAACTTTAATGTAAGAGAAAGAGTACTCTGTAGTTGCTAAATCATTTAGCTTTCCTCTGATAAATAATTTAGCTATCCTCTGCTTTAAAGGAACTGTCAGGAACCTTTAAAAGTGAATATACTGAAATAATGTTGTTGACTCGTCCTATACTTGTTTTAGTGGCCAAAGCATACATTTGAGAAGAAACACTGAAAAAAAAACACTTCTAACTTCTTTCTCAAACAGGCCATTTAAAAAATGCTTCGAGTATTATGTCATACTCCCGAGGAGGATGAGCTGGCCAATCAGCAGTCTAGAGGAGGATGAGCTGGCCAATAAGTGGTCTACTCGTCAAGATGATCATCAAGGACCTCAGGCACCCGAGCAAAGGTCTGTTCACATTGCTACCATCTATTTTATTTAAGTTGACTGAGAACACATTCTCATTTACAGCAACAACCTGGGGAATAGTTACAGGGGAGAGGGTATGAATGAGTGGTGCAGTGGTCTAAGACACTGCATCTCAGTGAAAGAGGTGTCACTGCAGTACCTGCTTTGAATCCAGGCTGCATCACATCTGGTCGTGATTGGGAATCCCATAATGCGGCGCACAATTGTGTTGTCAGGGTTGGGCTGGGGTAGGCCGTCATTGTAAATAAGAATTTGTTCTTAACTGACTTGCCTGGTTAAATAAATAAAAAATGTGCCTATTGTAAACTGGGAATGATTAGGTGATCATCCAAAAGATGGCACCCTACACAGGGCAATCACTGCTCTGGGGCATTGGGACCAGAGGAAAGGGTGCCTCCTACTGGCCCTCCAACACCACTTCCAGCAGCATCTGGTCTCCCACTTCAGAAGCAAGCACCAGTGGGATGTAGGGTAGTATGCTGCTGGCTAGAAGGCAAAGACAGTACAGGTGGATCAAAGCTGGGACCGAGAGACTGAAAAACAGCTTCAATCTCCAGGCCATCAGACTGTTAGCTGTTAAACAGTCACCACGAATATTCAGCCCTGAACCTTATACTGTATTCTAGTCATGGCTCAACCTATATAACTTCTGTTTCAATTTTTTTGAATTACAGGTGTATTTTTTATTTATTTTTTATTGCTAGATACTACTTAACTGTTGGAGCTAGAAACACAACTATTTTGCTGATATACCAACTTCAAAATCTGTGCGTATGTGATCAATAAACGTTGAATTGATTTTATATGAATTTATAGTTTTAACGATCGTATAGGGCCACACCATTCTGTTGTTAGGAACACGTCCACACCATTCCAACACAGAAAAAAAAAAACATAATTAAAAAAATAATAATTGGAAGGAAAACTATTTCACTCATATTGTAAGGAATTATAGGTCACATGTCATATACATCTGGAAACACTGGACAGTTACTTTAAGATATAACATAGTTGCAATTGCGTTCTAGCATCAGCCTAAGCAGAGAGCTCCTGTACATTTTAATTCAATCAACTTTTTTATTTTATCTAAATAAGTATTGATTATATATATACAGTGCATTTGGAAAGTATTCACAACCCTTGACTTTTTCCACATTTTGTTAAGTTACAGCCTTATTCTAAAAAGGATTGAATAGTGTTTTTCCTCAACAATTTACACACAACACCCCATATATAAATACAAAAAACTGAAATATCACATTTACATAAGTATTCAGACCATTTACTCAGTACTTTGTTGAAGCACCTTTGGCAGCGATTACAGCCTCGAGTCTTCTTGGGTATGACGCTACATGCTTGGCACACCTGTATTTGGGAAGTTTCTCACATTGTTCTCTGCAGATCCTCTCAAACTCTGTCAGGTTTGATGGAGAGCATCGCTAAACAGCTATTTTCTGGTCTCTCCAGAGATTTTAGACTGGGTTCAAGACCGGGCTCTGGCTGAGCCACTCAAGGACATTCAGATACTTGTTCCAAAGCCACTCCTGTGTTGTCTTGGCTGTGTGCTTAGGGTCAGTGTCCTGTTTGAAGGTGAACCTTCGCCCCGGTCTGAGGTCCTGTGCGCTCTGGAGCAGGTTTTCATCAAGGATCTCTCTGTGCTCCGTTCCTCTTTCCCTCGATCCTGACTAGTCTCAAAGTCCCTGCCACTGAAAAACATCCCCACAGCATGATGCTGCCACCACCGTGTTTCACTGTGGGGATGGTGCCAGGTTTCCTCCAGACGTGACTCTTGGCATTCAGGCCAAAGAGTTCACCTTGGTTTCATCAGACCAGAGAATCTTGCCTCTCATGGTCTGAGAGTCCTTCAGATGCCTTATGGCTGTAATGTGCCTTTTACTGAGGAGTGGATTCCGTCTGGCCACTCTACAATGAAGGCCTGATTGGTGGAGTGCTGCAGAGATGGTTGTCCTTCTGGAAGGTTCTCCCATCTCCACAGAGGAACTCTGGAGCTCTGTCAGAGTGAACATCAGGTTCTTGGTCACCTCCCTGACCAAGGCCCTTCTCCCCCGATTGCTCAGTTTGGCCGGGCGACCAGCTCTAGGAAGAGTCTTGGTGGTTGCAAACTGTACATTTAAGAATGATAGAGGCCACTGTTTTCTTGGGGACATTCAATGCTGCAGACAATTTTTGGTACCCTTCCCCTGTGCCTCGACACAATCCTGTCTCTGAGCTCTACGGACAATTCCTTCGGCCTCAGTGCTTGGTTTTTGCCATTCCAAGTCATGTCTAATCAATTCAATTTACCACAAGTGGACTCCAATCAAGTTATAGAACATCTCAAGGATGCAAATGGAAACAGGATGCACCTGAGCTCAATTTCAAGTCTCATAGTGTCACGTTCTGACCTTTATTTCATTTCCTTTGCGTTGTCTTTATTTTAGTATGGTCAGGGTGTGAGTTGGGGTGGGCAGTCTATGTGTGTTTTTCATTGTTGGGGTTTTGAGTTTAGCCTAGTATGGTTCTCAATCAGAGGCAGGTGTCGTTAGTTGTCTCTGATTGAGAATTATACTTAGGTAGCCTGGGTTTCACTTTTGGTTGGTTGGTGTTTGTTTCCGTGTGAGTGTTTGTCGCCACATGGTACTGTTTTGGTTTCGTTCGTTTCACGTTTATTGTTTTGTAGTGTTCAGTTTATGTCTGTAAATAAACGTTATGGACACTTACCACGCTGCGCATTGGTCCTCAGAAGAGGAGGAGGAATGCCGTTAAAGAAACCCCCACCAACAAAGGACCAAGCAGCGTGGTAAAGGGCAGCAGCAGCAGCGGCAAAGAACACAGGACTCCTGGACATGGGAGGAGATTCTGGACGGCAAAGGACCCTGGGCACAGCCAGGGGAATATCGCCGCCCCAAAGCAGAGCTGGAGGCAGCGAAGGCAGAGAGCCGCTGGTATAAGGAGGCAACACGGCAGCGCGGCTGCAAGCCCGAGAGGCAGCCTCAAAAATGTATTGGAGGGGGCACACGGGGAGTGTGGCGAAGCCTGGTAGGAGGCCTGCGCCAACGTCCCGTGCTTACCGGAGCCCGGTGCGATACATTCCAGCTCCTCATATCGGCCGGACTAGAGTGGGCATCGAGGCAGGTGGCATGAAGCCGGCTCTACGCATCTGGTCTCCAGTGCATCTCCTCGGGCCGGAAACACGGCACCAGCCTTACACATGGTGTCCCCGGTTCACGAGCACAGCCCAGTGCGGGCTATTCCACCTCGCCTCACTGGCCTGGCTACGGGGAGCATTCAACCAGGTAAGGTTGGGCAGGCTCGGTGCTCAAAAGCTCCAGTGCGCCTGCACGGTCCGGTCTATCCGGTGCCACCTCCACGCACCAGCCCCAATGGAAATAAGTCAGACTTTCTGTTATCCCTGTAATGTTTACAAAATGTATGTGCTGTGTGCACATGTATTTTTGACTGGCAAAATGCAATCTATCAATCAAGAATAATGTAGCCTGATGTTTTATTTTCGCTAGTGCTATTTTTACCTTCAAATATGCTATTCCACAAGACTCTATCCTCCAGTTTAAGAGGAACAATTGCACCTTCTCACTGGGACGGAAGGTGTTGATCAGTTTAAAAGTGTGTGGATTTTATATTTTAGCGTCTATACAGGATTTTAGAGCAGGAAACAGCCCAGGAGGTGAAACAGTCTCTTGAGACGGACACAGATAAAAATGACTGCAAAAGTGTATGGTTTGTTTCAGCGACAACAAGTTCATTGTCGATGAGAGCGAAAGCGATACACTGCCGGAGACATCCTTTTTCCGGCTTGATGAAAACCTCTAAAGGTAGAGACTGAGAAATAGAGATGTTGGCAACAAAATAACTCTGCACTCAGAGGGGAAACAAGAAACTTCCAGTAGCAGTGATATTTATTTCCAAAAGGCACTCACTACATTGAATGTAATGGTGGCACAAGTAATACTATGAACAACGTCCAAATACTGAGCAGGTGTTGCCCATTCTACCTCAACATGGGCAGTTACAAAACGCTATGCTAAGCATCGTCTTGTGAAGCATGTGGTGGTATACAACTAATACCAAATAGCATGATAATATATTTGGAAAATTCCATGCTTTTTAGTTCTATATCTTATTTAAGCTTTAAATGTTGCATTTCTTTGTAGCGTTTCTTTATAACAAACACAGATTGAAAGTTCATAGCTGCATTCACACTAGGCTAATGCTGCGCCCATATCAATGCAAACACAAATAATGGGAAGACTGTGTACATACATAACATTTTTGGTGTGTGTGTGTGTGTGTGTGTGTGTGTGTGTGTGTGTGTGTGTGTGTGTGTGTGTGTGTGTGTGTGTGTGTGTGTGTGTGTGTGTGTGTGTGTGAGTGAGAGAGTGTGTGAGAGAGATTGAGAGATGCGTAGAGGTATTGTTATTTAACCCATGCACCTTAAAGGGTTTGTAATGACACTATTGTAATACAATTAGTAGACCACAGTCAAGACGCAGAGTGCACGTTTGACTCATGCACGTTCTCAGTGTCATCACCTCTCCTCTGTAACATGAACATATACATGTACTTCACAGACGTTACATGGTACACTTAAATCAAGTATAACAAAGATGTCAGCTAACAGTAACACACTGTATTCAAGCAAATCATTGTATCGATGTATCATACAAGTTTGCGCCAAAAAAAACTCTGTCTCCCAAATTTGACAGTATCCTGTCTAAGCCATTAGGGGCCATGTTTCCTTCCTGCATTATGGCTTACCTTCCGTTCCATTGTCATAAGCTGTCATCTTCAGAAAAGCAATGCTAAGTGCAACCAAAGCGCCTCTAATGCTACAAAGTGTGAATGCAGTATACTTTAGAAACATTTCAACGACAACATTAGGACCACAAGCCCTGAGATTGTGTTAATGAAAGTTCAAGAACTTAATAGCGTAATCACACACCTTCTAGACAGTTTAGCTCAAGGACCATGCACAGACAACATTGTGGTTGTTTTTTATAACTTTTTTCATCAATTTTCAGAGTTTATGTGTCGTGACGGAATGAGAACCAAGTCGTACATTTCACAATAACCAAATCCAGGTGAGTCTCCAGTTGTTGCTCTTATTCAATAGTTGCTCTATTCTCAGCAGCTCAGTTCTCTTGTCCTAAAATGACCTCGGATGTGTATTTAGGAGCAGCACCGTCTCGTCGAAGTCCACTACGTACATAAAAGTCAGACTCATCAAAGCATCTTACTTGCTTTATTATCGACTCTTCTGAATAGCAGCCATCTTGTCTTTCACTCCAAATAAACCATCTTTTTGGTTGTTCTGTACCACAAGAACCTCAAATCTAAAAAATATTTGACCAGGTGATTGTAGAAACGTATGAGGTTAATGTCTTTCCTTCAGGTTATTAGGGCACAGTGAATATTGAATAACATTACATAGCACACAGGGACACAACAGTTCCCCCAATATCAAGCACACAAAGGCGTGACAGAAATGTAAGGCACATATGGTGGTGACGTTTAAAACATCCTTTACCTCAGAGGAACAACCGACATTTTTAAGGATCCATCTGGATACGCAGCTCCTTTTCTTCAAGTTGAAGTGTTTCCCCCTCAGTCTTTTTTTCTTTGGTCTGTAGTGGTATGAATGGTACTGTGAAACCATTCTGGGGCTTGCACACTTCGACGAACAGCGGCAGATCGGACATGCTGGTGTTGAACTTTTTGTCTAACCCCTCATCTTCCTCCTCCTCATCCTCCTCTTCCTCCTTTCTCTTCCCCATCTCCATAGGCGGAGTACTAAAGGGCCTGCATTGTAGCTCATCTGGGATATTCTTCTTCAGCTCGCGGTTCTTGTTTCTCTTGGCCAGCTTGGTGACGGAACCCAGGCGATTAAAGATGTTGTCGTCTGAGGAGGCCACACTTTCGGACCGGCGCGGATCACACTCTGCCCCCCTTAGACGCAGGTTGTTGAGTTTCATGTCGATGCTCTCCTGAGATGAGGTCTTGTAGGGGTTGGTGTCCAGACTGTTGAAGGCGGCACGGCGTTCCGGGGAGAGCATGTCCGTGGAGACGGCCCACTGGTCCAGGCCCAGCTGGCGGCGCTCCATGCTGCGGATGGTGGCGGTCCGCTGGAGCTTGTCGCTGACCTCCACACTCAGGCGTCGCCGCGTCTCCCGGAACTCGGCGCGCACGTTGGCCTTCCACTCGGCCGCGTGGGCCTTGATCTCTCCAACCTAGAGCACGGGGAAATAAATCCAAGGTAATTCCACACCATAAAATACTATAACGCAATTGGATAGTTAATCCAAATTACAGAATTAGTGGCAGTAGCTAGGTAAACAAAACAAAAGTATAGATTGCGGTCTCTCCTTTCAAGGTAAGAAAGCAAACAACAACTATTTCCATGTTTTAACCATTTGAATGTCTATTTTAACCCTTTAAAACTCTTAAGGATTGGACCCTTTTTTTCAATTTTCGCCTAAAATGACATACCCAACTCTAACTGCTTGTAGCTCAGGCCCTGAAGAAAGGATATGCATTTTCTTGGTACCATTTGAAAGCAAACACTTTGAAGTTTGTGGAAATGTGAAAGAAATGTAGGAGAATATAACACATTAGATCTGGTAAAAGATAATACAAAGAAAAAAACAAATGTTTTTTTCTATTTTTTTTTAACAATCATCTTTGAAATGCAAGAGAAGGGCCATAATGTATTATTCCAGCCCAGGTGCAATTTAGATTTTGGCCACTAGAGAGCAGCAGTGTATATGCACAGTTTTACACTAAGCCAATGAACCATTGTATTTCTGTTCAAAGTTTTGTGTCAAGACGGCACAAATGTGCCTAATTTGTTGATTAATAACTATTCATGTTCAAAACTGTGCACTCTTCTCAAACAATAGCGTGGTATTATTTCACTGTAATAGCTACTGTATATTGGGCACTGCAGTTAGATTAACAATAATTTAAGATTTCTGCCAATATCAAATATGTCTATGTTCTGGGAAGTTTTCTTGTTACTTACAACCTCCTGCTAATCGCATAAGCCTATGTTAGCTCAACCGTCCCGCAGGGGACCCACCAATCCTGAAGAATTAATGTTCTTCTAATGGGACATTTGACAAAATACTAAGCCCATGTAGTGTTCAACTATACCATTACATAGTAGTATGGTCATATAATGTCACATACAAGTAAATTATCTTACCTCCTCTTTTGTCTTCTTGGACAGGACCCTCAGCCAGTCACCAATCATGCTCAGTACAGCAGCAAAATAGGCCAACCCCACCAGAATCCAGAACCACACCAATGGTCTATACCAATTACGATACACGACCCTCCGGTCCCCTCCTATAGGATGTAAACAAACAATGAAACAGTCAGCATGATGAGAGACATGGGTCGTGTTTAGAAGAGTTAACCATAGAAAAAAAAAATTTAATGGTAAACAAAAATGTGGGTTTCTTATTGGATAAGTGCAGGTAATCCCTCCCTGTATCAGTCCATTTTCTTCATTTAGGTGACTATTAAACATGACCCTGATAAACACTGATTCTATTGGTCCATTTTCTACCTGAATATCTTAAGCTGATGGACTAAAATCCAGAGAACAGAAACGAACAAAGCTAATTTTCTCAGACAAGCGCTTGTATGTCAAATAGTGATTGGGAAATAAATCATCTGTGCGGTGTTGCAGCAGCTTGGTCAGTGAGATCAAGCTATGAGAGCCTCCCGACACAACTACCTTTTTATTTAAACGTCGACGTCTAAGACAAGAAACAACTGCATGTCTCAAATATCAGCACCCTCCCCAGCATTAAGGAGGAATCTTGAGCGCTTGTAATAATGGCACAGCACAAGTTGCAAAGTTGTGTTAGGAAAATGTCGGAAAAGTAGGTTCTCCAACCAGAAATGTCATGCCCATAGGGGGCACAGGGGCAATTGCCCCCTCAGATTTGTCCTGTTTAAAAAATGTATATACAGTATATATATTTAAATATTTTGCTGATTTCTCTCTGCAATACTATTAGCCACCTAGCAATTATATAAAGTTGGCTTTAGCTAGCCTAGATAGGTTTCCAGGCTACCAAGAAGCCATTTCAAGCTATCAATCAAGTTAGAGTAGCTAGCTTTTCCAACTACTGTAGCTTAGCTGGCATGCCTGCTGGCAAGGTTGATAGACTTTAGAAAAGCAAGCAATAGCTAAATGTACTGAATAAGACACATTCTTTTACACAGATTTTAGCAGAGATCCAGAGAAGCATATTTAGTTTATTTATCAAATGAACCACCAGGAGAATGCAGAAAAAGATATATATATATTTTACATAGTATTAAGAATAATTATTCACGTATGTTATGCCCCCTCAGATTTTTGGGATGCAGGACGTCATTGCCTCCAACCATAACCAAGTTTGAAGCAAAATGAATGGCCGCAACAGTTGTTATAACGACAGTTTTGGTAACTGTTTAATTAAAAGGATGTATTAAATCAAATCAAATTTGATTTGTCACATGCGACAAATACAACAGGTGTAGACCTTACAGTGAAATACTTACTTTCAAGCCCTTATCCAACAATGCCGTTAAGAAGAATAAGTGTTAGGTAAAAAATAGATGTGAAAATAAAAGTAACAAATAAATGAACAGCCGCAGTAAAATAACAATAGCCAGTTGTTATTAGTTGTTATTAGCATGTACTGTATGAGCCTTTATGATGTCTTAGTGTAGAAAACGGACTGAAAATGGCTGTTATTCAAGTAAGAATCTCTTTCAGATAATCATCTCATTATGGCATTACTCGCAACAGAAACATGAACTAATAATTAATCTAGCTCTCACCTGCCACATAGTCTCCTATTCCGATAGTTGTCAGAGTGATGACAACAAAGTAGATGGCCTCCAGTCCAGTCCAGCCTTCTATGTGTTTGAAGATGACCGCTGGAATGGTGACAAAGAGGATACAACCCGCCAAGATGAAGAGCAACGTGGAGGCCACTCGGATCTTGGTCTGGCTGATCTGGTTCTGTTTATGCTGGAAGAGGAGAAGAAGACACACATATGCACACACACAAACAAACACAGCGCACACACACACACACACACAGAAGAACAGGCACACACACAGGCCATAAGGCCAAGGCCATTCTACCAGAGTGCACCATGTGTTGTCGTTCTGTGGTGGAGTCACTACTGCATTCGCATGATGAGATTCATGACTCTGACAAGGTGGCATCTACAGTATTTCCACACTCTGACACTGCCTGGTGATAAGCTAAAGATGCATAAGATGCATGATTAGCTCAAACGAGGCGTAATGGTGATTGTGACTATGGGCTGTCACAGAGGCACAGCTCACTCAGTGCAGCTCTCACACTAGGTGTTTCTGTTCTGAGAAATGTAAACACACTGTAGCACACCACAGGCCAGAACAGAGCGGAGGGTAACTGTTGGGCCAATCAGAATAAAGCACAACAGCCATCACCCCCTGCTCATTAACAACCCATAATGTAGAGCCCACACATCATTAGTAGATGATAACACCTCACTCAGTACTGAACACTTTCACTTTCAACCTGGGGGCATTATTTTCACCCACTCAGATTGAGAAGAAAAAAAAGTTGATATTATTATTTATTTTTTATTCCCTTTACATAGTGTCAGTGTTCCAAACGTGACATTATGTATTTTTACCTAAACATGCAAACACCATCAGATATAATTCATAGCAAGCAGTGCACTGGATTAGTCAGATTTGATTAAATATAACAGAACAGACGCATTGGAATGCCATTCACTCTCACAGAATGTGTTGCCAAGAAGAAAAAACTGAAATCCACACCCCAAAAAGCCATGAATATGACTGCATTGAGGCATGTCACTGAGCTTCTATGGCTACACACACCATTCCACTGTCCACTTAATTTGTTCATTTAGCGCAACAAAACAGCTCATGATCAAGTGCCTTTATCACAGTCAACACATCTATATATTTTTTACTTTAATGAGTTGTGTTGAATAGCATAAGATCAGCTATAAAACTGCACATGTTTCTCTTTGCCCCATGGCAACATGTGTAAGGAAGTTAGCTGTTGCAGGCCCACCCACCAACTCATTTCTGGCTACACCACTGCTGTCAACTGGGTAAAAACCCAGGTCTCTCTACTCTCTAGCCTATCAATATCTCACATTTAAAGTCATTGTGATGATAGAAACAGTCATTAATAACTGTTTTCATAATACATTAAAACATCATTATTGTTTCTATTGGTCATGTTGTTGTGGATTACTGTATGCTGTGAACTTACCCTGAACATTTTCTCCACCTTGGCGATGGTTTTCACAAATATGGTCCCTAGCTGGTCCCCCACACCGGCTAGCAGGAACCCAAACAGAGGGATGCCAAATATTGCATATAGGATACAGAAAATCTTCCCGCCCTCAGTGCTGGGAGCAATGTTACCATATCCTGTGAAAGAAACAGAGAAAGAGAAGGGCATGTTTTCTGGATGTGATGAGACTTGAATCTCTTTCTTATCAATGGCAGACACAACCACAGTGGGTTTATGCAATAGCAATTCCATCTCCTTTCCACCATAGACGTGTACACATGCTGCGATCTACAAAAGGCTAACATACTGTCTGCTAGCTAAGCTTCTGTCCCTTTCCATTTGGAATCACAGAGGTGCTAGTCGGGTTCTAATATAATCACAAATATGCCAATGAATTGGAAGTAAAATGCCTCCTTCCACCATCCATCAAATTGAAGACATTCAGTAGTCAAGAGTGCTAATGGTTTAGAAGGTTCTGTTGAAGACAATGCTATGATTGATCATGTGATTTCAACACAGTTAACACAGAAACGATAAGGCCAGTTTCCCGGACACAGATTAATAAAACACATTTCTGGACTAAAAAGCACTTTTAATAGACATTGTCCATTTAGCATGCTTTTTAGTTTGGGTCTGGGAAACTGGCTCCTAAAGTCTTGATTGTCTCTAGTCAATGTAAACAGCATTACCTCAGGTGAAATGGCAGAATGTTTCATCAGCCCTTGCACTTGGCTTGAACTACACATACACTGCCTGGTACAATAACTACCATAGCTGTGGAAAATAGAGGTGATGAGGTTGCTGCAGCACCCCCTGAAAAAAGTAGTGCAATGGGCCTTTACTAGTCCTGTATTAGCAGACCGATATAGCCGTCTGTAGAGCATCAACAAAACATTATCAGCACCCCCTTATTCCTAGGAGTGGAGCAGCTCACTTCATTTCATCTGACATATGACTCACACTCACATACCAATCCCATATCTATCTCATATAAGAAACCTTCAAATGCAGTTTGCAGGTATAGACCTGATTCACAGCTGAACGTTCCACCAGCTAACGTGGGTAGCTAATAAACTGTCCCGTCTTTTCAAATCAGGGCAGATGACAATGACAATACTCTAGTAATGTTTTTCTGAGTATCCCAAATCAAATAATATTGTTTTACTGTGTGCAGTGGTTTTAGTCTACAGGTCACACTTAAGAAATAGTTGTTCAATTGGTTTCAACGGAGCACTTCACTTTCTACCCTGCAAAAAACTTTGGTCAATGAACAATGGCCACAGTGTAAATAAGGTGAATTGCCAGGACTATTATCATTGTTTCAGCCAGAACGATCTATTGCCTATTCCTGAAAAGACCATTGTAAATAAAGGGTTGAATGGATGGTAACGAATAACAAGCAACAATGAGAGTCACCACAGATGTGACAGATCACATAGGCCTCAATTAAGTTTTGATAATACTGACCAATGTAGTACTGTAACAGGTATGTGTAGTACTAGTCCAACACTAAAACCATTACCTATGGTTGTGATGACGGTTCCAGCGAAGAAAAAGGCACTGCCCAGGTCCCAGTGACTGGAGTTATAGGATGTGTCTCCTATCGGGCTGACCCCAGCATTCACTGCATCTACAGAGTGCTGGGCACACATACAAAGACATTCATCAGACCATAAAAAATTAACTACATCAAATGGATAAAGATGATAGCATTACGTTCAGAATTGCAGCCATTTTTGGTGGTATAGAGTCTCTTGAGAGTCTGTTTATTAGTGATCCTATAGTTTCATTTTGAATCGATGAATTCTCAGGGGGATAAGGATCCATCAAACTTTCCAATGTGATTTCCTAAAGCAGCCGGTTGCGTAACATATGACTGCTGTATAGCTTACCGCTGATGATGCTTCTGCATGGTGAATCATCATGACAGTGCCACAATGAGAGAGAGGTACCATGGGGGGGGGGGGGGGGGCATTTGATGCCCACCATGCCCTGAGCAGCCCTCACACTCTGCGCCAGTCGGCCAGTCTACCCGGCAGGAAGCCGGCACGCCAGATGGAGCTTCGGAGTGGCGAGCAACAGGATGAAGCTCAGGGTGTGAGGGACGGTGGGATAGGTGTGTGGAAGCAGTTGAAGGACAAATTAACAAGGGCAGAGGAGGAGAGACCATGACAGTCCAGTGGTCGAGGACAACGGAGTTGGTTTGGCAAACCATGATTTGAGTGTTAACTAACCTTGCCCGAGACCTGAAGACTTGCTCTCTCTCTCAGAGAAAATTCCCTGGCTTTAGCTTTGTGGGGAAACACAGGATTTGGATGCACAGGAGACCCGGGTTTGAAATCTGGCTGGTAACACATGCAATCAACTCCACTTTCCAAACTGACAGTCTGATATCTGATAGCTAAGATGAGCCGTTACTGCATTGATCTAGTTTCAGCATTGGAGAGTAACGTGTGACATGTAATCCGTTAAATGTAAGGGATTACAAAAAAAACAGTAACTGTAATCCGTTAGGTTACCAGCTAAAATATTTTAATCAGATTACAGATACTTTTGAAAAACTAGATGAGTACTTGACGCATTCAAATCAGCATTGAAAAAAAGTGCAAGTTTAAGTTTGTTCCACATGAGCGAGTCTGACCACAAGTCAGAGACCACTATGATGACACATCAAATGTGTTTGATCGATCCCGGGCAAAGCACAGGAATAGGCTTTTGTAGGCTACAGTCCAAGGTATGTCTTCCAATGATGGGACTGGTGTCGGCATCCAAAGATTATGCAACTTGAATAAACACTTGGAGGTAAGGATGACAGCAGTGATATAGTCTACAACGATACGGATATCACTTACTATTGATATCTACATAGTGTATTGATGTGAATCACACTGCTACTCTCTCATTTTGCTATTTGCGCTTTACGGATTGTGGTTGTTGTGGATGGCTGTCAGTCTGTCAAACTTGTCAGAAACATCCGTTTCAACGTCAACAGTGAAGAGCTGAGTCCGGGATGGCAGAGTTCCTCTGTCCAGTGTCTGTGTTCTTTTGTCCATCTTAATTGTTTATTTTTGATGGCCAGTCTGAGATATGGCTTTTTCATTGCAACTCTGCCTAGAAGGCCAGCATCCCAGAGTTGCCACTTCACTGTTGACGTTGAGACTGGTGTTTTGCGGGTCTGGTCACACTGTCTGGTCTAATGTAAATTTCATTAGGAGTCCTTTTATAAACACTTGGGGGAAAAGGGCATTCCCTCCTCTTGTCATAATGTCTGTGCTCATGTGGGCATGGTTACTGACTGGGTAAAATTTTACATGAAAGACAATTCTTATTTAGAAGGCTAAAATCACATTTCATCTTCTTACAAATATTTTCATATTTAATCATGTAAGTTCCACAACATCTAGATGTAAATCTGATAACTGGGATGTATACATTTGTAGAGTTACTGTTATTTGGTTATACCGTCCTTAACCTCTCTAGGGTATGTGGGACGCTAGTGTCCCACCTGGCCAACATCCAGTGAGATTGCAGAGCGCCAAATTCAAATACAGAAATACTCATTATAAAAATTCTGAAAAGATACAACTATTTTACATAGGTTTAAAGATTAACTTCTTGTGAATCCAACCACGGTGTCAGATTTTAAAAATTATTTGAGAACATAGCCCAGCAGACAAATCATTACAAACAGTAACCAGCCAAGTAGAAGAGTTACACAAGTCAGAAATAGAGATAAAATTTATCATTTACCTTTGATGATCTTCATATGGTTGCACTCAGAAGACATTCATTTATTCAATAAATGTTCCTTTTGTTCGATAAAGTATTTCTTTATATCCGAAAACCTCCGTTTTGTTCGCGCTTTTTCTTCAGTAATCCACAGGCTCAAACGCAGTCACAACAGGCAGACAAAAAAATCCAAATTGTATCCGTAAATTTCATAGAAACAAGTCAAACGATATTTATATTCAATCCTCATGTTGTTTTTAGCCTAAATAATCAATAATATTTCAACCGGGCAATAACGTTGTCAATATAAAATGTAAACAAGAAAGGCACTCTCTCGGTCGCGCGCATGAAAAAGCTCTGTGACACGGCAGGGTCCACTCATTCAGACCGCTCTTACTCCCTCATTTTTCAGAATACAAGCCTGAAACAATTTCTAAAGACTGTTGACATCTAGTGGAAGGCATAAGAACTGCAATTTGAGCCCTAAGTCAATGAATACTGTAATGGCTATGAATAGAAGAAAACTACAACAACAAAAACATCCTACTTCCTGGATGGATTTTTCTCAGGTTTTCGCCTGCCAAATCAGTTCTGTTATACTCACAGATACTATTTTAACAACTATTTTCTATCCAAATCTACCAATTATATGCATATCCTATCTTCTGGGCCTGAGTAGAAGGCAGTTTAATGTGGGCACGCTTTTCATCCAAAATTCCAAATGCTGCCCCCTACCCTAGAGAAGTTAATGATATCACAAAACTGATCTGACATAATTGTTCTTTAAGTCCCTCCTGACAAATTCCCACATTCTTTGTGTTGGGAATAATGTCTCAATGTCCAACCTTTTTATTTTGCAATACTGCAAAGTCTCTCTCTGTTGTAACACAGGGATTTCTTACTTCAATTTCTGCAGAGTGGGAGAGAGAGTCCCTGCAAAGTATTTACAACTGTCCTAAAACTGCCAAACTTCCCCCACCTCCCCACAACCCTTTTTCACTGGTGGGAGAGAGAGGTGGGGGCTCTCTCTAATCCTCACCCAGGAGGGAAAGTCATGACAATGGTTAAAACAATAATTTTGATATCATGGATGGTCAGTCCTCGCATCCATTGCTCTGTTTATTAATCTGAGAATAGTTACATATATCCAGGCCCATCTCTCAGCTTTTTACCAAAACAGAGGTGGGGTGCCTATTTTGTTATTGTTTTATCAGTGCATTTGCACTTTAAACAGCTGCATATTATAAAGAAATCAAAGTGTCACCAACAAAAAGGTAAACAATAGGCCTATAGCAAATGCAGCATATGGCATTCATTTTTCACATGTAAATAGACACTTGTCAGTGGCGCTCAAAGCATGCCATTCCATGAGCGCAATATTTATTTTTCAACTCGAATCAATGAGCCCAATAAGCCCTCCATGACAACAATATCATAAACAACAGAGTAAGGCTGGCTACTAAGTCCTTAGTTCTGGGGTTTACGCTCAGGTAAAACAATTTGGCTAATCTATACTTCCATATTTCCAAGTCCTATTCCTGAAGATCAAGTGGTATAATATTTATTGGAATGACTGGAATTCTGATAGACTTTAGTTTTTAATGTGAAGATATAATTGTATCCTATTATATGTTGTAGAAAGCGATGGGTTAAAAGTAACCTACATAACCAACCCATAAAGTAAAATTTAACATCTATATATGGCCAGCTATGTAAACTTTAACACTGATTTATCCTGCAACAGATGTCGTTCAATTGGTAACATACATTTTTGTCTTCTTCTAATGCCTCTTAGGGGGAAAGTAATCAAAAAGTAACAGAATGTAATCCGATTATATTACTGAGTTCAGGCAATCCAAAAGTTAATGATTAAAATTTTGGACAGGTAACTAGTAAATGTAATGGATTACATTTAGAAAGTAACCTACCCAACCCTGTCTAATTTACATCTGTCCCACACTTTGTTTGAATAATCCTTATATAATGCAAGAACTCTGACTCAGATCTTTGCACAAGCTAAACTTTGAAGTACAAAATAGCTTGTTTTTTTCTGTGATAAGACTTCACTATTTATTCAGTCTCTCTCCTCTCCCCTACAATGGGTTGTTGCCGTAAATGAGAATGTGTTCTCAGTCAACTTATTTGGTAAAACGATGTTTAAAGCTAGAATCTTTAGTTGCCTCATCCATTTTTTGACTTAGAAATTAATGATATATACTCATTGACTCTTGAAGAATATAACGTATAAATTCCTAATGATCTCAGTTCATCTGTCATACCCCATCAGAACCCAAATTAAAATGTTGTTTTACTCCAATGTTTGTAAATAATGTAAATGTAAACACACACTATATAGCCTACACACTGTTAAAACTATAGTTTTGATATCATGGATGGTCAGTCCTTGCATCCATGGGTAACCAGGGGGGCCCCCATGACCAAGTTAGGGAATCCCTGGATCAGAGGACTGGTGAAGATTTGGAACTGGGGCAGCGTAGCAGCATTCAAGAAAAATAAAAGGTGTTTAGCATTTCTATCTGAATGTGGTTTGCTTCAGGACACCCTAAACGAAAGAAAGATTAATGTAATCACCTCAGATGCAGCCAACACCGTATTTCCACTCTGAAATATGAATTTAAAAAGTAGCTTTTGTGGAAGGCTTTCTCAGTTAACCAATACAGGCTTACTGTCAGGACCTATTGACACCACATGCAGTAACGTATGCAAGCCTGCCAAGCTAACTTGGCAAACAGTTATACTGTCACATTATGTTATTGACACTTGTGCAATGCAGCAAGAGACTAGACATGACTTGATTCTTTAGTGGATGGATACTCAAAGTCACTCCCTAACCCCATAAACAGCTGGAGGAAAAACGATTCTAGAGGTTTCACAGGAGGAGGCTATCACTGTCGCCGGCACAGAACTGACAGAGAATGCTGAGGAGATAGGTGTACATCTCCGCCCAGTAGTCTGGCTGAAGCCCTGCCCTACCTGTCCAATAGGCTGTACCTCAGGGCTAAGACACTAAAGTAGCAGCCTGGCACATGTCCCAGAACTGCTTATCATCTGCCCTTTTCTCTGCTCTGCCGCAGAATAATCACCTTTCACGTTAAATAAAAGGCCTCATAGTGCTTTGTTATTCTTAGATATACTGTATGATTCGAATATGTGCATACGGTATATGTTAGCTGCCATTGGGCAGGATCTCTACACTTTCGCAGAGACTGCCTTCACAGTAAACGCTGTATATGTTGGCTCAATCGGAAATCACCTTCAATTTCAACCGCGCTACAATGCAGATCTTCCACGGATTTAATCGAGCCCTAATCCGAGGACATAGGAAAGTTGAGGTTTCATTATTAAGTATGCAAATGAATGCAGGTCCCAAATTAATATTTAAAGTGGTAATAGTCAAAAGGGAGTATGGACAAAACAGGTTGCAATTACATAATTATTATTTATTTTATGAAGTTATGCCATAACGGTTATGGTCAGGTTGTATATTGGTTAGATAAGGACATTTGTTAATATATTTTTAACAACCAGGGGGAAAACACTTCTTTATCTGGTTGTAATCTGATCATCTGTCTTTCCCATAAGTATTGATCTTGTCATGAAAATAAATCTTTACCCCGTTTTAATAAAGAGCAGTTATAATTGGGTCACATCTTATCAGACAACTTAAGGTTGTGGGACATATTTTGCCCGCTGGGTTTGCCCCCCCCCCCCCAATGTTAAAGGCCTTTTGCAACTTTCATCACTGTGTCAGCACAGGGAATGTGTCAGCAGTCGCATGAAAACCCAAGAATAAACATATCCTCAAGCGAAACATGCTGGAGAAGGAGAGGGGGTAGCGGGGGAAGAGGAAGTGAGTGGGTGAGTCAATGCACACTCACACAGACACACTCCACACCTCTGAATCATGGCCCTGGTGTTGGGTAATTAGTAAAAGCACCATGGTAGGACCTCAGTGGGATGGAGTGACACACCATAACACACCAATCCCTCCCTCTGAGAGTCCCCCAGCCTGCTACAGTCTACACTACAGGCTGCAACCTACCTTATGTTTGACAATGCTGACTCAGTCGCTGAGAACAATATCATCTGGAAATATCCAGTACCCAAACAATGAGTCAGAGAAAAAGACCAAGTAACTCAATGGCTTCAGAAAATATTCAAAAAAAGGTCTATTGATCCTCCAGAATCAGTGTGATGGAAAGACCTTGTCGCTAGATTGTTGTGGGTGCTGTAGTACATCAAGCTATGCCTATAACACGATGTGGAACATTACTGGACTTTGAAGGTCTGATGGACAAGGTACTGTAATGAGTGCTCGGTTGAATCCCAAGCAGCATTAATCACACCAGACTAGAGACCCGGAAGAGCAGTCGACATTCCCCAAGCCACACCTCCATCCATCGTGGGTCCTTCAGAATTATAGTCCCTTAATGAATAATTGACTCCCCGGCAGATGCTTTTAAGACTTACGGCTAAATTTAGCCTTCCTGTGCATATATCAGAAGGGATACTGTTGCTTTAACCAACGACAAACACGCCTGGAGATCCTTATCAAACGTAAAACACTCAGAAGATGATGGTTCAATGAGAAATCCCATGTTAACTGTTAGATTACAAAATAACTTGCATGCTGCAGTATACAAGTCACAATAGATCCACTCATGAAACAAAGTACATCTATGTCTGACACTCCTATTTCAGCTAATGTCAGTGTAGTTTTTTTAGGTGGAAATGCATTTGGGATTGCAGATGCTCTGAATGCAGATGCTCCCTATGCACTAAAGCATTACATCTTGGCCAGGTCGCAGTTGCAAATGAGAACTTGTTCTCAACTAGCTTACCTGGTTAAATAAAGGTGAAATTAAAATTTTAAAAATTACATTCGGAAAGTATTCAGACCCCTTCACTTTTTCCACATTGTGTTACGTTACAGCCATATTCTAAAATTGATTCAATTTAAAACACGTCCTCATCAGTCTATACACAATACCTCATAATGATTATCATCTGCCCTTTTCTCTGCTCTGCCACAGAATATTCACCTTTCACGTTAAATACGAGGCCTCATGGTGCTTTGTTATTCTTAGATAATATTTGGAAGGTATTCAGACCACTTCACTTTTTCCACATTTTGTTACGTTACAGCCTTATTCTGAAATTGATTAAATAAAAACATGTCCTCACCAATCTACACACAATAACTCATAATGACAAAGCAAAAACAGGTTTTTAGAAATGTTTGTAAAAAATAAAATAAAAAACAGAAATACATTATTTACATAAGAATTCAGACCTTTGCTATGAGACTCGAAATTGAGCTCAGGTGCATCCTGTTACCATTTATCATCCTTGAGATGTTTCTACAACTTGTTTGGAGTCCACCTGTGGTAAATGCAATTGATTGGACATGATTTGGAAAGGCACACACCTGTCTATATAAGGTCCCACAGTTGACAGTGCATGCCAGAGCAAAAACCAAGCCATGAGGTTGAAAGGAATTGTCCGTAAAGCTCCAAGACAGGATTGTGTCGAGGCACAGATCTGGGGAAAGGTAGCAAAAAATGTCTGCAGCATTGAACATCCCCAAGAACACAGTGGCCTCCATCATTCTTAAATGGAAGAAGTTTGGAACCACAGAGTTTCTTCCTAGAGCTGGCCGCCGCGTCCAAACTGAGAAATCGGGGTAGAAGGGCCTTGGTCAGGGAGATGACCAAGAACCCAATGGTCACTCTGACAGAGCTCCAGAGTTTCTCTGTGGAGATGGGAGAATCTTCCTGAAGGACAACCATCTCTGCAGCACTCCAACAATCAGGCCATTATAGTAGATTATCCAGATGGAAGCCATTCCTCAGTAAAAGGCACATGACAACCCGCTTGGAGTTTGCCAAGAGGCACCTAAAGGACTCTCAGACCATGAGAAACAAGATTCTCTGGTCTGATGAAACCAAGATTGAACTCTTTGGCCTGAATGCCCAGCATCACATGTGGACAAAACCTGGCACCATCCCTACGATGAAGCATGGTGGTGGCAGCATCATGCTGTGGGGATTTTGGAGACTTGTCTAGATCGAGGGAAAGATGATCGGAGCAAAGTCCAGAGAGATCCATTAGGAAAACCTGCTCCAGAGCGCTCAGGTCCTCAGACTGGGGCGAAGGTTCACCTTCCAACAGGAAAAGGACCATAAGCACATCGCCAAGAGAATGCAGAAGTGGCTTTGGGACAAGTCTCTGAATGTTCTTGAGCCTGTACTTGAACCCAATCGAACATCTCTGGAGAGACCTGAAAATAGCTATGCAGTGACGTTCCCTATCCAACCTGACAGAGCTTGAGCTGACAGACCTCCTCTAGCTCCACAATGAAATAGGGTGCAGGCCAGGCAGCAGGCTGTTAGCCAGCCTGCCAGCATAGTGGAGTCTGCCACTAGCACAGTCAGTGTAGTCAGCTCAGTCAGCCCATTGAGACCGTACCTGTGCCTCGACCTAGGTTGGGCAAAACTAAACATGGCGGTGTTCGCCATAGCAATCTCACTAGGATAAAGACCTCCCCCTTTCCTTGTCTTTATTGAAAGAGATCATGATACCTCACCTCTCAAAATAGGGCTAAAATAGGGCTATCATAGCACTGAGACTGGACTTGTGAAGGTGGTAAATTACCTTTTAATGGCATCAGACCTAGGCTCTGCATCTGTCCTCGTGCTCCTAGACCTTAGTGCTGCTTTTGATACCATTGATCACCACATTCTTTTGGAGAGATTGGAAACCCAAATTGGTCTAAACGGACACGTTCTGGCCTGGTTTAGATCTTTATCTGTTGGAAAGATATCAGTTTGTCTCTGTGAATGGTTTGTCCTCTGACAAATCAACTGTAAATTTCGGTGTTCCTCAAGGTTCCGTTTTAGGACCACTATTGTTTTCACTATATATTTTACCTCTTGGGGATGTCATTCAGAAACATAATGTTAACTTTCACTGCTATGCGGATGACACACAGCTGTACATTTCAATGAAACATGGTGAAGCCCTAAAATTGCCCTCGCTAGAAGCATGTGTTTTAGACATAAGGAAGTGGATGGCTGCAAACGATCTACTTTTAAACTCGGACAAAACAGTGATGCTTGTTCTAGGTCCCAAGAAACAAAGAGATCTTCTGTTTAACCTGACAACTAATCTTAATGGTTGTACAGTTGTCTCAAATAAAACTGTGAAGGACCTCGGCGTTACTCTGGACCCTGATCTCTCTTTTGAAGAACATATCAAGACTGTTTCAAGGACAGCTTTTTTCAATCTATGTAACATTGCAAAAATCAGAAACTTTCTGTCCAAAAATGATGCAGAAAAATGAATCCATGCTTTTGTCACTTCTAGGTTAGACTACTGCAATGCTCTACTTTCCGGCTACCCGGATAAAGCACTAAATAAACTTCAGTTAGTGCTAAATACGGCTGCTAGAATCCTGACTAGAACCAAAAAAAAATATCATATTAATCCAGTGCTAGCCTCCCTACACTGGCTTCCTGTCAAGGCAAGGACTGATTTCAAAGTTTTACTGCTAACCTACAAAGCATTACATGGGCTTGCTCCTACCTATCTCTCTGATTTGGTCCTGCCGTACATACCTACACGTACCTACAGGTCACAAGACGCAGGCCTCCTAATTGTCCCTTGAATTTCTAAGCAAACAGCTTGAGGCAGGGCTTTCTCCTATAGAGCTCCATTTTTATGGAATGGTCTGCCTATCCATGTGAGAGACGCAAACCCGGTCTCAACCTTTAAGTCTTTACTGAAGACTCATCTCTTCAGTGGGTTAGTAGTCTGGCCCAGGAGTGTGAAGGTGAATGGAAAGGCTCTGGAGCAACGAACCGCCCTTGCTGTCTCTGCCTTGCTGGTTCCCCTCTTTCCACTGGGATTATCTGCCTCTAACCATATTACAGGGGCTGAGTCACTGGCTTACTAGGGCTCTTTCATACCGTTCCTAGGAGGGGTGCGTCACTTGAGTGGGTTGAGTCACTGATGTGATCTTCCTGTTCGGGTTGGCGCCCACCCTTGGGTTGTGCCGTGGCGGAGATCTTTGTGGGCTATACTCGGCTAGGGTCAGTTTGTTATATCTGGAGTACTTCTCCTGTCCTATCCGGTGTCCTGTGTGAATTTAAGTATGCTCACTCTAATTCTCTCTTTCTCTCTTTCTTTCTCTCTCTCTGAGGACCTGAGCCCTGGGACCATGCATCAGGACTACCTGGCATGATGACTCCTTGCTGTCCCCAGTCCACCTGGCCGTGCTGCTGCTCCAGTTTCAACTGTTCTGCCTGTGATTATTATTATTTGACCATGCTGGTCATTTATGAACATTTCAACATCTTGGCCATGTTCTGTTATAATCTCCACCCGGCACAGCCAGAAGAGGACTGGCCACCCCACATAGCCTGTTTCCTCTCTAGGTTTCTTCCTAGGTTTTGGCCTTTCTAGGGAGTTTTTCCTAGCCACCCTGCTTCTACACCTGCATTGCTTGCTGTTTGGGGTTTTAGGCTGGGTTTCTGTACAGCACTTTGAGATATCAGCGGATGTACGAAGGGCCATATAAATACATTTGATTTGATTTTTGGTTTGATGCAGAGAAGAATTGAAGAAACTCCCCAAATACCAAGCTTGTGCCAAGCTTGTTTCGTCAATCCAAGAAGACTCGAGGCTGTAGACGCTGTAAAAGGTTCTTCAACAAAGTATTGAGTAAAGGGTTTGAATACTTATGTAAATGTAATAACTTAAATGTTCTATTTTTAATACATTTGCAAAAAATTCTAAAAAACATTTTCGGTTTTGTCATAATGGGGTATTGTGTGTATATTATGGGGAGGTGGGGAACTATTTAATCAATTTTAGAATAAGTCTGTAAGGTAATATAATGTGAAAAAAGTCAAGCGGTCCGAATATTTTCCGAATGCACTGTATGTAAGCGAATTAGTGCTGAGTTGCTTATTTTGGCTCGGGTTCTCTGCAGGAAAATATCCATTCTGCATTCCAAGCATTACGGGGCCCCAGCAAGACCCTACGAAGGCGGTGAGCATTAGCAACTGCATTGGCATCCCTTTATTCCCCAAAACCGTTTTTTTTTTCCAGAGAGGAAGTGATCTCAAACTTGATTGCCCTCTTGATTGCCCCCTTGGTTGCCCCCATTTCCTACTACTTCAGAGTTCTACCGTAACTAAGATAAATTACCACCTCTTGTTTCGCAGTTAAAACAGTTCAAAAACAATTACAAACCTTCTCACATCCAATCATTGCCCAAGCCCAAGATCCTTGAGTTATTGTTAGCGAAGTGTTTCCAATTCACTCATGATTAAAATTCACACTGGCACCCGTGTGTTTCAATGTGTATTATTGTTGAGCCGGCCAGGAGAAACTTGGCCTGGTGCCATTATCATCCAGGGTTTTCATGGATGAGGCGTCAATATCTGGCTGATCCAAACACTTGAGTGTCACTCTGGTTGTTTTATGAGGAGCTGGAAGCATTCGGCCCTGAGAACCCTGTTGGCCCTTGCAGAAGTGAGAGTGCTACAGTACAAGTCAAATGCTCAGTTTATGATGTTCCTCCTATCCAGATGAACCTATTTCCATTTTTTTATTCCGGAGGTGAAACCTTAGATTGTAGCACCTGTTGTTTTCTGGAAGCTGTCTTGAGCTCAGTCCAAGAAGTTTGTCTCAATATAGACTAAAAGGGAGCAGGACTTGAAGAAATGGCAGGCATACCCTTGCAAGTCAAATTGATCAAGGTGACTCTAAATAAGGAAATCTATAGAATTACATAATGTAAAAGGCATACAATTACAGTGACAGGGGTCCCTGCCAACTTTCCTATAAGCTATCGGCCTGATGAAAGAAAAACAAATGTATATTGGTGTTGCCAGTTACATAATGTATTCTTCATTGTATGGGCATTTATCATAGCTATCCCATGGTACAGATGAAGTATTGCCATGCATATGTGACAGACAGGTTTGAAACTAAGTCTGTGTTAGCCTCCTGAGCTAAAGCCTAGGCATTCGCTTGGGGAGATAACACAAATCTTCAAGATCAATCAAGCATGGTTCCATGAACCACCTCTGTTACACATCCACCTAGATATAGGAATTGGCATTTGGCCATTCTGATATCTATTCTCCACTTCTCCTCAGTCATGTCTCTGAGCCATTGTTATGCCAACCATATTCCCTGTGAGGCGCTAGCAATAACGAGTGTCTTTAGGCATCACAGTTAGGAGCATTTGGTAGTGGCAGCCAAGGCCTGAACGACATCACATGTTGGCACTCAGACTGCTGGGCATACTGGTCAAAATAACACACTCGTACCCTTTTTATCAATCACAGTACTGTACACAGTCACCCACAACGTGGTGGTCAGTGGTAACTTTCAATTCAGTCTGACACACAGCTAGACTCTATAGTTATGTTGATACACAAGCCTGTTTATTGTGGTTTGTATCCAATTTCAGGATGGCTGGCAGTGTTTACTGTATAGTGTAGGGGGGGGGGGGGGGCTTAAATAACATTGGATCGATACAGAGTTCGATACAGAGTTCAAGTTTCAGTTGACCTGAGTCCCCACTAGGGACCTCAGACAGAGCTGAAAGAGACAGGAGAGCTCCAGTATTGACTTCAGACTGACCTAGTGGCTGCTGTTGTCTTTCCTTACCTTGATAAGCACCTCCAGCTCCGCCGGTGTGACACAGGGGTGCTTCTGCAGGAACGCCGCCTTCTCTGCGGTGATGGTCACCTTCTGGTTGCTCTCGAAAGGCTGCTCCAGGGCCCGGAACATCAGGCCTCCCCCCACCAGATAGGCAACCACCACCACAAACACCGCCACCACGGTCTTCCACTTCATGACCGTGAAAAGGGGCGAGCCATCCTCGCCCACCGCCTCCATGCTGGCCACCATGCTGGCAGGTCGCGATGGAGAGAGCCGGGGCACGGTGCAGCCCATGGGGTTCTGCATGGTGGCCACACTGGCCTGGACCAGGCTGGCACTCATCATGCCTGGCTGGACCTTCTTGGGGGGGAACAGGTTGGTCTGGACCGCCACTGCAGAGAAAAACATGTAATGTTATTGTTAGGTGCTGCAATATAGGAAAAGTTCATATGTAGTCATATACTGCACAATCCAGATGTAAGCAAATGGGTGGAATTAAAAGAACCCTACAACCCTACAGCATGTAAATAAGTTTACTATATTGTCTGGGTACGACTTCTACATGGAGCTGGGCTTGATTTTTCTGGGCAGTTTGGGCTTAAGAATTTATTTCCGTCTATCAGCCACAGGAGTATGACAGTGAAATATAAATGGAGTTTGTCTTGATGCTTGAGGTTTTGAGCAGCACGGGGTGGCAGAGAGAGAGAGAGGGTGAATCCCTAATGTGTTCTGTGGGCTTTCTGAAAACCCATTATTGTTAAAGGGATACTTCACAATTTTGTCAATGTGGCCCTTTATCTGCTTCCCCAGAGTCAGATGACAACGTGGATTCCATTTTTATGTCTCTGCGCGCAGTTTGAAGGAAGTTGCTAACTGTCGTTAGCACAATTGCTAACTAGCATTAGCACAATGACTGGAAGTCCATGGGTATCTGCTAGTGTGCTAGAAGAATGCCATAATCCCAAAGTATCCCTTTAAGAGCAGGCAACTCAGAGCAGTGGCATGGAGTGTTCCATCAGCACACTCCATCAGCCAGTGGATTCACATACTCCGGCCATATATGGCTGGCAGCCCCAAGCACAGGCTGAGAATGTTATTTTTTTTATGGATTACAAGCTGAGCCTTTTATTTTATATTTTATTTTTACCTTAATTTAACTAGGCAAGGCGGCAGGGTAGCCTAGTGGTTAGAGCGTTGGACTAGTAACTGGAAGGTTGCAAGTTCAAACCCCCGAGCTGACAAGGTACAAATCTGTCGTTCTGCCCCTGAACATGCAGTTAACCCACTGTTCCTAGGCCGTCATTGAAAATAAGAATTTGTTCTTAACTGACTTGTCAGTTAAGAACAAATTCTTATTTTCAGGGGCAGAACTACAGATTTGTACCTTGTCAGCTCAGGGATTTGAACTTGCAACCTTTCAGTTACTAGTCCAACACTCTGACCACTAGGCTACCCTGCTGAACAATTTCCCAATGATGTACTGTCTGAATGATATTTGAAGAAAGAGTTTTCTGTTTGTCCCCTTGTGATGCCTTTGTAGTTATAAACATCCACAATTTACAGCCAAAGTATTCAAACATATTTTCCAGCCGTGTTGCTTCAATTTCATGCTTACACCTTCAAGATGCTTACTTTCAACATTACATGATGTACTGTTAAGAGTCCTCAATGTTCTGCCACATCTCATGTGCCTACCCACTGTATACTAGGTTTTGATTATGAAAACAAATATAATTCATTAGTGGTGGTGATTCATGTAACCATTCAACCACACTGTGAGGAAAAACATTCACCACACTGGTCCGGCAGGCGAAAATAATTTTGATGAGCAACGCTCAACACATTGCTGGCTGCATGTAGACCATAAAACACGGCTGACATTTCTCCCAAAAGGTCATACCGATGAAAACAGATAGACACCTGCTGCACTGGTGGCTGGAGATGCGGCTGGGTAAACATTTGATCGTGAGCGAGAATAGGACAGCCGCATTGACGTGCCATACGTGCAGGATTGGCGGGAACTACCCATGCAGAGCTCCAGCTCTACCTAAATCCGATGAGGTAATGTGTTTTTACCCCATCTCTCAATGCATCACAATACTGCACCAGCTGTAACACACCAAGTGTTCCTTTATGACATTATATTACCGACTGACAGTTCACATTAGCCATTTCGCCTTCACCTCAACCGATGTGTTTTAGACTAGAGCCCGGCAATGGTAAATTCCCCTCAAAAACAACATAAACAAGGAATCAGACCTTGATTGGTAGCTAAATTCTGTTAACATACATTTATACATAAAATGGCAATAGGAAACGTGCTACCAGCATGAGGTAGACTAGCTACAAGGAGTCGTGCCTATCCCTGGACCTAATCTGATGGGAATGTCAATCACCAAAACAGCCGTGGGCTTTCTAAATCAAATTGAATAGATTAAGCTCATTAATGGCAGGTAGCGTTATCCCTCGCCATGTCTCCTACTTTATCTATCTGGACAATGTGTGCTGCTTTGGCGCGTTGCAGGCAGACAGTTTCCCCTAGGCACATCAGTGCCCACCAAATGTAGTATCTACATCAACAATAAATGTATTTTATTCTTTAGGGGTGGGATCAGAGCCATAGCCAACATGTGGCTCTAGGTGTTATTAAAGGTAGGCTTTATTCATAATAAGGAAAACAGCTGTGGTATGCGCCATTCCTCGTTGGACATTGGTCATGCAATGCATGATCATGTTTGTGGTGCACTCAATCACTGCAGTTATAAATGGACTTAGTCTATGTCAATAACACCAATGTATGTGTATCAATACATTTCCAACTTCACCTATAGTCTAATGATACATATGTTACTTTAAGTGTGTACAATTAAACGAAATAACCTATATGGACTCAATATTGGAAGCATTTAACTCAATCGATCTGCTTTCATTGATTACCGACAAAACGTTCCAAACGTTGAAATACAAACCTGGCGTAGGGTTGGGATTCCCTGGTTTTCTTGGGTTCTCCGTGGGAAATTTCATCTTGATTTTCGGTTTGCCACAATGGACCAAACCCTTGCCGAAAACAACTGACTGGAAAGAAAAAAGCCTTGTCTTTATGTAAAATCTTTCAACGCTCTTTCTATTGAATCCTTTGTTTTTAACCGAGAGAGAATGGAGAACGGTAGGGAGTAAAAACACATCATCCGTGTCTTATTTTGCTCTTGTCAGTGAGAGCGAGGTGCACACCCGGGTAAAAAGGTCATTATGAGCTCCCCTCTCCCCGCAACAGACTCTAGTAGGAACAAGAGCAAAGCGCACACCCACTATTGCTCGTTGCACCACAGTCCACGCCTGTCCTTTTTTAAAACTGTAAACAACGACAAAACGCAGGAGGAGTCGGAGCTCCAACAGCGTTGACGAACTTGACGATTACATGTTCAATAATTGCTCTCTTGACCGCTGCAGCAAAGACTTCAGCAGGGCTGTGCAAGCCTATTGTATCCAACGGTCGCGCTGCGCGTGCGTCTCTAACGCTCTTTTTCATGGTAGTGCGAGCTGGCGTATTCTTATGACAACACTCCAAATCGATGAGGCATATGCCAGCCAAAGTTCAGCATGAAGAAGTCGTGATTGCTAGCATTTTTGACGGGCAAGGAATTGTCTAATACACATTGTCATGTGTGCCGTCCTACAAAAAAACCTGACACTTGGATGAGGCTCATGGAATAAAGCTTCTTTATAAGGGAGGCTGAATGCGGGAGCCCCCATGTAACTGGCAGATAGTGGTCCCTGCGGCAAAGCTTTATCATATTAACCTGTGCTTCGGGACACGTCATTACATCATCCAAACATGCAGAAGAAATCAATCACATATGGATATCCTTGTCCACCTCTTCCACTTCTCATTGTTTAAGTTGTACTGTTACGTTAACATTGTGGGCGTAAAACGTATGTTTTGGTGCGTCAGACAATGCATTGCCATGAGGATTCATATTACCGTGTTGCAAATAATTGGAAGTCAATTGAAAAGGATGATGTTGTGATCCGAAAATACTGGATTATTTTTCCATGTGCCTAAAACCACGTTTTGTCTTGTTGATGTGTAGTGGAGTCACAAGCATAACACATGTTAGATCCTTTTGTTGAATTATTGGCCTATTGCATATATTATATTTGTCATTGATTATACCCACAATGTTAATACATTCATGACATGAAAGCGTATTTTATGTTGTAACTACATTAAATATACATTAAATATACATGATTGTATATTGACATGCGTCAAGTAGAACACCGAATATGAGCACTCTGAAATGGACATGCCGCCGCATTATTTCAGCACCATGGACAGCTCCTCCGTGCGTTGGGCGAATGGTGCGCTGATGTGGAACCTTTATACTGTAGTTCATACCTCTCTCGCTCTCTCATAATATCTCCCCCTCTCTCTCTACACACACACGCACTACACAGAACCATGGGCTTTTCATTAAATATTCTTTGTAGTCTTTAAATAGCTTAAAAGACTTCAGAGTATTTCACATGCAAATGTCCTGCGAGACAAGTGTGCATGAAAATTGGCAAGTACAGCAACCTGGTCTCAGACTAGATATAACATAGTACACATAAATCCAGGAGATTTAAATTAGTATCATATGTTACGTTTGTAATGGTTACATAACACAGATGGTACCATAAGGCAAAAACTAAAGTAGGGTGGATATAACGCTAACTTCTAGCAACCCAAAGGTATGGAGTTTGAATGTTATCACGGATAACTTTTTAGCTAATTAGCAACTGTACAACTACTTACTGCTTTTTAGCGACTTTGCAACTACTTAGGATGTTAGCTAACCCTTCTCCTAACCCTAACTCCTACTAGCTAGAATTCGTAAAATATCATATGTTTTGAAAATTCTTAACATATTGTACGTTATGCAATTCGTAACTTATATGAATTGTAATTCGGGGTCTCGGATTTACGTACAGAATAATACGACATGCTCTGAGACCAGGTTGAGCACAGTGGAGAGAGTGATCCTAATGACTACTCAGTGCTATAATGTGGGGCAGCATGTAGCCTAGTGGTTAGAGCGTTGGGCCAGTAACCGAAAGGTTGCTGGATTGACTCCCCGAGCTGACAAGGTAAAACTGTCATTCTGCCCCTGAACAAGGCAATTAACCCACTGTTCCCCGGTAGGCCATCATTGTAAATAAGAATTTGTTCTTAACTGACTTGCCCAGTTAAAAAAACAAATTGCAAATGAATCTGTGGTGATAACAAAAATACCTCTTTGAATTTCAGACAAAGCTATTGAAAGATTATTGGAATCTGTGTGGGTAGCTGGACAGGTAGGATGACTGACAATAGTGAAGGTGAACAGGTGATAGAGGAATGACTGAGGCAGGAATTCCTTTAACTGCAACAAAGTTGCAACTGGGTAGTTTGTCTGTGCTGCATAACAAATTAAACAGAATAGCATGTATCCAAGCAAATTCATAATCACAAAAGTCAAATCATAACAATCACTCATTATTAACATAATTAGGTTCAACAAGAATTCAACAGGAATTGTGATTGAGTCATTTAGGCTCATAACTGTTCATCATAATCATGAGAATAATAATACAAATAAATCAATCACTTACCAATTATTCAATCTACAATCTCAATCAATTTGATACAAGGATTTTTCAATTCAGCAAATCATTACATTACATACTTCATCCTTCCAGGTTAGTCTTCATATGTACATGTCATTTCATTACATTTCAACCATATTTCAATGGCATAATTGGCTTGTAATGATCTATAGGGCCGTGATCATTGTCCATTTTATATTTTACCTTTTACCTTTATTTAACTAGGCAAGTCAGTTAAGAACAAATTCTTATTTTCAATGACGGCCTAGGAACAGTGGGTTAACTGCCTGTTCAGGGGCAGAATGACAGATTTGTACCTTGTCAGCTTGGGGATTTGAACGTGCAACCTTTCAGTTACTAGTCCAACGCCCTAACCACTAGGCTACCCTCAAAGGTAAGGGAATATTTATAATGTGATTTCTGATTTCTGTTGACTCCAACATGGCGGATAATTGTATTTATTTTCTGACCACCATCTCAGATTATTGCATGGTTTCCTTTTTCCGTAAAGTTTTTTTGAAATCTGACACAGCGGTTGCATTAAGGAGAGGTATATGTATATTTCCATGTCTAACAATTGTATTTATCGACATTTTATTTTTAACCACTAGGCTACCCTGCCACCCATTGACATAACACATTAGGTTTGAAGCGTGCGCTCCAAGCCGCGCTCCGCGGTAAAAACTATAAACAATAACCGACGGCCCGCACTCCTGATCGCAACAGATAGTTCAGACGAAAGGTACGTTGATTCATGGATACACAGAATGTCTGGATTGGATGGAGTTGACGAAGAGAAAGCAGCGAGGTCGGGCGATGGCGATTTCATCCTTTTAATGGGTTGAGATCTGTTGGACATTTCCACCTGACCTATTTAAAGCGCCCTGGACCAGCTGAGCAAGTGTCCATGAATTAAAGGTCGATTCCACCAAGTCCATGGGCCTTTCTACAGCTATACTGTTTTCTGCTCAATCTACAGTCGAAGTAGGCCTCCGGGCATGTGCCTGGGGGGGGATCACTTCCAGTACTTGGGGGTGGGAGGGATGGGTGGGACAGCTAGGAGAGGTCTTACTATCTGCCTGGCGGGTGGGAAATGGGGAGGGTGGGGATTGTGGGAGGAGGGAGGGAAAGGGGTTCTTCTTATGGTCGATCACACACTGCCATGTCCTAATTCTACCATTCAGCAACTGATAATGTAATAACTGACTAAATCCAATCAAAGTTTATTTGTTGTGCACACTTCCATCATTCTTAAATGGAAGAAGTTTGGAACCACAATCTTCCTAGAGCTGGCCGCCCAGCCAAACTGAGCAATCGGGAGAGAAGGGTTTTGGTCAGGAAGGTGACCAAGAACCCGATGGTCACTCTGACAGAGCTCTAGAATTCTAGATTCTCTGGTCTGATGAAATCAAGGTTGAACTCTTTGGCCTGAAAGCCAAGCGTCATGTCTGGAGGAAAACTGGCACCATCCCTACGGTGAAGCATGGTGGTGGCAGCATCATGCTGTGGGGATATTTTTCAGCGACAGGTACTGGGAGACTAGTCAGAATCAAGGCAAAGATAAACGGAGCAAAATACAGAGAGGTCCTTGATGAAAACCTGCTCCAGAATGCTCAGGATCTCAGACTGGGGTGAAGGTTCACCTTCCAA
The DNA here is from genome assembly GCF_034236695.1 of Oncorhynchus nerka. Lineage (NCBI taxonomy): Eukaryota > Metazoa > Chordata > Actinopteri > Salmoniformes > Salmonidae > Oncorhynchus > Oncorhynchus nerka. The sequence continues at coordinate 36,482,867 of NC_088419.1, read as the reverse complement.
CAGGACAATGACCCTAAGCATACAGCCAAGACAACACAGGAGTGGCTTCGGGACAAGTCTCAATGTACTTGAGTGGCCCAGGCAGAGCCTGTACTGGAACCCGATCGAACAGCTCTAGAGAGACCTGAAAATAGCTGTGCAGTAACACTCCCCATCTAACCTGACAGAGCTTGAGAGGATCTGAAGAGAAGAATGGGAGAAACTCCCCAAATGCAGGTGTACCAAGCTTGTAGTGTCTGTCGTGGAAATTTCCTCTATTTACCAAATCATGGGAGCAAACCACACACACAAGTCAGAGTTAGTTATCAAGGTCCATCTTTAATTATATGAGCTCTATCACAATCCGGTGACTCTCAGGTAATTCAGTGTCTCTCAGTGAATTCTCTGAGAGCCCCCCTTACAATGCAACTGAGATCCTTTAATAGCAAAGACACACATAGTCAGACAGCATAGACATAATTCATCGTTCAGCTTTGTCTCCTAACTCAAACCCCAGAACCATAAACCAATCCTCCAAATCAACAGGCATAAATCAAATTGTCATTTAGATACAACCAACTCTAAATACAACCAAACCTGGACAAACTCACGGAGAGGAGAGTGAGGCTATAGGTTAAAATAAAAGGGAGCATGAGAATGATTCCAGACACTGCCACCCTCCTTTCCCCACAAGAAAAAGGTAGGGAGTAAAAGATATGTTTACACATGATGACACTTTGACCTCTCCCCTCTCTGCGGCCCATGCAACTTAGTCTTGACATAGAACAGATAACTGCAACCTCGCCACAGTATTATACAAAAATACCATTCTGATGAGAAGTAACTTACACACATTTGATGAATATAAAACATCTTACAAATGTTACCAACAAATTCTGAATCTTCCACGACACGTCATACCCAAGAAGACTCAAGGCTGTAATCACTGTCAAAGGTCCTTCTACAAAGAACTGAATAAATGGTCTGAATACCTATGTAAATGTGATATTTCAGTTTTTATAAGTTAGCAAAAATTTCTACAAACCTGTTTTTGCTTTGTCATTATGGAGTATTGTGTGTAGATTGATGAGGAACAAAAACAATGTAATACATTTTAGAATAAGGCTGTAACGTAACAAAATGTGGAATGAGTCAAGTGGTCTGAAAACTGTCCGAAAGAACTGTTTGTTAAGTGTTACACACTTGAGGAACACTTTGCATTTGCATCCATTGCCACAACAAAGTTGCAAGGTTTGTTAGTAGTGCACTTTCAGTCGGACCTAGAAAACATCCAGTCTTGTCAGAGAAGGAAAAAAAACACTCATCAATTTGAAGACACTCCTTGAAGTCATGTGATTAGCCAAATTCTAATGATCCCAAAAATATTCAACAGTAGTTTCCCTCCTCCTTATTCCAAATCTGTTGTTTTCACTACATTAATTTATCTTCCTCTACTGTCCTCTTATGAGCCTCACATATGGAAGTGGTACACCTTTTCTTCTTCAGGTCAACCAGTACAAGAAGCATTTTAATAAAAAGTTGGCTCCATTTTACATATGTTCTGGTCTTCTGTAGATATGACAAACATTTGGGACTCTGTATTATTTGTCATTTCTAAGCGTGTCAGAATTCAAATGCCACAATCTCCCTGTCACACCCTGATCTGTTTCACCTGTCTTTGTGATTGTCTCCACCCATCTCCATGTGTCGCCCATCACCCCCATTATCCCCTGTGTATTTATACCAGTGTTCTCTGTTTGTCTGTTGCCAGTTCGTTTTGTCCAATCATACCTACCAGCGTTTCCCCCCTTGCTCCTGTCCTGTCTATAGTGCCTGTTTTCTAGTTGTTTTTTTTTACCTTTCTGCCTGCCCCACTACTCTGGATTACCGACCTCTGACTCTGAGCCTGCCTTCCTTCCTCTACCTTTGACTGCCCATGTTTCGATTAAATAAACTTTTGTTACTTCGACATTGTCTGCACCTGGGTCTTACCTTCAAACGTGTTAGTACGAACTGGCCATGTCTGACCCAGCAGACCCGGGCCAGCTGCGCAACGCCATCTCCTCCCAAGGAGCTACCATCGGGAGGCACGAGGAACTGCTTCGTGGCCTTATGGGGTGGGGGTCCAAACGTTAGCTGAATGCCATGACCCGGGCATTGGACATTTTGCTGGAGCAATTCCATGGGTTGACTGAGAGGCAGCCTATCACAGTGGTAACCCCACAGCTCTTCAGTAACCCAGCTGCTAGCAGCGCCATCTCATCGGTCACTCCACCTTCTCAGGAGCCCTGCTTACGCAGGATCAATCCAAGATAGCCTATCTCATCACGCTGATGTTTCGGGAAGGCTCTCACCTGGGCTACTGCTGTATGGGAACAACAGCCGGTCATATGCGTTAGTCTGGAGGGGGTCGTGGGAAAGGTGAGGAAGGTTTTTTTCGCCCAGTTCTCCGAGAGAGAAGCTGACCGGAAGCTAATCCATTTTAGGCAGGACTCCCACAGTGTGGCAGACTATGCAGTGGATTTCCACACATTGGCAGCCTAGAGTGCTTGGAACCAGGAAGCACTGTTCGATATGTTCCTGCACGGCATCTTGGAGGAGGTCAAGGACAAGCTTGCCGCTTGGAAGTTACCTACGGACCTCGATTCCCTCATTGCTTTGAATATCCGAATGGGCGACTACGGGAACGACGGAGGGAAAGGAAAGACTCTTGGTCCTTTTGTGTCCTCTTGTCCTTTAAAAAGACCAGGCTCACTGGTAGGAGTGAGTACTCTGGTGGGACATATGGAGAACTTTCCTGCTTCCCTTGCTCACACTCCTTTTCATGCCATTCTGCTGTGGGGAAACCAGTCAAAATCTCTCCGGGTCCTCATTGACTCTGGGGCCATTGAGAGCTTTTTGGACTATACCCTGGCTTCCGAGTTGAAAATCCCCACTCAGCCCCTCTCCACTCCCATAGATGTTAGCACCCTGGACTGTTGCTCTATAAGCCGGACCACTCCCATCAACCTACGGCTGTGAGGGAATCACAGCAAGACCATTCAATTCCTGCTCATCAAGTCTCCTCAGATTCCCGTGGTTTTGGGATTCTCCAGCGACACAATCCCCTCATCAACTCGTCTACTGGTGCCACTGATGGGGTCACCTTGGGGTCATGATAAGGGCTGCACCAAATGATTGATGTATTATAATTATAATTGATTATGCTTATGTTGTATTAATAGAAGGGGAAGGGCTATAAGACCCCTCCCCACTACATTTATAGGGTCCTGGACTACAGAATAGCAATATATATGCATTATAAGGTTTAATATTGTTCCACAGTTATTTTCTAGTCTATGCTTATTATATGAAACGGTCTGAGAGATGTGTGAGTAATTACAGTCAAAACAGGGTGTCTGTGAGAAAGCGCCTCAAGGCTAAAAGAGATACATAGACACAGAACCCTGCAGGGGAGTAAATAGATAAGAGACAAGTCAGACATACCACTGTAAGCCACACGGAAGTGGAAAATTACTGCTGAGCCCTTAGAAAACACTGGAACTATTGTTCTCTCCTGCAATTTTGTAAACTGTATATGCATGGGTTTGTTCTCATGAGTAGAAGGTGTTGAAGTAGGCAGTTACATCACTAGGGGTTGACTGCAAGCATATTAAAGCAACTAGGACCTTTTTTATTTTGCAGAACTTACTCTGAAACATGCTATGTTCCCGTTGTTAACTTCTGTCTGCAATTGCATTAATAAAGGTTTGATTGATTTACTTAAAGATATTGTCTGATTGCTGATTTCACCAATAAGAAAATTATTGACAAGGAACAAGACATTTACCCCAACACCATCATGGGCCATTCTGCTACTCCCATTGTCTGAGGTCAGCGCAAATAGCCCCGGGACGTCTTCCTGGGGGCTCAGAAGGAGGTGACCTCTGGGAGGGGTTCAACTAGGCCCGGGAACTTTGCTTCCGCCGCACCGACCATATGACTGTGGGATTGACCTTCTCCCTACCACCACTCCGCCCCGGGGATGACTGTACTCGCTGTCCGGACCGGAGACCAAGGCTATGAACGCCTACATTGCAGACTCCCTAGCTGCAGGATTGATACATCCTTCTACCTCTCACGCCGGCAAAGGGTTCTTCTTTGTGGAGAAAACGGACAAGACCCTGCACCCGTGAATCGACTACCGGGGACTCAATGACATAATGGTGAAGAACCGCTACCCGCTAACACTCATCTCCTCGGCCTTCGAGCTGCTGCAGGGGGCCACGTGTTTTCCAAGCAAGATCTACGAAATGCCTACCACCTGGTGCGGATACGGGAGGGGATGAGTGGAAGATCGCCTTCAACACAACCAGTGGCCACAATGGGTATTTGGTCATGCCATTTGGCCTCACCAACTCCCCTGCTGTGTTCCATGCTCTGGTAAATGATGTCTACGGACATGTTGAACCGGTTCATCTTCATCTACATTGATGACATCCTTGTCTTCTCCCGCTCCCCCAAGTACATATGCTCCACGTCCGACAGGTTCTTCAACAAACCAGCTGTTTGTTAAGACAGAGAAGTGCTAGGTCCATCACTCCACCATCCTCTTTCTGGGATACATCATCTCCGCTGGAAGTGTCCAAACGGATCCCCGGAAGATGAAAGCGGTGGTGGATTGGCCCCAGCCTTTGTCCAGGGTACAGCTGCAATGTTTCCTGGTGTTCGCCAACTTCTATCGCCACTTCATCCGGGGTTACAGCAGCCAGGCTTCCCCCTGTCAAAACTCACCTCTCTCAAATTTCCGTTCATGTGGTCCCCTGCTGCTGAGCGGGCGTTTCGGGACCTTAATAAACACTGCTTCCATCCTGGTTCATACTGACAGTTCCCGTCAGTTGGTGGAAGAGGCTGATGCGTCTGATGTAGGTGTGGGGGCGGTCCTGTCCCAGCGTTCTGCCCTGGACATGAAGCTACATCCCTGTGCCTTCTTCTCCCATCTCCTCAATGCCATGGAGAAAAACTATGATGTGGGAAATCGTGAGCTTCTCGCAGTGAAGATGGCGTTGGAGGAATGGAGGAACCAGCTGGAAGGGGCGGAACACCCGTTCATCGTATGGACCAACCACAAAAAACTGGAGTATCGCCAAACACCTCAATTCCAGGCAAGCTAGATGGGCCCTGCTGTTCACACAGTTCATCTTCTCCCTCTCATATCAGCCGGGATCCAAGAATGTCAAACCGCATGCACTGTTCACCGTAATAACCCCATGGATATTACCCCGGAGCCCGAGACCATCCTTCCCACCTCGTGCCTGGCGATGGCACTCAGCTGGGGTATAGGTAAACAGGTTCAAGAGGCGCAGCGTTCCCAGCCGAACCCCAGGGGGGGTCCAGATAACCGGATGTTCGTACCTGACAAGGACAGGATGAGCCCTGGTCCCACATCTCCCTGGACTTTGTCACAGGTCTTCTCCAATCTGGTGGAAACACCACCATCCTGACTGTGGTGGATCGGTTTTCCAAAGCTGCCCACTTCATTCCTCTCCCCAAACTACCCTCTGCCAAGGAGACGGCCCAGCTCATGGTGCAGCACGTCTTCTTGATCCATGGACTACCGGTCGACATGGTCTCTGACCGGGGCCCTCAGTTCTCGTCTCAGTTCTGGAAGGCGTTCTGCACCCTCATTGGGTCGCCGGCCAGTCTCTCCTCAGGATTCCACCCCCGGTCCAACATCCAGTCAGAGCAAGCCAACCAGGATCTGGAGTCTTCTCTGCTCTGCCTGGACTCCGTCAACCTCACCACCTGGGGCCAGCAGCTGGTGTGGTTCGAATACGTCCGCAACACCCTTCCCTTTTCTGCCTCCGGGCTATCTTCTTTTGGGTGTTCCCTGGGGTATCAGCCCCCGCTCTTCCCTGAGCAGGAAGCGGAGGTCGGCATACCTTCTGCCCAGATGTTTGTCCTCCGCTGTTGTCGTACCTGGAGGAGAGCCTGGTGGCCCTCCTCAAGACCACCTCCAGGTATCGATGACAAGCAGGCCGCCACCGAACCCCGGCTCCCCAGTATCGTCTCGGGCAGAAGGTATGGCTGTCCACTCGGGATCTGGCACTCCGGGTGGAATCCCGCAAACTCTCCCCCTGGTTTATCGGCCCGTTTCCCATCTCCAAAATCATTAGCCCCCTGCGGTTCGTCTTCTGTTGCCTCGGACCCTTTGTACACATCCTACCTTTCATGTGTCCAGAGGTAAACCCATGTCTCACAGCCCTTTGTCTCCTGTTTGAGAAACCCTGAGATAATGCAAATCCAACTACGTAATGATGCCTGGTACTAAGTTGGAGGAAAGCAAGCAGAATAATGTACAGCTGTATACACTTTGTCCTGGGGGGAAATTAATTAAATGAGCTCAACCCATATACATTGAGCTGATATCCTAAAATGGATTCTATAGTCCTTGGAGAGGCACGGAAATGCCAGAGGAAGACAAATAGCCTGCAGTTATTAGCCTACAAGGCTTCTTTATTGTCCTCTGCTGGCTGGTGTGAATGAATGACCAGAAAACCTAACATCATATATCCACATGCTCATCGGAGTCACACTGAAACTACACTGATGTCGTGACGAGGTTCACCGTCATATCTCCGTCAACAAGGTTTTCAGGGGGCTACACTGGGACCATGATAAGAATGTAGAATTGCATGGCATATGCCAACGTAATTGTCATGAAAATCGATAATAGGCCTAATCAGCCCTATACATTTTCATCTTAATCTTTAGTCTATTTAGCAAAAGGAAGATCATGACAATTCCTCTAATTCCTTTTCTGCAAACGACCCACTTGATCTGTAGACCAGATTTGATCAATTTGAACCACTATCGTGGACTTTGTTAGAGCAATCAATTAGATCTGCTTTTAAACTACAACAGTGACAGCCTACTGTCAAGAAATGACATTGAGAACATGTTATAAATTCCCGAAACGCATCACCGTTCATCATAAGCCGTAGCCTATGCATAATTGGCAAAAAAAAAGAACAAGATGCCATGTAAAATACATTGTGTCCACATATCATAATGTGAGGTTATTCTTGTAACGTCAACAACAATTTGCATGTTTGTTGTAATTAAAATGATTTAAATTACACTGTTAAAGTAGTAAGACTCAAAACACCATCATTGTGTAGTAAAACCATGAAAAGTTGTGCCCCTAAGCTGAGATCTGGTGTTTCGAGGGTGTCTGAATCTTAACCCAATGTAAGTTTTATGATACACTGTATGTATTTCGAAACAGAATGGAAGTACTCTAAAATATCCAAAGTGGTTCTTCAATCTGAATAATTGTGTTTATAAGAGAGCGTTGTGAAAACACTTGTTGGTGTTTCAGTGCATGTAAAAGGCAGCATCACATCACAAAAACAAAGTTTTGGCAGACTGTGTCTCTCATACAATCAAATGGTTTTAAATTGCAAATGGTTTATAGCAAAAATATTGTTTGTTGATGATTTTCAGTCCATATTTTGATTAATATTTTAAGGAAGACATTGGGAATGAAATACTTTTCCTAGGGAAGCCTATGGCACTAATTATAGGCTACAGTTGCCAGGCCCATTGTAATATTATAAATAATGTTACAATCAAAATGTTTAGGGCTATAAATTATAGCAGAGGTAACGTGAAAAGTAGACCTTCATCACTGTTATTCATGTTAGAAGGTGGAAGTGAACCCAGGTCTTCTGCTTGTCAAAAGACTGCCTTAGTCCACTCATCCAGTCTTCCAGAATAAACTGTTGTGCTGAACCATCCTTGTTACACTGAGCATGTTTAGGCAGATTAGAAACAGAGAAGGAGGGAAAGTTGGAATTGAACTCTCAAAAAAAGCAAGCCATTGAAAGAGTGATTAACGGGGTAGGGGTAAATGTGAAAGTTGACCAACTCAGGAAGAAGATTCCCGGTGTTAGTGATGCTCGTCGTTTGGCACGACTCAGACTGTTCTTTTGAGTTTTGATGTCTGACGCCAAAATCCAAGCTGGCTTCCCTTGACACTTTTTTTGTGAGCCAAGATCATTCACAGTTGAGCTCACTCAGCTTAGCTCAATGCTGATTGGCACATTTTTTATACTTTATTTTATCAAGGGGGGCTAAATGCTCGCTGACTTTCCTTGCCTTCAATGCTACGGGCAGCAACAATGTCATGCTCGTTTGGACCAGACAAAATCAGATAGACGGCCTAAACGCTGAGTGACCGAGGGCCCCTGTTTCGCTCGCTCGGATGCTTTCTCCTGTGAGATACATTCAGCCTCTTGCGAATTGAAGGAAAATTATAAAACACAGTTTTTAAAATGATTTTCTTGGTACATTTTTTGGGGAAGCCTGGCTTCCCTTGGCATCCATGAATAGACACCACTAGTTGTTACAGGTGTCAAGCTTATGGACATGTGGCAGCAATGTGTAGGAGGGGGGTTCCTAGGTGTGAGAAGTGTGCAGAAGGGCATGAGACAAAGAAATGTGTAGCATTGGGGAGAGTAGGGGTATGTGTTAATTGTGGGCTTCCCATGGAGCTGGGGACCAGAAATGTCCGGTGCAAGACAGGCAGGTTGAGGTTTCCAGGGTTACAGTAGTGGAGAAGTTGTCGAGGCAGTGAAGAAAGTAGAGGAAGATGGGTCAATGGGGAGAGATCCTGAGAGGAGTGGTGTGAGTAGTAGATCTGTACCAGTACAGAGGGATAGGCCAACAAGTGAAATGTGCTTCAGTAAGATGGGATTTATAGCAATGGTTATCAACTTTACTGCAGGGACGGAAAGAAAGTCACAGAAAATTGACGTTGTGGTGGCAACTGCAGAGAGGTATTTGGGTGTACGATACTTTACATCAGAAAAATTACAGGGTGTGTTGAATGGTGGTGTCCTGTCCTTTCAGGCTGTTGGCCTGAGGTAGGACTAGATATATTTAAATAGTGGAGTAGGGTGGTGGGTTTTTAGTGAGTGTAGGCTTAGATGGTAGATTAATGAGCTGTATCTATTGTTATATGCTACACCAAATAGCCACTGCCAATTTAGCCTACTGTAGCTTTGGCCTACCACACTATATGTTATTGCATCCCACTTTTAACATTGATATTGTTATTGTGTTGCTATATTTGGATAGCTTAATCACATATGCTTATTGCTATTGATATGTTTCATAATTGTATTTTCACATTGCCACTATGAGTATTTGGTCATGCCATTTGTGATGTTCGGATGTACCGATCCTGTGCAGGTGTTGTTACACGTGGTCTGCCACTGCCAGGATGATCAGCTGTCTCTCCTGTCTCCCTGTAGCGCTGTCTTATGCGTCTCACAGTATGGACATTGCAATTTATTGCCCTGGCCACATCTGCAGTCATCATGCCTCCTTGCAGCATGCCTAAGGCACGTTCACGCCGATGAGCATGGATCCTGGGCATCTTTCATTTGATGTTTTTCAGAGTCAGTAGAAAGGCCTCCTTAGTGTCCTAAATTTTCATTACTGTGGCCTTAATTGCCTACCGTCTGTAAGCTGTTAGTGTCTTAACGACTATTCCACAGGTGCATGTTCATTAATTGTTTATGGTTCATTGAACAAGCATGGGAAACAGTGTTTAGGCCCTTTACAATGAAGATCTGTGAAGTTATTCGAATTATCTTTGAAAGACAGCATCCTGAAAAAGGGATGTTTCTTTTTTAGATGAGTTTATAAATCATACATATTATTTCACAATAGTACACTTTATTACCCAATAATTGTTTATATGTGTAAATATGTTTTGGGGAAAGACTGTTTTTTAAATGTATTTGTCTTAGAAATAACACCTTGGGATCTGTCTCTCTCTTTCTCTCTCTTTGTGTGTATAACCTAACAACATGCCTCTCACAGACATAGGGCCATAGGAAGAGCTGTCATTCAATCAATGTAAATGACATTTTCTTTTAAAATCTTTAGTACTGAAATGCATACATATTACACATTACTATTGAACAATACTACATAATACATGTTTATATTTACATATTTTTTAATTCCTTTTTCTTAAAGAAAAAGGCCTTGGGAATGGTCTATTGTAAACCAACACCCCCAAAAGTCTCTAAAACCCCATCGCCAAGCTGTGAACTCGTCAGACAATGTCCCTTCCATGACGGATCTCCAGGGCCTTCCAGGTTTCGTATGTTTTCTTTTCCATTATATATCAACCTTCTTGCTTTTAAGCCCAAATTATGTATTGAGGACAGAATTGCCCATCTTCGTAAATGTTCACAATGTTGGAAAAGTTTTTCCACTTGTTTCATCATATCAAGCACTTTAAAATAATCTCCCCACCTAAAGCTAAAGACAGGCACAGAACAGTTGACCTCTGTGCATGCTTTTGAAAATACATACGAACTAACAGATTTGGTTGCATTTGAGCTATTGAATTCGGCACAGCCTAAAATGGTCCCTTTGGAGTCTGGACTATATGCCACTGAAGAGATTCTTATGGCTTTCAAATCATCTTTCCCACAGACTTCCTCTTCCAATGCGTACCCAGGCAGGGATGTTCCACTCAGGGCCTGTTCCGTCTGACATAGAGCAAGTCTTATCTTAAGCCATTCTCTCAAGCGAAACGCAGGAGAAAATGGCTTAAGATGGTTTTGTCATTGTGTCCCAGACATGAAGGACACAATACACCTAGAATTGGTCTAAGAGACATGTCTTCTGTAGTTTATCTGTGTTAGACATGGCACAGGACAAGTCTACCACTTACTTATACTCAGGCAGACCTCCCCCGGGAATTACTTTTTCATTCTACAAGGGGTCACAAGATACACAGCAGCTCCATAAGTTCACAACAAAATTTCCCAACTGTTTCACATTTTCTTTCAGTTCAACATGGTCACTACACATCAATCACCAGGACATTGTTATTGCAAACACTTGCTTTACCCAAAACAGATGCACTATCATGTTACATAAGCACTAGCGTGAGAACATAGCGTGAGAACATCCGGACAGGATGTCCACAAAAGGGCATAAACACAGGACACCAAAAATAGATCATCAGTCACTTTTGACACATGCTGTCTACTGTATTCTCTCTCTAGCATTAAAGCCGTTAATGCTAATAGTCCAAGTCAAAGAGCCATTTTGATTCACTAATCAGTTTTCTTGATGCTACATGTAGTTGTTAATTGACACATGTCATTGTTTGCATCTTTTGTGCACTTGTTTTTTTATTCAAATGAAGGCCTGGTTTTTAGTTAATACTGTTGGAAAGCCTACTAGATTCATGAGCTGTATCTATTGTTATATGCTACACTAAATAGCCACTGCCAATTTAGCCTACTCTAGCTTTGGCCTACCACACTATATGTTATTGCATCCCACTTTTAACATTTATATTGTTATTGTGTTGCTATATTTGGCTAGCTTAATCACGTATGCTTATTGTTATTGATATGTTTCATAATTGCATTTTCACACTGCAATTGATTAATATTATAGCATTTGATAACCTAGTTATGTGTGCATGTGCTATCATTATTGCTCATTATTTGCTATTTCTTTCTCCCTGCAGAAAAACATACATACGTACGTACGTACGTACATACATACATACATACATACATACATACATACATACATACATACATACATACATACATACATACATACATACATACATACATACATACATACATACATACATACATACATACATACATACATACATACATACATACATACATACATACATACATACATACATACATACATACATACATACATACATACATACATACATACATACATACATACATACATACATACATACATACATACATACATACATACATACATACATACATACATACATACATACATACATACATACATACATACATACATACATACATACATACATACATACATACATACATACATACATACATACATACATACATACATACATACATACATACATACATACATACATACATACATACATACATACATACATACATACATACATACATACATACATACATACATACATACATACATACATACATACATACATACATACATACATACATACATACATACATACATACATACATACATACATACATACATACATACATACATACATACATACATACATACATACATACATACATACATACATACATACATACATACATACATACATACATACATACATACATACATACATACATACATACATACATACATACATACATACATACATACATACATACATACATACATACATACATACATACATACATACATACATACATACATACATACATACACATACATACATACATACATACATACATACATACATACATACATACATACATACACATACATACATACATACATACATACATACATACATACATACATACATACATACATACATACATACATACATACATACATACATACATACATACATACATACATACATACATACATACATACATACATACATACATACATACATACATACATACATACATACATACATACATACATACATACATACATACATACATACAGCACATACTACTCTACCCACCATTTGGTCAATCCTAATGCCAATCAAGACAAGAATTATAGACTAATGCCAACTAAACTGTCAACTGTCAATCATATGATCTAACTCAACTGTACTGTGATTTAATTCATCTGAACAACCTTCCATGCCATGTATCATCATCGAAACATAAAGACTCTAGTGTAATTGATGACTGGTGGATCGCTTTGAATGCTGGGCTGACGTTTTATACAAGTGCTACTGCTAACATTATCAGTCATTATCTGCATTTGTTTCCATTAATGTGAAGAGATTTTGAAGAGTATTTATCTGGTAAATACCTTCCCTTGTCAAAAAATCCCTAGTCCAATAGGATTTTAATAGAATCCTATAGGATTGTGTCACCTCTATCAGAATCATAAATGGACTTCTTTTTTCCTACTGGAAATAAAAAGTAATCCTATTGGATCCAATGTGATTCTCACAATCCTATAGGATTTTGTATCACCTCTACTAGAATCCTATTGGAAATCAAAAACAATCCGATTGGATCCTATAGGATTTTGATAAATCTTGTGGAATTTGGTCTCCCCAATCAGAATCCTTTTAGAACTTTTTTCTTAATTGAATCCATTCAGTTACAGTTTGTTGTCATTAGTTCCAGTACAATACAACAACATTAATTACAACATATTTGTTGATCAGAAACAACAGCTATATATTAGTTTCTGTTTGTTAACCTGTAAAAAAAAGCCTGTCCCTTTAAGAGTGACTGAAGTCACAGTTAGCACAAGCTGACAGTATTAATTAGCGGGGGTGATACCTGAACCTTTCAATGTGTACCGGGTTATTTGAGCAATTTTCCTACTTAGTTTTAGGATTATTGAGATTGTTTGTGAATTTATATTTACTTATGTGCTTATTTCTGTGCATCCACCTCGTCTCTGCAATGCTTTTGTTGACGATGAAAATAGTGTAAAAACGCTTCAAGCGAGCCTCGTTTAACAGACGTGCTGCTTTTACTTACAGTATAGCATGGGCTCATAAGCTGTGTCTACACTTGACACTTAGTTATATGCGACTTCTGGTATTTAGACATACAAAAGTCTCATTGTGGTCAGATTGTGTTCAGCCTGGCTGACAACTTCAAGAGGGGGTCAGTGATGCATTGTGTGCGGATTTCTCCTTCGTCTGGACACAGTCAGGCTACTGAAAGCATATACCGTGTGACATCTTTGGCACTCCGCCCACAAGTCTCCAGAAAACTTGTGTTTGGGAGCGAAAGGCACCTTTTTTTCATTAAACGTTGGAGGAAAGATATTTCTAGTGTGTGAGGAAGGTGTTGGCTGGCTTCATAAATGCTAGCCAGCAAGTTTATTTAGAAAAAAAACTATTTTATGCTCGAGTTATGCTAACCTACTTGAAATCCCTTTATCGTTGCTAGCTAGCTTGCTGGCTAGTTACAGGGGTTTGCTGGCTAGTTAGCTACATCATTTTCTAACTTGATGGCTAACTTATTGCCATCAAGTTGTTGTTGTATTATCAGATTTTGCCTGTTCCACCATTTGCAGAATGCATACTGGCATTTGAATATAGTGCAGCCCCAGCTGCAGCTCATGTTATGGAACCGTTACCATGACATGACGCCATTGGCCTAGTTTAGCCGCCAGGGCTAAGATCAGTGTCAGCACATTTGAACAAACGGTATGCGTAGGGCAAATCATTTTAGTTGAAAGGTTGGGACCCATAGGTTTAATAGCCATAGTTTAGACCTATGGGTCTGGTCAAGCTGGCGCTGCCTCTGTTCAAGATGACTTTACATTGATCCAAGCTGGCCCTGCCTCTGTTCAAGATGACTTTACCTTGATCCAAGCTGGCCCTGCCTCTGTTCAAGATGACTTTACCTTGATGCAAGCTGGCCCTGCCTCTGTTCAAGATGACTTTACCTTGATCCAAGCTGGCCCTGCCTCTGTTCAAGATGACTTTACCTTGATCCAAGCTGGCCCTGCCTCTGTTCAAGATGACTTTACCTTGATCCAAGCTGGCGCTGCCTCTGTTCAAGATGACTTTACATTGATCCAAGCTGGCCCTGCCTCTGTTCAAGATGACTTTACCTTGATCCAAGCTGGCCCTGCCTCTGTTCAAGATGACTTTACCTTGATGCAAGCTGGCCCTGCCTCTGTTCAAGATGACTTTACCTTGATCCAAGCTGGCCCTGCCTCTGTTCAAGATGACTTTACCTTGATCCAAGCTGGCCCTGCCTCTGTTCAAGATGACTTTACCTTGATCCAAGCTGGCGCTGCCTCTGTTCAAGATGACTTTACCTTGATCCAAGCTGGCGCTGCCTCTGTTCAAGATGACTTTACCTTGATCCAAGCTGGCCCTGCCTCTGTTCAAGATGACTTTACCTTGATCCAAGCTGGCCCTGCCAGGGGTTATTGGTATGTATTGGGGGGGGGGGTCAATAAAAGGTATTGATATTACTGCTAATGTCAGGTTTTGAGCTAGGATTCAGGACTGTGGTTTGGTGTGTAGTCAGCTATAACTGAAGCATGACACTTGAATTTAGTTTTTAAGGTTATTACATTATTGGTTGAAGTTTTTACACTATTCATGAATACAATTTTACCCATTTTGTAATGTTATCCAATTTTTCACATCCACCGGATACAACAAGTGCATGATACAACCTTAGCATGAAAAACTTACTTACAAGCCCATAACCAACAATCAAGAAGTAGAGTTAAGAAAAATATTTACTAAATAAAGTAAAGTAAAAATAAAATAAAATGTAACACAATAAATAAAAACTAACGAGGCAATATACAAGGGGTACCGGAACTGAGTCAATGTGTGGGGGTACAGGTTAGTCAAGGTAGTTTGTAGGTGGGGTAAAGTGGCTATAAATAGATCATAAACAGCTAGTAGCAGCAGTGTAAAAACAAAGTGGGGGTCAATATAAATATTTATTTAATTAATTGCTCAGCAGTTGTTCACCAAACTTATGGCTTGGGGGTAAGAGCTGTTAAGGAGCGCTCCAGTACCGCTTATCGTGCAGTAACAGAGAGAACAGTCTATGACTTGGGTGACTGGAGTCTTTGACAATTTTTTGGACCTTCTTCTGACACCGCCTGGTATATAGGTCCTGGATGGCAGGAAGCTTGGCCCGAGTGACGTACTGCGCCATACGCACTACCCTCTGTAGTGCCTTACGGTTGGATGCCGAGCAGTTGCCAACCAGTCAAGATGCTCCGGATGGTGTAGCTGTAGAACCTTTTGAGGATCTGGGGACCCATGACAAATCTTTTCAGTCTCCTGAAGGGGAAAAAGTGTTGTTGTGCCCTCTTCATGACTGTCTTGGTGTGTTTGAACAATAATTATTACATTGTGCGCAAAATAATTATTATGTTATGTGTTCAGTTTATTTATTACATTATTTGTGATTTATTACATCATCAGCATTTATTTTATTTTTGTATAATTATTTATTACAAAAAAACACAAGGGGTAACATTAAAGTATTAGAAAATGAAGGACAAACAATCCAGCATCAAGACACTATCAAACATGCATCAGTCTTTCCGCAACAGAGCCATCTTTATGTGTGAGGGTACGTGTGCATGATAGTGATATAAAATATATGTCAGTTTCCTTTTCATGATCACAATCTTGTGAAACCCGAACCCTCCAAGATCCCCCCACAGTTCCCCAATTAGCTGTCCTTCAACCATTCATTCCCAACCCCAAATGCACCAACAAACAAGAGAATGAACTAAAGAGAAAAAAGGAAAAGAGAAGAAAACAGCAAACAAAAATGCAAAAAAATTTAACTAAATAATAAATGTAAAACAAAGGGCATCAAGGACAACTGAAATCATAACAGCAATGCCTACTGTATATGTTTGTGTGCATGTCTGGCACTATTACATGTATGTGTGTGTACTTGTATGTGTTTATTTGAATGACAGTGTGTGTATATTGTGACGGTCCTGAATTTTCCTGAACGGTCTCAGTGCTTCTCCTTCCAATAGGGTGCTTCCCCTTCAATTCCCAATTAAATAGTGCTTCTCCTTCCAGTAGGGCGCTTTCCCTTTAATTCCCAATTAAATAGCCAGCATTAGCTGCGCAAAAGTGGGGTTGTGATGGAGACGTGAATGACGATGTGTTCAACCCTCAGTTCCCCTATTCCGTTTGTTTTGTTGCCTTTAAACATGTGTTTTGTAGCCTAATAGAGTTTACCCAGGATCGTATCCACTCTTTGCGTCCGTGGACTACACCTCTCTGTTCTTCGTGGCCTTTCCGCTGGAGATTTGTTGGCGGATTGGATTGTCTGACTGACCGACTGACTATAACCTTTTTGTACACGGTATTTCATTTGTTTTGATGTGATGTATACTGTGATGATTTATGTAGTTCGTTCTAGTTGAGGACTTAGTAAAAAGTTGATACGCTTTATAGTTGTGTGGTAAAGTAATTGTTATATTGATTGTATGATTTGATACTGGGTTTACGCTACACTTGTAGGAACGGACAAACATTGCGTGGCTAAGGTCACTTGAGTTCCCTGAACATCTGTACCAGGCTGGACTATTTTTAGGCCCTAGGTACAGGACCTTTCTGGAGGAACCAGAACTCATTGTGGTATATTATATGTGTGTGTAATCATTGATGTTGGTAATACAACCCACGCAAAAGAATACAGTTGTTTTTGAAGTTCTTTCCAATGTTTTAAGGGTTTATGAAAAGTGTATTTCCATCCTGACTTTTACAGTCCTTTGTATTGGTGTAGACTTGACGGACCAGATGGGACTCATTCCCTCCCAAACCAAAAGGAGAAACCAATGTGTTCTCTGGTAGGCACAACCTACCTGGCACCCCTATAAATAATAAGTCAAAACCGTTACAATATGCATGCGTACAAACACCTGCACGGCATCAGCCTCAGGCAAACCGGCATTAGTTGTAAAAACACTGCCACTTAGTGTCATTCAGATGTACTTTTATTATGTTTCATTTTGACTTTTTTTTTTTTTATCTTTTGACAATCATTCTCTCTCTCACACAGCAACTCAACTCCCACTTGTCTCCAATTCCACATCCCATCAGCATTTATTACATTATACATGCAAGAAGTATTACATTATTAGCAGCTATTGCTATTTGTCAGTTATTACATCATCAGTTGATGCAAACCATTTTTTTTTTTAATTAACAAACATTGTATATTCTACTGCTGTTTCTCATGATTGGTAACAATAACAAATGTAAACACAAAGCTATACCATTTGGGTTTATGATCCAAGATGTATAAACCTACCTTTGATTAATGTGTCATGATTCACGAATTACATTCTCACAAGTCCAGTTCTGATTCAATTACATGACTGTGCTGATTATACTTTATCTGCAGTACGGTGCTTTTGTTTTGTCCTGTAGAATTGAAGACATGTTTATTGGCTGACATTGAGTGGTGGGTGTGTGTTTATTGGCTGAAATTGAGTGGTGTGTGTTTATTGGCAGACAAACTTCTCTGAGAAAGTGCTTGCAGGCTCCATCTCTTGGTATGTCCATGACATAACAATGTCTTCCAGTGGGAGAGGAGGCCAGGTAAGCATGCCATCTTCTGGCCATTCTGAGAGATACACAAATAGATCAGTCTGAATATGGCTGATGGTCCCCCCTCCAAGAGTTATGCCGACGAGAAATGACTGAGATAAAATCGGAAACAATTACGGACCAATGCAATAGTACAGACTGAATCCAAGACATTTAAATGTTTCCCCTTAAACCATACGAGTGTTGCTTCAGCAGTATGCTTAGGGTCATTGTCCTGCTGGAACGTGAACCTCCGTCCCAGTCTCAAATCTTGGGAAGACTGAAACAGGTTTCCCTCAAGAATTTCCCTGTATTTAGCGCCATCCATCATTCCTTCAACCCTGATCAGTTTCCCAGTCCCTGCTGATGGAAAAACATGGTGTCGGTGTTCTCAGGGTGATGAGAGGTGTTGGGTTTGCGCCAGACATAGCGTTTTCCTTAATGGCCAAAAAGCTCCATTTTAGTCTCATCTGACCAGAGTACCTTCTTCCATACGTTTGGGGAGTCTCCCACATGCCTTTTGAGGAACACCAAACGTGTTTGATTATTTTTTTCTTTAAGCAATGTCTTTTTTCTGGATACTCTGCTGAGAAGCCCAGCTCTGGAGTGTACAGTTTTTAAAGTGGTCCTATGGAGAGTTACTCCAATCTCCGCTGTGGAGTTTTGCAGCTCCTTCGGGGTTATCTTTGGTCTCTTTGTTGCCTCTTTGATTAATGCCCTCCTTGCCTGGTCCGTGAGTTTTGGTGGGCAGCCCTCTCATGGTAGGTTTCTTGTGGTGCCATATTCTTTCAATTTTTTAAATAATGGATTTAATGGTGCTCCGTGGGATGTTTAAAGTTTCTGATATTTTTTTATAACCCAACCCTGATCTGTACTTCTCCACAACTTTGTCCCTGACCTGTTTGGAGTGCTCCTTGGTTTTCATGGTGCCACTTGCTTGGTGGTGCCCCTTGCTTAGTGGTGTTGCAGACTCTGGGGTCTTTTAGAACAGGTGTGTGTATATATACTGAGATCATGTAAAAGATCATGTAACACTTAGATTGCACACAGGTGGACTTTGTTTAACAAATTGTGTGACTTCTGAAGGTAATTGGTTGCAGGGGCTTCATGGCAAAGGGGTGAATACATATGCACGCACCACTTCTTTTTTTAGAAATAAGTTATTTTTTTCATTTCACTTCAACAATTTGGACTATTTCGTGTATGTCCATTAAGTGAAATCAAAAATAAAGATCCATTTAAATTACAGGTTGTAATGCAACAAAAGAAGAAAAATGGCAAGGGTACTTTTGAAAGGCACTGTAGCTCTTCAAGAATGAGAAGCATGGGCATCCCGAAGGACCTACCCTCACCTCACCTGGCAGTTTTAAACAGGTCCATTCTTAATGAACAGTGATATAATAATGCATTTTACCAGGAAGGTCATTTCCCCACTGGCGAAATACCCTCACAAAACTGTGTTTTTAATACGCAATGAAATTAAACACAAACTACCCCTTGTTAATCAGGAGACTCTCGTGTATGTTGTGGTGGACGGTCATGACAATTTCTTCACAGGAACCTGGTAGAATGAAGGTTGTAGTGTGACTAGACACTGGATGGCTCTGATTGAATGCACTGTCAGCATGCAGCCAAAGCTACAAACCTTGTGGAGCTAACTAGTGCTCTCAAATAGTATCCTGATGTCGACAGCAGATAAGTTGTATTCATAACATGGCTAACATGCCTTAAAAATAAAGTTATTAATTGTCTAGCTTGCGTTAGCAATGTTGTGTGGTCAATGAGACTGAGACTGGGAGCTAGCTAACCAGCTGAGCTAGCAAACAATGTAAAAAGAAAATTCAAATTTTAGATTAGAAAATACTCCATCAGGCTCTGCATTTCAGGAAACACTGTATCAAGTACCCCTTGTGCACAGTTACATTATTTAGCCATTTAAACCATTTGTTTTTGGATGACAACTCTCAATGGCTTCCAATGCGTTTAAAATATGAGCTTGTTCGAGATGTCGAACTAGACAACGGTTGCTATCCATTGGAGCACTGCGATTGGTTGCCCCAGAATAGCGGGGATAAGCAAAGGGGCAATTGCCAATTCTTAACTCTCTAAGAAAACAAAGGCATAATTTTCATGAACATTTGTGTTTCTGGTAAACAACAAAACACCTTAAACGGGAGACCCAAATAACAAGAGGCGCACAGCTGTGGCTAGACGTAAACATGACTGGCTAAAGCCGTGAACATGACTGACACGCGTTCATTTAGGAAGTGTTAGGGTTGCGTCAATTCGAATCTGGTATCGGAACAAGTTATGACACTGAGTCACCGATTTGTAAACTATGTACATTTATTAGCTAAGCAATAAATGGTAAATGCAATTTTTGTGTACATACAGGTTCGCTGTAATACCACGCAGGGCAGAACAGAGAACTAGCCAACACCCTAATAGTTTCTTCTTAAATACTCTGACAGAAGTAGTTCCTGCTTCTGAGCTGGCCTGTCAGAGTAGAGACTGAGCATGGTTTAAACTCACTCAACCTATCGTTGGCGCACAGGCTGGTCCCAGCCCCAGGCGCTCCAGTTGATAGGTGTAACTGTTGCTGTGTAGAATATCTATGCGCTCATACCCTAGATACCGTTATCACACATCTGGTTCTTGTTAATGTCTAACAAAAGACAGTTTGTTTTCGCAACACTATGCTCTGTATGTGTCCCCCATAACTCATGATAACTGCCTACACCCAAGGTTAGCCATAGCCTTTCCGCTAGTCACACCATATGTTGCAAAATGTTACTTCTAACACAGACACCCTCATGATAGGCCAAGCATATTTCCAACCCTCACAAAAGCCAGTTCAACAGCAGTTGTGAGTAAACATGTTTGCCATACCAAGCACAGAGAAAACAAAATATAACATACAATGTTTGATGGGAGTACGATAGCATAGTTAATTTATCAACCAATGTTTATAGATGACCAAACGATGAGTCTGCGTTTGTGCGGCGAGAAATGAAGGAAAATGTCTAGAAGTGATGCGTCCCCATCCAAAAAGATGTCACAATGTTTATAGGGCCTAGTTATTTATTTAAATATAGGCTACTTACTAGCCTATATTCATTTTATATTATCCAATCCTATCTTACTCTATCAGACTTGCTACTACTGGTTGTAACTATACACATGCTGCGTTCAACCAGTTCCTAATTCCGACACCAGCGACTCCTGTGTCAGACTGGACGCAGTGCGCGCTAACCAAGGTTGCCAGGTGCACGGTGTTTCCTCCGAAACATTGGTGCGGCTGGCTTCCAGGTTGGATGCGCACTGTGTTAAGAAGCAGTGCGGCTTGGTTGGGTTGTGTATCGGAGGACGCATGACTTTCAACCTTCGTCTCTCCCGAGCCCGTAAGGGAGTTGTAGCGATGAGACAAGATAGTAGCTACTAAAACAATTGGATACCATGAAATTGGGGAGAAAAAGGGGTAAAATTTAAAATAATAATAATAATAATAATGTACTCTGTAAAATAATGTATATCTTGAACCCAGTTAAAATGTACACTCAGAAATATACTTATCTGCCAGACATGTTGTGGAAATGTTTGAGCAATTAATAAAATATTAAATGTTTGAGCAAGACTGAAAACAAAATCCCAACACTCCACACACTGTTTTTGATTTTCTTGTAGCTCAGGACAGTGACACTGGTCCCCATTTACCTTATTAGGGCAAGTACCACTGACATGACCAGTGAGCCAATCAGCATCTCTATCCTCTGGCCCTGCAAGACTGGCACTGGAGTTTAATTATTTTTGGGGGGCTCTCACTGGTGTCAGCAGGGCACATAATCAGGGCCACTCCACTGAAATGTGAACAAATATAGAGCTGGAGTCGCTCGACTAAGAAAATGACAGCATGTAGGTAGTGGGATTGAGATACAGTACCATGCTAAACCCTAGTTCAAACACCTCTCTTTTGCTGCACTGATCCAAAAAATATGTAACTTTCTCTTTGGAAGAGGGCGGCTAGTGTAAGGCCCCAGGCAGAGCCCATGCTGACATGCCATACTACTTTTGGCCAGACAGCATCAGATACATGGGCTACATATGCAATAAGTTTACAAAACATTAAGAAAATCTTACTAATTTTGAGTTGCACCCCACCTTTTTGCCCTCAGAACAGCCTAAATTCGTTGGGGCATGGACTCTACAAGGTGTCGAAAGCTTTCCACAGGGATGCTGGCCCATGTTCACGACAATGCTTCCCACAGTTGTCAAGTTGGCTGGAAATCCTATGGGTGGTGGACCATTCTTGATTACACACGGGAAACTGTTGAGCGTGAAAAACCCAGCAGCATTGCAGTTCTTGACACAAACTTGTACGCCTGGCATCTACTACCATACCCCGTTCAAAGGCACTTACATCTTTTGTCTTGCCCAATCACCCTCTGAATGGCACACATACGCAATCCTTGTTTCAAGGCTTAAAAATCCTTCTTTAACATGTCTCCTCCCCTTCATCTTCACTGATTGAAATAGATTTAACAAGTGACATCAATAAAGGGATCATAAGCTTTCACCTGGTCAGCCTATATCATGGAAGGAGCAGGTTTTCTTAATAGTTTTTGCACTCAGTTTATGTATATACTTTTTTATATCCATCTCATGAGGCCCCTTGATGACGTGAGGCCTGAGACGATTTCCTTTTCTGCCTAATGGTAAGTCTGCCAGTTGATACTGTGCAGTCTGGAACCATTGGGTGTGTTTGAGTGGTAAGGTGAAAGTAACCGACTGTAGACGAAAGTCGAGGAGTTATGTCAGGGGAGGTGAATCTGCGACGGCCGAAGGTCTGACACTAATGTGGTTTTCCAACAGCAAGGCTCAGAACAACATGGCATTGTTGCCATTGTTTATAAAAAATATTTTCTTTATAATGTCGAAATATACATGGCTCCAACACCCATATCACACACTCACAAACTAAAATCATGTGTTCATTGTACAATCAATTACTGAGAGAGTCTCAAATATCACATTCAATTGTACAGTGCTTTCGTGAAGTATTCAGACCCCTTAAATCTTCCACATTTTGTTACGTTACAGCCTTACTCTAAAATAGATTAAATGCTTTTTTTTCCCTCATCAATTTACACACAATACCTCATAATGACAAAGCAAAAAACGGGTTTTCAGACCCTTTACTCAGTACTTTGTTGAAGCACCTTTTGGCAGCGATTACAGCCTTGAGTCTTCTTGGGTATGACGCTACAAGCTTGGCACACCTGTATTTGGGTAGTTTCTCCCATTCCTCTCTGCAGATACTCTCAAGCTCTGTTAGGTTGGATGGAGAGTGTCGCCACAGCTATTTCAGGTATCTCCAGAGATGTTAGATCAGGTTCAAGTCCGGGCTCTGACTGGGCCACTCAAGGACATTGAGACTTGCCCTGAAGCCACTCCTGCGTTGTCTTGGCTGTGTGTTTAGGGTCGTTGTCCTGTTGGAAATTGAACCTTCGCCCCAGTCTGAGGTCCTGAGCGCTCTGGTGCAGGTTTTCATCAAGGATCTATCTGTACTTTGCTCCGTTCATCTTTCCCTTGATACTGACTAGTCTCCAAGTCCCTGGCGCTGAAAAAAATCCCCACAGCATGATTCTGCCACCACCATGCTTCACCATAGGGATGGTGTCAGGCTTCGTCCAGACATGACGCTTGGCATTGAGGCCAAAGAGTTTAGTCTTGGTTTCATCAGATCAGAGAATCTTGTTTCTCATGATCTGAGAGTCTTTCGGTGCCTTTTGGCAAACTCCAAGCAGCCTGTCATGTGCCTTTTACAGACGTCTGGCCACTCTACCATAAAGGCCTGATTGGTGGAGTGCTGCAGAGATGGTTGTCCTTCTGGAAGGTTCTCCCATCTCCACAGAGAAACTCTGGAGCTCCGTCAGAGTGACCATCGGATTCTTGGTCACTCCCTGACCAAGGCCCTTCTCTCCCAATTGCTCAGTTTGGCCCGGGCGGCCAGCTCTAGAAAGAGTCTTGGTGGTTCCAAACTTCTTCCATTTAATAACGATGAAGGCCACTGTATTGTTGGACCTTCAATGCTGCAGACATTTTTTAGCACCCTTCCCCACGTCTGTGCCTCGACACAATCCTGTCTCGAAACTCGACGGGCAATTCCTTCGACCTAATGGCTTGATTTTTGCTTTGACATGCACTGTTAACTGTGGGACCTTATATTGACAGGTGTCAATCAATTGAATTTACCACAGGTGGACTCCAGTCAAGTTGTAGAAACATCACAAGGACGATCAATGGAAACAGGATGCATCTGGGCTTAGTTTCGAGTCTCATAACAAATGGTTTGAATACTTACGTAAATAAGGTATTTCTGTCTGTTTTGTATATAAATTTGCAAACATTTCAAACAACTTGTTTTTGCTTTGTCATTATGTGGATTTGTGTGTAGATTGATGTTTTATTTAATCTATTCTAGAATAAGGCTGTAACGTAACAAAATGTGGGAAAAAATACAGGGGTCTGAATACTTTCCGAGTGCACTGTATATAGGCTCCAGTGTTAATGCTAAATTGTAATTATTTCACCACTATGGCCTATTTATTGCCTTGCCTCCTTAACCATACTACTTTTCCAAACACTGTATATAGATTTTTTTCTATTGTGTTACTGACTGTACGTTTGTTTTTCCCATGTGTAACTCTGTGTTGTACAGCTTTGCTTTGTCTTGGCCAGGTCGCAGTTGTAAATGAGAACTTGTTCTCAAATAGCCTACCTGGTTAAATAAAGGTGAAATAAAAATAAATAAAATAGCTTACATGAAGTCGGTTCCTGTCTTTGGTCACATTCGTCAAACACGTGGGTCAAATAAAAGCACCCTAATGATTGGTTGACAATAAAGCCTCCCACAATGCAGGCGACGGATGCAGGAGGAAGTTGAAGAGCATCTGCCGAAACTTGCAGCTGACTGCTGTCAAAACTTTATGACCTTTTATCACATGATTTCTGTCAAATCCATGCAGTCATTATGTAGGCGAAATGCGTACAATTTTTAACCCCATAATGGTTACCGACTTGACAAACGTGATCCACTCGAACATGCCCAATAGGAGTGCCTCAACTGACTTTTGAAAGTCCTTTGGCAGCATCTGTCACTCTTTTGGAGTGGTGCCGGTGACGTGTGGGTCAGTCAGGGTCTCAACTTGCTGTTGAGAACACACAAGGTGCAGTTTCGAAATATGGTTTTGTTTCAGCAGTTTTCCTTTTGTTATGTCAGTCAATGACAGTCACTCAATTGTCACTCACTAAACATTTTTAGATTGGTAAATTAGTCTAGTAAACTATCTTAACTTGTAACCATTGTCAAATTACCAACCGAGCATGAAGGGCACGTGCCCAGGGGCCTTGACCTTCAGGGGGCCCCCATTGATTTTGTTAACCACTCTCACTCAGAGATAATTTTAACATGGCAAAAGTCATGGCAAAAATGTGTGGAATTTCAGGAAATTAGCTTTAAAACAGCAAAAGGTTCTACTATGCTAACATATGGAATTGTTTTAAGATGGTCATACCATGGATGATTTAGCTATTAGACTTTGAATTTGATATAAAACAAATATTTCATAAAATATTGAATTTGGCCTTTGCTACCATAGCCCATAGAAACGCATAGAGTAACACATTCATAAATGGCAACAAAAAAAAGGTCAAAAAGTGTCTGTATTATATTTATGATGCACTGTATTTTAGTTGTTTTTTGACACATTTAACCCCTTATTTTTGATGGCACAAAACTACCTCCATACTGTCATTCATTTGTATGGGTCTCCCCTTTCCACAGTGGGGTCATAATAGCGTGTAGCCCAAACGGTTCAGATGCTACAGACAGAAGTTGGCACATCAGTGTTACCGACTTCAGACGAGTCCCTTGGGGCTTGTGGGGGTTGTAAAACGGAAAGGGTTTGCAAAATGGAGAATATGTTTCTGAGAGTCTCGTCTTTCCATAAAGTGGTCATAACGGCCAAACTGTTTGGACGATACAGATGTTTTCGTGAGAAGATCCATTTTGGGTTGTCTCGTAGTTTGACAAACACTGCTGTAGCTCGGCCATCATAGGCTGGTGAGGTGATTGAGACGCAGCCCACGCAAAAACACACATCTCTAGTTTAACCTGACATATTTTGTAGTGGAATCAATAGACTTTCAAGGAAGCTCTTAACTGTGCCAGCCCACTTTTCATTTATATTCAGTTCGCTTTGCCATAAGTTTGGCGTCTGAACTGTGAGGAAGAGAAGCAACTTGGCGATTTTAATTATTTCTTCTGCTTTAGTTGTTAAAAAGTGATGTATTGTTATACTCTACGGCTGATTTACAGGTATAGCATGGAGCTTGCAATGCCAGGGTTGTGGGTTCAATTCCCAAGCGGGACCATCATGAATGCTGTAAATTGCTCTGGATAAGAGCCTCTGCTATGGCTTTAATGTAATTGTAACGCCCTTGGATCTTATTGTGAAGTAGTACTGTCATATGGCCAGTGGGTGGTGCCGTCTACCTACTAGACAGCAGGTGGTGCTGACTCAACATAGCCAGCAGAGGGCCCTCTAACAACGTCCATCTATACACCTCATAAAGACAACTGAGATTACCTTTCACGTATATCTCTTAAATACACGGTGTTGAGTGGTCTCAACTAAAACATGAAGATTAAACATTCTCAAATCAAATATTTTGTTAAGTCTTTTGACACGTAGTGATAGTATTTTGATTGTGTGAAAAGTGAACTGTTGAGGTTCTGATAGTTTAATTACACAGTTTTATGACGATAATAACGTGCTTTAATTATCTATTTAAAGTTGTGAATCCATGCTACGTTATGAAATGAAATGATTGAATAATTACAGGATAATGTATCCTCTCTAAAGCTATGCCTAGTTAGGTAGGTGGAAACCGCACACTCCAAAATCAAATCAAATCAAATTCACATGTGTTGTTGTTAATAACTTAACCAATATAGATCCAAACAGATGAATGAGAGTACAGTTAGGTACATTGTTTTGCACAGTCCTTTACCAATAGACCTATACCCTATAAACTACACAGCCCTCCTCTAAGTGACTGGATAATGCTATCAGTCCCTCCACACCCACATCCACGCCCGGTACATATTGAAGAGGGGTGCGGTGGTGGAGAGGGACACACACACATGCACAACGTGTGAGGCATGGCACACAACAGAAGTGGCCGCAGAGACCAACAGTCTTTGTTTAGGATGAACAATTAAAATGCTCCAAAGGACCCGTAATGAGCCGGCTGGCTTCTAGCCCACAATTCCCTAGGCGAGGGGGAAAACAACACACTCCAGCGCGTTGAACGGCTAATGACCAATCAGATCCTTATTGACAGTAGAAAGCATAGGCATACAAAGAATCATAGATGTGGATTTATGGTGCTAAGGTTTTGTAGCAATTGGGATAAACATTGTTGGCTAATATTTAGCCATTTAGAAAAAGGTTCAAGGAAAAACTGGAAATTACTATATGGAGGTAGGATTTGTTATTGGGACATCATGGGAATATCTGGTGCTCCTTTTTCAGTGACACTTTATTTGAGGTGTACCTACACAACACATTCCTAACCCGTATTCTAATGCAGTGCATAGGAATTCCGTAAAGTCAAACTTCCTGTAATTTACTTGCCTTTTTGTGGAATAAGAAAGAGTTTTACTCAAAAAGTGTGAATAAAATGTACTGTGATGGGTTTAGTAGCATTGTCATTTGCATCATGGAGGTGACCTTATCAGAAGTGATTTGGCTTTTGTTATACTTCTAACACACTGTTCACTCCGAGCAAGGCTTAGCTCATCTGAGAAAGCTATTGGTCGAGGTATCCTTTCTACACCTTTTGAGGGTTACACCTCACCTGTGCTAGGTGAATGTAATCTCACTCTGATTGAACTCACCATTATTCCCACCAATATTGAGCTGAGCCTGTTTTTTTTGTGTGTTTTTTTTCCTGACAGTCTTCTACTGGCTTGCCTGCCTTTGAAAGTTGATCGTTACTGTGTACTTACTGGGATCTTTTGTTAAAGGCAGCGACCGGGCGTCTGATCTCATGACTCTCGCCCTCTGCGGGGTGTGGTCTACAGATAGGTGGCAGTGTGACTCATAGGGTTTCTGTTTTGAATGGACTTTACCTTCTTGGCTTCTTTCACTCTGCCTCCCTGGGTAAATCTTGTGGATTTGTTGTGGTTACTTACCACTGTTTTTACCACGGTAGTGGTGAGGTGCTGATAACTGACCAAGCACACAACTGTGAGTGCAGATAAGCACGCAAGCTAACTTTGATCTCACGGCTACTACAAGAAATTCGATGTGGCCCTCATAGTTGCACTTGTAGACGGCACTTGTTTCAAAATTGCAGGATATTAAATCATATCCAATTAGACAGGTCATTTTTCCCGGCTCGCTGTGCGAGATAAGCTTTCTACGATCTCTGAATGAATATAAGGTGACTTTTTTTTCCCTGTGCTTGGCTCTTTCTGTACTGGGTGACTGCTACAGGGTGATTAATGTGTTCATTTCCTATTATTAAAGACTAGACCCGCGCTGCAGGCTACAGATATAGGGCCTGTCATAAATCTTAGCCAAATGAACAGTCAAATAATCGCTCATCGGAAATGAAATCCGGGCTCATTAATACTGACACCCAGACTAGGAAGGGAGAGTACACACACACACACACAATGCGTCTTGGATGTCTCGTTTGTGTGTGTGTGAGCGGTAACACACACTTGCACACAGACACGTTGCAATTATAAATCACACACAAACATACATGCCTTAGAGGGGACTCCGCCACCCTGGCTCACCACTCAGAACAATGACAGGCTAATCATTACAAGCTAACATTGAGGATCTTATTGTGTATCTTTCTCCTCTAGAGATCGATGTGGGCATCACACAGTGATCAGTGACCCACACTGTTAAGACAAAGAAATGAGCATCTCTGAACGATGCAGTAAATGACCTCTATAGGCCTCCGAGGCATCACAAACTGGCCTCCTCTCATTCATCCTGTTTATCTAAGGCTCTCATAAGCTGTTTGTGGGTAATATACACACGTGATCGCGCAAGCGCATACACCACACCACACACACACAATCTCGCGAATACACAACCACAGAAACATATACACACTCAAGCTCCCTCTCGCTCGCTCGCTCTCTCTCACACACACACATACATACGCTCCTTAGAGGTCTTCCATCTCCTATAGCGGTGGAGATGGAGTAAGAGGTGAGGACAGAGTGTGTCGTGGCTTTGCTTTAATGACTAATGGCGTGCATGGGATTGATTATACGAATGATTAATGGCATGTATGGGTTGCATTAGGCCTGGGATTTATAATAGGCATGGTCTGGATTTATGGTTAGTGGGAACTCTGCCTTCACTCTGAGCTCAACACTCACTTATGTGTCTCCCATACATGCAGAGACACTACGTGAAGGATAGGATGGTGTAGAATGGTGTTTTAACAGAATGAAGAAAGCAATAGATCATTCAGTATTTTCAGTCTCACAGCGTGCTTATTGATAATCAGATGCTGTGGCATGCATAGGATGTGTTAACCCCTTAGAGCACTGGGCTTATTTGTGGGTTGTAGTACTACTTATAGGAGAAGCCATGCAGTCTGCATACTGACAGTTCACCATCTGTTTGGTAAACATACAACAATCTGCAGTATTGTTACTAACAATTGTGTATCAATGTATGAATTCATATTAAAGAAACCATAAATAAACAAACAAAAGTATTTTATTATTTTCAATATTCATAATTGTCTTCCAGTGATCGACATCTTTATATGTACAGCATGAGCTTCAACACAGAGGTCGTTAACACATCCAGGTACACACAGCAACATCTCTCCTATCCACAGCCCCATGCACAGCTCCACTCACCCAGACACTGAGACCTGCCACATGTATACTGTTTACCATTCATCACCCACCCTCTCTCCATCTCATCTCTCCCTCTCTCCCTAGACACAACACTGTGTACCATTCCACTACACTGCCTCACACACATACACACAGATTTGCATGCATGCGCACACACACACACACACACACACATACACACGTACAAATGCATGCAAGCTAAAAATGCACGCACACAAACACACACACACACACACACACACACACCATCCCAGTCTCTGCTGGCCTCCTTTCCCGGCCCAGTCCTGACAACGCTAATGATTCTCACTGAGGCACTGGATGACGGGTGACAGAGGCGGCCAGACCAGGGCTGAGGATAGGAGTGGGGGGGGGTGAGGAGGTCAGGGATGGTGGTTGGCCTGGGTCCTGCTTTCTGGATGGTGGAAGGTTGGAGGATGCTCAGACACGAGGAAGATGGTAATTTATTACATTTAAGACAGGCATGACACCCTGAATCAGCCTGCATTCAGATCACTGGCCGGGCGAGAGAGTGGGAGGGGGAGGTGGGGAGGTAAACACAAAGGAGGAGAAATGGGGAGCAGAGGAAATGGAGGAGAGTAGTAGGAAATAATGTGCAATGGGAGAATTTAGCCTCAGGCATGATGCATGTTTTGCCTATTTCTGTATAGTTAGTGTATTTATAATTCAAATAGCCTATATGCCTTCAATAATTCACCAGAATAGAATATCAAAGGGTAGTGCATAATGATATTTTTAAAGAGAATAAATAATAAAAGTGTGTTTTGCAAGAAGAAATGACCACATGATTAAGGCTATTTCATTTCTTCCTCACTCGGTTGGTAATGATGTAGATAAAAGTGAATGGTTGTTTTTCATTTGCTTGTCAATATAATTATATAAAGATTATTTTTTTTTGCTAGTGTATTTTTGTTCGTTTTCTATAAGGTTATGAATAATATTTATTACACATAACCAAATGCCTATATATTATAGGCAAAACTATTTTAACAAATTTAAAACAAAATATTGTTCACAAACACCGGGAGGCTTGTTTCCTCTAAACGCTAGATGGCAATGTAATTCAGTAATTTCATAAACCATTTCAGATCCAATTGATTTCATGTGTTAACTTCAGAAGTTTGGGCAAGTGACTCCTAATGCTTCTTCAATGCTACAGAGAAATTGGAGTAGCCTAGCAGCTCCAGTAGGCCTTCAGTTGGTAGCTATAGGACTAGCCTACAGATCTTCCGAAATCTGTGAGCACTCAGGCTTACATTTTTTAAGTGGAGAGTCCGATACAGTGAAGTGGAGAGTCATTCAGTGAAGTGAGGTAATGTTCTTGTTGACCAGAACCTTATTATTTTAGTAGGCTAGCTACTTACAAAAATGCTTATGCTGCGTTCACAACCAAGTGGGAAATGGGGATTTACTACCTGTAGATAAACCCCTTTCGGCATGGATTTCTGACATGACAGGAAATTACCTCTAACAGCATTTTCATCAGTTAGATGCAACTACCAAACTGAACGGTTGATGGTTAGAATACCTGAGCTGTTACGCCCTGACCTGAGAGAGCATTTTTATGTCTCTATTTTGGTTTGGTCAGGGTGTGATTTGGGTGGGCATTCTATGTTTTGTTTTCTATGTTTCTTTATTTCTATGTTTTGGCCTGGTATGGTTCTCAATCAGGGACAGCTGTCTATCGTTGTCTCTGATTGGGAATCATACTTAGGTAGCCCTTTTTCCCTCCTTCAGTGTAGGTAGTTAACGTTGTTAGTGGTACTTAGCCCTGTAAGCTTCACGGTTGTTTTTCTTGTTTTGTTGGCAACATTTTAAATAAAAAGAGAAATGTACACTCACCATGCTGCACTTTGGTCCACTTCTTTTGACGGCCGTGACATGAGCAGACAAGGTGGAAAGTATGTTGATGTGCCCTTGAGCAAGGCACCTAACCCTAATTTGCTCCAGGAGTGCAGTACAACTATCACTGACCCTGTAAAAAAGACTGTTGGAAAAGCATTCCAGTTGGCTGGTTGAGAGAATGCCAAGAGTGTACAAAGCTGTCATCAAGGCAAAGGGTGGCTACTTTGAAAAATCTCAAATATAAGATACATTTTGATTTGTTTAACACTTTTTTTGTTACTACATGATTCCATATGTGTTATTTAATAGTTTTGATGTTTTCACTATTATTCTACAATGTAGAAAATAGTAAAAATAAAGAAAAACCCTGGAATGAGTAGGTGTGTCAACTTTTGACTGGTACTGTACTTCTATCTAGAATGTGTTATTTGAACAGGTTTAAAGCCAAGGGTGGTAATTTACTGCCATCTACAGTTATGGAATGTTTGCTCACAAGTATAATTCATTGGCTGATCCCTCCAGATGACCCGGATGGAATCATGTGACCCTTTCTTCATCCATAGGAAGTCCCACCCAGTTGACTACTTTAAAATGGTGTAGCCCTCAATGGCAATGTCAATGCCAAAACAGGTTTTATCCATGTAGAGTCCTGTTCAATGGTGGTACATTTCCACTTCCCACTTGGTTATGAACGCAGCACTAGCCTGCAGGAGTCCTATAAGAGGGAACAGATTTACCAAGAGCCAACTTTTTATTTTTGTATTCCACATTTTAATAATTTTAAACAAACAAACAAGACATTTGGTCATTTTCTATTGTAAACATTGGAAGAAAACACATTTCTGCCTCCATAAGCTAGAACAAGATGGTTTAGGCCATATTATATCACTAATATCGAGTTTGTATTACTCCAATGCACTTTATTGACATGTCAAGTATTTAATTTCAGTGGAATAAAATCTAGGACAGTTCTTTAATACAATCTAATAATAAAGCGAATATTTATTTTGTTATTTAACTTTGCATACATTGCCTTCGGAAAGTATTCAGACCCCTTGACTTTTTCCACATTTTGTCACGTTACAGCCTTATTCTAAAATGGATTAAATAAATACAAATGTCTGCAATCTACACACAATACCCCACAATGACAAAGCTTTTTTTATGTATTAAAAATAATAAACAAATACCTTATTTACATACCTGGTCAGACCCTTTGCTATGAGACTCGTAATTGAGCTCAGGTGCATCCTGTTTCCATTGATCACCATTGAGATGTTTCTACAACTTGATTGGAGTCCACCTGTGGTAAATTCAATTGATTGGACATGATTTGTACAGGCACACACCTGTCTCTATAAGGTCCCACAGTTGACAGTGTATCTCAGAGCAAAAACCAAGCCTTGAGGTAGAAAGGAATTGTCCATAGAGCTCCGAGACAAGATTGTGTCGAGGCACAGATCAGGGGAAGGCTACCAAAAAATGTCTGCAGCATTGAAGGTGCCCAAGAACACAATGGCCTCCATCATTATTAAATGGAAGAAGTTTGGAACCACCAAGGCTCTTCCTAGAGTTGGCCGCCTGGCCAACCTGAGCAATCGGATGAGAAGGGCCTTGGTCAGGGAGGTGCCCAAGAACCCGATGGTCACTCTGACAGACCTCTAGAGTTCCTCTGTAGAGATGGGAGAAACTTACAGAAGGAAAACATCTCTGCAGCACTCCACCAATCAGGCCTTCATGTTAGAGTGGCCAGACAGATGCCACTCCTCAGTAAAAGGCACATGACACCTAAAGACTCTCAGACCATGAGAAACAAGATTCTCTGGTCTGATGAAACCAAGATTGAACTCTTTGGCCTGAATGACAAGTGCCACATCTGGAGGAAACCTGGCACCATCCCTACGATGAAGCATTGTGGTGGTAGCATCATGCTGTGGGGATGTTTTTCAGCAGCAGGTACTGGGAGACTATTCAGGATCGAGGCAAAGATGAATGGAGCAAAGTACAGAGAGATCCTTGATGAAAACCTGCTCCAGAGCACTCAGGACTTCAAACTGGGGTGAAGATTCACCTTCCAACAGGACAATGACCCTAAGCATACTTAAAATGTGACAGTGCATTTCAGATACTGATATTTCATTTTTTTTATTTGTAATAGATTTGCAAAAAATTATACAACTATTTTTGCTTTGTAATTATGGGGTATTCTGTGTAGATTGATGGAAATAATTTTAGAATAAGGCTGTAACGTAACAAAATGTGAAAAAGTCAAGAGGTCTGAATACTTTCCAAAGGCACTGTATACTGTATAGGGTTCTTTTTTTTCTCAAGTAAATAATTTTGTAACACAAAATGAACATTTCATTTATAAATATTAGAAACTCATTTCCAATTGTAACATGTATTATAAAATTGTCCTGTTCTTCCAAATGTAATCATAAGATATGCATATTAAAAATACTGGCTTCATAATTATGTGAATAAAAGTTTATATGACGTGTAAATGCATTTCATAACTGCCAATGCAAGGAGATATGTGTTCATGTGCAAATAATTTAAACTTGGACTAACTACACCTTACCACCAAATCTGCATGTTTCATAATGTATTTCACGTGCAGTATTTTCACCACAAAATTATAAGGCTATCTATCTTTATCTGTCCACAACATTCCTTTATACACATGTTGGTCCAGTAGGCATGACTTGTCCGGGAAAAAAAGGAGGAATGGAACGTCGAAAGGAAGAGAGAATTCGAGCCAACACGCCAACAGCATTCTTACAATCTGAAACACAACCTCTTCATACGCTGACCACAACATACATGTATAGTGTATGTAGCCTAAACTCTTTTTATGGATGCATTGTTATCCAATCCTGGCGCTGCACCGGAAGGCATACTTCAAGGTATCATTATCTGTCATAAAGAGCTAAATAGGTGCCCAAAATATATCCGATTCAACCTATATATATGCTACACTCATAGAAAAAAAATGTTCTAGATAGAGCCAAAAAAGGTTATGTGCTTGCTTCATACATGGCACCTCGTTCTATAAAGAACCGATATTGGTTCCACATTTAACCTTATATGGAACCCAAGGGTTCTATATGGAACCCTACATAAGGGTTATAAATAGAACCATTAGGGGTGCCATATATGAAGCAAGCATTAGAACCCTTGTTGGTTTTATCCAGAACCTTTTTTTCTTGGAGTGTATATCCAAATATGACTGGGTGACCAATGTCACGGCTGAGTGAGGCTATTTGCGCCGATATTCTACTCCTGTTTTATATCCTATCCACAGCCTATACTATGCATGCTATAATGTAAGCCTATACCTTGATCATTAGTACAGAAAGTGGAATATAATTATATTTTCTCAAGACTGCTCTAATAATAATCAGACATTTGTAAAAGTTAGATCATTAAAACAAATAAGTACAGTTTTCTTGACGGTTACGTTCAAAGGGAATAGTTAAAGTGTTGAATTGTCATCTACCAAATTCCTTTCTTGCGCTAATTGCAATGGATATCCTCACCGCCTTGGTGACAAGATGTGACAGTTATTTTGCGTCACCCTCTGCCTTATCCAATGCAAACAACATTCGTTGGCGTGTCATGGGCTTTACTCCAGTCCCCCTTTATTTGGCAGTATGGGACTGGTTAAACCCTCCCTCTTTCCAGGTTCCGTCACCACCTTCTACCGCTGATCAGTGGAGCCAGTCTATCCTATACGCGCGCTCACAGCCAACCTGCAAACATTCGCTGACACCTTCACATTTCAGAGCAGGAGGCAATGGCCACGAGGACCGACGCATCGATATAGCCTGTTTGTCCTGGGAAGTTCTTTCTTCTTAGGCAACATTTCGTTTTCAGGGAAAACGGTGCGTTGGAAGCAATATACGGCCTTCTGGAACGAATCAGCTCTATCAACTGTATGGGCTATAGATTACCTTGACAAGCAGTCTCGGTGATTGACAGCAGGACCAATACACAAGGGTTTTTGTCGATGCGCTTATTTGAAAAACTTTTTAACCGAAGGTTCTTAGTATTATTCGCCATGGTGATTTCGCCATTTAGACTATTGCATTAATTATTCTTGAAAAATACACATCTTCACCTTGCTGCGGGTTTCCTTTTTATTGCCACTGCGGATTACAATATTCAATCGGACGTAAAAAGCATCAACTTCATACGCCACCTTCTCTGCGGACTGAGACAGTAGCTGTTTCTTACCACTCTGTATCTCCAAGACAAGCCCATGTCGATGGCGCAAAGGGTAGGTCTTAGTGCACTTCCAATGTGTCATTTCTGAGTTGATCAAACTGAATCCAATTTCCTTTTGGAATGCCCATAAGAAGTCTGGACCCTGTATTCGATGCATTGTTCTGTTTTCCATGCATGGGCAATTTGATTAGATGAATGTTTACTGTCATCCTCATGCATAAAGGCTTGTGTTTGGAGGGGGATGTCTGTAGCCTCTCTTATATCCGTGATAGAAGCATGCCAACAGACAGTCCTCGAGTTTCTCACACTTAACTGTATTTCTCCATCCAGTACGATGAGCTGGCCCATTATGGTGGTGGGATGGACGGAGTTGGACTCCCGGCGTCTATGTATGGAGACCCGCATGCTCCCCGGCCGCTTCCGCAAGTCCACCACCTGAACCACGGTCCGCCTCCTCATCCAACCCAGCACTATGGAGCCCACGCACCCCACAACATCATGCCCAGCAGCATGGGCAGCGCTGTCAACGACGGGCTAAAAAGAGACAAAGATCAAATCTATGGGTGTGCATCAGACTTTTCCCGTGGTTTTACACTGGGTTTTCTTATGTTTGATATAGACTACAAATAACAGTTACAAGTGAAGTATTTAAAAGCATTTAGTCAGAACCAAATTCTAACTTGACATGATTGAGTAAATCGAATTTGATTCATTTTGCTCAACAACAAAAAATCTAGGCCTATTTTACGAGCATGTTGCATCTCAAGATTCGGCCCTTACTCTGAGTGGAGACACTGCCCTTTTGTCATCTATTGTAGGACATCCGGAAATATAAAACACGGATCAAGTGCAATGCAGTCCACTTAAAACATGTTTTTATCTAATATTCCTGGAAAGTGGGAACACATATTTACGTTTTGTTTCCATCATGTTGCAGTCACCCGTTATTCCCTCTGCTAGCACTGGTGTTTGAAAAGTGTGAGTTGGCGACCTGCACACCGAGGGAGCCTGGAGTAGCGGGCGGCGATGTCTGCTCGTCAGACTCCTTCAACGAAGACATCGCTGTCTTTGCAAAACAGGTAGGCTACTTGTGGTTTAAGCCACGTTTTGTCAGCAAAAATAGGGATACAGATATTATTGTTGTGAAGGTTACTGTAAATATTAAACATGTTTTCCTTCATTTATTTAATGTTTGATTGATAGGTGGATGGATTGATTGACTGATTAACAATATACTCATATTATATATATATTTTTTTATAGATACGTGCAGAGAAACCGTTATTTTCATCGAATCCAGAGTTGGACAACTTGGTAAGCAAGTTAACCTGCAAATCAACTGTTTACGCATCAATTGCGCAGCTGGATAAATAGTGTAATATGGGCTTGTTTGAGTTCACTTTATTTGAGCACAACACGGATGTTCAAAACGTTCATTTGAAGGAGCAACAGGAAATGCAGACGAGTCTTCTATCCAAAGCCTATTCTGTTCCTCTGCAGTTGGAAGCAGCGGAGGTCCTTGCCTTGGGCATCCCCAAAGCAGGGACTCTAGGAACCATTGCTGTGCTGTTGAATCCATTTGAATAAGAAAATACATTGTTTTAATTCATGTAGAATACTGTTACATATCACTTGCTTTACTGTATATGCCTGCAGTGGGCATTCATGCAGTCGCTGTCTAATGAAAACCTCATCTCCGTTTTCGCCAATTTTCATCTTTTTTTTTTTACATGAATTGAAAGCAGTAACTCACCTCAACGTACTCTGAACATTTCATGACTCTGGGACGAAGAAAATATATTCAGAATAGCTTCTGAAGTTTTATAATATGCTCGTTAATAGGAAAATATGGGCGTTTTATTCTTTATGTTGAGCTTTTCATCAGACAGCGACAATAGGCTAGTTTACTATCCATTTGAGGTCAACATGCCAGCATGAATTAAGCCTAACTCGTATATTTTCCTTTTCCAGATGATCCAAGCTATACAAGTATTACGATTTCATCTTTTGGAATTAGAGAAGGTAAATGATGTTGTTGTATTGTAGACCTATATTTAATGCTTTACTCTGTGCTTTTTTGTGTTTTTCTATATTTTTGTCAAAACGTCCTGCAATCACTGATATAATCGCACAGTTGTACTCATAACTGCATATTTTACTCAAACAC
The DNA here is from genome assembly GCF_034236695.1 of Oncorhynchus nerka. Taxonomy (NCBI): domain Eukaryota; kingdom Metazoa; phylum Chordata; class Actinopteri; order Salmoniformes; family Salmonidae; genus Oncorhynchus; species Oncorhynchus nerka. The sequence goes on along the minus strand of NC_088419.1, from coordinate 36,444,536 downwards.
ACTAAGCACATAGTTTACCTGGCTGCTGCACGAATGTCCTGTGTTAAGAGTGCTGCTAACACGAATTTTCATTGAATAGGTGCACGAGCTCTGCGACAACTTCTGCCATCGGTACATCAGTTGTTTGAAAGGCAAAATGCCCATAGACTTGGTCATAGACGACCGAGATGGCTGCAAATCTGACTTCGATGACCTGACAGGATCCTCCACAAATCTAGCAGATCACGTGAGTGGTTCGGCTTTGAAATTAGCCAACATATTGGTGCTACTTTTGACAAGGGGTCCCAATAACATGGTGTTTGTGACGTACAAAAAAATATAATTTCAAGAGATGTGCGTAATTGTGAGTCAGTTTAATAGATAACACATGTAATCAACAGCTTTTAAAATATACGGTCAAATGTAATTTACTGGTATTAAATCGATTTTTGTATTAATAACCTATTAGCAAAACGTTATCTAATGCACATCGGTGTGTGCAAAACTGAGACAGTCAGTCCCTTAATTCATGTGTGTGCGTTCTCATTATATGTTGTCCTGGTGGTGTGTAGGGAAGTTTCATAGAGCTTTCGTGTCTTCTTAAAAAGAAGAGGAATACGAGAGGGAATGATTTATTTCGTTCTTAACCTTCTTCTGCTCTATTGTATAAATAATCTACTTTATCTGTTTATCAGAGAGTGAGCGAGGGAGAATGACAACTGTATGCACGCATGACTGTAAGCCGCTTTGGATAAAAGCGTCTGCCAATGGCATATGTTGTATATTAGATGAGAATGTGCTTATTAGAAATTTCCTAAGTCAATTTTCTATAATTTTCTATTCTTTCCTAAATTGCATTTTTTGATGTTTTTACTTTGAGGTAATGGTAATGGATCTTTCTTCTCTCCTTCCCCTTCTAGTGTTTTGATTTTACACTTGAATGCGAATCCAATCAGATTATTATTGTCAGTAAAGAGGGGGGTCTTTGTCAATCCATGTGCCCATAGGGTGCCCCCTACTCTGGCTCTTCCTCTTCCCAATACCCACTCCCCCTGTCACACGTCATCTCAGATGGCACGATTTCTTAACCTTAGCATTGGAGCAATGGCAGGAACTTTGTTGGGGAGATTCCTCATATTAGATTACTGTCATGTACAGTCGATTTTTTTCGGAAGTAAGCCAAAAGAAATGCTATCCACTGTCCACATTCACTTCCATTTTTGGATGATGTTGCACTTTGTTGATTCGGTGGTTGTATACACAAACAAACACTGTCAAGGTTCATTTGTCTGACAAGACGGGACATTTTCCTGCTGGTCATCCTGGGATCCAGTTTCCCTTCGTAATATAATATATGTTTTTAATTCCAAAAGGACTTGCAGTCGTGTGTGCATACATTTGATGTATGGTAGGCCCCGGGAATCAAACCTACAATCCTGGTGTCGCAAGCTCTATGCTCTGCTACCTGAGCCACACAGGACCACTTCACCCACTGCATTATGTATGAGCTGTAGTTCTCTGGGTGTGAGGGCACATGCAATACACACAGAATGTTGTATGTGAACACCAACCACACCGTATGTTGGGCCTAGTTCAAAGTTTGAGAAGAAACACCAGCTGTTTGTTCATGTTAGCTATGTGTTGACGAAGGCAACTTTAGCCTCCGTTTCCAGTCCTGTCCATTTGCATGATTTCAGTAACATTTGTCTTGACTTGTGAGACTTAACAGCAACTAGTGTATGTGTGAGAAGTTAATAACAAACAATTATTGTGGAGTTTAGAACTATGTTTCCTCTACTCATTCTATTTTATAGTGAAGGCTAACCCTCACAGTGATAAAATGTGTGAGGGCAAGAAAATATATTGGTCTGAGTATGCTTCTCTAAGTGACATCAAGTTCTGCCTCTCTTCTGCCTTTCTCATATCCATGTTTATATCGCACATGTACCGAGTGATAATACTCATTTGAGTTAAGGTACGACTGGCTTGAAAATGTTATATTTGAATCAGGTTAACCAGCTAGTTGATACTGCCATTTTTTACTATGATTTGAAGATCATGTGAGTTGAGAAAGCAATCCGGATATCGTAATGTCTTATACTTACCTCTCATCAATTTCTCTGCCTTTATGGGTCTCAGTTTTTATGATACATTTTAAAGAACGATGGACCACACTGTATCAGTAATTAATGCCATCTTAACAGCTGGAGTGCGTGTGGGTAAAGAACCCCCGTCGTTTGCTTGATAAACGTGGAAACACATGGCACTTTGAATGGGGATGCCACACAAACAGCTTTCTAATTACTGTGTGTTGGGATGGAAAAGGGGGCCTGCTCGTCGAGCTCGTCGAGAGGCCTCATTCACACTGCGCTGCCATTGTTGCCGTGATTATTCTTGTCGTTGGCTGAGCTCTTCATCTGAGCACCATCCGGCAAACAGCTGACAGCCAGGAGGCTGAAGAGGTTGCTCTGCTGTTTGGCCCTCAGCTTAAGTCTGTCTAAGTACCATGGTCCCTGCCCTTATATGGCCCAATAAATAGGGGTTCGGACAGATACCGGGCTTCTGAATCAGGATAGGGAGGAGTGTTGCTGGAGCTCTGATGCTGATCGGTTTTGCTCTACAGTATTAGCAGGTTTAGCTGAATATAAGCTCTCTTCGCTTTTGTTTGTTATTTTTTGTGGGGGCCATCTCAGTTTCAGGGAAAATGGTAACTTCAAGTTTGGGATTATCAATTGTTTGGATCTTGTTCTATTTTCTTATTGAGGTCAGGGTCAGATTGTTCCATATTGTGTGCTGTGGTATATCGGCTAATAATGAGGAGAGAGAGAAGCGGTGCGTGCGTGTGTGTCCGGGATTTACATTGATATCGAGTAATGGCATACTGTTCCACTGCTCTCTAATGTGATCTCTCTCTCTCTCCCTCCTCTCCTGGTGTGTGGCCGGGATGTGGGATATGTTTATGACCCGATGAACCTCTGTGGACCCCAGAACCCGGCGTCCTGGAGAGACCTGGAAGACGCCCACTCCACGCCTTCTGTGGGCACCCCGGGGCCCTCCAGCGGGGGCCACGTCTCCCAGAGTGGGGACAACAGCAGTGAACTCGGTAAGAGACCCACAGCTTCTCTTTAGACTCAACTCCATATCAAAGGTTGACCTCAGTGCTGACCCCATACAAAGGCAATGGTATTTTCTTTGTAGGCTATAGGGTAAACTTAGTCTTTCCAGAGATCCTAATGATAAGCGGTTGTTGTTGCTCTATACTTATCATTCAGATAAAGTTGATAAGAGATTGTTGTTGAATCAACAGCTATTTGATTGAGTTTTGATAGTGACTTTGTGGTTTATCACATATCCAGGTCAGGTTATGGAAATAGTTCTATAGTTTAATCTGGTCTCTGTTATATGATGGCTTGTCTGATGAGTGTCATTACTGCCAATTACTGGTTTTGCATGATTCTGCCCAGCATTGCTGTAGTGTAGCCTACTTGGGTTGCTGTCCGTGTGCCAGCTGTTAATTTGGCCTGTGATTTGCTCAGTGGAGGCTATAAGGGTTTTATGACTTGTTTTTCTTTTTATCTCCTATGGCCACAGTAAAAATAGAATAGACTTTAAAGCAACTTACCACCCTCTGCCCATCAGGCATCAATAGCCAGGGCATTGAGATAAACAATGGGAGGATGCTTTGCAAGACAACAGCAATTCAGAGGATGAAAGGACAGTCAGAAACACAGATTAATTCTCTTCCTCCTCTGATTTGACCAGTTTCTTCACTTATCCTAACTATCTGAAAACATGTCAAACAAATTGCACTTAATATCCCTGTCTGCATTATTTGTAATGTAATTGGATGCTTTAACACAGTAACACTGTGTATCTGACTTGTATGTCAGCAAAGCGAGGGGATGAGGATGGGTGCGAACAGCATTTTCCTTGGTTCCTCGGGAGGGCTTTTTTTTAAAACAACAGCAGGGGAACACCCAAGGTCCATGCCTCCCTGCCCTTTTGACCTGGGTAGAGAATGCATAGAGGACGGGGGAAGCACAATCCCCCCTGCCGAGAGAGCCACTTTTTATGTATGGATGAACAAAGAGGAGAAAAAGCCCCTGGTAGCAGGATCTGATGCTGCCGTGCCTACCTGCTGCTCCTCGTGCTCCTCCTAGGGCCCCTTTGCCCTTTTTCCATCCCTCGTTTCCATCCCTTGTTTTCATCCCCTTTTCTCATTCAAGGGGATGAGGAAAGCAAACACTTTTAACATAGGAAGGGAACTGGGGGCCAAAGTGGGGCCCTTACGTCAGTAGTGCAGACCTGGGTAGGAGATTACCGATGCTCTTCAAAGCACCTGCTACTATGCGGGAGCTCCTATTGTCTCAATGGACATTTGTCATGGTTTTCTGGGCCAATGATAAAAGCCTTTTTAAAGGGTTAACCTACAATCTTAACTAATCGGGGAGCCTTATGGTTGGTTGCGGTGTGGTTCTCGTGAGGGTATCAACCACAGGTATGTGATATGTGGTTAGTTGGTGGTGGTATGGTTATGGCTGTGTGGCTATGTTAGCCATGTGGCTAACCGCTAACCCATGGCTTATACAGTCTTTGGTTGTTTTCTTGTAAGCTGTGTGATATGCAGAGGGCTTTCTCTTTGATAACACCTCCCCCAGGGTGACTCTCTCAGATGGGGCACAGGGGCAGAGCTAAAAAGGCTGAGATATCCTAGGAATGTTTTTTTTGGGGGAGGGGTTTTGAATGTCCATGACAAAGGCAAAAATAAAAGGAAAGGAACCCAAGGGGCGCTAGCTGCTGCAAAGCGCCTGTACAAGAGGGGAATGCAGAGAAGGAAGAAACAGGATGCAGTCAGTGCATCTTTTAGTCTCCTCCGGATTCCACCGAAGAACAGCAATGACACTGCAGGCTAATGTCCCTATAGAACCTGTCACAAAATGTTCTCACAAATAACAAGGGAGTGAGGCAGGATAACTATATCTAACCCTTATCAATCACCACTCGCCATCAATAGGATATAGGCCTACGGAAGGCACAATTCTAGACATACTCGTGATCTGGGGAGAAGATTCAGCAATTATCAAGATCTTCACGCTATGGATTCGCCGTGTTTTGGCAAGCTGCCAGACAGCAGCTCCCATTTAGCAGCGTGCATCATGGGTAATAACAGGAGGGCTGAGAAGTGTCACTGGTGATGGATCAGGTCCCGGTGAGCTCATTAAGCAAGCTGCACTGGGCTCGCATCACCGATGCAGGACCGGGATACAGCAATCAGTTCTGCTAGCTAGTAGCCCACCCTGCACTTTGTCTTGTATGGACATGTCATCATGTGGATTCTCTTGCCTCTAGTTGTCCCAGTTTATACCTGACTGTAGGAAAACGGGTTTCTGCTGTTGATGAGAGAGAGGAAGAGATAAAAAGAGAGAGAGGTAGGGAAGTGGTGGGGGGGGTGGAAGCGGAAGCCAGACAAGGATGCTACTCTTCTTCATATCTTAGGGTACTGTTTTTCCTAAAGCGCCTGAGGCGATACTCCAGCTTTCCTTGCGGCAGCAGGCCCCCCCCCCCTCCTCTATGTTACGCGTGTAGACACTGGGGCATGCAGGGAGGGAGCTGGGCAAGCAGGCAGGCGAAGGGGGCTAGGTCACGGGAGGAGAGTTCCATGGATACAACTTTGCAAGTAGTGCACCATCACACTGGTTAGATTGGCTGAGTTGCCAGGGAACAGTCAGAAGCGATTAGCGTAGCGGAGGATCTGCCCTTAGGCCTTCCCTCTCTGGAGCAGGAAAAAAGAGAAGGATGGGGGAGAGGAGGAGGGGGGAAGGAGGGGGCTTGATGTTCCTTAGATATAATTAGGCCGTGCTAGTGAGTTCTGTCTTTCTTTCTTTTTTTCAGTTATTTGCTTCAAGGACAAAATGACTTAAAATGACGAATATTGGTTTTGGTCATTTTGATTTCCAGCTAAGCCCGAGCATTTAATGATTGATTGGCATAGTTTGTATTGATTATTTCACCATTGAAGCCATGTCTTGAGTGGTGTTTCTCCCAGCCTGTGAGACAGGATACTAATTGTCCTCTCTGAAGTGACAGATGTCTTCAACACCATCCTTCAAGTACTCACCCACAACAAACCTCATCATTTCCTTAGAGAATAAAACTGTTATAACAACTTGTTATAACATCTACAGACAGAGAAGGTGGGGTATGGAGAACAAAGTGAAGCATCACCTATGCCCTGTCCGGTCCACGGATTACACCATCCGTCAAAACTCCCACCCCCCCCCTCCTCTCTCTCCCCTCACCCCCGTCCCAACCCACTCAGTCCAACTCATCCTTTTTAATGTCAATATTCATTAGCTGAAATATTTATGCATGAATATGGGCGCATATATAGAAGCCCCTTTGATTGATGCATCCCCAAAAACAAAAAGACATGCCAGGGTGAATCCTAAGAAAAGTAGGGTTCCTGTCCCGCCCTGGGGGAGGGGTCTCTCAGATACATTATTCACATGCCCTCCAGGCAGGCTTTCAAGGCATCTCTGCCCAGAGGGCAAGAAAAATAACCACCACTGTTAAAAGTAAATCATCTCTGCTGATGCACAATTAATGTCGGAAAGGGAGGAGAGACATGGAGAGAGTGCTGTGATGGGGAGCAAGGGCAGGGGCGGAAGCCTCGGAAATCTCAGTTTAAAAGGAAGCCTTGATCCGTGTGAAGGTTCCCGCAGAAATCGAACGACGATGCCCTGCTAATAATGCCAGGAGGAGAGAGGTGGTGTGTGTGCGGTGTGTGCGAGTCCGACAATCCAACACAGACAGACTGGAGGGGGAGGGGGGGTCACTGAACACATAGGGGGGCTTGAGGGGAAATGACCCCCCCATCCACCCACCAACACATCCCTAGCCAAATGTTTGATATGTTATTGTCCTCTCATAGCTTTAACCACGAGGTTACAACTGATGTTTTTGTCATTGTTCGTGTTTTTCTTTTTTTATAACCAAATCATTAGTCTATATCAAACAGCGGTGTATATAAATAAATACGCTGCTGCCTGCGCATTGTGTCCGGCCACAGCACTAACAGTCATTATTCATGTCAAGTGTACAGCCCGGATCCCGCGGTCATTACTTCATGTCAAACTTGTAGCTCAGATTGAGTTAATAGCCTGGCTTTTTTATAGAGGTCTCTCAATACAGTATACTGTATGAACCTCTCTTCAACATCCAGACACTGTAGCAGAGTGTGGATGAGGAGATGCAAATGTGAAAGATATGTGGAATATTGTGTTGCTATGCTGTTGCCATGCCCTAGACCTCTGCTCCACTTTTAATGTGTGTTCGTGGCGAATGGCGGGGGGACGTGCCGAAATGAAAACCTTCTCTCTCCTAACGTATCCCGCCACCTCTCTTCTCTACTTCTTTCTCTTATCGCAGGAGACGGCCTCGACAACAGCCTTGCATCACCGGGCACAGGGGACGAGGACGACCAGGACAAGAAGCGGCAGAAGAAGAGAGGCATCTTCCCCAAAGTGGCCACCAATATCATGCGAGCGTGGCTCTTCCAGCACCTTACGGTAAGACGGCAGGCCGAGCCTAACACCAGCTCCAGACATTCTCCCTTCTTGCAGTGGTTCTCAACCTTTTTCTGGTTATTGTACACCAATCACACCGTCAGGTGCAACTGGTCATGACTATTATCAATTTAACCATGAAGCCTATGTTTTGTACATATCTTATGGCTCTTGTCTAGTACTCCCTGAGAGTAGGCCAAGTACCCCTAGGGGCAATAGTAATGATAACGGTTGAGAACTGAAGGTCTTGCATCCAACACTCAATGCGCAACAACACAAGGGCGTCGGCCTGTGGCTTTGTAGTCCTTCGCCGAGCCGTTTTCTCTTGGATGTTTTCTTAGTGAGAACAGTCATTGAGACAAAGGCACAGAGAGCTGTGTAAAAGACAAGTAGCGTATGTTGTCTAAACGTGGCCTCTCCATCATACCACACTTGTTAGGAATGATGCCACTTTACTCAGCGTCTGAACTACGTTTTACAAAAACAGAATAGGCTACTTTCCCAAAGTGAAAGGACTAGCTCACATTCCAGCGACTTCCAACCAATCCTCAATGAGGAGAGTTTCACCTTTTATATACGGGCCCAAAAGACGCCGCCACTGCCTCTTACTCCTCAGTTTTTCTACTTTTCTCCTCTTCCCGCTCTTAGATGTTTTCATAGCCTCTTATTTGGTTGCCGGGTGAAAAGCGGCCACACAGCTCCTGTACAGGCAGCAATCCTTTCCTCTAAAAACCCACCTTTAGATTCCCCAGTTAAAAAAAGAAGAGGCAAAGAAGGGCTAATTTAATTATCCCCTCTCTGTTCCCCCTTTTCAGCCTAATTGGTTAAGCACAAGTGTTTGTCGTGGCAGGATGTGCCTCGTGAACACTGTGTGAGGGCCCCTCAATGTCCTCTGAATGGTCCAGTTGCAACACCCAGGCGATCAAGCATTCATCGGGGCCGCGGAGGGTGTGAATTGTGAAAGGAGCCGGATTATGTTTTGTCCCGACTTTACCGTTGAGGCTGGCATCGGAGAAGAGGGACAGAGGGGAGGGGGGAGATTCTCTGGATGGTCTTAGCCTCCAGCTTTTGTGGTCCCTATTCTGAGGAAAGAACTCTAACGATCCTCCTCTAGAAAGCTATAGAGAAAGCAGCTGTGTAAGGTTTACATTACTTCTAGGATTCCTTATTGGCCCATTAGCATGGTCATACAGTAACTGTTGGTTTCCATGCGAGCCACGCTGTTTGAAGACCTCCATCTGCATGCCGATGAAGACAGAGATCTTTGTGACGCTCTGTTCTAGACAATGTCTATAATTAGTTACGACAAACATACATTGCGTTTTTGAAATGCAGCTGTAAAAGGGTCCTCTTGTTTAACCATGAGACCCTTTCCTTTGCTTGGAGATAAAAAAGGATTAAGTCCACAGCTCAATGACAGGTTGCCCCAGAGTGACCTGAGTAAATTTCGGTTGTACATTGGAGAGAGGCCCCAACGTGACAACAGTCTGTGGGACATTAGCAAAGTGGGTTGTTTTTTTTCTAGACAGAGGGGTTCTGCTGGGTTGAGGGAGGAGCACTGAGCCATCCGTCACTAGACTGTCAGCCACCAAGCTGGGAGGTGACCATGACGATTACTTGTGGTAACAGTGGCCTTTGTCACTACCATGTCGGTTTCTGTGTGTGTGTGTGTGTGTGTGTGTGTGTGGTATATGCTTGCATGTGTGTGCACGCTTGTGTGACTGAGTGTGTGTATACATGTGTGTGCCTGAAAGCCTTGTTTAAAAATGAAGTGCTTGGAAGCTCATCCTTCACCCGATGACCACAGGAGGTGGCTGTGGCCCTGACAGCGCCAAAATGGGGACGCGCCTCCGACCCTGTACCCTGTACATGGGTCACCTCTGTCTGCCATCTGCCACCCTCCTCCCTCTGTCACACCGCCAGCGGAGAGGCAGGGACAGGGAGACAGGGGCCGGGGCCCCTATTCAGGCCCTAACAAAGGCGGCAATTGTGTCCCTTTGTATCGCATCTGATCATTTGTCAAATAATGTCAAATAATGTCAAACAATGCCACACGCTTTAAGCCCAAAGTGTTTGGGGCTGGGGCCAAGCAGTGGTCAGTCTTGGTTGTTCACTTGTGCTTATGCTAACTAGAGAGAGAGACTTGTGTGTGTATATGTGCCAAGGATCACTGTGGATGGGAGTCGGTCACAGGGCTCGACTACATTTCCTGAGCGACTTTCCCTTTAAAGGGTGTTTCAGGGTGTTTCATTCTAGACGTGATCATTCGAAATGAATGCAAGCTGGGTGTTCTTTTTTCAACTGAAACACAGACTCTTCTCTTTCTGTCCTCTGTTTACCACAGCACCCCTATCCTTCAGAGGAACAGAAGAAGCAGTTAGCACAGGACACAGGCCTCACCATCCTGCAAGTGAACAACTGGTGAGTAGCTAACCCCCATGTCCCCACTCTAACCCTAACCCCTGTGCTTCCTTCTCTCCTTCTTTCTTCCTTTCCTTCTTTATGTCTGTCCTTTCCTTCTTCCTTTTTGTCTTTCCTTCTTGCCTCCTCCCAGCACTGGTGAATATGCTCTCATTTGCAACTACACTACAGCCATGTTTTAGGAGAAGCAGAGACGTTCTAAGCTCAGCTCTTTGGAAATGGAACTGAAATGGAACTGTTTTATATGCTCTATCTATATTCACTGTCTGGTGGACACACTGAAACTTTAAAGGGGAGGTGTGTGTGTGTGTGTGTGTGTGTGTGTGTGTGTCTCCCCACACGATCCCCCAGCCTCATTTTACATGTATAACATGATGGATTAAAGTATATTTAAGGCCCAGCACCCTTGCCCCTTTGTAGATGGCTTAGCATATTTTGGGAAAGAGGAACAGAGACAGGGGGATTTGGTTTTGAGGATACAGTTCTGGTGTATCGTCTAAAAGGAATCATTTTATTTGGGGCTTACACAGGGTCCGTTTTGGATTAATTGAGATGACATTGGCTTCTCGCGATTAATCGTCCCCCGTCCCAGAATCCCATGGTAGGGTCTTTTTTTAAGTGTATCAGATTCTCAACGGACCTAATTACATAGACGTGCACCTCTAATCCCAAGGAGTTAAGAAGTCTATGGATTTTTCTCATGGATCAACTTCAATACACTTATCAAAGCAGGCAAATACTTAGTTTAACAAGCTGTCCGTTCTTTTGGGTAGTGGTACGTCTCTGCCCAAAATTGGCAAAACGTTTAGCCTTATCACAGCCCAAGGCTAAAAGGGGCTAAACCCAAATCAATAGACTTGGTAAGATGCTGTATGTGGCTTTCTCCGAACACCCTAGATCACGAGAGATTAGTACGCTAGTAAAACTGGGTTAGGAAATTGTCACACTCTGTTTGATTTCTGAATGCTTTGATTGTGTAAGATTATCTTAAGTAGACCCGGGAGATAAATGCAAAGGAGATCTAAAGCAAGGAGAAGCTTTGTGAACTGTATAGTCCATGTTCGTCCGGACAGTGATTGGAATTTTCTCCCCATTTCTATCTTCCCTATCTCTCCAGGTTCATCAACGCCAGGAGGAGAATAGTACAGCCTATGATTGACCAGTCTAACAGAACAGGTTAACCATAACTTACATTTGTTAATTGATAATAATACGATGAGATGATAATGTTGCTCTGTCATATATTTAATTGTACTATATGATCATTATTTATGTAGATAATTATTTTTTTGAATGCCACTTTTATTGTTACGGTGTATCTCTTCTGTTTTATGGCCTCTAAACATACTAATCTAGTATTATATTTCTATTTTGACCCATTTCTGGTTTATTTTATATCCACAGTGGGTCAGGGGACAGCATACAGCCCTGACGGTCAACCAATGGGAGGCTTTGTACTCGACGGACAGCAGCACATGGGAATTCGACCTGGTGGTAAGCAACCTTTTATTCTCACCATGTCATATGCAGTGGTGGGAAAAGTACTGTATTGTCATACTTGAGTAAAAGTAAAGATGCCTTAATGGAAAATGACTAAAGTAAAAGTGAGTCACCCAGTAAAATACTACTTGAGTAAAAGTCTAAAAGTATTTGGTTTAAAATATGCTTAAGTATCAAAAGTAAATATAATTGCAAAAATATTCTTAAAATATACCTAAGGATTGACGGTAAAAGTATAAATAATTTCAAATTCCCTATATTAAACCAACCAGATGGCACCATTTTTGTGTCTTTTTTTAGTTACGAATAGCCAGGGGCACACTCCAACACTTAGATATAATTTACAAACAGAGCATTTGTGTTTAGTCAGTCCGACAGATCAGAGGCCGTAGGGATGACCAGGGATGTTCTTGATAAGTGCATGAATTTGATCATTGTCCTGTCCTGCTAAGCATTCAAAATGTAACGTACTTTTGGGTGTCAGGGAAAATGTATAGAGTAAAAAGTACATTATTTTATTTTGGAATGTAGTGAAATAAAAGTAAAAGTTGTCAAAAATATAAATGGTAAAGTACAGATACACCAAAAAAATATTTAAGTAAAAATACTTTAAAGTATTACTTAAATACTTTACACCACTGGTTATTTGTCCCTTTCTACCAATGTAGCCTGGAATCAGTTTTGGTTCTGTTTGTCTATTCATGGGTTAAATATTGCAGAGTTTTATATGAACCTGTGTATATTGCATCATGTAATTGGTTCCTCTCTCCGTCACTCATTCTGCAGGACCAATGGGTGGCATGGGAATGAATATGGGCATGGATGGACAGTGGCACTACATGTAAACCCTCTCCAACCAAGGCAAGCCTAAAGAAGACGGTGAAGTAAGCACTGCCTTAATCTCTCTCCCCTGCTACATTTGTCACCCACAAGCCTGCCTCCTCTGCAGTTTCTTTATTCCTCTCCATCACCCGCTCTCTCTTTCTCTCTCTTTCTCCCACTCCCTCCTCACTACTCCTCTCCTCCTCACCCCTCGCCTCAATCGTCCCCCTATTCCTCCACAACACCCCATCTATTTAAAAAATATATATATATTGCTCCCTCTCCTCTCCTTCTCACCCCGTTCCTCAATCGTTCCTCGATCCTTCTCCATCACTCCATCTCTCTCTTTCTCCATTTTTCTCTTCTCTCCATCCTCCTCTCATCTCCTTCTCGGGGCCCAATATGATTAAGAGTGTGGGGTTCTCGACTCCCTCTGTCCCCCTCCAGCCCTATCAGCTCTCTAGCCCTGCTGACAGTTCACAAATCAAGATGTATCGCCTGCCGGAGGCACTGGAGCTCACCGTATTTTATTTAACACCCACACTCCACTGCTCAATGAGCCACGCTATAATGACACTTACCTTGATTAATTGAGCTCTTTATATGTAAATGGGGAACCCCGCGTTTGCCTCACTTTTCACTGGGCGCCAATTCCGCCAACACAGCCCCTTTCCCTTCCCGATAATCCACAGATTTTGCTAATGAAGTCCAAAGAGCATGATGGTGATTGCAGCGACGGCACATCGCCTAAATTTTAAATACAGCCCACATAGACATCTTATGCACTCAAGCTGAATAAATGTTGGCAATATAATTTTTTTGACTGTTTCATCCAATCACTTCTCATTGAATGATCATTGACCGATTACTGTAATGGCGTAATACAGGAGGCTGTTCACCTCACCTAATTTAATCTGTAGTGAGACCGTATGCTGATCTGTGATGGCAGTACATTTACCCAAGAATCCATGTGGGGTTGTTTTGCAGTAATATGTGGTTATCCTATGCATGATAGAGTCAGAGCCATAACAGTTATCTATTAGGGAACCCTTAAGAATTACATCAAAGAACCAGCACTGTCCCAGTGTATGTATATGTTGTAAGGCCTAAGTTTGTCTCTGTCGTGTGGCTTTGTCTTTAATTTCTAAGGTTTAGGTTCCATATTTGTTTTTCTGTAAGAGACTGACCCAGGCTTCTTCTTTGTGTGACAGGCCTCTGTGGTTTGCTCAGGGAAAATTCCATCCTGCCGCGTGGTCCAATGAAAGCGTGACTCCGCCCAAGTCACACCTGTACCCATCATCTGACCACGCCCACCTCACAATCACACTGGAGCATAGAGGACCACACCTACCCTGGGACAACCCACACCTGTACAGACCCTGCCCACGTTGACCTTTACTAACTAACCCCATGGCTGGAGGAAGACCAGGATCTAGGAATAAACAACATTTACAGACAACAAAAATATTTCTGAATTAACAACAGAAGCTAAAATGACCTCAACAACATTTTGACAAATTAGTTTTCTTTTTTAAATTATTTATTTATTTTTCTACAATGGTGGACCATTGGGACAAGAACTTTCAAGTATTTGCTCAAGATCTATTGTCACAATTGTACATACACACAGCCCACGCACGCACACGCACGCACACGCACGCACACACACGCTCACTTACACATGTTCTGACACACACACACACACATATATTCTCACACACACACACACACACTACATCCTATGAGCACACCATTTGAAAACAACCACTGTGGAATATCTAAAAAGATGGAGACTAAGACTTTTAATAGCTGTTGTGGTGTATAGACTTGTGCTTTTTCATTTGACTGGTCTGTCCATGTTTGTGCTTTTGTGATCACTAGTTTATAGCGTGAGAGTTTATCACTGATCCCACCTTTATGTGCTGTGGAAGAGAGAGAGATTGACTCAGTTTGCAGCTCCATCCAGCTCCCAGCAAAATACCAAGCCCGCTTTTTATAAGACTGAAAGAGCTGATGAACTGACTCCATACTGGTAAGGTGGATCCTGGACTGACTTCCATTTAGATCGCATTCAAATAGTTTTATAGCACACAGGAAGGAGGGAAGGGTTTCTACACTAAAAACCGAAATAAAAACTCATTTTAAAACTTGACCTCAAATCTTTTGGAGGAATCTTTTTTCCAGCACATATTCCCTTTCATCTGGGAAATAAATAACCTTTTGGGGAGAAAAAGAAGAGGTATGCCTTGAGTTAATCATATTTTGTACAACATATGATAAGATATTGTGACCCAATTCATTTGGATAACATTAAGAGCTGAATGCATTCTTTTTTTGTGTGTGTTTGGTGGTTATTTGCACATTAGCTACCTCCTGCTTTGTATCTATGGTAAACATTTATAAAATACCGCATATCTTTGTAAATTAAAATGATTTTCGTAATAACACACAATTCGTATTCACACATGAGGTCAAGTTACAGTTTTGGTCGATATGGGACGAAGTTGCTGTCGCTGTTTTCTTACTCGATTGAGGCTGACAGGAATGATGGATGACCTAGGACTACGGTTACTCGAAATACAGGGAGATACGCTGAATACCAAAGCCACACTAATTCGTTTTTCTCAAGACACAATAGGCTTATGCAATAAAAAATGAAGTGGAAGCCTAGAGGAAAATGTCATATTTTCAAATAATTTCGTATGATATCAGTCCCCCGACAAAAAGGGGGAGAAAAATATTTCAATATGGGTCTTGTAACTTAGCCTAAACAACGTCGATTGATAAATTCGTTGGTATACGGTTTTGTTGATATTGCTGTATTTTTCAAGGATATATTCGTTTGTGTAGTTTGCTGTCTGTATTGCGGGGTGTGAATTGGACTGAGAAAAAAATGTGGGCTACTTGGAGTATCATTTATCAATGTCAACCAGTAATGATATTGTGTGCTGTATTGATGAGAAGACTTACATTATGGCGAGATGAGACTCATGGGCCAATGGTAAATGCGCAATTATGAGTTAGGCATACGAGTTAGACCTATTTATTTTTATTCTTCATAGTTGGGAAAATTGTCCGTTGATAGGCTATGACTTATAAACATTAGGCTATACGTTTTATATATATATTATCTATAAATGATTATTACTAGGTCTATTATTATTATTATTATTATTATTATTATTGATATGTTATTTAAGCCGCAGTTAATTGTTTGTTATTTTGATACTTATTATAGGCCTAATCAATGTTATGCCTTTTGAAATAGTTACCATTATTGACGTGTCCTGTTTTTAGCTCACACCAAATAGCAATTACACCTCTTATACCACCGTCCGTGAACATTTGACATAACTCATCAAAAGATACCATTGGATTTGTGAGATTCAATTTAAGCTTTCATTTAAGAGCTTTTCACCTGTTTAACATCACGCTTTTCCATCTTCTGCCTCTGTCAACTCAATACGAATATGACCAAATAGGCTATATATATATATTTCTATTTTTGCGACGCTAAATTTTCACGACTGTGAAGATTTTTTCCTCGCGAATTGTTCACAAATTAAATACAACTCGGGGAAATTGTTTTCTCGAAATAAAATAGATGCTAGAATCTGCATCGTGATTTGTGCACCGCATGGGTCGGTTATTGGAAATTATTTTCAAAAGTTAGTGTCAAACATCAAAACTGATGGCCTAGGCAAAATAACAACTTGTAAACCTAATTCTAACCTTATGGATAATATGTATTGTGTTTAATTGATACGCTGTGTCAATTAGCATCTTAAAGGCAAATTCATTCATTTATTTTGTTTGTTTCATTAGTCCATGGTTGATATGTGCCCAAACTGTTTGCATGCCAGCAAGGACGTTTTCAAGATATATACCTTTCAAAATACAGAAATACAGCTGCACGATGCATTTCAGACCAATGGCCTTAGTGGTTTAATCCATGATACTGAGATGTCTTTATTCCTTAGCCTATGTAATACGTAATTTGATAGCTGTAAATTAACTTGATATTGGTATAAGAAAAGTATACATTTGACAAGAAACGTTCAAGCATTTCTTCCGTTATCCTCATGTTATTTAAATTAAAATCAACGAAATCTGCTCCCGCAAACAAACAAAAGGTTTGGACGGTTGAATTTTCCAAGACACGAAGTATTTCAATTGGAGATAATTATTTCAAAGTCACAACATAAACACATTGAAATATAGTTTACACTGCATACAAGCTAAAAAATCATTGTGATAAATTAACTGCATAGGTCTGGATACCCATTTTATTTTCCAGATGTAGGCAACTTAACACACAAAAAAACAAAGAGCATACTGAAACGCATGCAGCCTTTTCCCGACTGTAGTTAAGACAAATGCGTTTTGAAGGCTGCCGGAAACAAGCGCCTATTCACATGAAATATGGGTCATCCCTCCCGCAGAAAGTAACATCACGTGGGAGAGAACTCTTATTTTCAGAACACTTCCATTCACTGGCGCGCGGAATACTCCCAACACTTCTGTTAAATTAAACGGAATCTGCGCCTCTACAACCGTAATAAGTGAGTAATGAATTCATTACAATAGTCCAGTTAACTTATTCCATATAGATAGGCCTACATGAACTAACACACGAGGAAGATGCATGGTTAGTCAGGAAAACAGTAACTCATAAAATGAAGGCGTGTTTCTCTATGCATGCACTTTATTTTCTCCAAGTTTGCATCAACAATGAACTTTGCAAACTGGGTGCATGCTCTGTTCAATTATGTTCTACCAAACCGTTGCAATGCAACACAACCAACTACACACTATAGCCATGATCTTATGGCCAGGTAAAGATATTAGGCAAGCCAGTCTGAATGTGCCCTCTGAAATTGCTCTAACTCTCCCTCCTTAAAACATTTATTCCATAACACCAAATGTCTTTTCTAATCTGAGGATCTCTCTTTCCCTTTATCACCCTTTTTGTCCAACACACACACACACACACACACACACACACACACTACTCCCCTCACCTCACCCCTCTCTCTCTCTCTTCAATTAAGGAATGGAGGGATCGTCAGAGGGTGATGCGGGTGGTTTTATTTCACCCTCTGGTCACAAAATCGCAGCCTACTCACCCAGCTCATCTTCTCAATCATGTCTTCATCCTGTCACGACAGCAAGCCAGGCACCCATGTCCCAGATACAGGCTGACATCGCCCAGAACAGGCTAGGGAGGTCTCCAGGCTCAGGCCCTATACCGGTAGTCATACAGCCTGGAAGATGCTCTGAGAATCTAGCCTCTGGTGGGAAATGTGGCTTTATCAACAGGGGGTCAACAAGTTAACTGCAGCCACATGTAGGGTATAGAAAGCAGTGCTTATAGGTTACGTTCGGGTTAGGGACTATATAAAAATAAAAATAAAACATGTTTTTGTGACCAAACAGTTGAAGGTTTTGTTTTGTTTTTAAGTTGGTAACACTGTCATCTACCCAGATTGTCACATATACTAAAAATAGGTATATTTGAATGGTAAGATATTTCAGTAGATGGCAGTATTAATTGATGATTTATTGATTGACGTGTTGATTTTGAACGGTAATGACAACATTCACCCCTACTAATCATTTCATTGACCACTGGGCTGCAGTAATGGGTCTCCTCTTAATACGAGCATAGAATTACTCCACACCCCCTTGATTTCATCCACCATCTGATCCCAGGTAAGCTCATCTGAGTAATATCTACAGACATGCCATGACAAAACCCCTGAAGCTGCCTTGTCAAACACAATCTCATATGTGTATATCTCCCCTCTCGGAATCGGCCAAAAAGTTTCTTTGAGACTCCCTGCAACATGGATATATGTTTAGGTTCAATTCTCTGTCTGGGAGCGATTGGTGTTTAAATGTGAGATTTTTGGGGGATAAGGAAAATCAGGTGGTGCAGCTTGGCGGCAGCAGTCCTCTCGTCAGTTTTATTTACAGCAAATGCATGCCAGAGATCAGGGGTCAAAGTTGAGAGAGGGGCCAGCAGGGCATAAATAGTGCCATTCGGATGGGACTCTTATAAGAGGGTGGATGGTGATGTTTGATGTGTCAGGTCTTCTAAACATCTCTTCGGTATCGACCTTGACATGCCTCATGGCACTAAGCAGAGAGACACTATTACGTCATTCTATATCAAATGGTGACCTCATGTCTTCAATGAAACGCCTTCCCTTCAGGAAGAAAGATTTGGACATTTTAACACTACTGTAGTCTTTCAACAGCCATTTTATTTGGGGTTAAGGCACACAAGAATTGACTGACTATTAATCGCCATGGTTACTTGAATATCATGTTTACATTTACATTTAAGTCATTTAGCAGACGCTCTTATCCAGAGCGACTTTAACTTTGCTATTCAGTATATGCTGTTTACTTTTCCATTGGATCCAGAAAAAGGACAACAGTGTTGCATACAGTAATATTGGTACATTATTAATGTAAAATATTCTGATGAGGACACATTGATTTACTACCTAATGACAGTATAATGTCTCTGGCATCATATGTGGTTATGTTTCTATGTAATTTATATGTCTCTTGACATCAGCGGGTTAAGCCAAGGCATCAGACACCCTTCCTCTCCATTTTAAGATTATATTAGAGAATTTCTCTCATCCTGTCCAGCCTCTCCCTCAAGCCCTGTCCTTCTGCGTCTGGGATCTCTGGACATGAGAGTTTTCACTCGGATTAGGGTGAGAGAGAGGAGAATTCAGACAGGCACGCTTGACTGTGAACTAGCAACACTGGATGCTGCTCTGAGAATCAAAGTGACAGATGTCGTCCCAGGTTATTCACCTGACAACTTTGTTTCCACTGTTGTCCAGTGTATGTGACATCCTCTCACACTACAGCTGCCACATCTGAGCCCGTCTTCATTCAGACACATTTACCACCTATTTTATTGTCCTCCGTGGCTCATGATGAGCCCGTAAAATGACAACACCTATCCATAAATGTTTACTATCATTTTCAGTCAGAAATGACTTCTGGTGTTCGCACATCATTCATTGCATGTTCATTGAGTCACAAGCTCATAAACATTTACATCTCTATTGTTAATAAAAGTAAATTCATACTCTGCACTTTATTAACTCATGTTTATCCTGAGTAGTAACAACACTTAAATCGTGTTAATGTAACAGAAAATACATCAAATAAAATACATTAGTAGTCTAATAACTGAGTCTCAAAAAGGTTGAAAATAGGTTTAAATGAGCAACCAACATGTAACCTAATTAATCGCACATGTGGAACAGTCTGAATAGGGAAAAGCATTGACAAATGAGATATTGTATGTCAGTGCAAATTAATGAGAAATTAAAGGTCAGAGGTCAGAACAGGACCTCAGAAAGCACACATGACTTTGATTAGCCGGCCCCTCTGTTTGGCTACAATTGTCACAAGCGGTCAAGTCATCAGGCAATCACTGAGAGGCAAAGAGCAATAGAAGTGAGATTTGTTTAGGCATATTGTCGAAGGCACGATGACGAAAAGACAAATGAATACTACAGGGAAGGACTGTTGTTTTAAAAAGCACATTTAGACATTCAGATGTTAGTTCACCATAGCTTTCTACTGACCTGTTCACATGAGTTGAAAATTATTTATTTCATTTATGTTCTAGCTATCATCTCCTTGCCGAACAAGTGTTACAAAAGTTGTGTCTGATCAGATGATAAAATACCGGACGATAAAATATCCAGATGTTCCCAGCACATGCGTTAGAAGTAGGGCTGTCAAAGTTAGCGTGTTAATAACGCGTTAACGCGACATGTTTATCGCCGTTCATTTTTTTGATATTGTTAATCGCGTCTCCATTTTGTCACCTTAATGTACCTTTTTAAGCGCACATGTTTCCCCGCAGAGTCTTTTAAGTGCAGAACACAACACGGAACACAGCTACAGTTAATGTTTACATCGCTGAAAAACCGTCATGAGGTTGCTATAACCTAGCCTAGTGCTCAGGTCGAGAGATAAAATTGGAGTAATCAAGGTGACAGACAGTGATAGATTCAATACCGCCTTGCACACTCTTGCTTGCATCTAGCTGATCTAGGGTGTAATCATTAGTCCAACAATTGCAAATGAGAGTTTCTATTGGACAAATTCAAGTATGTTTATCCCCATTTCGTCCTGTTTGCATTTAAGAAACGTATTTCAACAGAATCGGCAGAATTAATACACCCCTGATCACCGTAAACACAGTTCACTTTCATAGCAGCCACATACAAACAGCATGATTTGAGAGAGAGTAGTGAGTGTGAGCGCCAAGCAACTTCGCTGAGCTCATCTGGTTCTCCATTACGACAACAAAGTCTGGGTCGGGCCTGACGGATGGAGCGGGCAGACAGAGGTAAAGTGGGGCCTCTATGGGGGAACGGTCGGGGTTGAGAGAGAGGACAAGGCTCCAGAGGAGGACTGAGCCACAGTGTATTTATAAACAGGAACTTAATCCAAAGAGGAGTTCATCGCCACAGCCATTTCAGTCTGATATTGACATTAGGAATCTGTGTATATGTGTTGTAAATTATACAGTATTTTCTTCCATTTTGGCTCAAGCTCATGCTGGTGAGTGGGCTGTTTGAGCTCTACATTTAACGCTGTAAATTATTGCAAATTCTTCCATTTTCGATCAAGCTTGAATTACAGGTGTCCACAGTTTCTGTGCTGAGTAGTGCTGTGCAGCTGTTTGTTTGAGCTGACCCCTGGGTTAGTCACCTCCAAGACAGAGTCTCTCTGAGAGGAGTCAGGGGTGTGCGCCATGCTCAAAAAACATTAGGCCCTATCACGGTTCCCTCCTCTTTGGATAGGATAAAATCCTGTGGTGAGAATCTCTCACGGCCGTGTCCATGTGACAAATGCCTCTGCCCTCCGCCTGCGATGGGATCTGACAGGGTCATCCCAGAGAACAAACGTGCCCAGACCACTCACATCCCATAAATCTTTGCAGAAGCCGACAACACAGAAATGCAGAACGGTGGTTTTGGCGTTTTTACAGAGAGGACCCCATAACAAAACAGGCATTTGTTCCAAAGACATGTTTCTGAGTCGGTTTAGTTTAAACTTAATTCCCCAATGCTCTTTTCATGTCGATTGTTAATGTTAAAAACATTTGATGTAATTTAAAAGTCTTGACTTTTAAACTACTGAATATTCATTGTATTATCCAATTCCTTTTCAGATCATGGAAAGTCTACCTACCTGTTCTTGTTCTTCGTTTTTGTTCTTCTTTTTCTTATCTTGGATTTTCAGAGCCGTTCAACAAAGATTCTTTATGATCTAAAATAATAATACAATTTTCCTCATACAGGTAGGCTTGTGGAGTGAAATTATATCCAAGGACCAGAGTGAGAGTCCACAGCTGCTGAGTGAGAATTAAGCAATTTAAAAAAAAACTTATTTCACCTTTATTTAACCAGGTAGGCTAGTTGAGAACAAGTTCTCATTTGCAACTGCGACCTGGCCAAGATAAAGCAAAGCAGTGTGACACAAACAACAACACAGAGTTACACATGGAATAAACAAACATACGGTCAATAATACAGTAGAAAAAAATAAAAATCTATATACAGTGAGTGCAAATGAGGTAAGATAAAGGAGGTAAAGCAATAAATAGGCCATGGACAATGGAATGGCAGATGTGCAGAAGATGAATGTGCAAGTAGAGATACTGGGGTGCAAAGGAGCAAGATAAATAAATACAGAATGGGGATGAGGTAGTTGGATGGGCTGTTTACAGATGGGCTATGTACAGGTGCAGTGATCTGTGAGCTGCTCTGACAGCTGGTGCTTAAAGCTAGTGAGGGAGATATGGGTCTCCAGCTTCAGTGATTTTTGCAGTTCGTTCCAGTCATTGGCAGCAGAGAACTGGAAGGAAATGCGGCCAAAGGAGGAATTGGCTTTGGGGGTGACCAGTGAGATATACCTCCTGGAGTGCGTGCTACGGGTGGGTGCTGCTAAGGTGACCAGTGAGCTGAGATAAGGCAGGGCTTTACCTAGCAGTGACATGTAGATGACCTGGAGCCAGTGGGTTTGGCGACGAATATGAAGCGATGGCTAGCCAACGAGAGCGTACAGATCGCAGTGGTGGGTGATATATGGGGCTTTGGTGACAAAACGGATGACACTGTGATAGATTGCATCCAATTTATTGAGTAGAGTGTTGAAGGCTATTTTATAGATGGTCAGTTTTACGAGGGTATGTTTGGCAGCATGAGTGAAGGATGCCTTGTTGCGAAATAGGAAGCCGATTCTAGATTTAATTTTAGATTGGAGATGCTAAATGTGAGTCTGGAAGGAGAGTTTACAGTCTAGCCAGACACCTAGGTATTTGTAGTTGTCCACATATTCTAAGTCAGAACCATCCAGAGTAATGATGGGCAGTGATCGGTTGAGGAGCAAGCATTTAGTTTTACTTGCATTTAAGAGCAGTTGGAGGCCACGGAAGGAGAGTTGTATGGCATTGAAGCTCATCTGGAGGTTAGTTAGCACAGTGTCCAAAGAAGGGCCAGAAATATACAGAATGGTGTCACCTGCATAGAAGTGGATCAGAGAATCACCAGCAGCAAGAGTGACTTCATTGATGTATACAGAGAAGAAAGTCGGCCCGAGAATTGAACCCTGTGGCACCCCCATAGAGACTGCAAGAGGTCCGGACAACATGCCCTCACGTTTTGACACACTGAACTCTATCAGAGAAGTAGTTGGTGAACCAGGAGAGGCAATCATTTGAGAAACCAAGGCTGTTGAGTCTGCCAATAAGAATGTGGTGATTGACAGAGTCGAAAGCATTGGCCAGGTCGATGAATACGGCTGCACAGTAATGTCTCTTATCGATGGCGGTTAAGATATCGTTTAGGACCTTGAGCGTGGCTGAGGTGCACCCATGACCAGCTCTGAAACCAGATTGCATAGCTGAGAAGGTATGGTGGGATTTGAAATGGTCGGTAATCTGTTTGTTGACTTGGCTTTTTAGAGCAGTAAAAATACATGTTTTGTCATACCAATCAGCCAATCAGCATTCAGGGCTCGAACCACCCAATTTATAAAAGAAAATAAAACCATTGGAGTTAATCGGTGTGCTCCACAGTGCAGGAGCGGTTGATTTGCCCTTGTCAGGCGAGTCTGTTTCATTCTGATCACATCTATCACAGTGAGCCTGGTGCAATTACTCTCTAAAATAAACATGTCCGCCGATACACACGCAGTAACTGCTTGTCGGGAAGGCGAGGACACTTGATCCAAACCATTGATAACTTATCACACCTATGTCCTGTTGTTATATGATACTGTTTTACAAGTGAGGTAAGATGAAATGCAGGTGAAATACGCACACATATGCAAGCACATGTACATACGCACCAGTGGAGGCTGGTGGGAGGAGCTGTAGGAGGACGGGCTCATTGTAATGGCTGGAATGGAATAAATGGAACGGAGACAAACATGTGGTTTCCATATGTTTGATGTGTTTGATACCGTTCCATTAATTCCATTCCAGTCATTACAATGAGCCTGTCCTCCTATAGCTCCTCCCACCAGCCTCCACTGATCTGATATTTACGTACATATACACGCATACGCACACACCTGTACTCACAAACAAACACACAACCCTCCCAGTAAATTTGATAGTGGGTGGACACTTCTTAATTAAACATCATCTAAAAATCACAGCGTAACATAAAATCACCGAAACGGGATGAGCCCCAAAATCAACGTCAGACAGCAGGTGATGAATGGGAGGGGGCTCTGGTCCGGGTCATCCATCATCTGCCCTGGTTCGCCCAACAGCGCTGACGTGACAGGAACGGTCAAATAATGTTAAGCACACAGGACCCTGTGTTTGGGGGGAGATTATTACTGTCAGAGCTGTAATGGATTAGCTTGGTTGCTTGGTCCGGCGCAGGTTCCAACCAATCTGCTTGTTGGGATGGTTATTAGCATAACTATCAGAGGTCCAGCCAGGCTGCAGCAGGTTGGTGATTGACAGATGGAGGTGGCCGCCCCGGCAGACATCGAGCCAGGCTCGGGCCAAACAGCCAGTAGCCAATTATATGGGGAGAAACAGGGACATTCATCATTCAGTTAGACACCTGTCCAGACAGCACAAAAGAGGGAGAGAGAGAGAGAGAGAGAGAGAGGGGAACCACAGCCCGCTGCATCCAGGGACTGAGAGGATGCTCATTAGATTGGACTTTGGAGAATAAAGGAAGACCAGGGTTCACATTTAGAGCACGCTGCATTGAGACAAGATGGTGAAACCTGGAGAACTTCTCTCTCAAGGTGCAGAGAGAAGGGCATGGGGTTGTGGTGTTGGCAGTAGAGAGAGACCTTATACGTGTCTTGTGACTATACGTTCTCCTTGTATTATATACATTTATACTGTAATAACCTTTTCACACTGCTGAGCTGAGCTGAGCCGAGCTGTAATGCGCCGATCTGGTTATGCAACCACCGTAGTTGCTGGAACCATGCTGTAAAAGATCATGTGAAAATAAAATCCGAGCTACCACAGTTCAGGTTGACACAATTGGGTATATTCACACACCCAGTTTATTAGGTACACCACCCCATTCACAAAAAAAAAAACAGTTCACTCCTACAGACTGTGAGTCACATGGCCTTGGCTTGCTATATAAAGGTGGCAGACAGGCATTGAGGCATTCAGTTACTGTTCGCTTGAACGTTAGAATTGGCATAACGAGTGACCTAAGTGACTCTGAGCGTGGTATGATCATCGGTGCCAGGCACGCCAGATCCAGTATCTCAGAAATGTCCGTCCTCCTCAAATTTTTACCCACAATATTGTCTAGTTGGGCACTCGATCACCAACACTGGACAATTGAGGAGTGGAAAAACATTGCCTAGAACCTGAAAGAAAGTTCAGCTTACTTGAGTGGCCTGAGTGGTCTGGGGTTGAGGTCTGCGCAGGCCACTCAAGTAAGCTGAACTTGCTTTCAGGTTCTAGGCAATGTTTTTCCACTCCTCAATTGTCCAGTGTTCCCACTGGAGCCGCTTCTTCTTGTTTTTAGCTGATAAGAGTGGAACCCAGTGTGCTTGTCTGCTGCAATAGTCCATCCGTGACAAGGATCGACGAGTTCTGCATTCCGAGATGTTGTTCTGTACACCACTGTTGTAATGCGCCGTTATTTGCCTGTTTGTGGTCCGGCCCAACCCAATAGAGCATCTTTAGGATGAGATGGAACGGGCTGTTCGCAGCAAGAATGTACCGCCGTCCAATCTGCAGCAACTTCGTGATGCCGTCATGGACCAACATCCCTGTGGAAAGTTTCCGACACCTTGTACAATGATCCGAAGAATTCAGGCTGTTCTGTAGGCAAAGGGGGGGTCCAACCCAATACTAATAAACTGATTGGTGAGTTTATATCTGTAACTACTCCGCCAGACCCCTTGACTTGCTCTAAGATCTGGGGTGTGTCTGTATCTGCGTGGCGTGCAACAACTCCTCCTCAACACCATGCCGTGAGGTCACGCCTCATCAGCCCCTTAGCCCTCGCTCTCTCCACTCCCTGATCACAGCCCATAAACCCAGAGCTGCATAACGCCAAAATTAACAAACGCTTGACATTTGCTCCACGTCCAATTACTCAATATCCAAGGCTGAGCACATGTTTAATCAACATTCATATCCCCCAGGGATCCGGAGGCAGCTCTCTGCATCACCACCCCGGCCACATTAGGCCCCTTCCCCTGGGCCACTACCACCACGGCAGCTAGGCTCCACTGTTTACCCTCATCCAAACACACTGGAGACACTGTCATCTTGGAGACAGTCAGCCACAGCCAAATCAAATCTGGGGTTTGGTTTAGGGTTATTGATCTATCCACCTATTACAGTGGGGTCAAACATTCTATCCGAGCCCCCAAAGAGACCCCCATCCCCTGGCCAGCTTCCCCTGTCATGCTCCAGCAGGTCCTGGCCAGACCTACACCCCCCTAGGAGGGTCAAGAGCAGGCTGGACATGGCAGGGGAGTGACAGCAGTGCGGAGGTTGATTTCCCCTCACTGCAGGGAGGAACAGCATGGGGGCATGGGGAGGCATGGAGGACAGATGACTCCACAACATCTGGGATGTACTGGCTCAATGCATGAGAGACTTGCCAATATGCATAGATGGTAATGAGCTCTGTGCTCTGACACTAAACCAGTCAGTGTTGTTGTAACTTGGGATAATATGTGTCACTGGGATTTTCAGTGAGCTTCAAAAGTATTGGGACAGTGACACATATTTGTTGTTGTTTTGGCTCTGTACTCCACCACTTTGGATTTGAAATGATACAATGACTATGAGGTTAAAGTGTAAACTGTAAGTTTTAATTTGAGGGTATTTTCATTCATATCGGGTGAACTGTTTAGAAATCCCAGCAATTTTTGTAAATAGTCCCACCATTTTATGGGACCAAACGTATTGGGACACTTATTTGTGTATTAAAGTATTGTTTATCAACAGTTTAGTATTTGGTCCCGTATTCCTAGCACACAATCATTACATCAAGCTTGTGACTCACTTGTTGGATGCATTTGCTGTTTGTTTTGGTTGTGTTTCAGATTATTTTATGCCTAATAGAAATAAATGGTAAATAATGTATTGTGTCATTCTGGGGTCACTTTTATTGTAAATAAGAATAGATTACGCTACCATGACTACGCAAACCTTTTCTAACCTCCCCTTTTATTGTAATGGCGAGAGGTTGCATGCACACACACACACACACACACACACACAAATCAACACACATTGGAATGGGGACATTTTCAAACACATACTCCCTTCCACTGAGCGTGCATTGTATAACAATAGGGAGATCCATGATCAAACAGAGTATTACATCTGTATGTGTGTGCGGTGCAGATATAAGTGGATGTGTCAGCCGGATGATGGATGACTGGGGGAATGTGCTGCATCCCAGCAGCCTGATACAAGCAGCCCAATCCCCCCCCCCCCTCCACATCCATCTGAGCCCCAGCCACAGCCACCTCATCTGTCAGAGAGAAACCATTTTCTGTGCAGCAGTGCATAAAGCTTAAGGTTATTTCATTTCTTCATTGCAAACTGCTGGGATAGAAACAGGGTGATCCTAAAATTCTAAGCTTTCCACACAGAGAGAGAGAGAGAGAGAGAGAGAGAGAGAGAGAGAGAGAGAGAGAGAGAGAGAGACAGAGAGACAGAGAGACAGAGAGACAGAGAGACAGAGAGACAGAGAGACAGAGAGACAGAGAGACAGAGAGACAGAGAGACAGAGAGAGCGAGAGAGAGCGAGAGAGAGAGAGAGAGAAATGAACACAGCTTGGTATACAGATCACAGTTGGCCTTGGTGTAGTGAACGTGGTTTAATAAAGGTTTGTGCGGGGAAAAAATAATACACATGTTTTTAAAACATATTTTTTCATTTGCTTTACTCATTGCACACCTCACATAATCAATATAGGTAGCCTTTAGAGCAGCTATATAGCATCGCTTACACACCACTACATATTTATTTTTCTTCCATTAAATGTTATAGAATTATAGCCTACATTTTGTGTATTTTTATACCTCGGAATTGAACTAAACCACAATACAAGCCATGTGATGCCTCAGTGTCCAATATTTACTTGTCATTGTGCATATTGTGAACAGATTTGCGAGGGTTAATGTGAGACGGGTCATGTTTGGGGACTGTGTTTGGCGCAGGACAGCCACACAGAGAAACAAAGACGGGGCCACCGTCGTCATTAATCTTAGTCAGTGGCCACAACGCTGTCGCTGGCCCAATCTGCATAGCCAGGGAGGAGGCCAGTGACAAATGCCACTATTGGACTGGGGCGTCGCATCTCCCTAGCTTCGTCTCCCGTTAATGTCACATCCATCACGGGCCAAGCCGATGTCGGGAGAAATGAGACCGGTCGTGGATATGAATTCATTGGAGGGACAAGCACAAGTTGATATATCTAGGCTTGGAAGTGCCAAAAACAAGTGTCCCTACAGCCTGCATTGGCTTTTGTTCTTGTACAGAAGTTCTGAAGCTGTCTACAGTCTTGGTTGAATTGTAATTTTGATTCATTTTGAATCACGACCTTCGTGATTGTATTGTTAATTACAAAATTGTGCGATAAGTAAGAGTAATAGCATCTAAAGTGATGGTTACTTTTTTGTGCAAAATTGTATTGCCTCCCTCCTGTATACTGAATGAGGCCATACCTTTGTAATGTATCTGTGGACTGCCACTGCACTGTGACTTACTACTGCCACCTAGTGATGATAATGTGCCATTATCTATGAGTTAATTACCGGTCTGCGCTATCCTTGGGACGTCCTTACCCGAAACCCCATACCTTAACCCCTACCCTAACCCTAACCTGTACCATAACCCTTACCTAACCCTAACCTTAACCATTACCTTAACCATTTTAAAATTCGATGGGTATGGATGTCCCAAGGACCCCGGAGAGCACGGTCCGTTAATTAACCGGCAATAAACACCTAATATGTTCTACATCCCTGGTTATTCTTTTAGGCAAGAGGAACATCTAAAATGTGGGTTTTCTTCAATGAGCTCAAATGTGACATTAAATGTAGAGAACACTCACTCTCACATACACACCCCCCACACACACACACAATATAATAAGCTCACATCAGCAGGCCATGTCAATTAGCATCTACAACCAAGCACACATTGGTTATTATAAGTGGCCTCACTCCAAACTGAACTGTGTTCAAGTCACAGAAACATAAAGTGCACAATCCCTGACATGGCATAGACTGTCAGTCACAGACAAGAATGAAATATGAACGTAATCGACAGGCTTATTCTGTGACAAATGGGAATAATGTGTTTTCATCACACTGTACCAGAGGAGCGTAGGGTTTAGCATCAGAGTCAATCGAGCCCTGCTTGAGGAGATGGTTCAGCAGCCTGACAGCAGCATGATACGGGCACGTCCGAGGGAGCCACTCCTGAGTGATTCAATCAGGCAGCTTGCCCCTCAGCCAAGTGCCAAGATCTGTCCATCCCTGTGTGTTACGCCGATTAGCTGCACATGCATGACGAGGGATGAAAGAATTTGTCATCATTTGCATCATTCCACAGTGATGCTTAACGGGAAGAGCGATGGGTCCAGGGCTTGTCATGTCCCAGGGGCAGGCTGCAGAGGGAGTGGAACAGGGATATGAAAACATTTTTTACTGTGAAGAACAAAAATCTCACTTTGAATTTGTAGAAACATTTATCAGATTTATTAAGGGAAGTAGGCACTTGGCCTCACAATGTTGTTCATCATTGTGGCGATATATAAAAAAAAAAAAAAGGTTTAAGTTGGATAGGACTATTGTCAAATATCCTACTGTCTGAATATACTCAAGATACTGTATGTCAGGCTGAAAGCATCAGCGAAATGTAAAGCTATGTTGTAACATGATCCCTCATAAAAGGATAAGGTGACTTGATGTTTAAATGGCAATTCCTGCTAAATTAATTTCCCCAGAATGACAATTAGAGAGGTAATTGGATCCCTCATTAGCCATTGGGTTGAGGCTATTCCAAATACAGAATTGCACAAATACAATCTATTAAAACACACATTATCTCACCACCTCTCTACTGTTAAACGCCCTGAGGACTCTGAAGGGTTTTTGACTCCTCACACAATCTTCGCTTTCTCTTGTCTATGCAATAATTCTGACTGATTTGACTTCCAGCTCATTGCAAGTGTTCCACCATGATTTACAGTCCTTTTGACCTATTTAACTTGTGGGGATAAATGTTTTCTCAGAGGAACTGAGTGGTTAGACTTTATTGCTACTGTTTTGAATATCTATTGGGAAAATGGTAGCCTGGGTGGCAGTCTGTTTCTGCTCTCTTGACAAACATTTAGCTTGACACTGACAATGGAGTAGGCAAAAGCACAAACAGATCTTGGACCAGGCTAGGAAAATGGTGCATGCTTCACCCAAGAAACAGCTGCCAACTTTTGAAGAAAGCTTGGAGTGAGATTTGCTATGTGAATTCTATTGCCCCATGGCACAGTCCCTAGATGAGGGACAGGGGTTCCTCCCCCAGGAAGATTTTATAAGGGCACATGGCGAGACCCAGATGCAGACACAGAAGGCAGATGGTTAGGGTCCAATATGTTTATTAGCAATCCAAAAGGTGTAGGCAAGAGAATGGTCGTGGACAGGCAAAAGGTCAAAACCAGTTCAGAGTTCCAGAGGTACAGAATGGCAGGCAGGCTTGAGGTCTAGCCAGTCATGGTCAGGCAGATGAGAATGGAGTCCAGAAAAACAAGAAAAGGTCAAAACCAGGAGGACTAGTAAAAGAGAATAGAAAATCAGGAGCACGGAGAAAACACGCTGGTTGACAAACTGGCACAGAGAGACTGGCACAGAGAGACAGGACACACAGGGATAAATACACCAAGGAAAATAAGCGACACCTGGAGGGGGTGGAGACAATCACAAGGGCAGGTGAAACAGATCAGGGCGGGACAGTATCCCCCCCCCCCCCCCCCCTCTCTCTAGGGACGTACCTGGCTGACCAGGGTGTGGTCGGTGAAAATCGCAGATGAGGGCCGGGTCCAAGATTTCTTTAGTCAGAACCCAACATCTCTCCTCCGGGCCATAGCCCTCCCAGTCAACTTGCCCCTTGGTCGAAACCTCAGGAGGCGTCTCACCGTATACGCTAGCTGGCCAACGATGACACGGGGGGAGGGACGGCCCTAGAAGACAGAGGACAGTGAGAAAAGGGTTTTATACTGGAAACATGAAACGTAGGGTGAACACAGAGGGTACGGGGCAACAGCAGACGGACAGCAGTGGGACTAATGACTCTGAAAATGGGGAAAGGACCAATGAAACAGGGGGAAACTTTTCGGGATTCTACCCGGAGGGGTAGGTCCCGAGTAGACAGCCATAACCTCTGCCCGACGCGATAGCGAGGAGCCAGAGTCCGGTGGCGGTCCACTTGTCGACGATACCTGGAGGTGGTATTGAGAAGATCCGCCCTAGCTCTTATCCAGGTACACCGACAGCGGCGGACGAACATCTGGACTGAAGGTACGTTGACCTCAACTTCTTGCTCTGGGAAGAGCGGGGGCTGATATCCCATGGAGCATTCAACAGGGGATAGTCCAGTAGCCAAGCAAGGGAGAGTGTTCCTGGCCTATTCCACCCAGACCAGTTGCTGACTCCAGGTGATGGGGTTACTGGCAACCAGACACTAGAGTGCCGTCTCCATATCTTGATTGGCTCGCTTCGACTGGCCATTAGATTGGGGATGAAACCCAGAGGACAGGCTGGCTGACGACCCAATAAGAGTGCAGAACGCCTTCCAGAATTGGGACGAGAACTGAGGACCCCGGTCCGAGACAACGTCAACCGGGAGTCCATGGATACGGAAGACGTGCTGCACCATAAGCTGGGCCGTCTCCTTGGCTGAAGGTAACTTAGGAAGAGGGATGAAATGGGCGGCCTTGGAGAATCTGTCTACCACCGTCAGAATGATGGTGTTGCCATCTGACAGAGGAAGCCCAGTGACAAAATCTAGAGAAATATGGGACCTGGGGCGATGAGGGACAGGAAGTGGCTGTAGGAGGCCAGATGGAGCTTGCCGCGGAGTCTTGCTTTGCGCACATAGCATGCATGCGGCGACGAAGGCCGAGACATCAGGAAACATGGTAGCCCACCAGAAGTGTTGACGGAGGAAAGCCAGGGAACGAAGAGTACTAGGATGATAGGTAAGCCTGGAGGAGTGAGCCCATTCCAGGACCTTAGACTGGACCACATCAGGCACAGACGGTTAGTTGCCCCCCAGGGCATGACAATTTTACTGTTTGAAAGCTTATTTCCTGCAATTCTACATATTTTGACATGGCTTAGGCCTATGACCAGGGTGGACATGTAGATTTATTCAGGGTGCTTTGAACATTAAATGAAAACTCAAAATTCAACGTTTTTGTTACTTTGAGATTTTGGGGGATTTGACATTAAAAGTATGCTAATACTTTTTTACACATATTTTTTAGGTGGTTTGAAACTTCATTCAGACAGTAATGAAGTTAAATCGGGAGACAGGCCAATGACAGAAACAGTTGCAAGGTGGGAAGCAGGGATTTATCCCTGTTCTCATGCAGAAAGTTGTATGTTACACGTGTCGGAGACTGCTATCACTACACCAATCAGGTTTTAATATTAATGTTGTTTGATTTATTGCAGTATCCTTGTGCATAGACTGCTTTCGAGGTAACGGCACGAACATTTTGTAATTTGGGTGAATTATCTCTTTAAAATAGGGCTGGAAGAAAATCTTGTTTGCTCTCCAGGAGAGTTGGCCACCCCTGATCTATTTTCCCAGGTGCTGGGTGATTGAAAATGTTATTCTTATACAGTGGCTTGCAAAAGTATTCACCCCCGTTGGCAGTTTTCCGATTTTGTTGCCTAACAACCTGGATTTGGGGGGGGTTTATGTGACTAAATACTTATTTTCCACCATAATTTGCAAATAAATTCATTAAAAATCCTACAATGTGATTTTCTGGATTTTCTTTCTCATTTTGTCTGTCATAGTTGAAGTGTACCTATGATGAAAATTACAGGCCTCATCTTTTTAAGTGGGAGAACTTGCATAATTGGTGGCTGACTAAATACTTTTTTGCCCAACTGTATATACAGTATGTTGAAGAGGGTGGGGCTTAAGCTGCATCCCTGTCTCACCCCCGACACTGTGGAAAGAAATGTGTGTTTTTTGCCAATTTTAAACGCACACTTGTTGTTTGTGTACATAGAATTTATAATGTTGTATGTTTTTCCCCCAACACCACTTTCCAACTATTTGTATAGCAGACCCTCATGTCAAATTGAGTTCGAAAGCTTTTTTTAAATCAACATAGCATGAAAAGACTTTGCCTTTGTTTTGGTTTGTTTGTTTGTCAATTAGGGTATGCAGGGTGAATACATGGTCTGTTGTATGGTAATTAGGTAAAAAGTCAATTTGACATTTGCTCAGTACATTGTTTTTGCTGAGGAAATGTACAAGTCTACTGTTAATGATAATGCAGAAGGTTTTCCCAAGTTTGCTGGTGACACATATCCCCCGGGAGTTATTGGGGTCAAATTTGTCTCCACCTTTGTGAATTCAGGTGATCAGTCCTTGGTTCAGTGGGTTCTGGTTGTCTTTAATAGTTGATTGTTAGATTTGTATTTGATCATGTATATGTTTTTGCTGATTGTTCTTTGTGAGCCTAAACGATTGAAGAAGTGGTTTATCCATACATATCTGTTGTGAATAGATAACTCTTTGTGTTGTTGTTTGTTTAGAGTCCCAGAAGTGGTTAGATTCTATGGATTCTTCAAATACATTGAGCTGATTTCTGACGTGTTGTTCCTTCTTTTTCCGTAGTGTATTTCTGTATTGTTTTAGTTATTCACCACAGTGAAGCCGTAGGCTCAGGTTTTCTGGGTCTCTATGTTTTTGTTGTCTGCTTTAATTTATTATTTTTTTGATAGAGAAGTTGAGCGATCAAATATACTGTTTAGGTTTTCTAATGCAATGTTTACACCTTCACTATTACAGTGAAACATTTTGTCCAGGAAGTTGTCTAGAAGGGATTGAATTTGTTGTTGCCTAATTGTTTTTTGGTAGATATCCACATTACTCTCCTTCCATCTATAGTATTCCTTAATATTATTCAGCTCCTTTGGCTTCGATGCCTCATGATTGAGCAAAGTTCTTTTCAAGTAGAGTGTTATTTTGCTGTGATCATTTAGGGGTGTCAGTGGACTGACTGTGAACGCTCTATGAGACTCTGGGTTGAGGTCAGTGATAAAGTAGTCTACAGTACAGTCATGGCCAAAAGTTTTGAGAATAACACAAATATACATTTTGCTGCCTCAGTCTGCTGCCTCACTGTCTTTAGATATTTTTGTCAGATGTTACTATGGAAAACTGAAGTATAACTACAAGCCTTTCATAAGTGTAAAAGGCTTTTATTGACAATTACATGAAGTTGATGCAAAGAGTCAATATTTGCAGTGTTGACCCTTCTTTTTCAAGACCTCTGCAATACTCCCTGGCATGCTGTCAGGGCAACATCCTGACTGATGGCAGCCCAATCTTGCATAGTCAATGCTTGGAGTTTGTCAGAATTTGTGGGTTTTTGTTTGTCCACCCGCCTCTTGAGGATTGACCACAAGTTCTCAATGGGATTAAGGTCTGGGGAGTTTCCTGGCCATGGACCCAAAATATCGATGTTTTGTTCCCCAAGCCACTTAGTTATCACTTTTGCCTTATGGCAAGGTGCTCCATCATGCTGGAAAAGGCATTGTTCGTCACCAAACTCTTCCTGGATGGTTGGGAGAAGATGCTCTCTGAGAATGTGTTGGTACCATTCTTTATTCATGGCTGTGTTCTCAGGCAAAATTGTGAGCCCACTCCCTTGGCTGAGAAGCAACCCCACACATGAATGGTCTCGGGATGCTTTACTGTTGGCATGACACAGGACTGACAAGCTTTTTTCCGGATGCCCCAAACAATCGGGAAAGGAGATTCATCAGAGAAAATGACTTTACCCCAGTCCTCAGCAGTCCAATCCCTGTACCTTTTGCAGAATATCAGTCTGTCCCTGATGTTTTTCCTGGAGAGAAGTGGCTTCTTTGCTGCCCTTCTTGACACCAGGCCATCCTCCAAAAGTCTTCGCCTCACTGTGCGTGCAGATGCACTCACCTGCCTGCTGCCATTCCTGAGCTCTGTACTGGTGGTGCCCCGATCCCACAGCTGAATCAACTTTAGGAGACGGTCCTGGCGCTTGCTGGACTTTCTTGGGCGCCCTGAAGCCTTCTTCACAACAGTTGAACCGCTCTCCTTGAAGTTCTTGATGATCCGATAAATGGTTGATTTAGGTGCAATCTTACTGGCAGCATTATCCTTTCCTGTGAAGCACTTTTTGTGCAAAGCAATGATGACGGTACGTGTTTCCTTGCAGGTAACCATGCTTGACAGAGGAAGAACAATGATTCCAAGCACCACCCTCCTTTTGAAGCTTCCAGTCTGTTATTCAAACTCAATCAGCATGACAGAGTGATCTCCAGCCGTGTCCTCGTCAACACTCACACCTGTGTTAACGAGAGAATCCCTGACATGATGTCAGCTGGTCCTTTTGTGGCAGGGCTGAAATGCAGTGGAAATTTGTGGGGGGGGGGATTCAGTTTATTTGCATGGCAAAGAGGGACTTGCAATTATTTGCAATTCATCTGATCACTCTTCATAACATTCTGGAGTACATGCAAATTGCCATCATACAAACTGAGGCAACAGACTTTGGGAAAATTAATATTTGTGTCATTCTCAAATCCTTTGGCCACAACTGTACTACTGCCAAGAGATGAGCTATATGTGTACCTACCATAGGAGTCCCCTCGAAGCCTACCATTGACTATGTACATACCCAGCGTCCGACAGAGCTGCAGGAGTTGTGACCTGTAATTTGTTGGTTATGTTGTCGTAGTTGTGTTTAGGGGGCATATGGGGGAGGGAATGTTGTCGCCTCCAGATAGTTGTTTGTCCCCCTGTGTGCTGAGGGTGTCAGGTTATTGTCCAGTTATGGCATTTACTGTAGGTCGCCACTGTCTGCTCTATACCAAATTAGCATACCCCCCTGAGTCTCTTCCCTGGTTCACACCTGGTAGTTTGGTGGATGGGACTACCAGTTTTCTGTAACCTAGAGGGCAACCAGTGGGTCCGTCTCCTTTATACCATGTTTCTTGTAGGATGACAATGTCTGAATTTCCAATTTCTTTGATGAAGTCGGAGTTCCTGCTCTTTAGGCCAAAGGCAGATGACCTCAGACCTTGTATATTCCAGGATGAGATAGTTATAGATTCCACTTACTTTGGAATTGTAAACACATGTTTCCCATGACAATAAAGCCCCTCAAATTGAAATTGAATATAAGAGGTGAGAGCGTGAGAAGAGGGTAAAATGGTGTGTCTCACTGCCAATGTGTGAGAGTTGGCTGCTCTGTTTTATTGCAAACATTACACATAAAACTGCCTTCCCGTGCCGCTCTTTTTACAGTTTATAAATTAAGTTTAGATTGTTCTCTGTCCATTCAGCTCCACTCTTGAGGGGCGTTTCATTAAAACATGCATCCAATCCCCTTGATCCCGTTCATAATTAGACCAATTATATGCTTCAATGTGCCGTGGTTCACAGTGCTATGGCCAGGGTTGCCATGTCCGTATTTCACAAATATTTGGCTACTTTGAAAACGATATCGCAGGTGAAAATGTATTGGTTATGGGGTTTTGGGTTATTTCTAATTTGCACCGAGGCCACCATGGAATGTCTCTTAATTATATATATTTCACTGTAACGTGCTGTTGTCTGTAAGGCAGTGAGTTCGGCTATTACCTGAGTGACTGAGAGGTGGGGAGGGCAGGAGGGGTGTGTGTTGAAAAAGCACTACAGTTATTGGCTGAGTCAAGTGAGCAGAGGAGAGCGTGCAGCACACGCGTACGTCATGGCAACTTTGTTGCAGGCTATATAGATTGTTTTATGGAAACACCTATTTTCTACCATTTTTTTCATAAAACACACGCTACAACTGATGCACATCAAGAAAGAATGGAGACAAAGCACAAGAAAACGACTTTGGGCGCACAAATTCGTATTTACAATTACGGCCTGCCAAACACTAACCAGGACGACGCTGGGCCAATTGTACACCGCACTATGGGACTCCCAATCACAGCCGGTTAGGATACAGCCTGGAATCGAACCAGGATCTGTAGTGACACCTTTAGCATTGAGATGCAGTGCCTTAGACCGCTGCACCACTCGGGGGTGGGTTTAAACTACATTCTAATGTTGACTGCGTGGTCCTTTTTATGGGTAAACGCACTGAATAAATGTGAAGAATTATACAGTTGCCTCTGTTGGTCATCAAGTAGACTATTCATTTCTATGCCATTGTAGGCTACCATTTCATACAATAAATATGTTGAAATGACGGTATTACCGGAGTCATTGCAAATCAATGTGCCACTTGTGTAGGCTACCTGGAGCTTGCAAAGCAATTTAATAAATAGCCTAGTTTATTGTTGTTGTAGCCTTGTGTTATTATGTCATTATTAATGGAAATGTTTAGTTAGTTAAAGTGGAAGTTATCAAAGCTCTATCGTAATTGCAGATCAGTTATTAGAGCGCCATTAGATTGACGGTTAAAGTAGTCAGATTAGGCTTTATGTTTATATATCTTAGTGATAATGCCCGAGAAGCCGGTGTTTGGAGGATATATTGGCATGAGTGTTGTTATCCCCGAGACGAAGTCGTGTTTAAATTAACACGGGCTTTTGACAAGCATGTTCAGTTAATATGCATATGACTGATCTTTAATTCAGTGATTGAAATTATGACCCCATCCTTAGTTGCCTATTCCAGCAGGCTATTTGGAAACACAAGCACTTACCTCACAATCGCCTCGCTATTCATGTTGAATACATGTTTCTGTTAATTTCAACTAAGCAAGCTGCTAAATCGTTCAGTTTACATCTTGCCTACATCTTGTCTAGGCTACTGTAGACTATCTGAAATGAGATGTAGGCCTATCAGGGGCTATAAACTACCTGCCTTTATCTAAAAAAAAAACATGGCAAAATTGAATTACAATCATAAACCCAGTTTTTAGTCTGTACCTGTTGAAATGACAAGTCAATCACGCATATGGGCCATTTATAACGGGTTGTAGTCTTAACATATGACACAATTGCAAGAAAATAGCCTAACATTCTTTTTTTAAAGTTCGTCCATGTGTTTCTCGCTCAGAGATTTCGAGATCCTCTGTCCAACTTCATCACTCAAACTCTCTTGTCAGATTTATCTATTGTTATGCACATGCAAAAAATGGATTTATTTACTATTATAAACCTGGTTTAAACCCTGAATGCTGATTGGCTGAAAGCCTTGGTATATCAGACCATATACCATGAGTATAACAAAAAACATTTTTTTTTACTGTGGTAATTATACTGAACAAAAATATAAACACAACATGCAACAATTTCAACGATTTTACTGAGTTACAGTTCATATAAGGAAATCAGTCAATTTAAATTAATTCTTTAGGCCCTAATATATGGATTTCACATGACTTGGCAGGGGCACAGCCATATGTGGTTCTGGGAGGGCATAGGCCCACCCACTCGGGAGCCAGGCCCAACCAATCAGAATGAGTATTTCCCCACAAAAGGGCTTTACTACAAACAGAAATACTCCTCAATTTCATCAGCTGTCTGGTCTCAGACGATCCCGCAGGTGAAGAAGCCCAATCTGAAGTTCTTGGGCTGGTGTGGTTACACATGGTCTGCGGTGGTGAGGCCGGTTGGACGTACTGCCAAATTCTCTAAAATGACATTGGAGGCGGCTTAAGGTAGAGAAATTGCACGCTCCTTCAAAACTTGAGATATCTGTGGCATTGTGTTGTGTAACAAAACTGCACATTTTAGAGTGGCCTTTCATTGTCCTCCTGTGTAATGATCATACTGTTTAATCAGCTTCTTGATATGCCACACCTGTCAGGTGGATATGGATTGTAGGGATGTAAATACATTTGTACACAAAATTTGAGAGAAATAAGCTTTTTCTGCACATGGACAATTTCTGGGATCTTTCAGGGTATTTGAAGAGGTTGAAGCACTTCTGACACCATTTTATGATCCAAGTCTGATACTGTATGACAGTACTGCACAGCAGAGCACTAGCAAATGATTCAGCTACAACATTTTTGTGATCAATTTAGTGATACCCGAGCCCTGTCCATACACGGGACCAACACTTTACATGTTGCGTTCAGTATATGTTGGTAACCAGCTTATAATAGCAATAATAGCATAATAGCAATAATAGCACCCTGGAGTTTGTGGTATATGGCCAATATACCACTGCTAACGGCTATACCCAGGCACTCTGCATTACGTCAAGAATAAGAACAGTCCTTAGCTGTGGTATATTGGCCAATTACCATACACCCTTGTGCCTTATTGCTCAATCCTCGTAGTCAAACGAGTTGAATCAACATCCATTGATGGAAAATTACCTGGCGAGTGTAATAAGGGCAAATTGTCTTTGCTCTTGTGACATTTTGAAATTCCTTTATTTTGTCATGTCCTAGCTCACAGTAATTATTCATTTGAGGAAAACCAAGGCAGAGGGACTGTCTCGTTTTGTGTATCCCTCATTATCGTTATGTGTAAATCCAGCTACTTGTAAAAGAGATTAATAAGACCTTTGACTTCATCTGGAAAAAAATGGAAAAAAATCTGTCCTTTCTAACAAAAGAGCTGAAGGCGGCCTAGAAGTGTTAGATTTTGTTGACATAAATAACACTTTTAAGATAAACTGGTTGAAATAATATTTGATCAATATTGATTCAATATGGTATTTCATTCCAAATAATGTGTTTAGTAAATTGGGAGGTCTTCAATTTTTACTGAAATGTAATTATATTCCTGAAAGATTACCTGCTAAATTGGCTAGGTTTTACCAAGAAGCTTTAATGGCCTGGAAAATATGTTTCCTGCACAATTTTTCCTCACATAAAGCACTTTTGTGGAATAATTCAGACATAACTGTCAGGAATAAATCCTTGTTCTACCCCAGCTGGCATGAGAGGAATATTGACTTTGTTTTTGATATTTTCGACAACAAGGGTAATATTCTCACATATGAACAATTTATAACATTGAAAGAGTTTCCAATACCTTTCAGAGAGTTGATCAAAGCCGTACCCAGGGGTCTAACTACACTTATGAAAACTCATCTTAATTTTGGGAATGATCACAAAGTTTATCCAGAACTCAGATTGGAAGGTGTGGTCTTACTTGAGAAATCTTGTTGTAATAAAAATACAAGACAAATTCTTCATTCACAAAACCAACTTACACCGAGAGGAAAGTTTTTCTGGAACATGCTTATTCCTGACATTGTCTAGAAAAATGCATGGTTAAGGCCTTACAAATACTCTATACCAAACAAAGTTAAGGAAGTGCACTTCAAAATTTGACATAAGATATATCCATGTAATTCTATGATATCCAAATTTGTGGCTATTGATGATATCTGCGTTTTCTGTGAAAAAGAAGGTGAGAATCTGACTCACTTGTTCTTTGAATATAAATTTGAGTCAGAATTTTGCGAAAACCTTGCAAAATAATTATTTACCATTATGAACACTGCCTATGTTTTTGACATTGAAATATATAATATGTTAATATTGCAATGATAATAAGACCACTGAAATAATTTTTTATTTTTTTATTCTTGTTGCCAAATACTTTATACACAAACAAAAATTCCAAAATTCTTTACCAAAATTACGCATTCTTTTGATTGAATTTAACTATCTTATTAAAACATGAACCCTTGGTGAACAATAACAAGAATAACATTTTCCTAAATCATTACATTAAGATTTTTTCAGAATGATTACAATTACAGTAGATTTGTTTTTTTATTTTATTTATCTTTTTGTTTTTTGTTTTTCCAGTATTTTCTCATTAATACCTGCGTTCTGTTTTGTATGATGTAAGAATGTAAATGGTTGATCTGTATTCGATTTTTTTTTTTATACATAAAAAATAATAAAATAATAATAGTAACAGGAGTAAATCAGATTAGGCTACTGAATATTTTTATTGTGCTTCCTCAACAGAAAAAAAACTTGGGGACAGCCACTGTCTGTCTTTCTGAGTTAAAACTGTCCTTTATGAGCGATGTGGTCGAGAGTGTTTAAAGCCTTCCTGTTAGGTTGTTCTTCTTTTGCTTATATTGTATTATATGAAATAGTTTTTAATTTAATCGAATAAAACGACTGGGAACAAATAATGGCGAATACGTTTCCGCCCGTGCACTTATCATGGACGGTAGTTGAAAGCTTGTTTTGGGGAAGGTGGAAGTGTTAGCTCATATAGCAAGCTAATTCTTTGTTTATTAAAAATAATAACGGTATTTATTACTTAATTATTAGTTCGTTAGACGTGATTTAGCAATTTATAAAGGTTGCCATATGGTGAGTTGGCAGAAATGAGTCGAATCAATGAATTGTGTTTCATACATGTTTCAGTAGCTAGCTAAGTTAACGTTAGCTGTTTCAAAAGCAACCATGTTGGGATTCCCTAAGAGCAGGTTCCTACTAGAGGGAGTACAGCTACGACCGGAAATTACTTTTCCGTAGGTTCGTATAATTTACTCAGCAGGTTAGGATAATTAACGTGGCAGATTAGGAGACTTAGGTTAAGGTTAGGAAAAGGCTTGTGTTAGCTAAAATGTTCTCCTATCCTGCAACTAAAAGTCACTTCCGGTCGTACCTGTATCGAAGTGAAATGATTTTAGGGAATCTCGTCTCACATGGCTAGCGAATGTTTAAAATTGTTTTCTGTTCGATATAATTTATTGCATATAAAGGTAGCCCGTGTTGGCAATTTAGTTTACAAATACTATAATATTTTATTTGTAAATGACTAAATGATTTGTTCACTACAGATGTTGTCCTCCCATATTGGCAGCTGGGCTGTACAACAGAGGAACTAGAAGGATAACATCCTACGAGTGGAAATAATACTATATTGTTAGTGGACACAATGCTAGCCAGGCATCATGGAACACAGGAGGCCTTTGGCGTTATGGAGAAGACGCCACAAAGCAAGAATTATCAGTGTGTCACATGCTTGAAATGCTTTTCTGCTCCATCCAAACTACAGAGGCACATCCTTTCGCACACAGGACAAAGACCATTTGTGTGTCACCTCTGTGAAAAGGCATTTAGGCAACTAGCACACCTGAAACTCCATATTAACACACACCTTTATCCAAAACATATTGAACGGAAGAGCAATGTAAAGTCTAGCTTGCATCCAAGTGGATATGAAAATGACCCTCCTATAAAGATAGATAACTCAAATGCATGTTTGCAGACAGGCTCCTTGGACACATTTGGTGCAGAGGGCACATTGGAGGTGGGCATCAGTCCAACTGCACCTGTCGACAGAGTTGAGGAAAAATCTCTCTGTTCCTCTCGCTGCACCGCTGAACTCAATCCCCTACACTCTGCGGTCGAGAGGTTTGAGAAGCAGCACACAAAAGACGAGGCAATGAGGAACCACGATGACTGGAGTGAACCTGAGAAACAGACACTGCATGAGGATAGATCCTCCAGAGATGAAACAATGGCCAAACGTACAAAAATAATTGAGAATTCAAACTCTCATAAATGCCCTGAGTGCTTTAAGTGCTTCAGCGCCCCGTCCAAATTAAAGAGGCACTGCCTGATTCACACAGGCCAGAAACCATTTCAGTGCTACCTATGCCGGCGTGCTTTTAGGCAGCTGGCCCATCTAAAGGTACACTACAGCATTCACTCTGGGGTCGCCAAGTCGCGGAACTCTTCACTACCACGACAAAGTCTCAAATCTATTTCCCAACCCCAGCGGTCAAAAACCTGGCCAAGGAACTATCCATGTATCATGTGTGGAAGGAGATTTAAACAGAAGAGACATTTGATAGTCCACCAACAAACTCATAAAGTTTCAGAGACTGCTGTGCACCCTCGTAAGTTAAATAATACAAGTAAGGCCTACCTTCCCCCTCAAAATAATTGTGCTTCCAAAGTATATTTCCAAAACTCTAAAAGTTCTATAACGTACAACACAGAGCTGAATGGTAAGAGACAACTAGATGTAGTTGAAGGTTTATACAACTTGTCGGAAATATTGCATGATGGTGCAAAACATGCATCACAGGAGCACATTGACCTCACTCGCTCCTCAGACAACAGAAACAAGTCGCCTGTGTCTAATCGCACAGACCACACACATACAAGCACGCGTAAGGTAAGGGAAAATCAGTGCATGATATGCCTGAAGAAGTTTGACTATCCCTCCAAACTCTCCCGACATCTGTTGGTCCACATGGGCATTAAGCCTTTCGGATGCACCGTCTGTAGTAAGTCCTTCAGGCAGCTCTGCCATCTACAGACTCACATGAAGGCCCACCACATAAAAAGTGACAATTTTTCGAAAAGAGTAGAAGATACACCCGACCAACCAGGGGATATTATATTAAAGAACAAGCCTGTTTCTGCGGTGAAGAGAAATCAAAGTGAACATTTAGACCAAGTTTCTCAACCTCGGGAAGCCAGCAGAGGCCTCAATGAAGTTGATTGTTTCCTAAGCCAGTATGTTTTACCTGTCAGACCTACCTTCAATCATTGCTCCACTGACAGTCTCTCCAACTATGGTGCTCAACAACCTGCATGGAACCCCAGTGAGATGCTGCTACCTGGACTGGACACTGCCACAGACAGGAAGTCTTCAGCAGAGCCAGTATCTCTCAGACAAGGACATGAGACAGACTACAAGAAGACCAGTGATGTATTTGACAGCACACCGACACACCATTCACTAATAGGCCAATCTAAACAAAGGAATTGCATCTTACAAAAGAAACCCACAATCCATGGCAGAGGGCGCTATTGTTGCCCAGTTTGTTCAAAGCGCTTTGGCGCTCCATCCAAGCTACAGCGGCATTCCCTGGTTCACACAGGACAAAGGTCCTATCAGTGCCCCACTTGTCCCAAAACGTTTAGACAAAAAGCCCATCTGAAGGTGCACCAGTCTGTTCATGAACAAGGGAAAGAGGCTCAACCCTCTATTAGTCATAATGAAGACAGGCAGACCAAGTCTGTATCAAGACTGAAAAGGACCCCATGTTCAAATGGAAAGGACGTAGTCTTCCGTAATAGAAGTGAAAATACTTTATCGAGTGGCAGTGGTCTCTCTGCTGTCCCTCTAGCTCAATTCAACTGCCCCCCAACAAATGGCGTCGACAGCCAAACACTGCTTCCTGTTGCATCTAGGAAATCAGGGGTGTGCCAGTGCATGGCCTGTCTGAAGAAGTTTGACTATCCTTCTAAACTCTCCCGACATCTATTAGTCCACATGGGCATCAAGCCTTTCAGATGTACCGTCTGTAGTAAGTCCTTCAGACAACTCTGCCATCTACAGTCTCACACGAAGGTCCACTATAATAAGGCCACACTGCATGGGGATGAGCAACAGAGGAACATCAACTTGGCTCAACTGGACATTATTCCCCTAGAGGATGGGACTGTTTCGGAGGGACACATCTTTGCAGCAGGTCTTCATCAAGATGAACCAGGCCCAAGTCAAGGTTTTGGAAATTACAGACAAAATGGTCATGGTGGTGAATCATACAATCACTT
Source organism: Oncorhynchus nerka (assembly GCF_034236695.1). Lineage (NCBI taxonomy): Eukaryota > Metazoa > Chordata > Actinopteri > Salmoniformes > Salmonidae > Oncorhynchus > Oncorhynchus nerka. The sequence goes on along the minus strand of NC_088419.1, from coordinate 36,399,942 downwards.
CTGTTTAACAGAAAGTGCAAACCAATCAACAGAAATCCACAGAAAGCATGAACCAACCCCAACCCCTGAAAAGTCAGAAGACGTGAAAAGCATGAAGTCCGAGAATAACTGGAATATTGCTGAGGAGAAACATGTGGAAAAGTTTCCCTCGCATGAATATTATGGGCAGCAAAACCACCCCCAGCTTCCTAACTGGTTAAGCCCTTATCCATATCACCAAGAAACCACCAAAAACAAACAGGCATATCCTATTGCTAACCAACATGTTCCGTATCTGGAGGATAGACCTAATTCACAATACGGTGCTAAAGAGGAGGGCGGGTTAGAGGGTGGCCTTAGGTCAGAGTTGAATGTTCCATATAAGTCAGAACCTCCCAACGACCTTCACGTCTGTGCAGGCTGTAGTCAGTGTTTTACCACCAAGAGGAAACTGAATCACCACAGGTGTTCTCCGAGACATTTAGAGAAAGAGAGACAGGCGAGCTCGTATCAGTGCGCCATCTGTTTCAAAAGCTTCGAGGCTCCCTCGAAATTGAAAAGACACTATGTTATCCACACAGGCCAGAGGCCATTTCAGTGTACAGTGTGTGGGAAGTCTTTCACCCAGGCAGGTCATTTGAAGACACACCTGCAAATCCACAGGTAAAAGACTTGGGACCGTCATCTACTGTTTATGGACTATTAACAGATCTCCACACACTCACATGTTATTTTGGCTACTTACCTTGCCATGCTCCTCTATTCTCCAACATGAGCTTTTTGGATTGCAGAACATGTTCATCCTGATGAAAAAGTACATGTTTTCTTGTGTTTCTTTTCGTGACTTCTATTATAGATGGCGTTATATGGTTCACTGAGTTTGTACTAATGTAATTATGTGTGGTGTATTAGTTGATGCTAACAATCTGCCTATCGCATCGCATACTGGTATTCACAGTGCCCTCAGAATGTATTCATAACCCTTGACTTATTACAAAATTTGTTGATACAGCCTGAATTCAACATTGATAAAAATACAAATAAATCCGAACCCATGTGATTCAGGCCGCAACACAACTAAATGTGGGGAAAAGTCTAGGGGTGTGAATACTTTCTGAAGGCACTGTATTTGTAAATAACTTATTAATATGCAAGTACAACAGCAGTCAGTTCTTCTGTTTCACACACATGAAGTATACACTAATAAAAATGTCTTCAATGCAATATTTGTAAATAACTTATTAATATGTAAGTACAACAGCAATCAGTTCTTCTGTTTCACACACATGAAGTATACACTAATAAAAATGTCTTCAATGCAATACTCTGGCTGGCCATATCATTATGTTGCTATTTGGTTATAGCTGGAAAATATTTAATTTGGCACTGAGGGTAGGCATGGTTCGATGCCATGACAGGATCGATGCCATCTGATCACACTTACTCGGCAGGTCATTTCATTATGGTTTCGCAGTACCACTTCTTCACACAAGATGGCGTCATGTCTCTGTTTTGGTTAGTTGAGATGCACTTTGAGGAGAAGGAGCATCTGACTTCTGATAAACGGTGTAATGTGGAGACGTGTCAGTGTGGGAATAAACTAGTTTTAACATGGTACATGAAATCCAGAGTTAGGTTTTAATGTGAATTATTGCTGTTTTTTGATCACTTGTTGGATTATCAGTTAGAATGCCATTTTCGATAACACATCTTACTTATTTATAAATGTGTACTCACTGGATGCTTTTGAACTGTCTTTAAACCTGATGTAAAGGTTATCTCTAACTGGGTGTCCGTGTTGTGACAAGATAAAAAGCTTATTGACCTGTTTTAGTTTAGTTTATTTTTACAGGGACAGTGCACATTAATCAACGTTTCAGTAAAAGTGCCGGTTTTAGCCAGCCGGCTAATTTTCAACCGCAGTCCCTGGGCAGGTTATTAAAAACAATTACAATATAGACAATAGCACCATAGAACAAGCAAGACATAGCAACATAGGACAAGCAAGACATAGCATACAGACAGAGCAACATAGAACAAAAAGCAGCAAGACAAAATTCATAAAAGCAACAAAGTGTTTCCACACCTCACAAGCTACAGACAACATGGAAAGCGGCAACACACAGCTAGGGACCATGTTCACAAATCTGATTGACCTTTAGCCAGGTCTTCAAGCATTTTGTGAAAGTGTGATATGTGGTGCAGTTATGTGTGTCTGATGGCAGTGTATTCCAGACATGGGAAGCTCTCACAGAGAATGCAGATTTACTAAAGGTGCTTTTCCTTAGGGGAACTATACAGTCACCTCTCATGGCAGACCTTGTGGATCTGCTGCCATATGTCTGGGTTTTCTGTTTAACAAAAATATTGAGTGGAGGGGAGCCAGGCCATTAATTAAGGATCTTGAATACAAGACATGCGTCGGTGTATTGCACAAGATTTTCCCAACTCAAGAGCTCATGCTTTCTAAGGATGTGACAATGATGATGGCTATTGGGCTTCCTGTCAAGCACTTTGAGAGCCTGTTTGTAGACAGACTGAATAGGTTTTAATGTTGTACAGCAAGCTTGGGCCCAACTAGTCAAGCAGTATGTTAAGTGGGGGAGTATCATAGATTTGAAGTACAGTTTTGCTACCTCTGTAGTCAAACAATTTCGTATAAATCGGAAATTAGCTAGATTGAATTTAGTTATTTGAATTACCTTTTTCACATGCTTTTTAAAAGAGAGGTTGGAATCAAGTATGATGCCAAGGTACTTAAAATCGGATACCACCTGGAGCTTCTCCCCTGACACATAGACATCTGGCTCAGTAGCATCTGTTGCCCTCTTTGTGAAGAACATGCAAACAGTTTTTTCACATTGAGATGCAAACACGAGTCACTGAGCCACTTTGTAACCTGGACCATTACAGTAGTGAGTTCTTGTACAGCTTGTTGTTTGCTCTTTGCATGCACATATATCACTGTATCATCTGCATACATTTGAACTTCAGACCCAGTACAGACAGAAGGCAGATCATTAATGTACAGGCTGAATAGGAGGGGCCCCAGTATTGACCCTTGGGGCACGCCCACATCATAGCTACGAGTGGGCGACAGCTCATTGCTCACTCTGACACACTGAGTTCTGCCTTCAAGGTATGATTTCATCCATCTCAAGGCATCAGGGGAAAAGTTGAACTTGGACAATTTTGTGATGAGAATCTCATGGTTAACAGTATCAAAAGCCTTCCTTAGGTCCAGAAACACAGCCCCAACAGCACCCCCTTTGTCCATCTTGGACTTCACATTTCCAGAAGAAAGCAGTTGGCCGTTTCTGTGGAGTGTTTCGCTCTGAAGCCAAACTGCATGGAGTGTAATGTGAAGGGGCTGTTGTTGAGGTGGGCAATCAGTTGTTCTGCTACACACTTTTCAACAACCTTTGACACCACAGGTAGTATACTAATGGGCCTGTAGTTACTCACGTCAGCAGGGTCGCCTGATTTAAAGATGGCCGTTATTATGGCCGACTTCCATACCCTTGGAAACACACCGAGACCAATAGATGTGTTGGTGACCTTAGTAATGGGGCCAATGAGTGACTCTTTGTAGTTTTTAAGAAAGGTAGAGTCCATCCCAAACACATCTTTGGCTTTAGAGTTCTTTAGTGAGCTAATCACCTTGTTCACCTTTGACTCAGAAACCTCCCTTATGATGAAGACAGGTTGAGTGTCATTCACTAGCACTGAGCCCAAGAAATCAGTGGAGGGGTTCTGTGTCAGTAACCTGACAGAGTCAATAAAGTAGCAATTGAAGGCTGTTGCTATTTCAACTGCATCCTGTGTTAGATTGTTATTCACCATGATTTCTAGTCTTTTTGCAGTGTTACTATGGTCTTTCCCTGTTAACTTTTTAGATTCTCCCATATCAATTTAGAATTTCCCTTTGCTTCACCAATTATGTTAATAAAAAGTTTGCCTTGGCCTGTCTGATTTCTTTTATCACCTTATTTCTCAACATGGTAAACCTACGTCTGTCATGCTCTAATTTAGATTTTAGGGCTATTTTTAGAGCATAATCTCGTTCTTTCATCAATTTCCAGATTTCTCCATTTAGCCAAGGAAGAGTGCTCTTTTGGCCAGGTTTGGATTTGATTTTCTTTAGGAAGCCATTTATTGTAGTCTGGATTGTGGATAGAAAAACCTGACTATCAGCTTCCACGTCTGTATAGGACAAGAGACCATTCCAGTTTATTCCCTTAATTGCTTTTTCAAAATAGTTTAATTCACTCTTAGGTATTCTGAGTTGATCCGGCTTTCTAACAGTAGAGAGGTTAAACCTGCTCTTAGACAGCTTTCTGGCTAGAAGTGTCAGATTATGATCAGACAGCCCAGTAACCATATTGAATGATTTAGTCACTCTCTCTGGTTTATTACTGAACACCAAATCAATCTGTGTTTTAGAGCAACAAGTCACCCTGGTTGGCCCTTTAACTAGCTGTGTAAGGTCAAAGGTATTAGTGATCCGTTTGAGCGTTTTCCTACAACACTTGTCTTCATAATTAATGTTAAAATCTCCCATTAAAGATGACCTCTTTCCCAAAATCACATTCCCTAAGCATGGTATTAAACTGATCAAAAAACACACTTTTGGTGGAAGGTGGCCTATACATTCCAATGAGGGTAAAAGACATTTGGGGAGACAGTGTAACGTTCAGGCCGATACATTCTAGTTCATTATCACATGACCACTCAATTTGTTTACATCGGATATGTTCTTTAATGTAAATCATCACACCCCTCCTCTTCCTTCAATCCTGTCTCTCCTGAAAACATTGTAGCCAGGCACAATCAAAGCAGCATATGGAGAGTGTTTATGGAGCCATGTCTCTGAGAGGCAGAGAAAGTCAAGGTTGGAGTCTGTGAGTAGATGTTGAATTTGATCACTTTTTGGAATGACACTACGAATGTTCAAGTGCCCCCCTAGTAGTCCCTTGGGCTTAGCTCGTGGGTCCCAGATGACTCGAGAGTGATTGACACATTGAAAAAAGTTAAATTTTCTGTGTTTTCTGACGGCTGGGTTTAGGCCGTTTTGTTTCGTTTTGATTAGGGGCAGTTCGGTAGCGCAATTAACAATCCCTCCCGCCTGCACTGGATGCGGGGAACTAATTAAAATAGCTTGCGTACCAGAAGTAGAGTCAGGGATCGCATATAGCGACTCTGGTATGTTTGAAGAGTCAAAATCTATCCTGGAGCCGGGTGAGTCGAGAGAAACCATAGGACCATAGCACTCACCCACTTCCACAGCGGCGACGACCAGTGGACGAGGCCCTCCACCGCTCTCCACTCCGGTGCGTATCACTGGCTCGGTGATATTGGGCCCAGGGTTGAGTTGTACATCCCCGGAGAGCAGGAGGGTAGTGAACAGGTAGTTTAACAGTTTCCGATAAATGTTGGACTTGTGTTTGTTACGCCTAAGCGGTTCAGTAGAATAAGGAGCGAGGTAGACTTGGCCATTATTCAGAACATTATGGTATGCTGTGTACTGTCCTCTCCCGTGGAACGGTGAACCAATGTGTTTGGTGTTGATATTCTCCGGTAGTAGACTGATTGTGTCATCCCAGCAAGGACGCACTGAGATTATCAGTAGAGCAGCTACATAACTGACAATCATGGGAGAGTACTGGAGATAAAACACATAATTGCGCTTTAACTCTTTGCGTGAGTTACTTAGCTGGGGTCGGCGTACACCTGATGGTTTAGATAAAATTACAGCATTCGAATGAGAAGCGGCACCTGCCGCACCACCCTGTCTTCCGTCCGCCATTTTCCGTGTGTGCGTCTTTGCTCTGCCGCCCGCGGCGTTTGTGGAGAGATGCGTGTGTTAGGGATTTGCAGAGTATGGATTAAAGGGATTATTTATTCTCTTAAAACCATTCAAGATTCAAGCCGTTTCTTTAAGAATTTCAAGAGATTTTATGTGATGTGAAGTATATACAGTATTATATTGTATGCAGTTCTACTGTATATGCTAATCAATAATAGCAGTTTTGTCCAAGCTTGTTAGAGCAGTTCATTTGTGTAGAAACATCCATATCGCTTGTGGGTGAGTTGTTTGCACTCCCTGCCATCACGCTATGGGGATGTGGGAAGGGATTGGGAGAGGGGTGAATTTAGGTCATTATGGGTATCTAAATTGAAATCTCCCTAAATGAAACATTTTGGTCTTTACTGAGGCACCCGAAAGTAAAATTCCAATTCAAGTAATGGAGGTCAGATATTTTTGGAGTTCCCTGTCCACGTAAAAATATCTCAAAATACCTCAATATAGGCTCAATTGACCAACGGCAAAAAAAACACGGAGGATGCTACGCTGAACCATGGATTTACCCTCACACAACTGTTTCTTTGGTTTCTGAAACACACAGATGTACATTAAATGCATCTTCCTACTACTCAGAATGTTATCAGAGTCCTCAGAACCTTGTTTGAGAGGTCATGTAGTGATTACAGCGCTGTGGAATAATCTCTGACATGCGTCTGGTGTATGGAGACATGGGATCTAATCCTAGCAGTAATAGCCCCTCTTGGATTAGATAGCTTTATAGTAGACCGAGAGCATCAACCCTATGGAGAGACCTGTTAGGATTGGATAGATAATCGTGATTTATATCACTTTTACAGTGCTATTTATTACATAAAGGACCTAATAGCGCTGTAAATCAACAATAAAAAAAGCTATAAAATTACATTTAAAGAACGTAATTAGGCTCATCATCATGAGTAGATGGACAGTCAAGAGACTGAAGGTCGAGAAAGTTCACGGTGGATCTTTATGGAGAGAAAGAGTTTACTAAAGGGAGAGCGGTAAGGATAGATTTACACTGTACAAAAGCAACCAGAAGGTTGCTGGATCGAATCTCTTGAGCTGATAAGGTAAAAATCTGTCTTTCTGAACAAGGCAATTAACCCACGGTGCCAAAGACATGGACGTCGATTAAGGCAGCTCCCCGCACCTCTCTGATTCAGAGGGGTTGGGTTAAATGCAGAAGACACATTTCAGTTGAATACATTCGGTTGGACAACTAACTAGTTGTCCCTCTTTCCATGACAGACTGACCAGGTGAAAGCTATGATCACTTGTTCAATTGACTTCAATTGGGGAGGGGACGGGTGAAATGTATATTTTTTAAAGGATTGAGAAATGGATTGTGTATGTGTGCCATTCAAAGGGTATGGTAGTAGGTGCCAGGCGCACCGGTTTGAGTGTGTCCAGAACTGCAACGCTGCTGGGTTTTTCAAACCGCTTCCCATGTGTATCAAGAAAGGTCCACCACCCAAAGGACATCCATCCAACTTGACACAACTGTGGGAAATATTGGAGCCAACACGGACCAGCATCCCTGTGGAACTCTTTCGACACCTTGTAGAGTCCATGCCCCGATGAATTGAGGGCTGTTCAGGTCAAAACGGGGTGCAACTCAATAGTAGGATGGTGTTCCTAATGTTTTGTGCACTCAGTATAGCTACGTAGTTCTAGATTGAGTTTGTGCATCTCTTTCACATACAGACCATGTACAGTCGGTCTACTGTTGTATTGATGACAAACAGTACATCCCATCTCATGCATCCCTCCATTTGGCTGTCTGACGCCTCAGTGCCCTAAAAGCCTTTTAAGTCCTTCATGTTTACACAGTAACCAGTTCATGTCTGACAGAGGAGGGAGGGAGGAGTACCGACCAACCATCTCTCAGGCTCTCCCATCCTGTTCCCATCAGCCATTGGTCTAGCAGCGCTGCATGAAGCTGCAAGAAGGTTCTAAAATAACTTCAGGCGAATGGGAAAGTGGGACTGATGTATTTATTATGAGCTGGGAAAATGTATCACACTGACAGCATCGGCGATAGGCTGGCAAGCGCTCTGTGGCAGAGCTCTGCTACCCGAACCGAGCCCAACGGGCCCCGACATTATGAATCGGGTTTGAATCAATAACTAGGGTACGGGCAGGGCTCGGGTATCACTATATTGATCACTATCATTTTGAAACTGAGCTATTTGCTCGTGCAAATAGTCAAACTATAGCTTAGTTTAAAGTGCCACTTGCATTTCTACAGTTTTACCTGACACTGCATGCGCACACTTAGTAACTCTAACCCCCTCTTTAAAATGACTGATTCACACTAGTTCTTTAAAGTGCCTCTCTGACACTAACATGCATGCATACACACACACACACACACACACACACACACACACACACACACACACACACACACACACACACACACAGCAGAGACTATTTAAAAGGTCCTCTCAGCATAATTGTCACGGAGGCATGGTTCTTCTGTCTGCATATTTAATGTGCTGCGATTACAGAGGGCCGTGAGCACTAAGCTTCACATTGCTTCTTCGCGGGTTAACAAAAAAGGGATAAACCTTTAAGATTCAGCCACCCACAGAGGTTTTGACATCATCTGCACTGTTTATACTCCAGTGTCGTTTCAGACCTGCTGAGCAATGCACTTTGTCTGAGCCCACAGAGTATAGCCCCGCATGGGCATGAATTTCGCTACCAGCTCTCACAGTCTCATGTCAGAATTATGTTTCTCAAATGTCAAATTTCGAAGTGTTTAAGGTTAAGTTCAGGCCATAACTCCAATTTCTTAATGTTAGGCATTAACTCCAAATAGTTACGGTAAGGGTTAAGGTTTGGATAGATTTAAGACAAAAAAATCAAAAATAAACTTTCTATCTGTCAGGAATCAATGTAAGACCCAAGTGCAGACTGTGTGAAGTAACAATGTTTATTATAACCACAGGGGCAGGAAAACGACAGGTCAAGGCAGGCAGGGGTCAATAATCCAGAGCAGAGGCCAAGGTACAGGATGGCAGGCAGGCTTAGGGTCAGGTCAGCCAGAGGTCGGTAATCCAGAGGTGGAGCAAAGGCACAGGACGGCAGGCAGGCTCAGGGTCAAAGACAGGCAGTGGTCAGCCGGGCGGGTACAGGGTCAGAGACAGGCAGTGGTCAGGAGGGTGGGTACAGGGTCAGGACAGGCAGTGGTCAGGAGGGTGGGTACAGGGTCAGAACAGGCAAAGGTCAAAAACCAAGAGGACGAGAAAAGAGAGACTAGGGAAAACCAGGCGCTGAGACAAAATGCTGGTAGGCTTGAACAAACAAGACGAACTAGCAACAGACAGACAGAAAACACAGGTATAAATACACAGTGGATAATTGGGAAGATGGGCGACACCTGGAGGGGGGTGGAGACAAGCCCAAGGACAGGTGAAACAGATCAGGGCGTGACACTATCGCTGGATTCGAACTTGCAACCGCTATACACTTCTGGCTCGAAGTGATGGTTCGTCTGAGGGCATAGCAGGATTTCTTATAAGTGTCTGAGTTTGTGTCCCGCTTCTTGAAAGCGGCAGCTCTAGCCTTTAGCTCAGTTGCAGCTGTTGCCTCTAATCCATGGCTTCCGGTTGGGATATGTAAGCACGGTCACTGTGTGGACGACGTTGTCGATGCACTTAATGATGAAGCTGGTGACTGATGTTGAATGCTCAGAAATGCCATCGGATGAATTCCAGAACCTATTCCAGTCTGTGCTAACAAAACGTTGCATTGTAACTTGCTTCTAAATATGTGTTGTAGATCATAAGCAATTCTCAATCAAAATTGAATATCATTCATAAATGTGGGCACTAATTATTGTTAATATTCCTAATTTCCAAACCTGCAGCTCCCTGTCCCCAGCAGGAAAGACCAGGAAAAAGTGTTGGCTTAAGGTACAATTTCCTATTCCTTCCAAAGTCATATTTAGATTTAGAGTTACTGACATGAATAGAAGCATATACAGGCAATCAATCCATACAATTAACTTTACATTAAAGACTAAAACACCAAAAAGCCAACAATGCAGATATACAGTAGAAGCACAGTGGCTAGGAAAAACTCCCTAGAAAGGCAGAAACCTAGGAAGAAACCTAAAGAGGAGCCAGGCTCCAAGGGGTGGCCAGTCCTCTTCTGGCTGTGCTGGTGGAAATTATAAAAGAGTACAGCCATTTCGGCTAGATCATTCTGTAAGATGTTTAAATGTTCATCTATGACCAGCGGGGTCAAATAATAATTACAGTGGTTATAGAGTGTGCAATGCTTCAGTAAACGCCCGTTGACTTTCCATAGCCAAGCATTTAGAGGTTGATGCAGCGGGTCTGGTAGAGGGGGGGGGGGTTAAAACAGCAGGTCCGGGACAAGGTGGCACGTCCAGGGTTCCGTAACCGCAGAGACTGCATCAGCAGCACGACCAGGTGGACTGGGGACAGGGGTTGTCAGGCCAGGTAGTCCTGAGGCATGGTCCTAAGGCTCAGGTCCTGCATCCTTTATTCAACTTGAGTGTAGACTAACTTCGCATGATTAAACCTACCTGTCAATCCAGATCTGAATGTTTGATATCGTTTTTACTGTACACTGTTGATAGTAATTGTTTCCAAAGCTAATCACTGAATGTCCTACTACAAGGTTGACACACTTCTGAGTCACAATAACACAGAGACACGCACACACACTACAGATTGCAAGTGCAAGTCCAATGAGCAACTGTAAAAATGAAGTCTGCTGCGTGGTTGCCCAATACACACACACACACACACATACTTAATATAGGTTAGTGAGTAGTCAAGGCTTTGTCATTTAAAATAATATTGTTTCTATCGTTCATATCTATCAACCAGGCTCGGTGGGTAACAGAGCGTTTCCAGGCCTGAAGTGTGATGTGGTCCAGGTAATTAACACACACACACACACACACACCCACTTAAATTGTGCCTCTCTCCTGTAGATCTGATACCCCTACCAACTCAACCACAGCCCTCAGAGCTGCTGTCGTCTGCCCCTGCACCTGTTACACTGACCACGACAGGTGATACAGGTAATTATCACACACACGTATACTCTCCCTTCTTTAAGGCTCTGTTCAATCAGGTCCGCTTTAGTCGACATCTGCATAGCTGTTGTTTTGGCGGTGTCTGAGGAGGAACTGTGTTAGAGCTGGTCACATGCGGCTCCTGGCATTATACCTAAAGCGGACAATGCCATTGGCTGCACGGAGTCGCATTAACGGAAATCCCATGCAGCTTTGTTTAAAAGTTGAAACACTGGAATGTGAGATGTAATCTACACCTTGATTAGGATGATAGAAACCCTCATTATTTAGTTGAATGATTTTTCAATTTGAGCATCATTATTTCTATACAGCCTACACTTTCTCATACTGAACTTCTAACGGAAGTGGGACGAATGTGGCTTCATGACAATGATCAAGAAGTGCAGCATGCACCGGGCCTGTCAAGACTGACAAAGCAGAGATGGATTGGCTGACAAGGAAAAATAAAACACATCTCTCTCTCTCTCTCTAATGTAAATAAATGGTAATTACTTGTTTATTTTATCCATGCTCCATTTTATTAGAGGATTGGAGATATCTAGGGCCACATATCCCTTCTAAATATCTACATTATTACACTATCTATCAAATCAGTGTGATTGATAATATTGTAATATGGTATTGCTTAACGTGTACAGTTTGAGGAAATGATGTGTGCATTTTTTCCTGAGTTTATTGTGTGCAATAAAGTACATTCACATTTAAAGTCAAGTCTTTGTTTTATTGGATATGTCTCTGATTAAAATGTGTGACGAAAATGAAGTCGGCAGACCTGCAACCCTCGGGGAGTGGGTGCAGTTTTTGTCATCTGGAGCTGGAACAGGGCACCAACAGCCTTAACGTGCAGTATGTGCAGGATTCCCAGGAGTGGCAGGCAAATAGGTTTATTAGTGTCCTGCAAACGCACTTTTTTTAATGTATCAAGGCCATTCCCTGGCTACCCATCCACATTGATTCGGCCAAACTGATGTTTGTTCTCCACAATGAATTTATGTAGCGATCGAAAGAGCAGCAGAATTACATTCCGGGTGAGTGGTCAGGGAACCAAGGCCAAAGAATGGAGAGAGAGAGAGAGATGACCTGGAAGGAGTTCCAGACCTCAGCTTTTTATGAAGCCGAAAAGAAGAGATGGGTGGCTGACAAGGAAAAAATAAAACACAACATGCACACACTCTCCTTCTCTCTCGCTCTCACACACACACACACACACACACACACACACACACACACACACACACACACACACACACGCACACAGGTTTGGAAATATATAAATAAATTGTAATTACCTGGCTAGAATTTTAAGCACAGAGCCCTACCCATGCCCGCGACGTTCAGACCCTACCCTACCTAGGCCCAATTGCTTTTGCCAAATTTGAGGCTCTGCCCGAAATCAGAAATAACTTCCTCCGTTAGTAAATCCATTAGCTGTTCCTCTCTGTCTGTCACACGATGCTGTGCGCTGTTCGCTCTGCTCAATGACGAGACATTAGAGAGCTGTTAGCTACTTTTCGTCACTTTAAACCCCGATAAAACTCAAGGAACATTATTATTTTCTGTGAAATAATCTCTCCTGTTTTATACACTGAACGAAAATTGAAATGAGACATGCAACAATTTCAGTTACAGTTCATATATACAGTACATATATATGGTACCTTTATTTAACTAGGCAAGCCAGTTAAGAACAAATTCTTATTTACAATGATATAAGAAAATCAGTCAATTGAAATAAATTAATTAGGCACTAATCTATGAATTTCACATGACTGGGAATACAGATCTGTTGGTAACAGACATAAAAAAAAAGTAGAGGTGTGGATCAGAAAACCAGTCAGTATCTGGTGTGACCACCATTTGACAATGACATACTCCTTCCCATACAGTTGATCAGGCTGTTGATTGTGGCCTGTGGAAGGTTTTCCAACACCTCTGTGAAGTTGCTGGATATTGGCAGGAACTGGAACATTGTAGCACACATCAATCCAGAGCATCCCAAACATGCTCAGTGGGTGACATGTCTCGTGAATATGCAGACCATGGAAGAACTGGGAAATGTTCAGCTTTCAGGAATTCTATACAGATTATTATTTTTTTATTTTATTTTTTATTTTACCCCCTTTTTTCTCTCCAATTTCATGGTATCCAATTGTTTTTAGTAGTTACTATTTTGTCTCATCGCTGCAACTCCCGTATGGGCTCGGGAGAGACGAAGGTCGAGAGTCATGCGTCCTCCAAAACACAACCCAACCAAGCCGCACTGCTTCTTAATTAACACAGCGCGCATCCAACTCGGAAGCCAGCCGCACCAGTGTGTCGGAGAAACACCATGCCCCTAGCGACCTGGTCAGCGTGCACTGCGCCCGGCCCGCCACAGGAGTCGCTAGTGCGCGATGAGACAAGGATATCCCTACCGGCCAAGCCCTCCCTAACCCGGACGACGCTAGGCCAATTGTGCGTCGCCCCATGGACCTCCAAGTCGCGTCCGGCTGCAACAAAGCCTGGGCTCGAAACCAGAGACTCTGGTGGCACAACTAGGACTGCGATGCAGTGCCTTAGACCACTGCGCCACCCGGGAGGCCCTTATACAGATTCTTTTGACATGAGGCTGTGCATTATAATGCTGAAACATGAGGTGACGGCGATGGATTAATGGCACGACAATGCATCATGGTATCTCTGTGCATTCAAATTGCCATAAATAAAATGCAATTGTGTTCGTTGTCCATAGCTTATGCCTGCCCATACCATAACCCCACCACCACCATGGGGCACTCTGTTCCCTACATTTACATCAGCAAACCGCTCGCCCACATGACGCCGGGATTCATCCGTGAAAAGCACACTTCTCCAGCGTGCCAGTGGCCATCGAAGGGGAGCATTTGCCCACTAAAGTCAGTTACGACGCCGAACTGCAGTCAGGTCAAGACCCTGGTGAGGATGACGAGCAAGCAGACGAGCTTCCCTGAGATGGTTTCTGTTTGAGCAGAAATTCTTTGTTTGTGCACACCCACAGTTTCATCAGCTGTCTGGGTGGCTGGTCTCAGACGATCCAGCAGGTGAAGAAGCTGGATGTGGATGTCCTGGGCTGGCGTGGTTATACGGGGTATGCGATTATGAGGCCGGTTGGAAGTACTGCCAAATTCTCAAAAATGACATTGGAGGTGGGACTTATTGTAGAGAAATGAACATTAAATTCTCTGGAAACAGCTCTGGTGGACATTCCTACTTTCAGCATACCAATTGCACGCTCCCTCAAAACTTGAGACATCTGTGGCATTGTGTCGTGTGACAAAACTGCACATTTTAGAGTGGCCTTGCCATCTCCCCAGCACAAGGTGCACCTGTGTAATGATCATGCTGTTTAATCAGCTTCTTGATACGCCACACCTGTCAGGTGGATGGATTATCTTGGCAAAGGAGAAATGCTCACTAACAGGGATGTAAACATATTTGTGTGTATGGAACATTTTAGGGGGGGTCTTTTAGTTCAGCTCATGAAACATAAGACCAACACCTTACATGTTGCGTTTATATTTTTGTGCAGTGTATTTGACGAGGTTGAAGGACACCATTTTGTGATCTTAGTCAGATTCTGTATGTCATTGAAATGTGTGCACATGTTTCAGTGACAGCTACCCAATGTATGTTGTGAGAAACATAATTGTCTGTGTGAAACATATTCTCCTCCTACTCGATGTGTCTCTAACAAAGACTCCTTGTAGTTGTGCCAATGGACACCCAAGCATTGTATAGCCTGTAAGAAACGTTCTCCTACGTCACCCAATCAGCGTCTGACCCATCCTGACTAACCTTGTCACCATGCCAAGTCCATGAACCTTAAGCCAAATAATGGATGAAGTTTCACACCCACACACCTTCTCTCCTTCTCAAGGCCTGCCTCTGTGAGCCCCACAGCGGAGCTCCAGCGAGGGGCCTCTATTGTGTATTTGTGTAGGAGGTATTAATAGCAGAGTAAGTGTGTGCTGGTGAGGGAGACTTGACGCCCAGGACCGGGATGAGAATGAGATTTCTAAGGGGTATTTTGAAAGGACCGGGGCCTGGGGGCCCATGAGCTTGGTCTTGGGGGTATTTTGTTTCAAGGCCACTACACCACAGGAATTGTTACAGTGTGACACCATGTGAGGGATGGACTGTGGCCAAGTCATAACGTATCACCAACGTGGGCTTATGTTTGGAGGGCTTCCTGCTTGCTAGCCATGTTGCTCATTACTATGCTGAGCCCTCCTATAAGTCAGCCAGTTGGGGTCTCATGACGTTAATGACTCATTTATAAACGTACTACACAAGTATGCCATCCATTAAAGCCAAAAAGACTACTACAACAAATCTAATTTTAAACGTGTACTCTGAAAGAAAATGATCAAATGTTTCTCCTTGGAAATGTTGATCTCTCTATGATGATGTTCATGTGTCCCATGTCTACAGTATAACTGCATAAAAAGAAAATTACAGATAACTGTATAAAATGTTCAGGTAAAGAAGTGCTGACTCATGTCAACACGAATACAATAATCAAGGACGATTGCAAAACGTATCTCCCCGTATGAGCGTTTCTTAAGTAGCGCAATGTCATGTCGTCTCTCAAAATGGTTTCATCTCAGGTTTGGTTTGCGTTTAACCACGCACTCCTGCTATTTTTGTTGCTGTTGACTTTTCCGGTTGAAAAACAATATCCCAAGTATAAATACAGTAATGTACACACACTTAAGAGGGTAAAAAATATATATGTTTTTCAAGAGTCGGCTATTCAAGTTGGTCTGATGGGTTTACTCTGATGTCATCGGGCCTCCCCCTTGCTTTAGGAACAATAGAGTACAGAAGAGGAATGCCCACCCCCCAACTTGTGCCATTCCATGTCATACCTATGCCACATATTGAGATGTGCCTTTTGTTAAGTAAAGTGCATCTTTAAAGAGACCTAGCCATAAATGACATGCGTTGCGTAAGAGCTAGGTGAAACAATCACTGCTCAATATAGTGTGTGCAATCACTTCCCCTCCGCCTGTCCAAGTTGGGAATTGCCCTCCATTTTGCAGTCTTTGGCAGATGGCTTACCAAACTAGGCATGTCCGGTGTCAGAGCCCCTCTTCTGGTGAATCACTCCTACCGCCTGGCTGCCTGCACAGGGTCTAGCGTCTGTCGGTAGAGGGGGTCCATAACCCCCCATGTCCCCCTGTCACTCTATTAGACCCTGCAGCAGCTGCCCCAGAGGAGTACCCCCACCAACACCTCCCCCACAGCAGCCACACACACACAAAGACAGAGAGAGACAGACACCACCACCACTCTGATCCTCAGCCACAGTTGAGAGCAGCGGGACACTGAAGGAAGGAAACAATAGGAAGGCAGGTGATCATTGCTAGTGTCTGTTTATTTCCACACAAACACAATCAAGAAACCCCACATTGGCCTATAAAGGACCACACACTTTGGTTTGACTATGCGCTTGCAAAGGTCCACAAACAAAAACGCAGTCAGAGTTGCACAAATAATTCAGGTCTTCTTTAATGGGCCAGTGAAGACTAGAAGTTATTGTTAAAAACCCTCTCTTAAACCACCACCTCTACCTCACGGCAGTATGCAGGCACAGAGGCCCTGCAGCAGTTGTCCTGAGACCCCCTCCAGTCTAGCACTCACCAGCTCCACAACCTCCGCCTGGTTACTGGCAGCAGCCCAAAACCTGGCCTGCGCCTCAAGTCCCTGAGTACCACAGGATCGACCAACCGTATACTGTGTACCAGGCAGTGCAGCAGCCTCAAACGGCTTGGGTGCCACGGTTGCCGATACAGCCACCAGCCAGTTCAGCCGCAAGCAGCACCAGTTCAACACAAGCAGCACCTGAGTCAGTCGAGCCGTTGCCAGTGCTGCAGCCTAATCAACCTACAGGACCAGATCCACAGCTGCTGGTACCCGAGCCAGCAACTTAACAGACACTCCAGCAGACTCTTGCTAGTGTCTCTGCTTGACCAGCCATCCCCAGAATCAACTCCAGTGCTGGTCCCTACACTATCCTCTGCTCTCGCAGACCTGCTTGGCCTGTATCTGACATCGAAGCCGACTTTACAGTCTGAGTCGCAGGTGGCGTCCAATCCAGCCCCTTATCCCTCACTATCTCTCCTGGACCTGCCAGCATCAGAGCGGTCCTGGAAGACCAGTCCAGCACTGACCTGGGCCCATCGCCAGACCCAATCCTAGGTCAAATGTCCGGCCCTGTCCTGGACCAACCAGCTGACTCAGCTCCAGTCTTAGGTCCGCCTCCCACTCCTGTTCTGTGCCCAACAACATCGCCAGATTCAGTGCCAGCCTTGGATCCACCGGCCGGACCAGATTTGGGTCTGCCTCCGGACCTGGCTGACCATGCAGGCTCCATGGGAGAGCCACCACCTAACCAGCGCTCATTACCTGTTCCAGCCGAGGACGCCAGGCCTGCCCCTGTGGGATGGCCTCCTCCATCAACTTGGACCCCCATGACTCCTGCTGGACAGACCAGCCTCATAGACACTGTGAGCACCTGGTCTCTCACTGCCACTGAACGGGTGGCGACATGAGGCGGCGGGACTTCCGCCTCCTTTGGTGCCCTACAACCACCACTGGACTTCACAGGGCGGCTACAGAGGACACACTAAGCCGCATCCTCACAAGAGGGTTTTAGGTAAAAATGTACTTCATACATTTTGGGTCGGCTGTTGAAAACCCTCACTCAAACCCTTTCTCTGGCCCTGGGACACAGAGACACAAACTCTCCAGCCCAGCAGAGGCTACCATCCCCCGGCTTCACACCTCTGGCCCTTGGAAACTCCAGGGGCCAGAGAGGCAACTCTAGTTGCTAGGGGCAACTCTCTCCTGACTTGTGTCATGTGACCTGGTCAGCCAATTAATGGTCTAGCCTGGGAGCAGCAGAACCCCACTCTGCCTCTCAAATCTTCAGTTGTTTCCAGGAGGGCAGGTTGAGACAACCTCTGTACACTCCTGCCTGCACATCAACTCACATTTGAACATTTCCACGTGGACAATCATTCTTCTGGACTCACTGACTTTAGTGCCTTTGATCATAAACTACTATCACTATTCACTCCCATCAGTCGTCTCCCTGTTTGCTGTGCGTGTGCCTGTCTTGAGTGTGGCAATAAACGTGTGCTGTACACCTGTCTCTTAATGGTAATTTCCGTCCTCTTACCGGGACACTGGGACAGTTGCACCTATATCTAAACCCGCATCTCTATCGGAGTCCACCACCAGTAGGTGGCGCTCTTTTTCTGTTATTTTTCTCATATTACCTCAATCGTGAAAGATCATTCTTCAGGAGGAAATGCCCCCGTTATGTGTCTGTAAGGCTTGAGGGGTGTGTCTCAGTAAAATAAAGGAAAGGAAAGGAAAGGAAAGGAAAGGAAAGGAAAGGAAAGGAAAGGAAAGGAAAGGAAAGGAAAGGAAGGAGAGATGGCTTCACCTAGCCGTGTTCTGCTAGGAGCAAACCAAACCTATATATTCAGACCACAGGAGGCTGCTGAGGGGAGAACGGCTCATTATAATGGCTGGAATGGAGTGTGAATGAAGTGGTATCAAACACATGGAAACCGTGTGTTTGTTGTGTTCAATAGCATTCCATTTATTCCGTTCCAGCCATTATTTTGAGACCGTCCTCCCCAATTAAGATGCCACCCCACCGCCTGTGACGCGGACGCTCTTCTCTGGTATGACCCCTCCGCCCCGCCAACGTAGATATAAGATTATAGATCTGAGAGGACTTTATACTGAGAACACATAGGAATAAGAGGGATATAGTAGCGTTTACACCGTTTACACTGTTTCAACAAGCAGTCACCAACCAATCATGTTCGACTAGAGAAGGCAATAGTCCAACTAGGCATTTACACATATTTGGTAAAGGTACACAGTTTTATTATTTGTAAATCATTTCACAATTCAAAAGGTCATTTGGTTGCTTTAAAAGCAAATGTTTTTATTCGCTGTGGAATACGCCTGTTGTGTCCCTTGAGTCTAAGAAGATAGACAGAATTCTGCAATGAATGACTTCAATTCTTTCCATACACTAAAATATCTCACAAAAAAGGAACAAACATGGTTGGTTACTTTGCGTATCCTGTTATGGGACTAAATGTTTTCACCCTGAACAATAACAAACTCCGGCTAAAATGCCCCATAAATATTGCATTTTGGTGCAGGCGAAAAGAGAATATCAATTATTCATATCTATGTGCCTATTTTATGCATCTTTGGCTGTTGTGGGACCTCGCTGAACCGAACAACCCAACAATCCCACGTTAACAGCAGGAACAGTTTGAGGAAATCCTCAGACTTGCTGTATGGATTTAGAATACTGCAGGATGCAAAGAACTCGGAGGAAAACCGTTGGATCAAACTGTGTCTAATTCAGGTAGCTGAATGTAACAAAATCTGCTTCGAAGTGCACTCTACGCTTCTTGTATCGACCAAAAAGCTACATTCTCAATGGCAGACACGTCACAAGTAGAGAAACTACTGTCTTTCTAACTTATTGTCAACCAGCAAAGGATAAGCAGGCTTTATTTCAGCAGCAGACATTTGGGAAACTCATGCAGTGCTGATTAAGCAGCAAAGCTAATGCCAAAACATTCTATAGGGGAGGTGATGTGATTATATAGTAGCCTGATCCCAGATCTGTTGATTATGTTTGCCATAACAACGACCATGGGAGTTGGCTATACAGCACAAACAGATCTGGGACCAGGCTAGTGAGATATGTCCTCCAAAGATAGGCAGAACATGGACAGTAAGACTGCATGGTAAAATTGCCAAAAGCAACATTGAAATGTTGGGTAACTGAACACAGAAAGGGAAGGTCTAAAGTTCCCTAAACGCCAGCTCGGTTTACTCAACCCAGGCGTTGGGTGGAATTAAATTGACATTGACGGAATCCTTAATGATGGCGGAAGATCAATCTCAGCTGTTCAATATGCGCAGAGACGACAGCAGAAGGCTTGAGGGAGAGGTTAGAAGCCAAGGGATGAGACCAATCGTTCCTCTTCCTCCCTAAGGATTCCCAAAGGATTGAACCCCCCCCCCAAAAAAAACATGACGATACAGTTAAAAGTATTCTTAATTAGC
The DNA here is from genome assembly GCF_034236695.1 of Oncorhynchus nerka. Classification (NCBI taxonomy): domain Eukaryota; kingdom Metazoa; phylum Chordata; class Actinopteri; order Salmoniformes; family Salmonidae; genus Oncorhynchus; species Oncorhynchus nerka. The sequence continues at coordinate 36,379,912 of NC_088419.1, read as the reverse complement.
AACGCACTGCCGTTTTCCAGGATGTGCGTATGGCCACACACTTCTCTACAGTTCTGTAACTGTATCTCTAAATAAAACGATCCTTCAGATTGTATAAACAGTAGCGCCAGCTGTGTTTTGGTTCTTTACACCTGAAATACAGTATCAGCAGAATGCTTCTGATTGGTTAGTCTAAATGAGTGTCCAAATCGAGCTTCAGTGAAAGGCCAATGGGATGTCGGAGGATCAAAGAAAGGAGGGGAATGATGGACAAGACTGCAGACAGGGGGGAATGATAAGAAGCAGCAACATACCATTAGTAGAGAATATTCATGCAGCATATAGGCCATGTTTGTTGAGTATCACGATTAACTGTGTTTACAGTGCGTCTAGACAAACATACATATTGGTCAGTTCACCATTCCAACACTAAACTAATCTAGATACCATCTGTCATAGCGTATTCAAAATGTGTATACATTATAAGAGACGTGGGTGGAGAGGTCACAGCAAACAAACTCTTACCCACTGTTCAGGTGTAGGCTTCGCTAATATATGCGTTTTTAGGCAAGAAAGGAGCAACTACACTTGTGCATAATTAACGCTTTATGAATATGGATATGCCTAAGTTAATACCAAAGGTTAATACATTCATTTATGCAGATCCCCTACAGAATGCAGAGCGGGATATGAGGCGTGCTTCCCGAACAACTATTTTTTTTCCAAGTGTATTCTAACATGACTAATATGCCTCTGTCATATTGTTCACAAAGCGTGGGTTTCAAACTGTAGTTTACATTTGCAGGCCATGGTATCTGCTGTTGAATCAGGCTCAACGTGCATAATAAACCAAGAACCCAGTAATCAAAGTAAAGATTTTAGAACAAATTGACGTGTGGAAATGATACATTACACAGTCGAATTGGAGCCAGAGAAGTTACAGATATGAACCATGTACATAGCATGAATAGATTGAAATCAAGAGTACAGTATGAAAGGTTTCAAAAGGTTAGCACATAGGAAATGATTAAGAAACATACCATATGAAAGCCTTACTTCATAGAGTAATAGGCTCATTCGGAATGCTATCTTATTTTAAAGAAATTAAATTTAATGCTGATTCGGTTTAAGAAGTTCACCCAAGAGAATTATAAGAAATTACTAGAACCACTAGGGACCTACAGTAGATTACTGTAAATTAGTAGCCTCTGCATGCCCATACTTATAATTCCATCAGTACAATGAAAGCTATGAGTTTGAAATGTACTGTAACTTTTCAGTTTTTCAACTCGTGCGCTAAAGATTTTGCCTTTCAACATCATTTTTAGAAATGGACACTTCACAGGCTAATTGTTTTGCAACCAAAACACAGTGAAACACGCTAATCACAAATCAGACTTTTTTGTCACGCAAAGTTATCAACATCCCAGCTATTTTGAACCTCGACCCCCTTTCCACCCAACCCCCAACCATTTGCCCCAGGCCAGAAGACCTGAGCCAGCTGACAGATGCTCAGACAGAGAATGCGGGTGGGATTATGGGTAAAGCACAAGTGGATGTCTGTTACATCATCTAGTCACATGACTTCCCCCAGTGTCAAAGGATAGCAAGAGGTCAATCTTGCTGCGATAGCCACGGTACCAAAAACCCATTTACACCTACAAAACACAATGCATACACGTCCAGGGAATCAGGATAAACATACATGGAACAAATGCATAACTCGATTCTGCAGGGATGTATTTCTTATGGTGAAATAACACTGCAAGAGTGAGAATATAACGTGTGAGGAAGGGAGAGTCTTGTGGCAGCCAGACTATAATCCCTAGTGACCATGGCCTTGCTCTATCTAGCCGATGCTGGGCATTGGACAGCTGCTTTCACCATAGGAAGTCACAGCACTGATCATTTTAAAGTGAATAGCCTCTCCGTCAGCATCACTTGCATTTCTGGTGTGTGAGTGTGTTTGTATTGTATGTAGGATAGAGGTAGTAGGGTGAAGTTGCCCCTAGATGCTGAGCTTGGGTCAATTTTGCATTTCCCCACTAAATGGCGAAGGTCGGGAATGGGGGACAGAAAGCTGATCCTAGATCTGTAAATCCTTCCTAGGGGGAACTTCATCCCCAGAGCTATATACAGTATGTATATGTTAAGGTGGCTTGAATGACTAGAGAACTGATCAGAGTTCCGGTGATCACTTGGAGAGAAGTGAAGCTATCCTGCCCACTCAAACACCCAACACTAAAGTAACCCATGGCTGCATATTCAAATGTATATATACGACTCATCCCAAGGTAGCATAAAAGGTGGCAAATGATGTGCTTCAACTGTTGGAGGAATAGAGAGTGAGTGCAATTATTACTTATGAAATGGGTCCCATTAATAATTTCCTATCTATTTCAATTGAATGTCACAAGCAGATCACAAATTGTCCACTTGCAGGTCTTACTAATTCCCTAATTCCTTTATATATGGCTGTATGCATATCCATAAAAGCCAATGAATTTCCTCCATCTCTAAGGTCTCCCTAAGACATTCAACGGCTCACATTGTAGCATATTGAAATCATTCCTATTATGGAATTGACATGTGTGAACGTCAGTGCAGGCTGCTGGGGGGAGGACGGCTCGTAATAATGGCTGGAATGGAGTGAATTGAATGGCATCAAGCACATGGTTCTCATGTGCTTCATCCAGGCTGTATCACAACCACCGGTGATTGGGAGTCCCATAAGGCAGCGCACAATTGGCCCAGCGTCGTCCGGGTTTGGCCGGTGTAGGCCGTCATTGTAAATAAGAATTTGTTCTTAACTCACTTGCCTAGTTAAATAAAAGGTTCCATTTTTACAAATGTACTAAATAAAAATGAATCTGTTTGATACCATTCCATTCACTCCGTTCCAGCCATTATACTCCATCCCAACCATTATTAGGAGCCGTTCTCTCCTCAGCAGCCTCCACTGGTGAACATATGTCCTACATGAAGAGGAATCACCAACTCATAGGCTGGACGGATGACGCAAGCCCTAACGGTGCTTTCCTTATCACACCTATTAGTCACAGTGACGCATACAAACACACACACACACACATTAGTAGGGATGGAGTCTTATATACTGAACAGGAAAGTCATAACATTAAAAGTCATCATTCATAATAAAGAACATTGCTAAGAGCTCAAATAAGATGGGTTGAATCACATATATATATTTTTTAACCCTCACATAACCCATCCCTGAAAATATAGGCCTAAACCTAAATCCATGGCACGGTCAACTCTATTAGAGGGAACAACGCGTATGCTAATGAAACCTAAGGCCATCAAATAACATGATTCTTTGTGTGTCTACTCACTTTGACGCGTTAGGAATCGAGGGAATACCTCCACACCTCGTCACACGGCTGTGTCTGTCCGCGCGGGTTCTCTTCCATACATGGGGCTTCAGGAGTCAGCGAGCCTCTGCTCTGTTCTTCCTGCCCTTCCGTTCATGGCCACTCCGCTCTCAATTGCGCAGGAGCTATCTTATAAGGAGAAAGGGGTCGCCGGGCGCAGTGGCACTTGTAGAGTATAAATTGGTGTCTGCCCTCACAAGTCTACCGCTGCTCATTCAGAGGACAGGCTACTTGGTGAGTACCTGACAACTTGTCACTCTACTACGGTAAACGTGTAGCCTAAGCCTAAGTTGGAGCCACTTCAAAGATGTTGAATTGTACTTCTCTAGTTTGCAACCGGACAACTGCATTTAAAGGGCTTTCATTTCAAATTTGACAGCTTGAATTTTCAAGACACTTCTTTTTTGTTGTTGTTGAATATTGATAAAAAATAAATAGCTGTTGTTAGCCTAAATGTTGCACATATTTGATCGTTAATTGTTAGTCTGTTTTCCATCAGATTCAGACCTCTAAGCAAAATTGATAACCTAGAGATAATTATTATTATTAGATGAATAATACATTGATTTACAATGTGCTTCCCAAGCTAGGGTTTTAAAATACATTTAAATAAATAATGACCTAAAACAAGTTTGTTAGACTTGTATGCCCCTTATACCGTAGGCCTATACTGATTTTCCCTTACGAAAAATGTGTCAACCCCTACAAAAATGTACATTTCCTGTTGATGCAGGATTATTTTCCTGCTGTAGCAAACTGGCTCAAATTAAGATCCTACATCTGTAGGCCTATACTTAGCCTTAATGTACGTTTTGTCAAAACAAAAACTCTGCTGACATCATGTGTGACGACGATGAGACTTTACTGCCCTTGTGTGCGACAATGGCTCTGGTCTGGTGAAGGCTGGCTTTGCCGGCGATGATGCACCTCGCGCAGTGTGCCCCTCCATCGTTGGTCGCCCCCGTCATCAGGTAAGGTCCACAGCATGAAAGCAATGAAACACTCATGAGGATGCAACCTTCAAACTGGGTTTTTTCCAGACTTAATTGTCCATACATTATGCATTACCCTTGATAATCTTCTTACAATTGTATTTTACCTTACCACTAGACCATTTAATTGTGAATGAATGTCATTTGCTATAATAGCTTACATTTATTTGTCCCTCTGTTTGACTTTGGGGAATTGTGTTTTGACTAAGTTTATTTCCTTCCTTCCTCTACAGGGTGTGATGGTGGGTATGGGTCAGAAGGAGTCTTATGTAGGAGACGAGGCCCAGAGCAAGAGAGGTATCTGGCCCTCAAGTACCCCATCGAGCATGGCATCATCACCAACTGGGACGACATGGAGAAGATCTGGCACCATACATTTTACAATGAGCTGCGCGTGGCCCCCGAGGAGCACCCCACCCTGCTCACAGAGGCCCCCCTTAACCCCAAGGCCAACAGGGAGAAGATGACTCAGATCATGTTCGAGACCTTCAACGTGCCCGCCATGTACGTGGCCATCCAGGCCGTGCTGTCCCTCTACGCCTCGGGTCGTACCACAGGTGAGAAGCGGGCAGAGGAGAAATACTCTGTTCCATAACATGCAGATGCATTTACATTTAAGAGGTGCAATACTGAGTCCCATGCAACCTTTCCTTGTGAAACATAGATTACACCATTAAACATGAAGCTGTTCTATGCTATTTCCATGGTTTACATATTATTCGGCCTCATATTATAGGTATTGTGCTGGACTCTGGTGACGGTGTGACCCACAATGTCCCCATTTATGAGGGTTACGCTCTGCCCCACGCCATCATGCGTCTGGATCTGGCCGGTCGCGACCTCACTGACTACCTGATGAAGATCCTGACTGAGCGTGGCTACTCTTTCGTTACCACTGGTTAGTCCGTAATTCCGGGACATATATGATAGGAGGATACGGTGTGTTTGATATTGAATGGTAGTCCATTGCTATTCACCATTTAGACCGAACCGCTAGAACTTTGAATCTTCTATTGTAACAGCCGAGCGTGAGATCGTGCGTGACATCAAGGAGAAGCTGTGCTACGTGGCCCTGGACTTTGAGAATGAGATGGCCACCGCTGCCTCCTCCTCCTCTCTGGAGAAGAGCTATGAGCTGCCTGACGGTCAGGTCATCACGATCGGCAACGAGCGTTTCCGCTGCCCCGAGACCCTCTTCCAGCCTTCCTTCATCGGTAGGGATCTTAGAAGTGTTGTGTAACTCATTGACCATCAACACATTTTGACTTCTTTAAAAGACAAGAAAATGCCCCTTTTCTCACATAGCCTTCACAACAGCTACGTGAGACATTACACCAACTACTGCCAAACATATGTTTTTAATAAAGTGGTGAGGGAGTTGTCCATTTTAGCACCAGTTCAACCTAATCCAGAGCATTCGCTTACAACATGTTCTCTTCTATCTCACCAGGCATGGAGTCTGCTGGTATCCATGAGACTACCTACAACAGCATCATGAAATGTGACATTGACATCCGTAAGGACCTGTATGCCAACAACATCCTGTCCGGCGGCACCACCATGTACCCTGGTATTGCTGACCGTATGCAGAAGGAGATCACCGCCCTGGCCCCCAGCACTATGAAGATCAAGGTAAATATTCCTCTCAAGTCTCAGCTGCATACTGAAGACCACAAACTGACCATCTAAGACCGACCTGACTACAATCTCACATTTTTATTGATGACCAATCACGGTAACACAAAGAATGAACTGTATGATGCATTATAATGCACTACATATTGAGAGGACTTTTGCTTATTGGTTTTCCCTCTTCCCCCTCCTCTAGATCATCGCTCCCCCCAAGCGTAAGTACTCCGTCTGGATCGGCGGCTCCATCCTGGCTTCCCTGTCCACTTTCCAGCAGATGTGGATCAGTAAGCAGGAGTATGATGAGGCAGGCCCCTCCATCGTTCACAGGAAATGCTTTTAAGCGTCCCATTGACAAATTGCTCTCCCCTGCGACAGTCAGATGCCCACGGATGCAAAAACTCTGTACATTACCTCCGCCTATGGATATGTTGTTTATGATCGATATGGAAGTTACAAATCTAGACAGGCCCCTGTTTTATGTTTTGTCAATGATGTACAGTTTGTTTACACCAAAGTGCAATTTATATTTGGTTATTTTACTGGTTCCTGAATGAATTTATATGATGTGGATATGTATTTGCTTTATAAAGAAACAAGACCTAGGATTTTGTATACCATCTTCATCTCATCTATCATCTGTTCACAACCTGAGGGAGCATATTGGTTATTGTTGTTTCATAATTCAGGAGAAACATACCTGTTTACTCATAGGCTATCCATTGATAATACAGGCTAACTCATTCCTAGTAGGAAGATTAGTCACATAGGCCTACATGTTAAGTCCAGTCACACACATAAAAAATAACTACTTGTGGCAGTCCACTAAGTAAGTTGTTGCTATCTTTAAACCATCTGAGGCAAGCCTTTAAAGCGTTACTCAACCTAGTAATCGCACAGCCAAGCTTATCTAAGGAATTGTCCTGGTTTTCATACCAACAAATGCTTAGGGTACTGTAAAACAATGGATTGTTGTTTTGTCTTAAACAGACAAAATGAAAACATCTGTTTTTAGACAGACTATAGCCATCTGAAAAGGATATCATATGTAGGATGTCTTGTCATGGTCAAGCGTTGATTAATGCTTAGCCTTGCAGGCATGTTTCAATCTGCATTCCCTCCCTCCTACATTGCAACAATAATAATCTACGGAATACAGACTGAAACAAAGCAATTCTCCCTCTTTCTACCCCCCCCCCACCCCCCCCACCCCCCACCCCTTTCGCTCTCTCTCCCTTCTCTCTCTCGTTCTGTCTCTCTTCCCCTGTTGCCGCTATTCGTTCTGTCACTGTCATGTGGTTGTCTTACAGGCAACAGCCATCCCCCGTGATTTGAGCTTATAACCAATTATTGTTATTAAAGATGAATCTGCTGCAGTGTACTTGGAGAATAATGAAACAAACAAAAAAAACTGGTGTGTCTGGCCTCTCTCCACCAACCTGTCTGCGCGTGACGCAAGGGTAGTCTACTTAAAGCAGGATTAGCGCCCTACCAACATTACACTCAACTGCCCTCCATTCAAGCACGGCGCGACCTGGCGTCCAGCGCTCGCCATCGAAAATAGGAGGGCTTTCTACTAATCAGCACTCAGACTCGCGCGAGCAAAAGTGCTTGGGTTGTCAAGTGATCTTTTAGCAGAGGCGCAGAAGGCAGAAGGCAGGAGCGCACGCAGCAGCGGCGCGTTACCAATGCATTCTCCAGATATTGGAGCATCCGGAGTGTAAAACGAGGGAAACAATAGATTCCACAAGAACGGTGCACGGTGTGCTATCATCTCCAAATGAATGACAATGGGGGAGTGGACCATATTAGAGCGTCTCTTGGAGGCAGCTGTCCAACAGCACTCTACTATGATCGGAAGGTAAGAGGGAACGTGAGGATAGCTTTGTAAAAGTATTACCATGAGTGTGTGTTTGATGACCAAGTCGGTTCCGATAAGCGATTAAGCTGAAGAACGGTACAAAAACGCAAAAAACAACAACAAAGATTCATGACTTTGCAAACAAATGTGAACCAATAGGGAATCATGGCATAAACATAACATTCAAGAATAATGATTTTGGAAACACTAAATTTGCACATTTTGTTTACAAGAGAGCTGACGCTTGAGGTGAATAGTGCTGTAGCGCTTTTCTTTCCGAACTGACTAGTGGCTTTCAGCACTGGACAGCTCCCAAGCGCCCGTTTTGTGCACTGGAGCCAGTATTAGTTTGCCATCGCTAATTGTCTATCTGTTTGTTTCATGATTAAGCCGATCAACTCTGCACATCTTAACAGCAACATTTTGATTTTGTGCTTGCTTGTTTTGTAGGATCCTCCTAACAGTGGTGGTGATTTTCCGGATTCTAATCGTTGCGATCATTGGAGAGACCGTCTATGATGACGAGCAGTCCATGTTTGTGTGCAACACCCTGCAGCCCGGCTGTAACCAGGCTTGCTACGACAAGGCGTTCCCCATTTCCCACATCAGATATTGGGTGTTTCAGATTATTCTGGTGTGCACCCCCAGTCTCTGTTTCATCACCTACTCCGTGCACCAGTCTGCCAAGCAGAAGGAGCGCTTGGAGCGGGGGTATTCCACCGTGTTCCTCTCCTTGGACAAGCGCCAAGATTCCATCAAAAGAGACGACAGCAAAAAGATCAAAAACACCATTGTAAATGGAGTACTTCAGAACACGGAGAACTCCACGAAAGAAGCCGAGCCCGACTGCTTGGAGGTGAAGGACATCCCAAATTCGGCCATGAGAACTAGTGGAAAGTCTAAAATGAGGAGGCAGGAGGGCATCTCAAGATTTTACATCATCCAAGTGGTTTTCCGAAACGCTCTAGAGATAGGGTTCCTGGTGGGTCAATATTTCCTGTACGGATTCAATGTCCCCGCAGTATATGAGTGTGATCGATACCCCTGCATCAAAGATGTAGAATGCTACGTTTCAAGACCCACGGAGAAGACTGTGTTTCTGGTCTTCATGTTTGCGGTCAGTGGCGTCTGTGTGCTTCTGAATTTGGCTGAACTCAATCATCTTGGATGGAAGAAGATCAAAGTAGCTGTCAAAGGCGTGCAGGCGAGGAGGAAGTCCATCTACGAGATCCGTAACAAAGACATGCCTAGAATGAGCATGCCCAATTTCGGCCGCACTCAATCAAGTGACTCTGCCTATGTGTAGCATATTGAGAAGGCCCAAGACAAGCCTCGTGGACACCGGTTGCGTCAAACTGTATGGGTTCTCGTGGAGGGCCATTCATTTCAAATGGGAGGCAATCCACACCACTGCGACTCATCTGCTGGACAAGGTTGTGGTGCGTAGCACTGCGTGCAGTGTGTCGCATGCGTTGGATTTTTCCAACTGGTGTATTGCTTTGCTGTGTGGTACCAGACACAGAAGTAGATAAACCACCGAAGAAGTTGCAAATATGTAGCGTTTTTTTTTTTTTTTTTTGCATGCGGCTTAAGTGCGACAGCTGTGCATTTCAGCACCACTGAACAGAACAAATGTACAAAGAATTAAAATATATTTAACAAGAATGTGGTGTATATTTTATCACACCAACTTCGCTTGCGAAGTAGGTGGGGTAGATCGATTTTATTTGTCTTTTACTGACAACTAAAAAACAAACGGACCAAACGTTTGTCATATATTTATGAGAAGGCACTGATGCAATGTTTATAGATGATGGTTTAGCCTATATTTTGTAAAGCGCTTCTTAGAAGTATATAATGTATGTGTTGACATTCACTCTGTCGTTCACTTCAGCTGTCGAACATGGAGTAAATACTTGCACTATATATGAATAATGAGCCAAAATATATCCAATTTGTGCTGTGATGGTGTTTTTATGACATTCCGCCGGATTTAAACACCACATACCATTATAGCAATGAAACACACACATTATTTGACAGTTTTTGGGTCAAATGTACTCAAATGATGTACATTCTTCCAGTATATTACTCATCTCACATCTTTGTTGTCAGCACTATCGTTGTTTTGGTTGCCTGAGTTTGCACCATTGACCTTAACATTACATTTACATTTAAGTCATTTAGCAGACGCTCTTATCCAGAGCGACTTACAAACCTATGTGATCACTCAATTCAATTGGGGGGGGGGCTGCAAATGCTGACACCTGGGACTTTTAAATTCATTTTTTCTTTCTTTTATTTACACCCAGGCGCCCATTGCTTTCGTTTGTGGGCAAATTGATTTTCTTGATTTAATGTCATCAAGTGCCATATATGTACATAAATATAAACATTATAAATCTATAGAGTATTATCATCATCATAACAGCAGAATTCTGTAAATTCCTCTTGGATTAAATGCTGTCAACGTATTTGATTTGAATAGCTGTGGTTTGTATGGAAATGGTATGCTACTGCTATATTATCATCCCTGGTTTCATTTGGCAACATGAAAAAACAAGCAACCTTTGCACATTCAAAAAGTATTGATGAGCAATTAGTCATATAGACTAGAGCACAAATCTGAATTGGAATCAATCAGATGATAGGCAATAAATGTTTGCCCCTGGTGCTACCATTTTCCAAAGCAATCATCGATGTAAGATCATACTGAAAGGTGATCCTATCCACAAATAAAAATGTAATTCATGTATACAAGATTTGTGTAATGTGTGATGCTTTCAAATTGTACAGCAGATACACACAAAGCACAGTAAACACCGTCAGCACAATTATGCCCTGTTTGCTCTTAAACCCTTGCAATCAATGTTTCAACAAGAAACTGATTTACTGTCTGCTCTGTATAATTCCAACAGATCCTTCAGATATGTACAGCAATACAGCAAGTGGTATCGAAACATGGGGAAATTATACACAGGTTATACCACAGGTTCCCGATTGACATAGTCAACACCTGACAGACAGACACAGACAAAGTCTGCACAACTCTCATCTCTAACCTAACGTAACAGGCGTAGAAAGAAGCCTAGGCGGAGTCCCTTCCGTTTTTCAAGGGAAATGGAAGTCAGATTAAAAATATTTAAAAAACATTGTTTCCCTGAAAATGGGCAATATCCGCTTTGTTCCAACGCCGCTAAAGGAGATCATTCTGTGACCACGTGGTTGACAGCTTCATCCTCTACCTAGACCCTCCCCCGCCCAGCCCGTCAGCCACATTTGCATCCGTTGCATCCACCTCATCCTCCTTGGCTGCTGTTGGTCATAGAGGTTGAGCGGTTCAGCTCTGTTGGAAGCTGAGAGGTTGCATCCCGCACTACCTCAAGGTCACTGAGAAAAGTGCTGAGAGCTGAAACCCATATCCCCAGAGAGTCAGAGTGTTCCCCAGCTGACCAGTCAGGATGCGGGATGCATGAGGGGGGTGGGGGTGGTGGATTGGTGGACAGGTACGGCTGCCAAGATGACTCGACAACTCTGAAGAGCAAAAATCGAAGAGCCAAAAGCACTGACAGATCAATTTCAAAATCAGCAGGGACTTTAGATGCTCCTCAAACTCTCCGACATGAAACAAGCGCCGCTCGTTTGGCTACTGGCGGCCCCACCTCTCTCTCTCTACTTTATTGGCATGACGTAACAATGTACATATTGCCAAAGCTTATTTTGGATATTTCTCTCTCTCTCGTAATGTTACCTGATGGTTATTTTAACACTAAATATTGGTATGAATGCTTATTCTGTGTGTGTTTCCTCCGAAGAGTACAAAAACCAGCAGGAACCACTCAGAGCTCCTTCAGATAAAGCCACTCACCATAAATATTCATACTCAACTTCCTTAAAGCACACATTAGTGATCAGTGGACTGTCTTTCATATAGGCCATCTACAATCGTAACAAATCACTATGCCCTTTTCTGAAAATAACTCAGCTTTTCATCATGAGGACGTTTTTATCTAAAACACATTCAGAGTTTTATCATGGTGTCCTTGGCATCATATGTTACAATATGTTTCCAAATGGGTTATGATCATACACAATCATCACTCATCTTGAGAGCTTAGTCGGAGGAAATGATAGGCAGATTCGTTGTGTGTCTAATCTTGGAATCTCTCAAGATGAGGGATGATTGGGTATGATCATAACACATTTGGGAACATATTGTAGCATATTGACATCAATGCACACAGACAGGAGGCAGTCACGGAAAGAGATGACAGAGAGAAGCAGCTAGGCAGGCTGTCTGATGTTGAAAGCACTGGTCACATCTATAAAAGACTGTGTGTGCGTGTGTGTGTGTGTGTGTGTGTGTGTGTGTGTGTGTGTGTGTGTGTGTGTGTGTGTGTTCGTGTCCTCACGCTTCAGTTCTGTACCTCACTGTCTACTAGGGGCTATTCCTCTATTAGAGACGAAACCATAAAGGAGAACAATAGCCTTCTTGATATTCATAAGGGCTTATGATACTTGTGTAACAATATTTCCGCACTGCAGAGAGCTGCATCAGTAGACACTGAAGGATACATGCTCTTTCCATGCCATAGGTGAATCCCTGTGAAAGCTATGATCCTTTATTGACATCACTTGTTCAATCCACTTCAATCAGTGTAGATGAAGGGGAGGAAACAGGTTCAAGATTGAGATGAACAATTGAGACACGGATTGTGTATGTGTGCCGTTCAGAGGGTGAATGAGAAAGACAAAAATTGTAAGTGCCTTTGAACGGGATATGGTAGTAGGTTTCAGGCATACCGGTTTGCGTCAAGAACTGCAACGCTGCTGGGTTTTTCATGCTCAACCATTTCCCGTGTGTATAAAGGATGGTCCACTACCCAAAGGACATCCAGCCAACCTGACACAACTGTGGGAAGCATTGGCATCAACATTGGCCAGCTTCCTTGTGGAATGCTTTCGACACCTTGTAGAATCCATGCCCCAAAGAATTGATGCTGTTCTGAGGGCAAGAAGGGGGGTGCAACTAAATTTTAGGAGGGTGTTCATAATGTTTGGTATACTCAGTGTACGTTTAGAGTGCAATTCCTAACAACTAGCAGTTGTCATTTTGCATTGGTTCCCTCATCTAGTGTGAATTTGCACACTTCTGAATTGGCAGGCCCATCCCGTCTCATCTCAGATATCTCTATGGACGCATCAAATGGGGCGATGATGGCCATGTAGGAGGGAAGGAGAGGGAAGGAGAGGGAAGGAAGGAGAGCAAGGCCTGCTGGCGCTGCCAGGACCTGGAGCTCCCTGTGTGGGCAGGGTGCCCGTTGGAGTCATTACCACGGCCCTGGGCACGGTGCCTATGACATTAAAGCTTTATGACTGAGTCAGAGGGGCTCGCGGAGTTAGAGTCCACACCTGGCGGAGCAACAAAGACATCAATGATAATGTCATCTAACTAAGGGAAATCAAACACTGTCATACTGTCACTCAACACAAGTCACTGTGTGTGTGTGTGTGTGTGTGTGTGTGTGTGTGTGTGTGTGTGTGTGTGTGTGTGTGTGTGTGTGTGTGTGTGTGTGTGTATACTTTTAGCAGCGCTCAGTTGTTTGAATAAGCAGCCAGCTCATCAGAATCTGACATTAACTTCCTTTATGTCCGCGAGAAGTGCTGTCAAAGCAGCGATGGGTGTTTCGGTGTTGTCAACACTTTCGTTTCAATCAGACATCTTTTTTAGTCCCGTGTTGTGGCATTAGCGTCACTCAAAAAGCAGACATCACATAAGGACATGATGGCCAGCTCGGGGCTTTTTAACAGTACAGTAGTTTTGCACATGACAAGTGCTGTGACGGCTATAAAGTCATTAAGGAATTACCAAAGCTCATTATGTCCGGTTGTTTACGAGTATCCATGCCAAACACTGTCAAAGAGAACAAGACGAGCTAGTTTCTCCTAAAACACTAAAGGTTTTTCCTATCACTGTGAGTGGGGATCAGTTGAATCAATTTCAGGAACATCTGACTTCATACGTTTGGGCTATAGAGGTGTTTCAAAGGCTTCAAAGGCAGCCAGATCTGCCCGGTAACACCTGATTACAATCCCCTAAATAAGTCTCATCTGAGCTTAAACCCCCCTACTCTAGGCAGATAGGACTAGAGTCTCTCTGCTGTGGCTTCTCCCATGGGCTCTCCTTTATCTCCTCACTTCACCCTCTTATTGCCAGTGGGCGGGGTTGTAGAGTACTGTCCTCAAGGGTTTTTCAAGAGCACAGGCTCTCTTCCGCTGTGTTCAACCACAAGGATGACCTTGGTGTCACAGCTGAAGCAGCCTGTGGGAATAGTGAGGAATGTTGCTGCATCCGCATTGCCTATCTACTCTCTTTGATGGTTGTTGCTCAGTCACTGTCTTCGTTCTCTCCCCTTAAATATCTCTCTCCCTCTTGGATGCTCTATCTAAAATACATGAGATGGAAAGTATTGATGTTCAAGGCCCATATTTATAAAGCGTCTCAAAAGCAACCAATTAAAAAAAAAAATCAGATAAGTGCCAGAGGATAGATAGTCAAGCAGTGCAACAGAAGACCCTCGCCACCAATAAAAAGCTTATTGGCAGAGCTAAACTATCACTGGAGCTCTTTATGTGAGCTCTTCATCAAAGACTGCATACTGTAAAAACAGTACAATAAAAAGAGCAGAACAGTATTACTCATGCAATTTCAGTAACTCCGCAGAGCAGTTCTAACGTTCTAAAGCGGTTTTGTCAGGCGTGGGAAGACCTGAAAGTTGCCACCGCAGGTGAGAAAGAGAACAGGTGTGACCTTAGCAGGCGAAGAGTTGCTAACGAACAGAAGCCTGTATCTGTCAGGGCCGATTTTTCACAGAGAAGAGAACAGTCCTGCCGTATATCCGCTGCAGCACCCAGCAGGCAGCCCTCTGAGCCAACCTGAGCCAATAGGAGTCAATCTGCACTCTGGCCCAAAGACAGATACTTATGACTCGCACACTTAAAAAAAAAAAGGTTACATTAGACTACTGTCCTTGTACTCTGGATCTCACTGCTGCCACCAAAAGTAGTGCAAAAAAAAACAGTGGCGTGAGATTATTCTGGAGATGGTTTTAGCATGGTCATTATCTCGACAACTCCAAATTCTGACCTCTGACATCAATTCATCATACTCAGCCTCGATATTAAACACGGGTCATTTAAGATTTAATCTCCTTGATGTTTTTGGCATGGGAGATTGGTCCCAGTATGGGTGTCCACCCAGCGGGTGGCCCCTTCCTGTACCCCCCCCCCCCCCCGTATCATCTGTCCCCCAGCTCACCCTGATTTCCTACCCATAATCCCCTACCCACACCAGCATAACGCACCAAATAACATGACCCTCTTCCATTCAATTTCTCCCCTGCGGTGCACTGATTCAAGGGAGGTCCAGACTCCCATCTCTCGCTTCCTCTGTTTGGAAGTATAAATTAATCATTCATTTTACACTGCTTACTATGATTGGATATCCGAGGACCCCTGGGTATTACACTCCAGTGGTGAATGGGCGGTCAAACATTTCATTAAGAGTTCCATTCAAGAATACAATCACTGGTTCATTTTCAATGAAAACCCACAGCATAACCATGCAGCGGGTATTGAATAATACCAGGGGGTTTTCCCCAACCAGATGGGCTGACAACACACACCTATGTGCCTGAAGAGAAAATTAACTGCATGGGTGGCCTCCATGCTGTGCCCTCTAGATCCAAAGATGGTATCCGGTTTCCGTCACTGGGAAAGCACACTGGTGTCTGGTTACTAATGCTACTGTGACCTCAGAGTACCACACCAGCCTGACCCCCGCATTGAGCTGACCATGTGACCTCTACCGCATCCAGTGTGGACCACTCGGGAAATTAGAGGAAGTGATGCTCTGTTTTTTCATACGATTGTTATTCATAGATCCTCATGGGGATTAAACATGATATTGTACTCCCATACACACACACACACACACACACACACACACACACACACACACACACACACACACACACACACACACACACACACACACACAATATGCTGTCATGTTATCTACTCTCTCTCTCTCTCTCTCTTACGAACGTACAGTCCCCACAGCGGCCGGTCCATGTGATAGTGACAGGTAGCTATTCTGTCCAAAGCCAAAGAGAGACTCAGATAGCTTTAATCCCTATTGGCTAAGTGGATTAATGATCACTGCAGCACCACTAGCCAACTGTTTATTTACTAACTCACGTATACCCAACCACAACATGTTACACAATTAGGGTTGCAAAATTACAGGAACTTTCAATAAATTCCCTGGTTTGGATGGAGGTGCGCCGGATTTCCTGCTTATTCCCTCCAGATTCCAGCAAGCAATGGTCCAGCCGCGATTTTGAGAAAACCAGGGAATTTATTGAAAGTTCCCACAGCTTCTGGGTTGGAGCGAGCGGTCGCATCTGCACTCGGTCCGCAGGTAGTATTACATTTCATTACATTTCATTATAGTACAACGGTTTGATTTGTCTAATCTTAGCAATTTCTTCTTAGCTAGCTACATAGCCGTCTTTGTATCATAGATAATTGCGTAATTATCGTATTTCGTCGTCCTAACGCAGTCTACACTGCCCTGCAGCTAGCCAGCTAGCTAACGTCCACCGTTAGCTAGTCCACCGTCTACCGATTAGCAGCACAACTACTACACTCAACTGAACGACTTGATTAGTGTAGTGTTAGCTAGCTACATAGTTGTCTTTGCTGTCTTCGTATCCAAGATAATTGTGTAGTTTAGAGTGTGTAGTTTTAGAGTGATTATCTTAATTTACCGAGGTTAGCTAGCCAGCTATTTGTCGTCCTTAACGTAGGAGACACTGCTAGCTAGCCAACAGCTAGCCAACGTCTACCGAACAGAACTTCCGCACTCAACAATCCGGTCGCATTTCGCTTCGCTCCACAGGTAGTATCACATTTTTCATTTCATTTCATTACAGTACAACGGCTTGATTTGTTTGATCGTAGCTAGCTACATAGCTAGCTACATAGCCGTCTTTGTATCAAAGATAATTGTGTAGTCTTGAGCGATTTCCTAGGTTAGCTAGCCAGCTATTGTCGTTCTTTTAACGCAACGTAACGTAATCAACACTGCTAGCTAGCCAGCTAGCCCCGAATAGCAGCACAGTAGCACAGTAGAAACTATTACACTCAACGGAACGACTTGATTAGTGTAGTGTCAACAACGCAGACACTGCCAGCTAGCCTACATAGTCAACAACGCAGCCTCTGCCAGCTAGCCTACTTCAGCAGTACTGTATCATTTTAATCATTTTAGTCAATAAGATTCTGCTACGTAAGCTTAACTTTCTGAACACTCGAGACGTGTAGTCCACTTGTCATTCCAATCTCCTTTGCATTAGCGTAGCCTCTTGTGTAGCCTGTCAACTATGTGTCTGTCTATCCCTGTTCTCTCCTCTCTGCACAGACCATACAAACGCTCCATACCGCGTGGCCGCGGCCACCCTAATCTGGTGGTCCCAGCGCGCACGACCCACGTGGAGTTCCAGGTCTCCGGTAGCCTCTGGAACTGCCGATCTGCAGCCAACAAGGCAGAGTTCATCTCAGCCTATGCCTCCCTCCAGTCCCTCGACTTCTTGTCACTGACGGAAACATGGATCACCACAGACAACACTGCTACTCCTACTGCTCTCTCTTCGTCTGCCCACGTGTTCTCGCACACCCCGAGAGCTTCTGGTCAGCGGGGTGGTGGCACCGGGATCCTCATCTCTCCCAAGTGGTCATTCTCTCTTTCTCCCCTTACCCATCTGTCTATCGCCTCCTTTGAATTCCATGCTGTCACAGTTACCAGCCCTTTCAAGCTTAACATCCTCATCATTTATCGCCCTCCAGGTTCCCTCGGAGAGTTCATCAATGAGCTTGATGCCTTGATAAGCTCCTTTCCTGAGGACGGCTCACCTCTCACAGTTCTGGGCGACTTTAACCTCCCCACGTCTACCTTTGACTCATTCCTCTCTGCCTCCTTCTTTCCACTCCTCTCCTCTTTTGACCTCACCCTCTCACCTTCCCCCTACTCACAAGGCAGGAAATACGCTCGACCTCATCTTTACTAGATGCTGTTCTTCCACTAACCTCATTGCAACTCCCTCCAAGTCTCCGACCACTACCTTGTATCCTTTTCCCTCTCGCTCTCATCCAACACTTCCCACACTGCCCCTACTCGGATGGTATCGCGCCGTCCCAACCTTCGCTCTCTCTCCCCCGCTACTCTCTCCTCTTCCATCCTATCATCTCTTCCCTCTGCTCAAACCTTCTCCAACCTATCTCCTGATTCTGCCTCCTCAACCCTCCTCTCCTCCCTTTCTGCATCCTTTGACTCTCTATGTCCCCTGACCGCTGGCTACATCCCTTCCGTCTTCAAGAGAGCGAGAGTTGCACCCCTTCTGAAAAAACCTACACTCGATCTCTCCGATGTCAACAACTACAGACCAGTATCCCTTCTTTCTTTTCTCTCCAAAACTCTTGAACGTGCCGTCCTTGGCCAGCTCTCCCGCTATCTCTCTCAGAATGACCTTCTTGATCCAAATCAGTCAGGTTTCAAGACTAGTCATTCAACTGAGACTGCTCTTCTCTGTATCACGGAGGCGCTCCGCACTGCTAAAGCTAACTCTCTCTCCTCTGCTCTCATCCTTCTAGACCTATCGGCTGCCTTCGATACTGTGAACCATCAGATCCTCCTCTCCACCCTCTCCGAGTTGGGCATCTCCGGCGCGGCCCACGCTTGGATTGCGTCCTACCTGACAGGTCGCTCCTACCAGGTGGCGTGGCGAGAATCCGTCTCCACACCACGTGCTCTCACCACTGGTGTCCCCAGGGCTCTGTTCTAGGCCCTCTCCTATTCTCGCTATACACCAAGTCACTTGGCTCAGTCATAACCTCACATGGTCTCTCCTATCATTGCTATGCAGACGACACACAATTAATCTTCTCCTTTCCCCCTTCTGATGACCAGGTGGCAAATCGCATCTCTGCATGTCTGGCAGACATATCAGTGTGGATGACGGATCACCACCTCAAGCTGAACCTCGGCAAGACGGAGCTGCTCTTCCTCCCGGGAAGGACTGCCCGTTCCATGATCTCGCCATCACGGTTGACAACTCCATTGTGTCCTCCTCCCAGAGCGCTAAGAACCTTGGCGTGATCCTGGACAACACCCTGTCGTTCTCAACTAACATCAAGGCGGTGGCCCGTTCCTGTAGGTTCATGCTCTACAACAGGGGTGTCAAAGTCAAATGGACGGAGGGCCAAATAAAAAATCAGCTACAAGACCGGACTGTTCGAATGTTCATTGAAAATTTTTTAAATGACGCATATAGTCTAGTGAACCTAATTGAACCTACTGAAAACCTAACAAATATATTACAATATGATCAGATAAATAAAGCAATATTTTCTTATGGCTCTGTCAGTAATCTTTAATTTTCAACAGACACAAAAGACAAATTTCCTTTATATAAATATCCCCATAACATGAACATTAAATGAAAGAAACCGGTATTCAAGGCACCATCAGTAGACTATATTTTCTATTTTAGCAAAAGTGGGCTAAATTTACTTCAAAGAAAAACAATAATAGCAATTTTCTATCATCCACTCAACTGAAATATTTTTAAAATATAATTGGATTGAAATACAAAAAATAAAGTGCAAAAATCTATTAATCAAAAACAACACTTTGTTTAAGGAGAAGTAACATGCAGTGAAAACAAATATTAAATTTTAACTTTTAAACTTGAACTGAGTAAAAACTCTAAATATGTGATTGCACAGTAATGTTCACTTGTTTGAGGTTGAGGGTGATACTTGGTGGTGTCCCATCTTTTCCACAAGTTCATCAATGTTCCAGGTAAGGCTCTGAGCTGAAGAAATCCTCAGAATTGAGTGGAGGTGTTCAGCAGTAAGTCGACTTCTGTGTGATGTTTTGTTCAGGTTCATCAAAGAAAACAGTTGTTCACACAGGTATGTGCTGCCAAACATAGACAACGTTTGAGCAGCCTGGATGCGCAGCTGGGGCATTGTGCCGGGAGGAAACGGGCGAACTCCGCAGCACCCACTGCCGCATATTTTGCCCTCAGTGCATCATTGCATTGGAGGTCAATCAACTCCATTTGGAGGTTTGGTGGTGAGCTTTCCACGTCAACAGCAAATGGGTTACCGAGCAGTTCCAACCTGCTTTTTGTGCTTCAAAGTCAGCAAATCGGCGTCGAAAGTCAGCGGCAAGCATACCTATTTTATCAGCCAACTGTGTGCTCGGGAACGCACTGGTAGAGAGCTTCTCTTTCATGGTCTGGCAGCTGGGAAAGTGGCTCAAATTTTCTTTCATCTGCGTCTCCCACAGAGTCAGTTTGGTTTTAAATGCCTTCACTGTACTGTACATATCAGAGATGACACGATCCCGACCCTGCAGCTGCAAGTTTATTGCATTCAGATGACTCGTAATGTCACACAGAAAAGCCATTTCACACAGAAACATTTCGTCTCGGAGTTGTGTTGTGTCTTTCCCTTTGCTGTCCAAGAACAGACAAATCTCCTCACGAAGCTCGAAACATCTTTGAAGCACCTTTCCTGGCTTAGCCATCGCACCTCTGTGTGATAAGGCAAATCACCATGCTCCGTTTCTAACTCCGTCAGAAATGCCTTGAACTGGCGGTGATTCAAACCTTTGGCTCTGATAAAGTTAACTGTGCGCGTGATGATGCTCATTACATGCTCCATTTTCAAGGCTTTACCGCACAACGCTTCCTGGTGTATGATACAATGATAAGCTGTCAGCTCACCTGTCGCGTTTTCCTCTTGCATCTTTTCCCGTATCTTCGCCACCAGTCCGCTCCTGTGTCCACACATCGCAGGTGCTCCGTCGGTTGTCAAACCCACGAGTTTTTCCCAAGGCAGCTCCATCTCATTTACACATCTTGACACCTCTTCATACAAATCATGCCCCGTAGTTGTGCCATGCATAGGACGTAAAGCCAAAAACTCCTCTGTCACGCTTAGGTTGGAGTCCACTCCGCGGATGAAAATTGACAACTGGGCAATGTCAGAAATGTCGGTGCTCTCATCCACAGCCAAGGAATATGCAATAAAATCTTTTCCCTTTTTCACAAGCTGCTCTTTTAGATTGATGGACAACTGGTCTACTCTCTCGGCAATGGTGTTTCTGCTCAGACTCACATTTAAAAAGAGTTGCCTTTTTCTGGGCAAACTTCGTCACAAACTTTAATCATGCAGTTTTGATGAAATCCCCCTCCGTAAATGGCCGGGCTGATTTAGCGATCTCTTCTGCCAAAATAAAACTGGCCTTGACAGCAGCCTGGCCTTGTGATTTGGCTTTTTTGAACAGAGCCTGTCGGGATTTGAGGCCTCGTTTTAATTCCTCTGCCTTTTGTAGCCTTTGTTCCATGTCCATATTCTTGTTTTTGTCCGCGTGTTTCGTTTCATAATGTCGTCTCAGATTATACTCTTTCAGTACCGCCACACTTTCTCCACACAGAAGACACACAGGTTTTCCAGCTACCTTCGTGAACATATACTCCGACTCCCACCTTGTTTGAAACCCCGGTTCTCAGTATCCACCTTCCGTTTTGCCATTTTTGATGGGTATCTGAAAGTTAATTTTACTGTGATGCTGACGACTGCTGTGCCAATAAATATTGAAATGAAGCAGCCTACTGCTCGGTGCGTCACCTTTGCATTGTGGGAAATGTAGTATTGGTGCGTGTAAAAGATCTGCGGGCTGCCGGCTTGCTGCGGGCGGTTCTAATAATAAATCAAGATCATCCCAGGGGCCGTAAAAAACCTTCTTGCGGGCCGGATGTCCGCGGGCCTTGACTCTGACATATGTGCTCTACTACGACCCTGCCTCACACAGGAAGCGGCGCAGGTCCTAATCCAGGCACTTGTCATCTCCCGTCTGGATTACTGCAACTCGCTGTTGGCTGGGCTCCTGCCTGTGCCATTAAACCCCTACAACTCATCCAGAACGCCGCAGCCCGTCTGGTGTTCAACCTTCCCAAGTTCTCTCACGTCACCCCGCTCCTCCGCTCTCTCCACTGGCTTCCAGTTGAAGCTCGCATCCGCTACAAGACCATGGTGCTTGCCTACGGAGCTGTGAGGGGAACGGCACCTCAGTACCTCCAGGCTCTGATCAGGCCCTACACCCAAACAAGGGCACTGCGTTCATCCACCTCTGGCCTGCTCGCCTCCCTACCACTGAGGAAGTACAGTTCCCGCTCAGCCCAGTCAAAACTGTTCGCTGCTCTGGCCCCCCAATGGTGGAACAAACTCCCTCACGACGCCAGGACAGCGGAGTCAATCACCACCTTCCGGAGACACCTGAAACCCCACCTCTTTAAGGAATACCTAGGATAGGATAAAGTAATCCCTCTCACCCCCCTTAAAAGATTTAGATGCACTACTGTTCCACTGGATGTCATAAGGTGAATGCACCAATTTGTAAGTCGCTCTGGATAAGAGCGTCTGCTAAATGACTTAAATGTAAATGTAAATGTAAGTACCCTAAACACTCACACAGACACAACATACACACATTGCCTGTCTAATTTACATATGTAACGTTGGAAATATCGTGTTAACTTGGATTATGCGTCGTGTGCCTCGTGTCAAATTGGGCCCAGGCCAAGTCACGTCTAGGAACGTCTGAGGTTAGGTGGTCTCTGACTACGGCTCTCAGAACACAGATGGTTATAGACCAAGACAATGAAGAGATGTGTCTCCCGCTGTACATCGAAGAGCACATGCAGACGACTCTGGATGTCAACCGTGCACTCTGTCACTCTGGTGTCAGCAGGCAGCCACTCAGCTGCTCCTCTGACTCTTTTAATCCCCCTGTGTGTGTCTGTGCGTATTTGCGCGTGCCCGTGTGCGTGCATACGTGCCTACTTGTGTCGGACAAATGGAGAGAGATAGTGGGAGAGAATGAAAGAGAGGGAGAGTGCAAGAGAGAAAGCGATCAAAGGCACAGTGCTGAATGCTCTTGAACTATAACCCCGGGTCATTTCACAGAATATTTTTGCTGAAGTGTGCTTGAGCGAAATTTAGGGAATGAGGGTGAATGTGAGAAAATCAAATCCAATTGTATTTGTCACATGCGCCGAATACAACAGGTGTAGGTAGACCTTACAGTGAAATGCTTACTTACGAGCCCCTAACCAACAATGCAGTTATGAAAATATGAATAAGAATAAGAAATAAAAGTAACAAGTTAAAGAGCAGCAGTAAAATAACAATGGCGAGAGTATATATAGGGGATACCAGTAGAGAGTCAATGTGGAGACTATATACAGGGGATACCAGTAGAGAGTCAATGTGGAGACTATATACAGGGGATACCAGTACAGAGTCAATGTGGAGACTATATACAGGGGATACCAGTAGAGAGTCAATGTGGAGACTATATACAGGGGATACCAGTACAGAGTCAATGTGGAGACTATATACAGGGGATACCAGTACAGAGTCAACGTGGAGACTATATACAGGGGATACCAGTACAGAGTCAACGTGGAGACTATATACAGGGGATACCAGTACAGAGTCCATGTGGAGACTATATACAGGGGATACCAGTACAGAGTCCATGTGGAGACTATATACAGGGGATACCAGTACAGAGTCAATGTGCAGGGGCACCGGTTAGTTGAGGTAATATATACATGTAGGTAGAGTTATTAAAGGGACTATGCATAGATTATAACAACAGAGAGTAGCACCAGTGTAAAAGGGGATACCAGTATGCAAATAGTCTGGGTGGCAAATTTGATTAGATGTTCAGGACTCTTATGGCTTGGGGGTAGAAGCTGTTTAGGTACTGCTTGCCGTGCGGTAGCAGAGAGAACAGTCTATGACTAGGGTGGCTGGAGTCTTTGACAATTTCTAGGGCCTTCCTCTGGTATAGAGGTCCTGGATGTTAGGAAGCTTTGCCCCAGTGATGTACTGGGCTGTACGCATTACCTTCTGTAGTGCCTTGTGGTCAGATGCAGAGCAGTTGCCATACCAGGCAGTGATGCCACCAGTCAGGATGCTCTCGATGGTGCAGCTGTAGAACTTTTTGAGGATCTGAGGACCCATGCCAAATCTTTCCTGAGGGGGAATAGGATTTGTCATGCCCTGTTCACGACGGTCTTGGTGTGCTATGTTAGTTTGTTGGTGATATGCACACCAAGGAACTTGAAGGTCTCAACCTGCTCCACTACAGCCCTGTCGATGAGAATGGGGGTGTGCTCGGTCCTCCTTTTCCTGTAGTCCACAATCATCTCTTTCGTCTTGATCACGTTGAGGGAGGGGTTGTTGTCCTGGCACCACACTCCTCCCTATAGGCTGTCTAGTTGTTGTCAGTGATTAGGCCTACCACTGTTGTGTCATCAGCAAACTTAATGATGGTGTTGGAGTTGTGCCTGTCCATGCAGTCATGAGTGAATGTGAGTGAATGTGTGTAACTGTGAGTGAATTTGAGTTAATGTGAGTGAACATGAATAAATATGAGTGAATGTGTGTGTGAATGTGAGTGAATGTGTGTGAAGATAAGCCTGGTCACAAACTTAAACCCTGCAGAGGCTTGAAAATGAAATGATTCTTTATTGGACTAACTTAATTAGACTGTATTGTTTTGTACTGCAATGATCTGCATGATTTGCTTCCTTGCCAAAGAAACATTGGAACATTGTCCCTTCCTCATATGTGAATAATAAAGATATATTCAATGTATTATTTTCTAAGCAATCAGAAGAGGGTTTTCAGTTGAGATGCTCGTGCAGAGCAGCTTTTCTCTGCTTTCTGCCAGGACCTGAGTCTGGCTAGGAGCTGGTTGGCTGGAGGGGGTCCTGTCCAGTGACTTATTACCCAGTCACTTGAGGTAGGATTTATGGGTGATTTATGGGTGATTTCCAGGGCCCCCTCCAGGGCCCCCTCCTGATGAGGCCTGATGAGAATGTTCAGTCAATAAGATAATAGCGAGCGGAACAGCGAGAAGGGTCTGGATTTATTAACGCACCGTAACTCCTGTCAAGACGTAGTGTAACATCAGGGCGCTCAAGAGTCATGAACTGGCTCGTTCCTTATGACGCTGCACAGTAACATAAGTGTTACCACAGCAACAAAAGAAAATAGATGAAATTCCCTGTTCTCACACATCACCCTCCAAAAAAATGTACAAGAAGAAAATGAACTCAACATCCCTGAAGTGTGAAAGAGTAGAGCATGAGGTATATACTTGACATATGACCATGCCATAATGATGTCATAATGTCGATGCCACAGTGTTGATGTCATAGTGCTTAAAAAACAACCAATAAAACAGATGAAAGGAATACAAGTATGAAGAATCCACACAGCACATATTTAAACATGTTCCTGAAAACCACATACAGTAAACCAGTGTTATATTCCAACACCATAAAAGGTACTGATGAAATTCCCCTCCCTAGCATTTCCGAATCCCTCTCTTAGCTGCCTGTCACACAAGACAAACAGGCATTGATGTGTGGATGTGGAGCTGTGGCCCACAGCCACAGCTCTACAGGGGAAGGGGGGACCAAGCGGCTGATGAAATCGTCCCAGTCTGCGGAGGGATCTGTCAGGGTTATGTGGCGTGCGGAGTGGCTAGCCCTGTGGTGGCCCGTCGAAGGAGGAGGAAGAGGGGGAGGAGTGCTGGATCAAATGTTAAATTGACGGAGGCAGGGAAGAAGGGAGGGAGGGAGGGAGGGGAAGATTATTGCCCCGGCCAGCCGGTGATCAAACCCAGCTGATGAGTCTCAGTGGAGGCAGGGTGCGGCCGGCTCAGCGACCCACTCAGCCCCTGTCCCCTGCTCTGTCGAATGGCCGTTGGGACGTCAGCGTGTCCCTGCTTGATGGCACCCATGGGAGAAGGGTATCAAGGGCCCTGGATTGCCATAGGGCTGGTGGTGTATTTTAGTCGGCCTCTCTATCAAAGGCCACTAGGGACCTTAGAGGAAAGAGATTTCTTCATCATTATACTGTAAGTCGTATGTTCTGACAGGAGTCAGGTGTTAGAATAAAATGTGACCGGTCCGGGTTTGAGGCCAGGTATTCTGCACACCACAATACTGTGTTAGCCCACGGAGCTAAAGCCTAAGCATTCGCTTTGGGAGCGAACGCAAGTCTTCAGGTCTCAGGCAAGGTTACTCATGATGCGAGTGTGGTTCCGAACCTTCTTTGCTGCACTAAGGCAAACTGTTTTACGTAGAGGAACTACACAGCACATACGCAAACACGTTGCGTTAGTGCTAACAACGCACCACCACAGTGATAACATTCGCTGATGGCTCTTAAAATGGTTTCCTGTCACAGTTACAATTGGTTATTGCAAGGTTTCACGGGATACCACTCAAAGTTGGGCGAACGACAAGGCACAAAACCCAAACTCTCGTCATAAAATGAAGCGTGTGACGAGTGTACTGTTTTCTTTTATGGTTTGGCTCCAGGAAAACTTTGTTGGAGCAGCATTGTCCTCTCCTCGGTGCTGGACCAGTCACACGGTGTGACATGTTCTCTGGTCATTCTGCTGACACAGGAGTTTGGAGGTCAGTCGGCGTGACAAGCCATCCATCGCCGTCACACCGTGACAATATCCGCTGTGACATCCCACGGTGCATTCTGCTGACACCTGGAAGTGCACGCGGTGCACTGCATTACCCAGGATGCATAGGAGGAGGGGGGGGGGGGGGGGACTTTGGGTAGTGGGAGAACTGTACATTTTAGGTGCAGTGCATTATGGTTATTGTGCAGAGCTTTTGGACCATTGCCATTTTGTTTTCTGACTTTGCACTGAGGTTGTGGGGATTCTCAAAGCGGTTTCCTGGACTCATGGTGGTCTTCCGCAACAGAGGAAGAAAAGTCTGGTCTGTCATCTAATGGTTATCTTTACAGTGGATAGTAGACATCTAAGGTAGGCCTTCAAATGCCCCTCCTCCCTACCCCATCTCTCTCCTCTCCCTCCGACCCCCCTCTCTCTTTTACCTACCCGCAATCCCTATCTCCCTCTCCCCCCCAACCCTCCCTCTCTCTCGCTCTTCCTCGCTGGGATGGAAGAAGCCGTAGAGAGGACAGCATGGCGAGTCTTCTTCTCCCAGCTGCACTGGCAGCACAATAGATGTAGAGGATGTCGGAGCCAAGCACATGCCTGCAGGCAGCAGCCCACACCAGCCAACACAGAGCGTGCACGAATAGAGAGTTTCACACACCCACTTTGAGCCGTTGCAGACGGCGCAGCACAATAAAAGGGCTTGAACGACCCAGTCAGATGAGTCATTACAAGATGTTGTCAAGTGGAGCATCTTAGTGGTAAAAACACACAAGCGTGCGGGCACGCACACATACACCTTGTGCGCGTATGGGCGCACAACCACACACAAGGCATCATCACGTTTAATAAGGGCTTGGTCTTCTGCTGCCATTTCCACATCACATGGGCGTTCAGAGTGAAATAAATAGCCAGGAAAGGAAAAAGGCAGGAAAAAGAATATAACTGAATCTCTCCACACCACTCCACCCCCTTTTAGAATGTTATATCCCCATTTCCTGCTTTCTTTCTCCTGCAAGACCATTAGATGTATTTGAGGTTGAGTGCATTATTCTGGCTGCCTGGCCTCTTTAATCATGCTAGGGCTGTGCAGCATGTTTGGATTCTAGGATTATTTGCAGCTGCTTCCTCCTGCCATTGTTTTGCAGGTGAAGTAGGCCAGCGGTTTGGGACACACTAGCTGCAGTAACATTGCTGTTCGAGGACAGAGTGAGCCGACGCAGGTTCCAACCTATAGTTTGTCCCTGGTTAGCACCGCTGCCTCAAGAAAATAGAGAGAGAGAGAGAGAGAGAGAGAGACGTTGAACAACAATGCTGAGCTGTGTCAGTAGAGATTACGGTTACTGGTTACGCTGTCTCTCCTTACCTCACCCTCTCCCCATCTTTCCTTCGACCTTTCCCTGTCTCTTTCCCTTTCTCTGTCTCCATCTCAGTTTCCTCTGTGCCTTTCCACTGACTCTTTCTCTCTCTCTCTCTCTCTCTCTCCCTTTCCCCCTGCCTCTGTCTGTCCCTCTCACCAACAGGGTTTGAGAGTTTTGATTAATGCCTCTCCTCAGATTCCTCTCTTAAAGCTGGTGTTATGGATGGGAGTTTACTGTTAGGGGGAGTTCGGTGTTATTTCCCCACAGAGTTGGCCCAGGATAGCGAGCTGCTGGCCTAAAATCACAGAGCTAAGCACAGCTCCCTATATTGTTCTATGCTTGAGAAAAGTGTGTGTGCGCGTGCGTGTGCGTGTGCGTGTGCTCGCTCAGCAGCTCCATGTGTGGCAGAGCTATTTCAGGGAGCTACCAGCAGCTCGGCAAAATCAACGCTGTGATGCTGCGAAGACAAAGATAGGGTTCTACGCCACACTGCACCTGAAAGTGTACACAAAATAAAGCAGAGGACATCCGAAACACCATGATGTCAGAGGCTCTGTTCCAGCGTGCAAGCAAGCAAACTAGCATGATGCATACTAAGGATAAAGCAATATATTGGGCATGCATTTTAATTCTGCTGTGGTAGGAATGATGGTGAGGGATAATATGAAGGTCCCACACTACTATGGACATTGGAATGTTGCCCGTCTTAAAAATACCTCATTTAGTTATCATGCCTGAGTGTTCCCTGTGCTTTATTGCTGTGAGGTGAGGGTTTACACTGTAAAATAAAATAAAAATAAATGCAATACTGTGAATATAATTTCACATGGAATCAAATGTGTACTGTAGGGGAGAGGGTTAAATTGAGCCAAAGGGGTAGTTGAGCCACCCCTTGTTTCCAGGAAACGTATCATTTGACCAAATATTTAGGAAGAGGCCGTCATTTCATGGAGTCTTGTGAAGGAAGAAACCACCAAAAAGTTTTCCAAGAAAACATATTTCACAAAATCAAATAAATGTATTGTGTTATATAGGTTTCATGATTCTTGTATCTAAACCAAAGTAGATCGTTTTAAGATTATTTTACGCAGCAGTTCTATAAGCTACAATATGAGGTCCTAAACTTAGCATCAAAGTGCATCCTTGTAGCTGTGTGGGTTAATATAGTCAAAATGTTTGCCTTGGGGTAAGTTGAGCCTATGGCCATGGGGTAAGTGGAGCCTATGGCCATGGGGTAAGTGGAGCCAATAGCCGTTGGGTAAGTTGAGCCTATGGCCATGGGGTAAGTGGAGCCTATGGCCATGGGGTAAGTGGAGCCTATGGCCATGGGGTAAGTGGAGCCTATGGCCATGGGGTAAGTGGAGCCTATGGCCATGGGGTAAGTTGAGCCTATGGCCATGGGGTAAGTGGAGCCTATGGCCATGGGGTAAGTTGAGCCTATGGCCATGGGGTAAGTGGAGCCTATGGCCATGGGGTAAGTTGAGCCTATGGCCATGGGGTAAGTGGAGCCTATGGCCATGGGGTAAGTGGAGCCTATGGCCATGGGGTAAGTGGAGCCTATGGCCATGGGGTAAGTGGAGCCTATGGCCATGGGGTAAGTGGAGCCTATGGCCATGGGGTAAGTGGAGCCTATGGCCATGGGGTAAGTGGAGCCTATGGCCATGGGGTAAGTGGAGCCAATAGCCGTTGGGTAAGTTGAGCCAACGGCCACCACACCCCATACAAATGACAATTACATTTAGTCAATTTTATGCATAATATGCATCTTTTTGCTGTGTGCCGTGCATTTCTATTGTTACAGAGCAGACATCATCATGCCCCGTGTGAAACAAAACAGGGGGTGGAGCCCACCTAGAGGTCCCTGAGAGAGCAGCCACGGTGAAGGGAGGAAGTCCATTTGAGCAGCAGCAAGGGATGAACAAATAGACTGAATGACACTGAAGAGGAACACGGACAAACAAACAGAAAAGGAAAAAGGACCTGTGTTACAGAGAGGCTGTGATAGAGTAGAGGAGGAACACAAGGTCTTATCTGATGACATGGAGTCTGAGCTTGCTAAACATGTCAAGAATCTCTCGGACCAGTTTCCTGGGCATTAGTAGCCTCAAATGCAGAGGAATTGCCAATGATTTGGCACATCGAAACGACATCCCTGTCACAGACAACCGGTCAAGAAATGGAAGGATAAGTGATATAGAACAGAGATGTCTATATTTTTACGGAGGCATACGTTTAAGATATACTGTACGATATAGCACACCTCCATTCCACAAATGAGACTTTGACCTACCAGCAGCATCACCCACCATCACCATCACCCATTTACCCCGTGGTGGCTCAACTTACCCTGTCCCTATGATCTATTTACCCCATACCCGGGGTAAGTTGAGCCAAGAGACCAGTTTCTTTGAACAAGCTATCTTTTCAAAATTGTTATGTTTACATGAATTCAGATTACATCCAGGGAAACACAACATCCTGAAATCTATGTAGATATCTTTGTTAGAAAGAATACTATATTTCCCTTGATGTAGTGATGCTAAATGTTTTTTTTTTTTAAATGCCCCCCCCCCCCCCACACACCGAACACCCCACCTTTAAACCTAAAGCGTATAATGGTGATTATCTGGACCATGGCCATCCCATAGAATTAGGAATTAAAATGATTTGTTAGGATCTCTATGGCCCATCCCCTATCCCGTCTCTGGCTGTGCGGGTTCAGTAGAGGAGCTTCAATCCTTCCCCTCCTATTCCCATCCCATACGGTGTCAACGCTCCACGTACAACACAACATCTGTGGGCACCGACAGAAACAAACTGCACATCCCACGTGTGTATCGCCTTACCGACGAGGGCGCAGTATTGCACGGGCGACAGATCTGCATGCAATTCAGTGAAATGTAAGCTGTGTTGATGTGAGCACATTGTAGCCTGTTTTCATCATTCTGGCGGTAACATTTCTGATCCCGCAGGTGGCGCATTAAACTGATAGACAATGTCCCCATCTGCCCAACGCCAGCTTTGGTACTACAGGCTGATTGATACCTGATCTCCTATACAGCTTCCTCATTCCCCAACGCAAGGCTATAATGTTGGACATGGACCAAGACAGTCAAAGACTCTCTGAGGGGTCTAGCTCTCTATAGTATCAGAATACACTCTGATACTATCGAATCATAGTGCACACACAATTGCCCTTATTATCAATGGATAATCTCTATGGAAAATTGTTTTTTTAGTCCAGGACTAGGCTTAACCTGTGTCCAGGAAACTGCCCCTACGATGATTATTGCTCATCACAGTTCACATCGTCAACACTTGGCTATGGTTGACCATTCACCAGACTATCATGATGAAGGGACGTGAGAGATAGAAAGCGAGAGAGAAAGCGAGAGAGAGACCAGTAAATTGGGAAAATTATGACCACTAGCCAATACAAATCCTCCAGGGGTTTGATCAGATCAGAAACAGATCAGTTCTAGCCACAGTTCTACAAAGGAGCAGACACGGGATCCTTTCTTCCACTCAAATAACCTATGTCTGATTCCCACTATAGGGCCAAATCGAATCAAGCTGGGTTGTACCGGAACGGTAGTTGCTGGAACGGTTTGGGTGGACCCTATTGTGTGAAAGCCTCTACACTATCTACAGCAGAGGCTACTCTACCATATGTGTTGACCAGAACCTCAGATTTGCCTTACAAAATCCCTCCATACAGTGGTTCTGCCAGCTATATTACATATGTGGAATCACCACTAAGACTGTATCCTCATAAAGACATTACTAAGCCACTCTGGTTATTGTCATCTACGGTCACCTGGTTGATGGCCATTCCAAACAGATGTGAGTCATGGGACAAGAGGTCAGTGCCTATAATCACTTGGGCTGAGTCCCGAATGGCATCCGACTCCCTATGTAGAGAATAGGGTGACATTTGGGGTACAATCTTGGTCTACACAACAGCAGTCAACAGAGTGCTGTGGGCGTGGGTGGGTTGTCTGTAGTAGGCTATATAACAGATAACATGGCATGAGATTTAGAGTAATGACTACTGGATTATGACGGTTATAAATAGACTAGGAGGAAGCACAATACATGAATACATTCATGCTGTATAACAACAAAATGTTCTATTTACAGCTGAATGCATAGAGGCGGGGAAAAAAACATTCACTATCTCACAAATACATTTTTAAAAAGGTACAATCACACTTAAACATACAGTACACGGAAATTTCTCTCTAACACACACACACACACGGAGGACATGTAAGGTCAAAGCCATTATGCACAGAACAGAAAGGTCAACTGGTGCGTTCTTGCTTAGTTATTATTAGTCCATGTATTAATTTGGGTAGAATAGGTCGGACAGAGGTATTTCACCTCAGAGCATCTCTGTCTCCAGCCGGATTTATCCTCCGTAATCTAAACCCCTAACTGACCTCCAGTCCTCCAATAACAGGGCACATAACCAGGAAATGATTCAAATATCCAATAACGCTGACCGATGGATCCAAGAGAGAGCGAGACGGAGCTTGGTGCCACTGTGTCAAATACAGGACTGCATTTGATGTTTCTTTGGGTCATGGAAGCACTGTGCACGTGTACAAATGTAAGGACCTGTATTGGCATGTTGAAAGTACACATAGTACTGGCCAACGTGTGGATTAATCATGAATCAGCCAATCAGATTACATTTTTAAACCCACACAGTGGCTATGGTCCAGGCTGGGCAGTCAAAGCAGGGAGGGGTGGAGAGTGGTGGTACTGGTGGTGGGTACTGATGGTGACTGGACCATGAAGCCCCATTGCGATGCATGTGATTCGGACACAGACAGAGGAGTTAACCCTATCACTGCGTGGGGGGGGCAAGGCAGGGGAGAGAGCCAGATGCTGGTCCCTATGGCCCCTACTCACCAGGAATGGCAAGCTCTACCGGGATTCTCTCTGGCACTCCCCCAGGGGCCAACATAGATCACATATCCACAGGATCTCCATTTAAACTGCATTGCAATTAAAAATGTGTCAGCTAGCTATGGGCATCTGGCTTTGATAGGAGGCAAAGGGGTGTTGAGGGATTTGTCGTTTCAGGGTGTGATATGCAACACGCTGCATATCAATGAGTGTGCGGTGAGCCTTGATGCTTGCACCTTCAAAGCTTTCTCGACCCCCATCTCTCTCCTTCTCTCTATCTCTCTCTCTCTCTCTCTCTCTCTCTCTGAAGTAAAAATGCTCCTCTGCTTGCAGCCAGTGGGGTGGCTCAGGTTTTTCTTTGGTGCAGCGTTGGAGTGGTGAAAAGTCGATCATGAAAACACCAGCTTAAATTCTGTGATGTTACCAAACATCTGCTCAAAGCGGAGCGCCAAGCCTGACCCACGCCTGCCCAGCTTCAGTGTTGGGGGAAATTAGAGAGCTGGATTGTGTTCATTGCGGCGCACCGTAGCAAAATGTTTTGCAATGGAAAACAAAAACGAGCATTTCCTATTGGACCAGTTCAGGTTGTCCCGCCCTGTTTCAGTAAAAAAAAAATCCCCATTTGGTGCCTAATGAATACGACCTGGCTTGGTTGATGGAACTAGATTCAAGCTGTATTTGGTTTGTAGATCCCCTGTTAGTCGCTTCCATAGCCAGGACTGTGGCTTTTTATAGCATTGGGTGACAGAGAGGTCACGGAAAACTGTGTAGATAGATTGAATGAAAGTCACTCTATCGAAAGGCTTTGAGGTGGTTTTTAGTTATTAGAGCAGTCCATATTCTCTCAAGGACCCGGGTCCTGCCCATGACTCTCACACACACATGCAAACACAAACAGATACGCGCACGCACACACAAGGTCACGCACGCACGTACACATACATACAGACATACTACTGCTTTGCAAATCCATGGCTCGTAGATTAAGGATGTTCTCTTTAAAGCGGCTTAACACTTGATATCATTGACCTGAGCTGTCCTGGTGCCTGACACCTGGACACAAAGGAGACAGGCTGGGATGTTTTTACCTAGAGAGAGGAGGAAGGACAGACTGGCTCAGGTACTAGAAGGAACTATGGAAACTGGAGAGAGAAAGACAGAAAGAGAGAAAGAGAGAAAGATGGAGAGAGAAACAGAGGGAGAGAGAGAGCGAGAGACGAAAAGGAGACAGAGAAAGAGAGAGGGGGATAGAGAAAGGTTGCGCGAGATGGAGAGAGAAATGTCGAGAGAGACGGAGAGAGAAAGGTTGGGAGGAAAGGATAGAGAGCGGTGTAAAAAGGAGAACAGGAGAGATGAGTAACCCAGACAGTGACCTCTCTGGGAGTGCAGGCTGCCAGGGCTCAGAGGGAGGGCCGGGGGAGGAGGCTGAAGGTGACCAGAGGTGCGGTTGCCTGGCTGGATGGGAAATGGAGA
This sequence comes from Oncorhynchus nerka, assembly GCF_034236695.1. Taxonomy (NCBI): domain Eukaryota; kingdom Metazoa; phylum Chordata; class Actinopteri; order Salmoniformes; family Salmonidae; genus Oncorhynchus; species Oncorhynchus nerka. The sequence continues at coordinate 36,345,677 of NC_088419.1, read as the reverse complement.
AGGCCATATGGCCCCACTGTGAGAGGCCTGTAGCAGCCAGGGCTGCTGCTGCAGGATAAAACACACCCACACTACCGTAGCACAGCACCGCCGCATTCTCTTAAAGTCACATATCCATTACAGGAGGTGGACCAACCGTATGGTTTTTAGCTTACTGTAGTCTGTATGACCCACTACGCGTCCTCTGTGACGGTATTGGGAGATGTCACCCCATTCATCACCTCATGGTGTGATCAATGTGATGATCACAGGCACAATGTGTACAGAAATGTGTTCTAATGGATAGATTCAAGCAATCCTGGCTACTTAGCTTCTTTGTTTTCACATACAGAATGTTTTTTAAACGACAAACCTGATTTGAATCTCAGAATTGTAGTTCGAGGACAGCCCTTGTTAATTCTCAACAGTTTCAAATAAATGTGCTTCCAAGGACAATTCTATAACAACAATTGTCAGTACCAATCAAACCCCTTTCCCACCAATCCTATGATTGTCAGACAAGGTAAACCTTCAGAGGACAGGTCACCTGTTTCATCAAGACTTATCAACAACCTGCTAATCCCTAACACGGGCATGACCCCTCCATGTCGTCAGCTATATCACCTGTGTCCTCAGCGTAACCATGTCCATGTCAACACGGCTGTTTAGGTAATCATACATTTGATGAGGCATGATATAATATGAATAGCAATAACACATGCCATTTAGCAGACGCTTTTATCCAAAGCGACTTACAGTCATGCGTGCATATATTTTGCAGGCGGGTGGTCCGGTCCCAGGAATCAAACCCACTAACCTGGCATTGCAAGCACCATGCCCTGGAACTGAGCCACAGAGGACCTTGTTTGGGATGTTACATGACGGTGCATATAGTCAGTTGTGAGGAACGACAGACACAGATGGATAAACACACAGCTACACGCACACACACACACCTGTCCCACTTTGCTGTGTGCTCCCTGTGTGTGTGGCCCAGCAGCTGTCCATAATCCCGTCCCCAGACGACAGTGCCCCTAGGACAAGACCCTGGACTTGTGTTCTCTTCACAACAAATTGGATCCCCACTCCCCCCACCTCCCACCCAGCTCCTCTAATCTCACTTTCTAGGTTAAGTTTTTCTGCTTTAATGTCACAAAGGATAACATCAGAAATCTTTGCAGTAAATCTGAGAAAAGTCTAACTGTTAAACTATTGGATTTCGTGACGCAGAGATTATCTACACAGCATTTTGTCTACAGATTTAAACCTGTAAACCATGGCATCATTGGAAATCAAAAAATGCGTGGAGCCCAAAATCAGATTGAGGGCATTGATGTATGTGAGAGATTAAGAGTTGATTACCTATTTCAACCAACACAGAGAGAGTGACTTCTTCAAATGTTGTCTAGCCAGACGGCCTTCATAGAAAGCAGGTGGATGGACCATCTCAGCCAAAAGAGATTATAAGGATTCAACTTCAATTCTCTGGTGCTGGGATTAAGTCTCCAGTAACGAAAATGCTCTGCTATTAAGATTATTACTGTAGGTATATTTGGCTTCAGGAGACAATTGAGTTGACGTTCTTCTGCTCGGAAGGGACAAGTCCAGGGCGAGTTTCGCAAACTACCTATGGAGGTGGTGTAGGAGATGTGACAAATGTGTGGCTTTACACTACAGTAATATGTGGAACTGAGGGTGTATCATTTCATTTGACTTTGAACGTTTTGTAGTGTAAACAGCGTTAAAACATCTCTCGACTACACCTTCACCACTGCACCATGGCAACTGCACCGCCCGCAAGGGGTTAGTGCGGTCAGCCCAGCGCATCACCGGGAGCACACTGCCTGCCCTTCAGGACATCTACAGCATCCGGTGTCACAGGAAGGCCAAGAAGATCATCAAGGACCTCAGCCACCCGAGCCACGGCCTGTTCACCCCACTATCATCCAGAAGGCGAGGTCAGTACAGGTGCATCAAAGTTGGGACCGAGAGAGTGAAAAACAGCTTTTATCTCAAGGCCATCAGACTGTTAAAGTAGCCATCGCTAGCCAGCCTCCACCCAGCACGCTGCGCTGAGCTTAGTCACTGTCACTAGCCGGTTACTCATCCCTGCACTGTAGCGGCTTCTGCCCTATGTACATATTCATGGAACATTGGTCACTTTAATAATGTTCACATTTTGTTTTACCCACTTCATATGTATATACTGTATTATAGCCAAGGCCATCCAATTCAACTATTGCTGTACATATCCTATTCTTTCCACATATTCTTCAGATATACAATGCATTCGGAAAGTATTCAGACCCCTTAACTTTTTCCACATTTTGATACGTTACAGCCTTATTCTAAAATGGATTAGATTGTTTTGTTTTATCTTCCTCATCAATCTACACACAATACCCTATAATGACAAAGCAAAAACAGTTTTGGGAAGTTTTTGCAAATGTATAAAAATACAAATAAATGAAATATCCCATTTACATAATGTATACAGACCATTCACTCAGTACTTTGTTGAAGCACCTTTGGCAGCGATTACAGCCTCAAATCTTCTTGGGTATGATGCTACAAGCTTGGCACACCTGTATTTGGGGAGTTTCTCACATTCTTCTCTGCAGTTCCTCTCAAGCTTTGTCAAGTTGGATGGGGAGCGTCGCTGCAGAGCTATTTCCAGATCTCTCCAGAGATGTTTGATAGGGTTCAAGTCCATGTTCAGGCTGGGCCACTCAAGGATATTCAGAGCAGAGACTTGTCCCAAAGCCACACCTGTGTTGTCTTGGCTATGTGCTTCGGGTCATTGTCCTGTTGGAAGGTGAACCGTCGCCCCCGTCTGAGGTCCTGAGCGCTCCGCTCCGGAGCAGGTTTTCATCAAGGATCTCTGTACTTTGCTCCGTTCATCTTTCCCTAGATCTTGACTAGCCTCCCAGTCCCTGCCGCTGAAAAACATCCCCACAACATGATGCTCAATCTTGGTTTCATCAGACCAAATAATCTTGTTTCTCATGTTCAGAGTCTTTTAACTCCAAGCGGGCTGTCATGTGCATTTTACTGAGGAGTGCCTTCCGTCTGGTCACTCTACCATGAAGGCCTGATTGGTGGAATCCTGCAGAGATGGTTGACCTTCTGGAAGGTTCTCCCTGCTCCACAGAGGAACCGTCGGGTTCTTGGTTACATCCCTGACCAAGGCCCTTCTCCCTCGATTCTTCAGTTTGGCTGAGTCTTGGTGGTTCAACAATTATTTCATTTAAGAATGATGGAGGCCACTGTGTTCTTGGGGACCTTCACTGCTGCAGAAATGATTTGGTACTCTTCTCCAAATCTGTGCCTCGACACAATCCTCTCTCTGAGCTCTATGGACAATTCCTTTGACCTTATGGCTTGGTTTTTGCTCTGCCACACACTGCCAACTATGGGACCATATATAGACAGGTGTGTGCCTTTCCAAATCATGTCCAATCAATTGAATTAAACAGTTGGACTCCAATCAAGTTGTAGAAACACCTCAAGGGTGATCAATGGAAACAGGATACACCTGAGCTCAATTTTCGAGTCTCATAGCTAAGGGTCTGAATACTTATGTAAATAAAGTATTTCTGTTTTTACATTTTTATACATTTGCAAACATTTCTAAAAACATTTTTATGCATTTGTCATAGAATCCACATTATTATTTAATCAATTTTAGAATAAGGCTGTAACGTAACAAAATGTGGAAAACGTTGAAGGGTCTGAATACACTATATATTCTATCCACATGCTGTCCATAATGTCTGACATTATATACTGTACATATATACATATACAAAATCCGGACTCTGCTCATCCTAATATTTATATATTTATTAATTCCATTTACTTTTAGATTTGTGTATTGTGTATTGTTATATATTACTGCACTGTTGGAGTTAGAAACACAAGCATTTCACTATACCCGCAATAACATCTGCTATACATGTGTATGCGACCAATACAATGAGAATTTCCACAGTAGTGCCACCCTGTGGTACACTGGATAAGGACATCCGGTTCTGACTAACAATAAATTATTAAAATAATACATGAATTACTGTAGCAGTTAAATAGTGATGACAATATCGCCAAAAGCTATTCAAAACTTAAATGCTCTCCCAGGTCAGCTTTATTCAGCATCAAAAAGAAGAAAACGGACTGAAACAGGGAGGGACTACCAAAACGTATTCGATTAGAGCTGCTTATTTTGGTTTTCCATTGAAAAACATTTTTGCCACAGCTTACCCAAATGTACACAACCCCTGTGTGCCTGGCCAATAGTCGTGACTCATGACACAGCGGTCGGAGTCAGAGTTAAGCCACACTTAAGTCAGACTTAAACTGAGGGTCAGTGCCATGTTAACATCCAAGGAGGAAAAGACAAGTAGGATCAATATGGGATTGATGCAACGTCACTGTGGCTCCAAGGCCACAAAAGTCATGGCCGGTCCTTCTTGCTGATACATCTACTTTAGGCATCAGGAAATATATATTTTGTCGATACGACACACTTGACAATTCCTGTTGTGACCATGAATGTTAAACATATTAGCCACAATGTAATACTGATGTGAATATCAGAATTGATCTAATGGTCCTAAATGAGTAAATCATAAAATACATCTATGGTACAAAAGCGGGAGCTAAGTAGTTCATTTAAATGTAAATTCAGTAGCACACCACATACAATGAATGAAATCATTTTCAATTTATATCCCAGTCATCTCAGAGTGTCTGTTTAGGTGACTCAAAAGCAACGTTGTCATGTATATAAAAGCCCTTAAAATAAAAAAAATCCCTCATGCATTACATTTGTTGCATCATAACAGTTGCATCAACGTTAAGTACTGTATTCTCCAGAAAGACCAGAAATGAGTTTCCTCAGAGCCATAGATGCACACCAAGCAACCTGGATATACAATATATGAAAATACAGATATTGCATAAGCTACATTTTCCAAATTTTTTGAGAATAGTTTATTGGTTTGGAGAGTGGTTTGACAGAGTTATGACCGGATTGAACATGTGGGCAGTAAAGCTTATGATCCCAAAACAATGATCCCAGTTCTTTTAAGCTTAATTTCCTTCTACTGAACAATCACTGGTGACTGAGAAATGACAGATCTAAAATATTCCTAACAAACAAGCCTGACCATAGGCTATCGCCTACATTCTCAGTATGAACAGTCAAATGTGTTGCATTGTCGACGCAAGAATAAAGTACACGTTCAAAGAATAACCTTAAGTAACGACATCATTTGTGATGGGCGGTGGATCGGATTTGACTGCGGTTTGAGCACCCTCTACTGTTGGGAAATAGGGCAAACCAAAGTACCTGTACCTCTGTCCAGGGACACACGAGACACTATCACAATGAAAACAGAGAACATCAGATGGGTTTCATTTATTGGCTCAAAAAAGGAGTGTTAAGGTCATTGCTCTTCTTCTCATTAAAGACAGTACAAGAAATCTCATTTACACGTAAAACAGTACTTGAAGCTCTGTAGTATAAGGCAATGTTAAATACTCTGCATTTCTAGGAACAATAAAACATGTGAGTACAGGGTTTAACTCCACCATCAGGCTATACAAAGGTAGTAAGGCACTCTTCTTGGACAATTCATTCAGATTCTAACCCACATTTTGCCACAGCAGTAACAGAAAACATGCAGTTACGACAAGCGGCCTCTTTGGATTCCACTCCTGACAGTTAGCCGACAGAATAAGCGTCATTCTAATAGGAGTACTCTGAAGACAGAGGTAAGACGACCCTCTAAAGGAGGGACATACTGCCCCAGCTGCTAAAGCATATCAATTAAAAGAAAACTCTACCCCAAAAACAGTCTTTCGGTGTTTGTTTCATTGGTCCATTGTTAACGGTCTCAAAATGTTTTGCTTGTCAGCAATCAAGTTCAAGATATGCAATTTTCAAAATATATCAAACGGCGATGATTTCGTCATCCTGTTGCTGCATCATATGACACAAAAAGCCTCATTCAGGGATGATTTCTGTGTTTTGAAAGTTCGATATCTAGAAAACTTGATTGCTGACAAGCAAAAACATTGAAACCATGTCAATGGACTAATGAAAAAAATACCAAAAGATAAGAGTTTAAAGGAAAACTCCATCCCAAAACTGTCTGTAGTGTGCAGAATAAAAATATTATCACTGGGCATCAAAACAGCATTTAGCTAGACCTTCAACAACTACACCTTCATCCTAACGAACCCTCATCACTAACCAACTGAACCATCCCATCTCTACCAGTCTCCTCATCACTAGCCAACTCCACGGTATCTATAGTGTTAATCAGAAACTTTATCACACCAACGTCGTCCCCGGGATCAATTTGCTACCGCATTGAGCCGGCTGGGTGGACGTGATTACCATCACACTAAATACCTTCCCTATGACCTCACCTAGAAGAGACCTGGTCTACATACATGAACCCACCATTCCAACTGCTACACTCAAATCTTTTCACATGGAACCAGCATACATGTAGATATTTAATATGATATGGCACAAGAGACAAAAACAGATGACATACGTGACAAGACAGTGACAATTCAGGGGATCAATTAATCAAACACGATTAGACAAAGACAAGAGCAAGGATCAAATAGGAACATATTAACTAGAATTTGGAACAGTGATTGGTGACTATTCAATGGTTTTGATTACAAGCAGGAAAAGGGCACTGGAGGAATTGAGCATGAAAAAAAATGAAAGCAAATGAGTGCATATTCCACTTTAGAAAGAGCAAAGAAATCAAGACCATTACAAAATCATGCAAAGAAAAAAAAAAAAAAAAAAAGATTTCACCAGGTGTTCCTTGTTCCCCTGCTCTGACAACCATGAAGGCAATAACCTTAAAAGCTACACTTATGCATACAATGCCAGTCAAACATTCAATGAAAATGCCATTTGTAAAAAAAAAAAAAATAATAAAAAAAAAATGGTTGTGTCACATACTTCGTAAACAGGTGTAGACTAACAGTGAAATGCTTCCTTACGGGCCCTTCCCAACAACGCAGAGATAAAAAAAAGGAAAATAATAACACCAGGAATTCATTTGCAATCCGAGTTGCATCGGTTCATGCCAATATTCACAGGCTGCTCTTTGTGTGCCTATTCAGTCATAAAACGATCAATAATTTATGCAATGAGCAAAAAAAAAAAAAAAAGGAAATACATTCATTGTGGAGACACGTAGGTCCTCAACTTCACTTGTCAGCTGTTCACTGTGTGAATTCGTGAATCTATATTAAGATATCTAAAACCGCAAAACACAAAAGTTCATCAATACAATCTAAAAATCCTTGTTATCAGAGAAGACGCTACCGAAGCAGGGAAGACATGTACACTCAAACAGTGGGAGCATTGTGACACTACATTGCCATCCAGTATACAAACTATCTATCCCATGAAAGGACACCATCATGTAATCCACAGAGGTGAAAGGTTATTCTTTAATCCTGGGGGGGTCCATAACTGGGCCGTCCTCCCCACCTGTAAACATTTTAAAGTCCTTCTGACACAAGTGACAGTTGCTTGTCCACAGTCTAAGTCCTAATAGCAAGCGCAATAACCCAGTACTACACAGGACTCTTCACAGAGGAATTGCAGTGTGACCACTTGGTTTCAACTCAGTCCAACATTAGTCCATTAGTTTCAATTCAGTCAAAGATTAGTAAAAATGTTATTACATAGAACTAACAAGTAAATTAGGGCCAAAGACTCCAGGAGCGGTTCCACAGGAAGATATGCCTCTAGTTTGAATACTTCAGAGCCAGCTAGAGGAGAAAGAAAATCATAATTTACACATTCTAGATAATTTCCTATTAAATAAAACACAAAAAACATTTGTTTTCACTTCGATGGGCCACTTGGGAGGGCATTCTAGGGGCCTGATTTTTTTGTTGGTTGATGAGGTTGACTGTAGCTCTGCTGGCTTTCTCAGTGGGTAAACGTTCTGAACAAAGTCAACGTACACCGCAGGATAGCCATAGTGTGGAATGATGCACACTTCATAATAAAAGTGGGACCAAAGTGGACCAAACTCAGGGGGTGGAGTCAAACTTTTACCCACATGCTGAATCTGTGTGTGTGTTAGCATGTGTGTCTATACTATTTACATTCAACAATGTCACACCTTGTGAGCAGTGTCTGCAAACTGCTGGGCTTTGTGCATTAGGTCTACCGTCTTGTCCTCGGCCCGGCCCAGTCTCTCCCCACGCTCCTGCAGGGCCTGGTTGGCCCTCTGGACTACACTACCCATACTGCCCCCTGGAGGGCGCTGCCCACTGGGTCCTGCTCTAGGACCTGCTGCACAACACACAGGGACAGAGAATAGTGCATCAGATAGGATACTCAGAAGACTGCTATAACAAATCCTGTTCAGTGATAATTAACAATTATAAAACAGCCTAGGCATGAGTTCAGTATATTCATGGGTGAAAGTGTCAGAGAAGGAGTGCTGATCCAGGATCTGTTCATATAATAATATTCATTATGATCCAAAAGGCACTCCTACACTGAGACGCTTTGTGGATACAAGCCCTGGACTGGTCAGCTTAGGACAAAGACAGCAACATTTGCTGTCGCTCTGTGTCTCTAGGCCCTGCTACCGCCTGGCACCTCTCCCAGTGCTACACATGACAACCCCCCTGTCAGCGGGTTCAATGGGGAGCCGCGTTCCTTCTCAGTCTCCCTGCCCCGGAGACTCAAGGCCAGCCTTTGTTTTTTAGCAGGAGGTTTGGACACAAAGTCCACCACTCATCTAGGCACAACCTCATAGAAGAGCCATTCTCTACTGCAGTGGAGAGGTGTAACAGAAGACAATAGACCAAACCCATCCATCTCCTGAGAGAGGATTAGGAATCCATGAGAATAGAACAGACACAGCCACAGGCCTACTAAGGTCATCACCACATGCCTTTTGTCATCTCTGCAAAGATTGTGTTGCTACTCAGTGAGTATTAGGGGTTATTTGGGATTTTTTTGACTCACTTACCTCCAGCCTGAGAACGGCTTTGGTTTGAAACCATCACCTTCTTCATGCGATTGAAAAAGACCTTGCAACGGTACAGGACCAGATTCATTTTGCAGGCATCTGTTAGAATGACAATGACACAAATAGTGGAATCTGATAATAGCTGTATTATAACCATGACCAAAATAGGCAAATAGAAACTACAGAATCAAACATGATATTGGGAGTCCATGCCATATTATGAGATGATAAGACAAGCCACTCCTAGGGTTGACCCAGTGGTCCCAGAACAATTCACACTCACATATGACCCAAATTCACTCCCTAACCCTTCCACTAGCACTTTGATTTGAAAACATGGAAGGGTTAGGACCAAGGAGAAGGAAGTGAATTGGGACCGACTGTTGATAGACTGGGCTTAGCCTTCAAACACTCCCTTACCTCCTGTGAGTTTGGACTGACAGTTGACAAACTCAGTATGATGGGGCCTGGGACCCACGGTGCTCTTCCGTCTAGCCTGGGCCACTGGTCCTCCTATCTGGCCCACTTGGGCCCCTGGGCTACCATGGCCCCCTTGGGCCCCTGGGCTACCATGGCCCCCTTGGGCCCCTGGGCTACCCTGGCCCCCTTGACCTCTTTGCCCCTTCTGCTGGTCCCCGGCTGGGCTACCAGGGACCCCCTCCTTGCCTTCCCAATAGGTCTGACAGGCATGGTACATGATCTGGATGAAGATGCACTTCTCTGGCGCTGAGCTGGCCACCCATTGGTCAAAGGCGTTGTCGAACACCAGGTCAAACTCTGGGCAGTCCTGAGGGAGACACACAGGAGGGATACAGTATAGGTCACAGGACAGTAGGGGGAATAGTAGTCTAAACATTCCAGCCAATAGGCATGTATACTAGTGGTGATGTCACCTTGTTGGGGTTGATGCCGTTGACCTGGCGAAGCTGCTCCACGGCCCACTGTGACCTTCTGGTGAAGGGGGCGGAGCCTCCAAACTGCTTGACTTTGGTGATGAGGAGCTGAGCTGGCCTCTTATTGGTCACTGGGGAATTGAGAGGAGTCAAGGGTTTACAAATATGCCAATACTGAAAGGTAAGCAAGCACATGTCATAACACCCACAATAGAGGATGTAAATGTACTCCCTACTAGAATCAAGATTAAAAGACACTTGATAAAAGACTGGCTATCCAGTAATGGATATGTGTTTCATTGTGAACAAATTAACCCAACACAGAAGGCATTAGCGATCAGTCGCCATGACAGATCAACAAACAGACCACCAATGCTTATTCTTCTTCAGTAGTTTCTCTTGTTCACACGATATGAGGGTTTTGTAATGGGGGGGGGGGGGGGGGGAATGGCAGTGCCAGCTGAGGACACCCAGCCAGCCATCACCCAGCCATCAGTGGTATTTGGGTAGGGCCAGTGAATGATCATGGCTCTGGGTGACTTCATCACAGTAACAATAGCGACAGATGACACTGAACACAGCTAAATATATGTGAATGACCCTTCCTGCTCAATTTTAGGATCCATGTCCTCTGACAGTGTCAGATGCAAAGATCTTAGATTACCAGCAGCACAATGTCGTTCTTGCAACACGATGAATAACTCTGCATCCTTCTGTTCAGACAATGCCACTATGAGAAAGTTAAAAACGCAGATTTTCAATAACCTACTGAACAAGCGAGTTGTGCATAGCAGGACTACAGAGTAGCAACAGGACAGTGAACTGTAAAAGTCACACTGATCTATCAACCGGTCATCTCAGTATACCCGGGCCCGTATTCACGTCGAGTCTCAACGTAGGACTGCTCGTCTGGATCAGGCCTCTCCCCTCTTATTCATTATGATTTAAAGCTGCAATATGTAACTTTTTGGGCTACCTGACCAAATGCACATAGACAGGTGAGTTATAGATCTGTCATTCTTATTGAAAGCCAGTCTAAAAAGCTGTAGATCTGTTCTATGTGCGTCATTTCTATGCTTCATGTTCTTAAGTTTCGTTTTTGAGAGACTTTTACTTTCAGTTTTGTTAACCAGTTTCAAAACAGCAGAAAATACTATATTTTTGGCAATGGAAAATATATTACACAGCAGTTTAACTGGTAGTGATTCTCTACACTTGCTTGTTGTTAAATAAACATATTTATATGACCATTTCTGCATAGTGCATCCTTAAAAGGCTAAACTCATCCTAGATCACCACCTACCCTGAGACAACAACAAAAAATGCTGAATGCAGATGTAGTCACGTTGTTGTATGCATAAAAAACATAGGTGTTACCTGACAAACAGATGTATGTAATGTATTCTCCCTTGCCTCCAGTGGGCAGAAAGGGGACCCTTTTCCTTCTTCTCCTCTTCACCTCCACAGCCACTAGCATCCTCTCATCCCGGGGAGCAAACACCGCCCTGTTGATAGCTGACTGGATATTCATGGTGGGACTGGGTGGAGGATATTTGATGAGTGATCTATGAAGATAGACAGTGAGACTGGTGATTAGATTCGTTTTGTAGTCACATGCACAGGGTCACAGATGTAATTGCAGTGTACAGTGAAATGCTTATGCCCCCAAGCTCCAACAGTGCAGGTCAAAGAGAACTGAATGAGACAATAATTCAAATACATATTACACATTTACAAGTGTAGCAATGATAAAAGGGGGGGGGATGTCAATAGGGAGAGTAAGTGAGAAGTGAATGAAACATTGATATATACATATTAATGAATGTAATCTTGATTTCCTGTGTGCCATATATAGACCATCATTAAACATAAAAGGACCCTTAGAGGGTTATTTCTAACTAGTGAAGTGGTGAACGTTACACCTCTAAAAGTGGCAGATCATTTAAATCAGTTGCGGATCTATTTTACTTGACCGGAGTGAATTAAATTAATCGTCGCAAAATGATTTGCAATAAAAATACTCCATGGTGGCCTTCAGAACAATTTGCAAGAGAGCAGAAATAATCGTTTACAATACCTGTTTTGTTGTTTTACCCCTAACTCCTTCGAGACGCAGAAACAGGGAAGCTGCAGTAATGCTCACCAAACTATTCCAACGCCTTATAGCGGTGTTGTTTTGTCACATAACAACAGCATGCCTTGCGGAGAAGGCGAATCTGTCTGGGACGCCATCCCATTTGAGCAAGTTAGAAGTCACGTGGGAAATTGTCCTGTTGAGTTGAATCTCATTACAATACATTTTAATAAATATAAATATTAATCTTGGTTTAACATAATTATCTTTATTATTTTTAGGTTGCAAATATCTGGAACATATTGATTTAAAAAAATGTTTGTACTCTTTCAGTACTGTAAAAACTTCCCTGGACATGAAACTACTTTAAAAAACGTAGATATTGGGATTGATCCACGAAATGAGAGCCTTTTGCATCCCTTTAATATTTTAAGTAGAAATTGTGCATATTTGATTTTAAAAGCCTGTTATATTACATTGAGTGACCACATGGAAAATTCAATAAATCCGATTATTTTTATATGAATAAAATAAGTGACAAAATGTCCCTCTGTGATTCCTCCAAAATGTCTCAGAAGTTTTCAGCATCATTACAAAGCTCTAGTTATTTTGTTGTTTTGACAAAGTAATTTCTGAAGATCATTATGTATTTCATGTGATTAGTGATTAATTTTAAGGTAAAAATAAAATAAAAAATCAACTGTCCCTCATTTTAAGGACAACCCTGTCATGTGACCTGAACTCTCGTTTTAACATGGTGAAACTACTCCTTAAAAAAAAAAGATCTGAAGACACATTGAACATCTAATAGTCAAATCATAGTGAGCTGGTTCTATTCTTTTTCCCCGTTTTCTGGTGTTTTGTGGTTGAAAACTTAAAAGGGGCGAGCATAACAGGTCAACCCTGTTACCCATAGACAAACTAGAAATGTTTCCCCAATAAATATAAAAATTGTCAAGCTTGCATTCGATTGCCCCTCCCTGTTGCACACAACAAGCTTCCATTCCCCGTCACAGGAGATTTATGGCTGATTTAAGATGAAGTCGTCAACACTGTTACGGTCAACCTTGTTACTTTATTTGGCACTTACTGAAGTATTTTTATTTATTTAACCTCTTCAGATGAGAAAGCCATCTGTTTTTTGTTAGGTATGAACATGTGCTCTTTTTGACAGAATGTTAAAATTAGGTGAAGTTACACTACTCAAAAGGCACCTAATTGGTGGAATGACCGACGGGCTGTCTTGTCTTTGTTCATGAGCACATATGAATAAACTGAGACCACAGACAGACAGCTGTAGAGATACATTTTAATGTATAACAAAAGGGTTACCAAGGTTAAGCATTATACGTCATTAATTTGAACAAAACACAGGTTAAAAAGTGTGAGCAATGAGCATGACAGTGGATTGGGCAGTAAGTGGAAACATGTCCTCTAGTGCAAGGCAAATGGGAGTATAGCTGAAGAATGGACTACCCACAACACAATCAATCACAATTCAATGCCCTTAGGGTACAGTACATTTAGCCTCGAATGACAACTCTATGCACAATTAAGAGAAGACATCTATGTCAGTTACACATTATGGCACATGAATGGGTAAGTTGTAACATAAGGAAGAAGGAGGTATCAGCTTGCTATGTTTGAGTGTGACAGTGACAGTGTGACATGGAAACAAGGATATGCAAATCCAAGGAGTGAAGCACAAACAAAATCCTCTGAATCCTCTTTTCACACTACTGAGCCAAACTTAATCAAGCTGTATTGGAACTGGCCTGGTTACGTATACACCAGAGTTGCTGGAATGACGCTAGAAAGGACAAAGTGAAAAGAAAATATCTGTGCCAGCACAGTACAGCTCCGCTCGGCCATATAGTGTGAATCAGGCATTTGTAAGCGCAGACGCAACGGGATGACACAGTAGCATACCTAGGAATCTGACAGTATGACTTAACAAGGGATGGACTCAAACACATCTGAGGAGAACTTAAACACATACTGTGTACAAAATACATGACACCAAACATAAAAAATAAAAAAACTTCCTGATGGCAAGCTTGATTGATCCTTGATTATGGCAGAGATCCAATATGAGTGATGTCACTCTGTGTTAGTGTAATACATTTTTTTTTTTTTTTTACTTTAAAAAAATCACAGAGGAACCCTCCAGGTGACTTTCAATGTGGCATGCTACAATCCCCCACTACTAGTAAGACAATCTTAAGCAGAGCATATTCATCCCCGTCTACGTTCATACTGCACATCATGCTTCCTTTTCATTTTGGCCCGAATAGTTATTGATTGAAATAAAAGTTTTAGAATCGTAAGGAGTGTACTCTGCAGACTTCTCTACTGCTACTCTGTTTCAGTTCAACAGATGCACATGAAACATTTTGAGTCCTTCATGTGTGTGTTTTACTGTTGTTTTACCGATATGTCGTATCTCTGTTCGTTGCCTGACTAGAAAGTGCCGAAAAAATGTAAAGCTACCGTATATGTGCAACATGTCAGTGTTAGTATTACAAATGGAGTGCTCTTTTCGATCAAGACAATTCACAATAGAACAAAGCAATTCGGCGGCTTTCCTATTGACCAGCAAAACCGACCGAACCTGCCACTGTTATAAGAGAGAGCTAAACAAAAACTGTATTTGGCAACTTTGCTAAAGTTGTGTATCCAACATTAGTATCTTTCAGCCTAGTCTTGCAGTTAGTCAGTTAGTGTAAACATAATTTGGCGACTCCACGCATCGTCGCAACCAGTACAGTTAGTATATAGAGCTGCATTTCATTTAGTCTAAGTATGCTCCATCCAATGTCATCATCATTCATTTGGCTTTAACCCTAGCCAGGTTAAACTGAACGGATAAAACGATGGTGAGTGCAGTGTTCCGTCTGGCTACTTCAACCCTTCCAATAACAATCCACTTTGATCGACCTGACGGGTTGAAATCAAACGATGCAATTGAACGGGTTTCAGTGTGCTTCTCTGAGGCATTCAGACCATGAAAGGATGGATTTGAATGTAACTCTCTCAACAGGCTAAACATCTGAATGAGTGTTGATGCTCAGAGTTGAGAGAGGTTAGGCTTGAGCCATGGCTACAGTTTCAGGAGTCACACAGACCCGAGTCAGAGCTGTGTCCGACACCAACACAGTCCAAGAGACACAGTCATCATTTACGGTCACAGGAAAGAGGAACAGTCTTAATTGGGGTGGGTGCTTTGGAGGGGAGACGGTATTCAATAAACCCACAGGGTGGATGAATTGACAGCATTGGGAACATTAGAGGAACAGTCACTATTAGAACCCGTAGGGTAAAGGGAACGGTCTCTGACGAGATCACCACCAGCTGACCACAGGCTGTGGAGTGGTCTCTGACACACAGACAAGTCTCCTCGGTCTGGTTGCAAGATCAAGTGGGTGTGTTTGCGTGTGTGTTGGCTGTGGGTTAGGATAACTCTGGGTTATCCTCAGAGAGCTGAGTGGGATACTCCTGTCTGTACATGAAAGTGAGAAGAAACAGTGCCACGTCGTGTGAACACCAATAGGCAGTGTGAGAGGTCACCGCCGACCAATAGCGGCTCTCCACCATGCCCTCTCGCAGTTCAAAGTCAATACGCCTCTCCAACTCCACTGTAACACACAGAAAGACAAAGAGTTTCACAACAAACACACACAAAAAAACACACACTTTAAATACTAGCCATAGATACGGGGACAAAGCAGTTACAAAATGCAATAGGGAAAACTCTGTCAAAAGGGCATAGTGGGTAGTAAAATTCACTGCTGGCTTTCGAAAACAATATGAAGGAGTAGGGTCCAATACATTTTTCATATACTTAAAAATAATTACGATGTGCTTGATTTAGCCTGCCTAGCATGAGTTTGCACTTTTGGTTATGACACCGGTTTGGTTCTTGGGCTGTCCCCCCCATAGAATAACCCTTTGAATAACCTATTTAGGTTCCAGGTAGAACCCTTTCCACAGAGGGTTGTACATGGAACCCAAAATAGTTCTACCTTGAACTAAAAAGAAACCGGCACCTTGTGCTTTACAGACACATTTGACTGACTGATTGATTGTGCCTGACAAGCTAAATCAAGCACACCTCAACAATTTCGTATAAAATATTTGCAATGCATAATTGATCCAGGTCTGTGGGGAGCACTAAGGTAGATGCTTCGGTTGAATAGATCTGGTATAGGGATACGTACATGTGGTGTTGTCCAGGATAGCCGAGGTGGAACGAGACATGGAGTGCTCTATTTCTCTCGTCTCCTCGACTACCGCTAACTTCTCCACTAACTCGGCAGCCACGCCCTCCTCCCCTGACACGGCATTATCCACCTCCAAGACCCCGCCCTCCGAGTCGGAAGGCTCCTCCTCCACGCCGCCCACGTGACCACTTGAGCGCGAGAAGCGGGAGAAGAAGATCCCGCCGATGCCTTTGCCGAGACTTGCCGCGCCTGCCGAGACAGAGAGCACACATGCACACACTCACGATCACATGGCACAGCACAGGACAACACATAAGTCTACTAACTTCTCACAGATATAGGCAGGAAAACAAGGGAACATTTATACTGTACCTATCACACCCATTGATTTACATAATTGCATTAGACTTGGTCCTATACTGCAAAGTGTTCTGTAAAAATACTATCTAATCATGAATGAAGGAAATCCTTTATTCATAGGTTCTATAGTGTCAATCCCTGTGACAAGACTTAATGGCTCTCCATTGATTTGTTGAGGCTGGGTCTTCTGGACAGTGGTTCTGTGCTTGGCTTGCTGCTACATCAGCTATGCAATCTACTTCTGTTTCAGCGAGCAAAAATGTGGTATTTCCACAGAATATTTGTTTTTACACACACACACACACACACACACACACACACACACACACACACACACACACACACACACACACACACACATATATAAATCTTAATGCGTAGGTCTGTCCTTGACTAAAGCCAAACAGCCCACTCTCTCTACTATAAAATAACAAAATAAGCCAATTTCAGGAAAGACCAAAGTAAAAAACACCAACAAGATAAACAAAGAGCAAAGTCTAAAAAGCAAGGAGATAAAAATGAAGAATCCACCACTGAAAGTCCCTATGTCTCTCCCTTCCTCCCCCCGTCACTCATGCTCTCTCTCACCCATAATACTGGCTTTCCCCAAGTTCGTAATGGACTCTCCGTAGTGTCTTCGGGCCTGAGGGGGGGAGGTACAGGGGCTAGGGAGGCTCTCTGTGTCCGAGACAGATGCACTTTCCTTCAGTGCAGGGTTGAGAAGCGTGGGACGGATCTGGTCGTACGGAGTCGGACTACTTGTGTTATACCTGTAGATCCCGGTCACAATACAATACATGTCATTCACAAACACTGATTCATACAAAACTGCTCCAAGGGTGCTGCTCTGCTGCCGATTCTGTGCTGTCCCAATATGTGTGTGTGTGTGTGTGTGTGTGTGTGTGTGTACTGACTGTGATCTATTCTACTCAAAATAAAATACTAAATCCACTACTCACCAGTGTATTTGGACAGGTGAAATGTTACTGTAGTTCTTTAAGATTAGGGGCTCCAATCGGTACGCCTGAAAATACAGCCATAGGCATCATTAAGCACTTCCATGATGCCATCAGCAATCTCGGGAACCGGAACCCAAAACCAAATCGTACGTACACTATCTAGCCAGCCACTTGATTTGACTCTGGAAGCACAAACGGAAACAGCAGGTATGTTTCCACCCCTACCAAAGCCCTTCCTGAGCCCCTTTCCCTTCCAATCCTTTACCATCAGTGACTGACTGCATGACTGAATGACTCTACTGTCTGGTTCAGTTGGTTGGCTCACCACAGGGTCGGTAGGATGAAAGACGTTGAAGAGACGTTGGCAGATGGATTTGGGTAAGATGTGATCCTGGGTCACGTTGTTCCCCGGTCGGATCCCTCGCAACGCCAAGAACACGGCCAGGGGAGAACCCATGCAAAAGAAGTTCTCCACCTATAACAAAATAAAAGGCACAGAGAAAATCAGAGGGGAGCCGCGGTTAAATCCATGGCTCAATCTATCTGTCATAACAATTAGAAGGAATGAAATATGGAATTTGTCACCTTAAATTTCAAGGCTGAAGAAGAGCCTTCAGATGATGGGGATTGCAAACCAGCAAACTGATTTTCCAAATCCCGTAACCTTTAGACATGAATGCAACACCAATATTATCACACAACCGTAAATGAAACATAAACATTCAACACTGGGGACAAATGGCGGTGGGATCTGGGTCGTATTCAACAGGAAACAGCGTAGCAAAAAAAAATCCTACAGAAAATGAGTTGGAAAGTTGAAGTAATCCCTCCCTGTTTGAGCCAGTTTTTTCCCCCTGTTTGGTGCCTAATGAATTTCCGTGAACAGACATTTCAGGGAGATAAAAACATTTATTAAATAAAAATACTTTCAGAATTCATACACTACATGACTAAAAGTATGTGAACACCTGCTCGTCGAACATCTTATTCCAAAATCATGGGCATTAATATGGAGTTGGTCCCCCTTTGCCTCTGTAACAGCCTCCACTCTTCTGGGAAGGCTTTACACTAGATGTTGGAACATTGCTGTGGGGTCTTGCTTCTATTCAGCCGCAAGAGCATTAGTGAGGTCAGACACTGATGTCGGGTGTGGCTCGCAGTCGGTGTTCCAATTCATCCCAAAGTTCTTCCACACCGTTCTCAACAAACCATTTCTGTATGGACCTCACTTTGTGCACGGGGGCATTGTCATGCTGAAACAGGAAAAGGCCTTCCCAAAAGTGTTGCCACAAAGTTGGAAGCACAGAATTGTCTAGAATGTCATTGTATGCTGTAGCGTTAAGATTTCCCTTCGCTGGAACTAAAGGCCCAAGCCCAAAACATGAAAAACAACCCCAGATCATTATTCCTCCTCCACCAAACTTTGGCATTGCGCATGGTGATCTTAGGCTTGTGTGCGACTGCTCGGCCATGGAAACCTATTTCATGAAGCTCCCGACGAACAGTTCTTGGTTCTGACGTTGCTTCCAGAGGCAGTTTGGAACTCAGTAGTGAATGTTGCAACCAAGAACAGATGTTTTTTTTAACACCCTACGCACTTCAGCACTCGGTGGTCCCGTTCTGTGAGCTTGTCCGGCGTACCACTTTGCGGCTGAGCCATTGCTGCTCCTAGACTTCACAATAACAGCACTTACAGTTGACCGGGGCAGCTCTAGCAGAGCAGAAATTTTACGAACTGACTTTCTGGAAAGGTGGCACTCTATGGCGGTGCCACGTTGAAAGCCACTGAGCTCGTCAGGAAGGCCGTTCTACTGCCAAAGTATGTCTATAGAGATTGCGTGGCTGTGTGCTCGATTTGATATAACTGTCAGCAACGGGTGTGGCTGAAATAGCCAAATCCACTAATTTGAATGGGTGTCCATATTCTTTAAAAAAAATGGTATATATAGTGTATCTCGGCAAAGGCCTATTTATTTCTAAAACACACTCTCTCATCATCACAAATTGTAAGTTACATTCCCTCTTAAAGACATGAATGCCATCGGGAAAATCGGGTGATCATTGATGTTGATGACTGATGTAAATCTACAAGTTAGCGAGCTCAATTTCTTTTACTGATTGTGATTTACCTCTTTATGTCTTTCTGCCTCTATCTGCTGCGGCTTTCAGCCAACCAGACCAAATATTGATGATGATATAGGCTAAAGCAAGTGTTAACAAGTGTTAATACAATTTGATGCTGCTGTGGCAGTACATGTTGTTTTTTGTACTATTTCAAATGAATTATTTTACAAAGACAACAAACACGTTAACAACACCATAGAGTACAACAGTATGAATCATAATATCCATAAAAACTAATGGTCAAACAGAGAAATGGGTCCAATCGTTTTTCCACCATACATTTTCCCCACAGGGGATTTCAGAAACACAAAATAATGGGTCTGTGTTTCGTGTGAGCTTACTATGGCGTGACGTTTAAATCTGTCTCGGACAACGTGGCGTTTATCAATATATTTGCTTGTATTTTACACCCAACAAATGAAATGCTAATTAGCTGCTGGCTAACGAAAAATGAACGAAAAATGCCATGATGATCTGGACGAGACTGCTGAATCGAGGCAAAGGTAAGAATCTCTAGATTAACTATCTAATGTTAGCTAACTGTAGTAATGAATCAATTGTCGAAATTCCTTTACATTTACACGTTAGCAAAGGTGCCAGCTAAAGATGACGTGCTTGCAGGGATTTGTAGTCTTGCATGATGTCTACTTTGATGCTAATTAGCATTTTCGAATCTGAGCGTAAATAGAGACGAATATATAGATAAAAGTCACCTTGTCCGAGAGATTTACATGGTTATCAAAAAGTCACACCAGGGTAAGCCTACACAAAACACAGCCCTTATTTTAAGTGTATCTAAAATCCCCTGTGGGAAAAATGAATGGTGGAAAAATGATTGGAACCATTCGCATTTGACGGTTAGGTTTTATGGGTATTATATGACACCTCTGTGGGGCTCTATAAAGAGGGGGTATGGCCTGGGTCCTATCAGGACACACAGGGCAACCAGCGGGTTCTGC
This sequence comes from Oncorhynchus nerka, assembly GCF_034236695.1. NCBI lineage: Eukaryota > Metazoa > Chordata > Actinopteri > Salmoniformes > Salmonidae > Oncorhynchus > Oncorhynchus nerka. Next base: position 36,325,080 of record NC_088419.1, on the reverse strand, counting down.
CAAAGCACGCCCAGCATCCCGTGTGCAACGAGTCAAGCCTGGGGTGGGGGTGATACTGTTGGCAGTACTGTTGATATATAAACTAGGTAGCTAGCTACAAACACTTGACCTGGGATCGCATCTCTCAAGCCGTGCATGTTTGGATACCGGGAGCGCACGAGCTCCGTACACGCCAGCTCAACAGGCACAACCAACGGACGGGTTGGGGGGTGGCAAACTTTGACGACGACTTGCGGGCAGTGGGTTCCAAACAACAATGACAAAACAAAATAATATTTTTTGGGGGGAGGGGAAATTAGAGCCTGACCCTGGCTATTGAGTGTCTACCTACCTGAGTCGTGTGAGTCTCAGCTCCTCTTGTAGGTGATGTTCCTGATAGCTTGACCAGCACTCTTGCATCTCTTTTGGGTCCGGCGATAGTTCTTCATGATGGAAGCGTACGGGGTCCCAGCCTGTCATGATGTCGAAGGTTATGACACAACCCAGGGAGTGGGACACGATGGACACCTTGCCACTCTCCTCAAACTCTGGGTTCCGCATGCAGAAGAGTGTGTATAGACGATTCAGCTCCTGAGTTAGACCCCTAGTGATCTACAGACACACGAAGCATGATGAATTACATTTGTGTATTAGGCTGCAACTGCAAATTGGTAGATATTAGAATTTGAGATTGAGTGTGTGCGTGTATGTGGTAAAATATGCATGGGACCTGCAGACAGGTGTGTGTGTGTGTGTGTGTCTAGACACATGGCATGCGAAAGTGGACACTATCATATGTCTACTGTATGTTTATTTGACTCACAGTGACCAGTGGGCCCCTATAGTTGTCTACTCTACAGACATACAGACCAGCGGTGGCTGGTGGCACCAAACATGGGGAGGAGGGGCTCATAGGATTTATAGTAATTTATTTGGAATGTTAATGAATGGGTGGTGCCATTAATTAAGAGAGTCTCACCTCGTCTCTGTACAGAGGGCTGGTGTAGTACATGATGTCCATAGCACTGCTGTTGAGCATGTCTCTGAGTCCTCGAACTTTGTCTGGAGTGATGGAGTCCACGGTGTCTGCAACCATCACACAACCACACACACACACACACCAAGTCACCTTCAAAGACATTTCAGTCCATCCGGTATGTCAAACAGTGGGACTACAAGCAAAATGACCTATCTATACACACTAATAGCTGATGTTACTACTTAAAGGGATATTTTATTTCATCTTTATGTATACAGGTCTGTCTCATTGCAAGAGAGACAAGACAAGAAAAAGATACACATACGATAAAAACCGGACTCTGCACTCTGCCATCTATGCTACCATGAGGTTTATCGGCGACAACGTTTCTCGACCACTCAAGTCTTCAATAGGTCACAAAGTAGGTGTGGCCAAACTTGGCCAGACATACCTCCATCCAGGCACAGTTTGGACCTCCACTCCACAGGAAGGAACTCCACATGCTCTGTGGAACGATCGGAGAAATGCTTCTCCTCCATCTTCCTAGCAGCGTCCCTCATCCTGTAGACGAGTAAAGGCACAGAGGCAGATGCGCATGAACAAACGTTACACTACCAAGAATGTTTGGTCATATATTCTAGGAATACCCTCTTCATGAAGCTTTATGAGCGCATTATTATTGCACAACATAGCTGTGAATAAGTGATCGTAAACAATGGTGCCGCGACAGCTTTAGATTGAATCTTCCAGGTCCAATCGTTGGTATCCTTTCTTCCCACTCTGCTCGCTTTCCGTACAATAATACTAGATTATAAACACATGAGATTGTATAAAACTCTATGGCAGGTTCTGATAGGGTTTTATACAGTATTATAACAGAGTTCATTGTTCCTGTAACTCACATGCTTGTGTTCCTGATGATGCGGCCCTCATCCATCTTCTGGCCAATCCCATGCACCACAAAGACAATGTGTGTTGTTTCGGGCGGTGTGTCTTCGGGCGCTGCCTCCTCCACATAGCCCCGATGGAGACGCGTCCCACTACTGCCAGCTGAGGAGGACACAGGGGAATTATACCAGTTATTATACAGAACACTGTAAATGTAGTTTTATACAGTACAGAAACACAGTATTTGAGCAAATCCCACAAAAGATTGCTAGTTCTTTCTGTCAAAATTGATGTTTTTACTCAGGATCATTATGAGATGAAAAAAAATACATGTCAAGGCTTATAATGCATTATAACCATAGGTGCACAATTGTACCTGCAGGTTTTAAGTTAGATGTTATACACCTCGTTGTAGGCAGTGAAACACAGAGGATTCTTATTTCACCTCAGTGGGGATACAAACCTTTGGAGAAGCCCAGTCTCTGGGTGACAGTGCGTGCGATCTTGGAGGTGGTGGCATCACTGTAGAGATACACCTCGTCCACACTGTGCCAGTCCACATGGCTTCGGCTCAGTTTCAAACTGTGGATCGCTGTAAGAATCAAGAGGGAAATTAATTAACATAGACCTAATAACTTCCTTCCGTTAATGTGAATTAAGTCTCCAGTGACTTTTGTAGAAATCCCACTTCCATACACCGCTTGCATGCACTCAATCAAGGGTCGTGTTCAGTAGGTAATAAAACGGAAGAAAATTGTCCAGATATGAAATTGTCCAATAAGAATCGCTTGTTTTTGTTTTCTGCGGTAGCCATGTGCGAAGTTCTAGCCACGTTATTTTCTTTCCTTATACAAAGTGTTTGTTTTTGGGCCCAGAACCGGTGTGTGTTGTTCATCTATATCATTCACATAGAATGTGACACAATACACCCTTCATCAACACTGTCACGCCAGACGCCCCACATGGCACGCCCCCGTCCCACTTGCCATTGAGACCATCCACTTTACAGTCCTTGCTGTCCACTGCGGTGGTCACCACCTCGGTGGCAGTCTCGTAGATCTCCCTCATCTGGTGGCCACGAAAACGGGCCAGGTGCTCCAGCTCGATGAGGTCACTCTCGTCCTCCTCCAGAGGAAGCCACGTGCCGTCGATGAACCACTGGCCCCTCATCACAGGAATACGGTCCTGCTCTGTGGACAAAGGGGTTGCGATGTATGGTCATGTCGGTCCATCTGTATTGAATGAGCAGGTATTGAATGAGCAGTAGGCTAACTTTGCTCTATGCTCGGACAGATGTGGGACTGTTATGACATGCTTATTGAATAGGAATGGCATCAGTGTGATAAAACCAGGATTAACAAGACAAATAGCATGAGAGAGAGAAACATCTATAGTGATAAGAATAGGCTACTCACGGTTCCAGTAGACGGGGTAACATTCTTTCTCTTTGACATCCACTTCATAGAGACCCCCTCTGACGCAAACAGCCTCAACGTTGACACTTATGGAATCCAGGTCGATGTCATCCGTCTCGTATCCTCCCTCCCCTCCACCTTCCCCTTCTCCTGTTGCCGGATCCGCCTGAACAGCTCCCCCCTCTGCCACATCCTCCGGTTGGGCCTCGGACCCCGTGGCTGACCCACTGGGGTTCTCTGGTTCGGTGGCATGATTGCGACATTTCACCTTGCAGGGGTTTAGTTCACATAATTTGCGGTAAATTACTTCAATTTTCAAAGAGTCGTGTCCAACAAATGGCTTCCAGGTTTTCTTGTCCTCTTTGTAGAACCATCGCACTTCCTCGGGTCCCAGCTCGGTGACGACCTCCCCGCGGTGTCTGGAACTGTTGGAGCGGTTCCGCTTCTTTGTAGTCACACTCCCATCACTTTCGGTGTACTTCAGGTCGTTTGTGATGTCCAAATAGCCTGTCCCTGAGTCGGGGAGAGAGTGATAGCCCGAGTAAGTTTCCTCCACTAGGCCCAATATCATGCCGTCTTGAGATAAACGGTGATCGCCTAGCAACAGCGGAGGCAAGTGCATTTCCAAGCCGGACTGGACCGAGTCCATCTCCCCGTGTATAGTCTCTCCCATCGGTTCTTCGTAGCAGGACACAAACACATCATTGGCCATATCCCAGTCATTGCTGCTCACGGAATTATTATCCGAGCTCAGTCGACGGGTAGTCGGCTTAATGTCCTTAAAATTGCTCATCACTTGACAAAAAAAATCAACAGCTTGTTCCCTAAAAAACAATATGGCCTACGTTCTCAAACGTATTTATTTCTGCGCCTCTTGTTGACCTTTGATTGACAGTCATAGGTCCAGGACTAACGGTTTCCAAACCTCCTCCTTGATTATTGTAAATGCCACCATCTTTGAGCCGGTTCATCCACTCAGTACCCAGATACAGGCTACCAAATTGGAGACTTTTTGAAATTGCTGATAGATATCCTACTATTCAGAGACCCATTTTGTCACTGCCAGTAGGTTTACCTGTTCACTTATTCTATTCGCATGCCTATCTGCGACTTGCTTACAACATAATTACAATGGTAGACTACGTGCTCCTCCTCCCAAATGCGCGAAAAGATTGCGCATGAGGGGCAGATGGTGCACTGGCCACCGTAGTTGAAAGACGGAAGTAAACTGCTTTGAAGTATACGAATATTGTTTTCTCCACGGGTTTAATCATAAATTGGTTTATTTATCTTTAGCCAAGATTTAAAAAATGGCAGCGGTGTTTCTAATTACGTTGTATGAATATTCTCCATTATTTTACATTACTGTCATATCGTTATGTTTCGTTGTTACCGCCGCCATGGTCCTCGGCTGGTAGGTTCCTGTCAAATTGCCTTGTAATGACAACAACAACATTAGGCTGTTATTATTGAATGGAATGATTATTTTAGCCTACAAATAAAGTTGCCAGCTATCTGTACTTACATTAAGCAATCGGCCCTGTTTATATTTTGTTCAGTAAATCACAGGAGACTGTTATTTGCTGTAATAAATATTGCAAACGGCGATGGTCATTTGACATCACGGCAATGCTACGTTGACACATCACGTGACAGCATACAGAGTGATAAATGTTGCAATGTTAGGCACGCACGAAAATGTTTAATTGTTTATTTATTAGGATCCCCATTAGCCGACGGCAATGGCAATAGCTAGTCTTATTAGGCTGCGACCCATAACGAAAAATACATTACAGACAAAATACTTTGCAATGTACATACATTTAAAAATATTCACATGTTGTGGGGGTGTGTGTATCTATCAGTTACACATGCTTGTCAGTACATACACACAACAAGTAAAATGAAACTTTGTAGCATTAGTGCTATCCGGGAACCTTGGAACGGTTCTTACCCTAACTATAACCATTACCTAACCTTAACCCTTATCTAACCTTAACCATTTTAAAAGTCAACTGCAATGGGGTAAAGTCAGAGTTGGGACGTCCCAAGGACCCTGGATAGCATGGACCTTGGATAAACCTGGCATTCGGGAAAGTTAATCAAAGTGTCATTGCCTCAGAAAAAAATACAGTACCTGGTATTGTATTTACTGAAACATGGACTGTTCTGCACAGTTGTCTACTAGTTTTATTATAACGTGTTTGTTTTTTAAATAGCCATTTACAATGTTCTACATGTATTTCTTTACATCACAAGGTAGGCTATTAGAGAGCTTTCTTTAAAAGCAGATTTTTTTTAATAAACGTTTATCAATTTGGTGTGCACGCAATATCAAGTTGTTATACTTTAGGCTACTTCACTTATCTTGTCTGATCTCTTATACACACAACATAATGAAATATTCAGATTTTCTGTCCTATGTTCCACCATATCTCCCATAGGTTTGGTTTCGATGTCCCAGTGATTCTCCGCAGCTCTGATGAGACTGAGTCAGTCGTGCCTGTCCCAGAGAAGAGGATGGTTCAGGTGACCAACCCCTTTGCCCTAGAGATGGGTTCCTCTGGGGTGGCCTCTGTGACTGGTGAGAGAGCATGCAAAGACAGTTATTATGCAACAAACCACACATAGAGCCAGTTTCCGGGACCCAGATTAAGCCTCCAGGGCCTAAAAGCTATTTCAATGGTGATTTTGAATAAATGACCTGTATAGCATAGTGTGTTGTATTAGGCCTTTGCCCACACTGTTATAGGTGTGCCACCATGAATGATGCGTGAATCTAGATTGTATAAACTGTGTGGCCCTGAATGCTGATTGGCTGACAGCCATGGTATATCAGACTGTATACCATGGGTATGACAAAACATTTGTTTTTCCTGCTCTAATTAAGTTGGTAACCAGTTTATAATAGCAATAAGGCACCTCAGGGGTTTGGGATATATGGCCAATATACCACAGCTAAGGGCTGCGTCCAGGCACTCCACATTGTGTCATACTTTAGAACAGCTTTTAGCTGTGGTATATTGGCCATATACCACACCTCCTCGGGCCTTATTGCTTAAATATACCACATTTTCGTATTGAGTGGTTAACCAGGGAAATATACAACTAGTACTGCATCCATGCCAATTTCCTCAACGCCCATCTGACTGCCACTTTGAATCATTCATTGTTTTCCTCTTTCCAGAGGGTGTGTCCCTGCTTCCATGCTGCCTGGAGCCTTGTGTGCTAGTTGTTACTGGGGTTGTGGTGTCCATGCCCTACAGGGGGCGCTACAGTCGCACCAACACGGCCCCAGTAAGCTCGCCACGCCACATCTGTTCCAGGAAGCTCTGCACTTCCAGTACCATCACTGCCAAAGCTTCCAGTATCCTCACAGGCGATAATCGTATAATCGGTATCGTTGTTGTTAGTATAAGTACATGTTTTGTATATGGGATGGTCTTATGATGTGTTCTTCATTTTTACTCTTAGTATTATCTTTCCTGTTGTCTAGTCACTTTACTCTGCCTCTATGTACATACAGTGTCTAACTCAAATACCTCATACTCCTTCCTGCACATTGATCTGGTACTGGTACTCCCTGTATATAGCTTAATTCTTATGTATTTTATTCCTCTTGTGTTACTTTTTAAAGTGAATTGTTTTACTCTGCATCGTTGGGAAAGGCTTGTGACAAATAACATTTGATTTCCGATATTCAGGTTCTAGAAGATATTATTTACTCATGTTTGTCTTTTATGAAATATTGCACATTAATGCATGCTTCATTGATGTATGATATGTCATATTTCATCATCATGATATTTAGTTGTGGCACTAAGGTTGAGGATAGACGGATGGAGTGCATGCAAGGCTAAAATTACATGTCTTTCAGTTCAGTTTCATCCTGCATGTATTTTACCCCTTAACCAAAGGCTCAGTATCAGTGGAGAGGACAAAGAGGAGCATTATACCAAGATGCCAGCCGATCTGGGGATCACTGATTTCGGGCTTTTGCCACGGGAACGCTACCCCATAGTGGCTGTCCTCACACTGGCCAAATCTGAAGCAAGGGACACTTACAACATTGTTAGTGTGACAGTCTTGGTAACACTTGGAACATCATCACATGGGGCCAGTTTCGTGGACACAAATTAAACCTAGTCCTAGAACATGATCAACGGCGAATTCCCACTGAAAGGGTTTTTATGTCCAGGACCAATCTATGTCCCGGAAGTCCAATCACTTCAGTGTGTATTATCCTAGGGGTAATGATGCAATCCACACCCTGATATAAGGTGTGCTCGTTAGGTTTAAAGTTACCATCTTGGCATGGGCGTAGTCCTGGGATGTGACACTCATTATCCCTCATTGTTCCTCTCGCTCAGGTCGCCAGCGTCACAGTGGTTCACGTTCCAGATGACAAATACAGCCTGTCGGCACGGATCCTGTTTCAATATCTCCTCACGGCACAAGGGAACATGTATGAGTTGAAGGTACGGCTTTATCTTTTGTTAATTCATCATTTATTTCTCCAGTCTCATTGACGTAGCAGGAATGTCTTGTTCAAGGTAATGGACAAGGGCTCAGTGAGATTACAGTAGCCTATCATTACTTTTTTCAGATTTTTGGTTGTGTTCTAATATCCATACTAGCGTGCCGTTTAGAATGCAGGCCAATGTGCCAATACATTTCTTCCTACGTGATGTGCTATTGTAGTTATTAGAACAGAGTATTCACTGTTAAGAGCAAGTCTGATGCTGGCAGTTAACATCCTTACAAATTTAATGTTATCTGCTCCAGCCACTATTTATGTCAGCCGAGAGCAAGGGGTTGTCGGATGCGACTGACCCCGACCGTAGCACAGAGGCACCACCAGAAACACAGAAAAGAGAACCCGGAAAGGAGATGCCAGGAATGGAAGATGAAGAGGATTGGTCAGAGGAGGGAAAAGGCAAAGACTGTGTGGTGTGTCAGAATGCACCTGTTAACCGCGTCCTGCTGCCCTGCAGGCACGCCTGTGTGTGTGACGGCTGTGTCCATCGCTTCCAACACTGCCCCATATGCAGAGCTTTCGTATTAGAGTCCTTTGCCCTGTTCCAGCAGACCCATATGGAGGAGGTAGAGGAAGAATGAACTGTAATGTAGCAGGTCAATATTACCAGTATTTATATGAACGTAGTAATGTTACTCATTGGAGTAGCTCAGAATCAAAGTGTTTACAGAATGGATGATATGGTTTCACATTGAGGTGTTTTATTGAACATTTCCAACTGTTTTATGGCTGTGAGCATATAAACCACATTATCACATTGAGTTTATTGAGGTGCAAACTACTTGTACTATTTGTAAATGTAGATATGGAAAACCTAATATTTTTTATGTGCAATGTATAGAGAATGTATTGTTTTTGTCAATATACCATACAGTGAGGTGTTTTTTCTTTTGACCCTTAAATCGTGGACAAAGTTATGAATTGCATCTTTATGAAAATCACAAAGAAATCAAACCTGGCATCACAGCTTCCCCAAGGTTTAAAAGGCAGCAAAAAAAATAGGACAATCAGTGTGAAATATCAATGTTTTAATGTGACATATTCCTTTGATTTTACAGATACAGATGCTCCAATGGCAAGAATATTTGTTTTGTTAATATAACCCAAAATACTGGGCCAGTGGGCATAAATTTCACACTATGGACTGGAGACAGAGACATTAATGTATCCATTTCCAATATCTATAACTGTTTTGAGGTCACTTCTTGGCAACTCTGTATATAAATGGTACACTAATTAGAACAGACACCACCCCCAAGAAGCTTTTCTGCATCACACAAAAAGTTAAACCGCAAAAGCAAACCCCATCCCAGCCTCTCTTTCTCATCTACTTTCCATTTTCACATATAGGAATACTGATATAGGCATTTATATGGGCTTGTAGTCCAGTTTGGATTCAAGCTTCTTTGAGTCGGCAACCTTGCGAACCGCCTTCATGAAATCCTCTTGAGTGACGTACTCGTGATCGGTACGGATCGCAAACATACCTGGAAGATGGAAAGGAACGAGACTTAGAGCATGAACAGCAGGTTGGGTTCAGGACAATAACAGCTATGTTCAGATAGGTTTCCCGGACACAGATTAAGACTAGTTGTAGAGTCGTGGCCAAAAGTCTGCTGCCTCAGTTTGTATGATGGCAATTTGCATATACTCCAGAATGTTATGAGGAATGAACAGATCAATTGCAAAGTCCCTATTTGCCATGCAAATGAACTGAATCCCCCAAAACAGCCCTGCCATGTCAGTGGTTATCTTATTAACACAGGTGTGAGTGTTGACGAAGACAAGGCTGGAGATCACTCTGTCATGCTGATTGAGTTTGAATAACAGACTGGAAGCTTCAAAAGGAGGGTGGTGTTTGGAATCATTGTTCTTCCTCTGTCAACCATGGTTACCTGCAAGGAAACATGTGCCATCATCATTGCTTTGCACAAAAAGGGCTTCACAGGCAAGGATATTGCTGCCAGTAAGATTGCATCTAAATCCACCATTTATCGGATCATCAAGAACTTCAAGGAGAGAACTCCAGCAAGCGCCAGGACTGTTTCCTAAAGTTGATTCAGCTGCGGGATCGGGGCACCACCAGTACAGAGCTTGCTCAGGAATGGCAGCAGGCAGGTGAGTGCATCTGCATGCACAGTGAGGCAAAGACTTTTGGAGGATGGCCTGGTGTCAAAAAGGGCAGCAAAGAAGCCACTTCTCTCCAGGAAAAACATCAGGGAGAGACTGATATTCTGCAAAAGGTACAGGGATTGGACTGCTGAGGACTGGGGTTAAGTCATTTTCTCTGATGAATCCTCTTTCCGATTATTTGGGGGATATATCAGGAAAAAAGCTTGTCAGGAGAAGACAAGGCAAGCACTACCATCAGTCCTGTGTCATGCCAACAGTAAAGCATCCTGAGACCATTCATGTGTGGGGTTGCTTCTCAGCCAAGGGAGTGGGCTCACTCACAACTTCTCCTAAGAACACAGCCATGAATAAAGAATGGTACCAACACATCCTCTGAGAGCAACTTCTCCCAACCAACCAGGAACAGTTTGGTGACGAACAATGCCTTTTCCAGCATGATGGAGAACCTTGCCATAAGGCAAACGTGATAACTACGTGGCTTGGGGAACAAAACATCAATATTTTGGGTCCATGGCCAGGAAACTCCCCAGTCCTTAATCCCATTGAGAACTTGTGGTCAATCCTCAAGAGGCAGGTGGACAAACAAAACCCCACAAATGCTGACAAACTCCAAGCATTGATTATGCAAGAATGGGCTGCCATCAGTCGGGATGTGGCCCAAAGTTAATTGACAGCATGCCAGGGCGGATTGCACAGGTCTTGAAAAAGAAGGGTCAACACTGCAAATATCGACTCTTTTCATCAACTTCATGTAATTGTCAATAAAAGCCTTTGACACATGAAATACTTGTAGTTATACTTCAGTATTCCATAGTAACATCTGACTAAAAAATATCTAAAGACACTGAAGCAGCAAACTTTGTGGAAATTCATGCGTGTCATTCTCAAAACTTTTGGCCACAACTGTAAACTAAAAAGCATACTCAATGGAGAATCTTCGTTAAAATGGCTTTTCAGTCCAGGACTAGGCTTTATTTTTAGCCGGGAAAGCCGCCCATAATGTGGGTCAGTTACCTGCTTCAGTGCACACGTTTCTCAAATCGGCTCCGTTGAAGCCATCTGAAAGCTTCACGATCGCTTCGTAATCTAAAAATACAAAGCGACAACACCTGTTACAAGAAGCAGTTTAACAAAATCGAAAACATGATTACACCCAAATGTAGTGAGTGAGTACACACACACACACACACCTATTTCTCCATGTTTGGTGATGGGGCCAGAGTGGATCTTCAGGATGTCCAAGCGGGCCTGTTCATTGGGCAGCTCAATGTCTGTTGGAACAGTAGAAATAACCATGTGTCACTCATTGTTTCATACCATAGACATTCCTTTCTACTTGGTTATGATTGAGAAAGAAATGGAAGGAGATCATTGTGGCCCTATCTCCCAAAGGAGATAAGGTCCTGCATGGCTCAGTTGGTAGAGCAATGGCACTTGAAACATCAGGTTTGTGGGTTCGATTCCCGGGACCATCAAAGAATGTATACACACATAACTAAGTCGCTTAGGATAGAAGTGTCTGCTAAATGGCATATATCATTATATTACATTAAGAGGATTAAGTATGAAGGTTGCGGGATGATGATGAGAGGAGGAAGAACGTACGGATCTTGCGGTCCAGTCTGCCGGGACGCAGCAGTGCAGGATCCAGGGTGTCAGGCCGGTTGGTGGCCATGATCATCTTGACTCTGTGCAGGGTGTCAAAGCCGTCCATTTGGTTCAGCAGCTGTGCGGCGCACAAACACACAAAAGATAAGTCGGCGAGGAGCCAACTCATAGAGAGGATTATCTGCCGTGGATCCGGATAACTTTAGACATCTTTCAGTAAGACCCTTCAGTACGTATTGAAATGCCAGTCAAGCTGGCTGCAAACTACACGTCACCGAGTTCTATTCCCATTTTCAACATGGGAATATAGATATACTGTACTGACCAAGCCACAGAACGGTCTTTCACCAAATAAATGTATTTTACAGAACCATCATTCTCATAGAAAGCAACATCTGTTGAACATTATCCATTCTATGTAACATATATCTAAGAGTTATGGCCGCCCATTTTACCTCCATCAGGGTCCTCTGGATCTCTCTGTCAGCTGACGTGCCCTCTGAGAACCTTCGGCCACCTTGTAGAGAAAAGAGTATTTCACTTACAACACATTCAACATTCCCAGACACTGCACGCAATGCTAAGCAAAGGGAGAAGGAATAGATATGGCATCAGGGCTCAGGATGCTTAGCCTGGTCCCAGATCTGGTTTTGCTGTATAGCCAACTCCTTTGGTTGACAATGACTACAGCAATTGGCTTTACAGCTCAAACTGATCTGGGACCAGGCTACAGGTGAGGATGCTCACCGATGGCGTCGATCTCGTCCATGAAGATGATGCAGGGCTGGTGGTCCCTGGCATAGTTGAACATCTCCCTGATGAGCCTGGCGCTCTCTCCAATGTACTTATCCACAATGGAGCTGGACACAACCTGCCACAACCGGTGCAAAGAAGACAGGACATGCTAAGCGTCAGCCATGTTGTTCAAAGAATAGTGAATACAGCCCGAAGGGCCAGTGGAGGAAAACAAAGTGTAGCCTATTACTCACCTTGAGGAAGTTACAGTCCATCTGACTGGCTACAGCTCTTGCCAGAAGGGTCTTTCCCGTGCCTAATGAAAAGTGCATAAAGGAAATTGATGAATAAACCCTCAGGACTCAGTGACATAACCTCAGGGTGAATCTCAAGTCTTTCCTTGGTTCGCCGCATCCTTTATTCCTAGACCTCCTTCTCAAGACGCATTGGAGGAGAAGGTCTGAGGGGAGGGACCTCAGATCTTTTGATCCAATGTGTTTTGAGATGTAGGTCCAGGAATCCAGGACATGAGGAATCAAGGAACAATTTAAAGTCTACATCAAAATCCTGCTAGTGACTCACCTGGAGGTCCGTAGAGCAGGCAGCCCTTTGGAGGGATAATCCCCACCCTCAGGAAAAGCTCAGGGTTGGTCAGGGGCAGCTCAATCACCTGACAGGGAACATAGGGGAGTGTCATATAGAACACCTGCCTGCTTCAGGGAAGCAGTACTAACTGTACTGTAGGATGTGACGTGTACCTCTCTCAGTTCACGGATCTGCTCGGCCAAGCCACCGATCTCTGAGTAGGAGATACTGCCAGGGTCTTCATGGGACATGTTGTACACCAGGGGGTCGACTTCTCTGGGCAGATACCTGTAGGGTGTGTGAGTGTACATGTTATCTACCATCAGGGAAAACATTTAGGCCTGACATACCTTATACTTTGACCATTTTGTGTCAGTAGACTGTATTGACATTTTCTCAATGGGTGCGTGTCTGTATTAGGGCTGCACAATTGATCAAATTCAAATTGAAATTTCTAAATTGATTTGTGCAATATCCATATCGCAAGAGATCCATATCGCATGCAATATTTTGGAACGCCAATAAGCCGCGTGTAACGTCAGTTACGGTTTACTCAGTTTGTCGTCTCTCTCCCTCTCATCGCTTGTGGCTGCTTCCCACACACACCAAGCCCTGTCACTCAAGCAGCACAGTTCCTCCTCCTCAACGTTAGATTCACTATAAGTTTGCATGCTGTTCTGTTAGATCAAATGCAGTCAACACAATGCTGCTGTCCACTTCGCCTCTTAATATAAATCATTCTATTTCAATAGTTCCAACAGTTCACCCAAGTGTTTTGATCTATATCGCAAAATATAAATGGTCAATATTTTTCATTTTTTAAAATCGCAATTAAAATGTTTTGCCCATATATTGCAACCCTATTGCGTGTGGGTGCAGTACCAATTATGGATGTGTTCATGCTTATCGGTCTATAGGTTCATTTGCATAATTTAGTGGAATGAAATTGCTGCGTGTATTTTTGTTAGTCATCATGCATCTTGTTAAAATCACACACAGCATACAGAGCCTGGTTTGAGGAGCGGAATAGCCTACCACCTGTCAGACAATGCGAGAGCAGCTCCTCAAAAAGCTGGTACTGGAGTGAAATGTGTTTTTGCAAGCCCAGTCATTGCGCAACAAATAACAATTCTAAATGCAATCACGTGTTAAACTGTTTTGATGGCCACGATTAAAGAGCTATTACTTGTGGCAGTATAATTGTTTGAAACGGAACATTTTACTTTACTTCAAATAATGAGGCATATCTTACTTTGCTTCAATGTAGCCTAACCATTATTCAACCATAGAAACAGAGGCAATTGTTTTATAAAGACTTCCTCATGCCATTAAGCAGCATCTCTCTCCTGTTGTATTGCTTTTCATATCAACTTTCTTTCGTTGTCCAGAAGCCAAAGGCACAATCCTAGTCATATTAGCAACCCATCCTAGTCGTTGCTAATCGATGCCACCATTCTACGTTTCTAACAGAGATTTTCATCTCTGTCACATATGGAATCCCTAGTGCCTACCTCATAATGGTGAGGGTGGTCATGTCCAGGGCCACTCTAGTGCCTGGTTTGAGCTGTGATTTATCCAGCTGTGTGAAATTGACAGAGAGATGAGCTCAATTACAATCATGGAGAGATGACACATTAAGTAAATAATCACTGATGAAACGTTGGTAACATCATGTTTTAAGACCTACTTGTCTGCGGCAGCCAACAACATAGCGGGGTCCATTGGTTGCCTTGACAATGACTGTGAAGAGAAGTAAATAATGAACATAACATGGGGTGTGTTTGTAAATTCCCTCTGGCTATCTACTCCGATTTCAGAGCACTCTCGTCTGAGTGTGCCAGAGCGTAGAATAACTGCTGAATTTAGGAACACTCATTGAATATGGCCAGTGTCAGTAAACGTTAGCAGAAAAGCGTAATTAAATTGTTGCCAGCAGCCCAGTTAGTCATCAACGCTCTGGATAACATGAAAACAACCTAACCAGCTCTGCTAGGGCAAGTAAAATGGTCAGAGTGAGGTGTTCTCTCATGTGTCTGGAAGTAGCTAGCAAGCTAGCTTGGGTGCTTGACTGCGGTTGTGAGATCAGAACTCTCGGATCAACCCTACTCCTCCGTCAGAGTGTCCAGTGTGCGCTCTGGACGCTCTGAGAGCAAACGGACAATCTGACAACACTCTGAATTTACAAATGCTCAAAGTAAACTGAGGCACTCCAGAGTGAATTTACGAACGCACCCATGGCATTGTGTGTTCTTCAATGCACTCTGGAGTGGCAGAGTGAGCTCTGGGCGTTTGTACATTCAGAGCGCACACTGTACACTCTGGCTGAGGAGTAGGGTTGACCCGAGAGTTCTGATCTCACAACTGTAGTCAACTGGCTAAAGTTGGCTAACTTGCTAGCTACTTCCAGACACAAATGAGAGAACACCTCACTCTTACCATTTTAGTCACCTTAGCAGAGGTGCTTAGGATGTTTTCATGTTGTCTAAAGCATTGGTGACTAACTGTGCTGCTGGCAACAATTTTATGAATTGTTTTGGCCGACACAGGTTATATTCAATGGGTGTTACTCTGCTCATCAGTTATTCTGCTCTCTGGCACACACTGACTAGTGCTTTGAAATCGGAGTAGCTAACCAGAGTGAATTTACGAACGCACCATAATATGTAACGTTTAAGGATGTAGCTAGGCATATAAATAGGCAATATAAATTGCAGTGATATTAGATACAACTTACATTTCTCCTCCGTCAGCTGTTTGAGCACTTCACCCACAATCTACATAAAGTATGAAAATAATTCGCAGTTCAAATCCATTCATTAAGACACATTTGTGTACACTATATTGCCGGTCAATAATCATGTGTGAATACACCATCTTACCTGACCAACACTTTGTAAGGCTTTCAGGTCATTTTCAGATTTTTCATATTGTTTTGTCTGTTCCTTGAGCTGTTCCCTCACTGAAAACATAGTCAGACAGAGGATACGAATGGAATCAAGATGTGTAGCTAACGTTAGCTAGCTACAGTTAGTAAGTTAACGTTAGCTGATTGTGTCTGTTATTGTTCTTCCATGACTTCAAGCTAACCTCGAACTAATATTGTTAGCTATCGGTCTTGGCAAATAACGTTAGCTGGTTAAACTGTTTTGCTATGGCTTAGTACAGCAAATACATTTCAATATACGGCTAGTTACAGCTGTTTTTGTAGCTAGCATTTTGCTAACGCGTTAGCCGGTTGTGAAGACCATTCATTTCTATGGACGAGTCTACTGGCACTGCATGACAAAGCGAGTTACAAGTAGCCAACAACCGCTTATCTAACTGGTTGTTGCTCATTTTAGTTAGATAACCAATTTTACGAGCATTATTCCGATATATTGACAAAGACACGGTAATGCATTACTTACACTCTTTTAAACGTCCGTCAATCTCTTTATGTTCAAGTAATCTTTTCCTGTAATCTTGAAGTCCCTTTTCTCTGGTGTCAGCCATGTTGCCTCTATGAATTATGGGAACTGTACGACGTCGGAAGATGGGTTTTGTTTCTGTGTCATCATGCAATTTGTCACATTTGCCACATGGGGGAGGTGTCTCCTCATACTGCTCACTGGGTGGAAATATGACCAAGACCAAAGGACGCTCCAACGGATGCCCCTTGACACTGAAAACAAAATCCTCTCGATCCCCCTCACTTTCAAATCACAAAAACAAATCATTCTATCTAAAAATGAATCTGGTTATGTTTAGCTTGGGTGACTTTCCCAGTGATGATGGGTCACAGATTAATAATAAGGGACTGTACGTTATTTATAATGAGGGCTACCTGGAGAAAATCGGATCTCCCTGAACGCTTGAAAAAAAATACAATTATAAGGCAAAGTACTCAGAAGGTTGTGGATTCGCAGACCACCGCAGACAAGGGTGAAAATATATCCATTATAGTAAAGCACTGCGTGAATCATTTTATTTGCGTTCCGATAAAAATTTTTTAAAAGCATTTTACAAACGCATTTCATTCCAATCTACGTAATTTTACATGACTGGGGGTGAGGATCATATTTATAATACCGCAACAGAGCATGCCAAAGAATGAGCGCATGCTGCAGCACCTGAGGAGTTTTGATTTATATACAGGCCACTGTAAAAAAAAAAAAAAAAAAAGAAAAAGATAAGAAAGATAGTCTAAGTTTGGAGAAGTGTTAAAGATATCGATCAACTGTAATAATTGAGCTCAACAAAACCAGTTACAAATGAAATATCTAATCATCAATGATTTAGACAAAAAGCCAATAATTGTTTAACACAGCAGTCACATATCAGGTATGCACATGTATTTTTTTTCATTTGGGAACCTATAATTTTCTAATTTATTATATTTTATTCCATGATATTGATGTTACAAAAATGATTTGTGTTGACTGTGATTTGGGGATTGGACTATAAGAACATTTGCTAGGCCAAATTAACATACATAGCTCACCACATGATCCTCAAACCAAAGACTGGCCAAACCTCTGTTTTCTATAAGTGAATTCAAAGACACAGTATAATGACTGAATAGCCTAATAAGGCATTTTTAGTTTCATTACAATGTAATTCAAAGTTAAATGTAATTTTATACCGTTTAAATATGACATGTATAGGCATGCTGTTGTTGAAATGCTGAGCGCTCATTGCCTGCCTGTAGCATGTCACAAATGCTTTACAATTGATTTCTTAAATGGCAGGCTGTAGCTTTGAAATAATAATATATCCCAAATAATATATGTTCGTTCCTTCTAAGGCGACCTGGCTTGCTCCTGACTGATTTAAAGTTAGTATTTTGTTTAGTATCCTGTTGAAATGTCGGACTAAATCGGACTAAAACGTTGTTATAGATCGCTTTATAATCATGTCCATACGAATGCTTTGAAATGCTGTGGGATATTCCGTGTTCTGAACGAGTACATAACGGGACATGGATTACGGTGGGACCGTTGTATCGATTTCAAGAACGAACTGGGCGCCTGGAGACACGGAGTGAGTGGATAGAGGCATTTGCAATGTGTTCCCGCTATACTCTCAACTCTGGCGGTCGTGGGTGATTTAGATATGGATCACATGCGTAAATTGATGGGGTAACATCGGAGCAAAACTACTCAAATTTGAGGATTTACTTCTAGCCACAATCTGACCCACGCCTGGGAAAGCAGTGGATGACCCACGCCTGGGAAAGCAGTGGATGATCCACGCCTGGGAAAGCAGTGGATGCGTAATCCGTTCACCAGCACTGAAGAGACTCACAGTTTGTCACCGGTTCTTAAGGATTGGAGCTGTCCTGTGACCAAGGCCTGCGCGCTCGTTTTAATGAGATGCGGTTGTCCTCATTCTGGCTGTTCAGCAACTCTGCAAGATGGGAGAAACTCCCCAAATACAGGTGTGCCAAGTTTTTAGCATCACACATAAGAATTACTCAAGGCTCTAATCTCACCCAAAGGTGCTTCAACAAAGTACTGAGTAAATGGTCTGAATACTTATTCAGTTTTTTATTTTCAATCAATTTACAAAAAAAAATCTAAAAACCTGTTTTTGCTTTGTCATTGTGCGGTATTGTGTGTAGTTTGATGAGGGAAAAAACGATGTTATACATTTTAGAATAAGGCTGTAACGTAACAACATGTGGGAAAAGTCAAGAGGTCTGAATGCTCTCCAAAGGCACTATAGATGATTCATTTCTTTGACGCAAAGAGTTGCCTCGGGACTGCAGGTGTTCCGTGTTCTGAACGAGTAGGCCTACATTTTTATTTTATTTATTTATTTCACCTGTATTTAACCAGGTAGGCAAGTTGAGAACAAATTCTCATTTACAATTGCGACCTGGCCAAGATAAAGCAAAGCAGTTCGACACATACAACGACACAGAGTTACACATGGAGTAAAACAAACATACAGTCAATAATACAGTATAAACAAGTCTATTGAGCAAATGAGGTGAGATAAGGGAGGTAAAGGCAAAAAAAGGCCATGGTGGCAAAGTAAATACAATATAGTAAGTAAAACCCTGGAATGGTAGATTTGCAGTGGAAGAATGTGCAAAGTAGAAATAGAAATAATGGGGTGCAAAGGAGCAAAATAAATAACTACAGTAGGGAAAGAGGTAGTTGTTTGGGCTAAATTATAGGTGGGCTATGTACAGGTGCAGTAATATGTGAGCTGCTTCTGACAGTTGGTGCTTAAAGCTAGTGAGGGAGATAAGTGTTTCCAGTTTCAGAGATTTTTGTAGTTCGTTCCAGTCATTGGCAGCAGAGAACTGGAAGGAGAGGAACATGGATTACGGTGGGACCGTTTGTATCGATTTCAAGAAAAAGATGGGCGCCTGGAAAGACCAGTGAGTGGATAGAGGCATTTGCGATTTCAAATGTCAGTCAATCTCATCTGTTTTAATTGCAAACTAATTTGATGTGCGGGCTCTGTCTAAAACCTTCATGTGATTCAATATAATCTGCTATATCCTGGATTCTGTGTAACAGTGTCATTGGAAAGTAGGATTTCACTGATCTTTGTAGCAGCAGTTGGGCCTTAAACCTCTAGGGCAAGCATCGACGACTGAGGGCCGACTTTTAAACTATGGTTAAAGGAGCTTGGCATTTGGAAATGTTATGAGAAAGTATGAATCTTTCAGTAAACTTTCCTTGTCTGTGAAATTATTGTGCAACATTTTTGTTTGGCTGGTCTTACATATCACACAGACCGGTTTTGGCAGGCAGCTGTTATTTTAAACAAATCCAGGCAGAAAGAAAGAGAGCTTGCAGGTTGTATAGAAGGGCTATCTTGTGTGTGTGTGTTTGATTAACTTGGTCTCAAAGCATTTTGTGTTATTCTGTACAAAAGTCTGTATATAAATCCAAGACATGCCATTATGTTTCGTATGGTAGCATTCATTTGTGAATGTCCATATAATATGTTACAAATTATCATTTCTATTATATGTTACAAATTTGCAAAACATTTGCTATGTTCCAATTTCTCAAATTGTACAATATGTTACAAATTGGCTAAACTTACAAATTCTAGCTAGGTGGCTAATGTTAATTAGCTGGCTAACATTAGATAGGCTAGGTGTTAGGGTTAGGGGTTAGGGTTAAGTTTAAGGGTTGAGTTAAAGGGTTAGAGCTAGGGCAAGGGTTAGCTAACAGGGTTAGGGATAGGGGAAGGGTTAGCTAAAAGGGTTAAGGTTAGGGTTAGGAGAAGGGTTAGCTAACATGCTAAGTAGATGCAAAGTAGCTAAAAAGTAGTAAGTAGTTGAACATTTGCTAATTATCTAAAATGCTAAAGTTGCCCTTGATGAGATTCAAACTCACAACATTTAGGTTGCTAGATGGTCGCGTTATGCGCCCACCCATCCACCCCGACTAACCACCCTACTTTTGTTTTTGTCCTAAGAAGCCATCTGTCTTATGTAACCATACCAAATGTAACATACCATACTAATTTGAGTGTCCTGGATTTACAATTCCTATGTCACGTCTAGTCTATGAGAACAGGCTGGTTTGGTGTACAGTAACTATACTTAGACATGGTAATACAATTTCTTTACTGCCGCATGCATAGTTCAGTGCATTGAACAAGTAGGCCCATGGCAAGTATTTATCTGAGTCAAGTATATACAGTATTCCAGTCAAATATGCAGCAGACCATGAAAAAAAACTGATCGTATTGAAGACTCTCAGGTTTCAGGTATGACACAGATGCAAACAGTGTCGAAGTAACACAAGTGTATTTCTAATACAGGGGCAGGCAAACGACAGGTCAAGGGCAGGCAGAGGTCAGTAATAAAGAAAGGGTACAACAGGTCCAGAACGGCAGGCAGTCTCAGGGTCAGGGCAGGCAGGGGTCAATAATCCAGAGAGGTATGGCAAGATATAGAGCGGCAGGCAGGCTCAGGGTCAGGGCAGGCAGAAAGGTCAAAACCGGGAAAGACTAGAAAACAGGAACAAGAACAGACAGGCGCAAGGGGACAAACACTGGTAGGTTTCACGAAACAAAACGAACTGGCAACAGACAAACAGAGAACACAGGTATAAATACACTGGGGATAATGGGGAAGATGGGCCACACCTAGAAGGGGGTGGAGACAAGCACAAAGGCAGGTGATACAGATCAGGGTGTGACACAAAACAAATATGCTGCAGACAGACCGGCTCGTTTGAGAAAGGCTGGTATAGGCTATGGATCATTTTATTGAGACCACACTCGGCACTCTTGATATTGTGTGCCTAGCAGAGAATCAGGGACACACATCGGGCACACAATAAATGAATTCTCAAACCCTGAGCAATATGACATTTCATTGATTACAAATGACATGACCCTCGCCTGGATTACATTTCAAAAGTACTAAACCCTCCCCCTGACTGAAATAGATATATCATGAGCCTCACCCATTTTCCTCTGGGTAACTATTGTGTACATTTCGACCTCTCCCGAATAATGTTTAATGACACTCTTCTAGTCTGGATATCAGCTGATTTTGTGTTCTTTGTGAGCAGAGGAAGCAAAGTTATAAGAGGCTTGCAGGAAACACAAATAGGTGACCTTCATCTGCTACAGAGTTATAAACATCAGCTGTGTACAGAGTTATAAAACAGTAGTAAAGCAATCACAGCAGTCAAAGTACATCCAACAGTAGCCATAAACTAATAAACTCCTTGTACCTGGACCTTAAGTAACTTCTCTGGCATCAAACACTATCAACAAAAATAAGAACACTTACCCCACAGTTTGGGAACCACTGCCTAAACTAAATATTAACTTTAGTCATCTTAAATTTTTTCCATTACAGTCATTAATTCCATTTTAATCTCAATTCAAAGGTTATTGTATGAAATAATGTTCTGAAACATGTCAAATGGACAACATGTCAAATGGACTCTAATGGCAGCTAGAGGGTGAAATATATGTTGGACATGTTCAAGCACGTTACAGAAAGGAGACCAACCAACCTGTGAATATCAGGTGATTTGCCCCTAAGACATTTCACAGGATGAACACATTAGAAGTATAGACAAACTTATTAAAAACAGTGTTTTTCATGACTTGTTTTATTCCTTACATAGTAAGGTACACCGTCTTCAGCGTATAAGCATTGCTGTCTGATCAAATGAATATGCTGTGGATTAGATATCATATCTCTATGATGTGGTATAGGCTTACTGATAAATGGGACCTGACTATGTCGTGATCCTGTGGATTTTGTTGACCACAAGCTCTGGTATTCCCCTCCAGTTGTTCAAACAACCTCTGTGCTGTCACATTGCATTAGCTATACTAGAGTGCTCTGCATGGAAGGTTCAATGGAAACACAGCAAGCAGCACTTCATGGGATGTCTTTGTCCAATAAACCACAGACATAGATGATAATGTGTAGTGGTACCCCAGAGTCATCTGGTCTCCAAATGTAGAGAATGAGTAAACAACACTAGCTGCACCCCTCTGGCGGCACCTCGTCATTCAGTGCAATTTGAATGAGGATAGACAGTGAAGCTACCACCACAGAAACTTCAACTCAACAACCCCCCAGTAAATCAGGGGTCTTTGGATGCTGCTAATATTCTCAACTCGGAAGCATTCAAAAACATTCCTGTGGGAAATTATGGGTTACACTACACACATCAAAAGGAAAATAAAAGGAATTGGGCCACCCCATGCCATTGCCATTTACACTGAAGGGAAACAAACTGCTTAAATAGCTAGGGAAGGGAGCAGAAGGGTGATTAGGGAAGTTGGATCCGCAGGTGGGTGGTGAGTTGAAAGGAGAGGGGTCAGAAACAACAAAGCGATAAATTACCATTTTAAAAGCTTCTTTGAAAACAAAAATAAATCATATAAGACTCAACAACCCTGAAGCAACTATCAGCAGATTCAAAATAATAAATAAAAAAAGAGAACACCCAAAAATACATTTTTAGATACTTTTAAAACATTCACGTGGAAAAAAAAGCAACAGGAATGGATGTTTTCCCAAAGAATTCTAATTAACATTTTGAGACAAAATAGCACCCCTTTTACACAAATGACAACACACATCGCTCAATTTACAGAACATTGGGTTCAGGTACAGAGTCAATGTGCAGGGTCACCGGTTAGTCGAGGTAATTGAGGTAATATGTACATGTAGGTAGAGTTAAAGTGACTATGCATAGATAATAACCAGAGAGTAGCAGCAGCATAAAAGGGGTGGGGGGCAATGCAAAAAGTCTGGGTAGCCATATGATTAGCTATTCAAGTCTTATGGCTTGGGGGTAGAAGCTGTTGAGAAGTCTTTTGGACCTAGACTTGGCACTCCGATACCGCTTGCCGTGCGGTAGCGGAGTGAACAGTCTATGACTAGAGTGGCTGGTGTCTTTGATCGTTTTTAGGGCCTACCTCTGACACTACCTGGTATAGAGGTCCTGGATGGCAGGAAGCTTTGCCCCAGTGATGTACTGGGCCGTATGCACTACCCTCTCTAGTGCCTTGCGGTTGGATGTTGAACAGTTGCCATACCAGGCAGTGATGCAACCAGTCAGGATGCTCTTGATGGTGCAGCTATAGAACTTTGAGGATATGAGGACCCATGCCAAATCTTTTCAGTATCCTGAGGGGGAATAGGTTTTGCCGTGCCCTCTTCACGACTGTCTTAGTGTGCTTGGACCATGATAGTTTGTTGGTGATGTGGACACCAAGAAACTTGCTCTACTACATCCCTGTCAATGAGAATGGGGGCGTGCTCGGTCCTCCTTTTCCTGTAGTCCACAATCATCTGCTTTTGTCTGTATCGCGTTGAGGGAGATGTTGTTGTCCTTGCTCCACACGGCCAGGTCTCTGACCTCCACCCTATAGGCTGCCTCATCGTTGTCGGTGATCAGGAAACTTAATGATGGTGTTGGGGTCGTGCCTGGCCGTGCAGTCATAAGTAAACAGGGACTTACAGGAGGGGACTGAGCACGCACCCCTGAGGGGCCCTGTGTTGAGGATCAGCATGGTGGATGTGTTGTTACCTACCCTTACCACCTGGAGGCAGCCCGTCAGGAAGTCCAGGATCCAGTTGCAGAGGGAGGTGTTTAGTCCCAGGGTCCTTAGATTATTGATGAGTTTTGAGGGCACTATGGTGTTGAATGCTGAGCTGTAGTCAATGAATAGCATTCTTACATAGGTGTTCCTTTTGTCCAGGTGGGAAAGGGCAGTGTGGAGTGCAATAGAGACTGCATCATCTGTGAATCTGTTGGGGCGGTATGCAAATTGAAGTGGGTCTAGGGTTTCTCGGATAATGGTGCTGATGTGGGCCATGACAGGCATTTCAAAGCACTTCACGGCTGCAGACGTGAGTGCTACGGGTTGGTAGTCATTAAGGCAGGTTACCTTAGTGTTCTTGGGCACAGGGACCACAGTGGTCTGCTTGAAACATGTTAGTATTACAGACTCACACAGGGAGAGTAGGAAAATGTCAGTGAAAACACTTGCCAGTTGGTCAGTGCATGCTCAGAATACACATCCTGGTAATTTGTCTGGCCATGCGTCCTTGTGAACGTTGACCTGTTTAAAGGTCTTACTCACATCGGCTATGGAGAGCGAGATCACACAGTCGTCCGGAACAGATGACGCTCTCGTGCATGTTTTAATGTTACTTGCCTCGAAGCGAGCATAGAAGTAATTTAGCTTGTCTGGTAGGCTCGTGCCACTGGGAACCTCACGTCTGTGCTTCTCTTTTAAGTCTGTAATAGATGGCAAGCCCTGCCACATCCGATGAGTGTCGGAGCCGGTGTAGTACGATTTGATCTTAGTCCTGTATTGACTCTTTTTTTTCAATTTTTTTCACCTTTATTTAACCAGGTAGGCTAGTTGAGAACAAGTTCTCATTTGCAACTGTGACCTGGCCAAGATAAAGCATAGCAATTCGACACATACAACAACACAGAGTTACACATGGAATAAACAAAACATAGTCAATAATACAGTAGAACAAAAGAAAACAAAAAGTCTATATACAGTGAGTGCAAATGAGGTGTATAGTGTTGAGTCATCCGCATACATAGACACTCTGGCTTTACTCAAAGTCAGAGGCATGTCGTTAGTAAAAATTGAAAAAAGCAAGGGGCCTAAACAGCTACCCTGGGGAATTCCTGATTCTAACTGGATTAATTTAAGAGGCTTCCATTAAAGAACAACCTCTGTGTTCTGTTAGACAAGTAACTCTTCATCCACATTATAGCAGGGGGTGTAAAGTCATAACATTTCAGTTTTGTCAAAAGCTGCACTGAAATCTAACAAGGCACTCCCCACAATCATTTTATCATCAATTTCTCTCAGCCAATCATGTACTTACAGTCACTGTGGGGATGACATCATTTATGCACTTATTGGTGAAGCAAGTGACTGATGTGGTGTACTCCTCAATGCCATCGGAAGAATCCCGGAACATATTCCAGTCTGCTAGCAAAACAGTCCTGTAGCTTAGCATCTGCTTCATCTGACCACTTTTTTATTGACTGAGTCACTGGTGCTTCCTGCATTAGTTGTTGCTTGTAAGCAGGAATCAGGAGGAAAGAATTATGGTCAGATTTGCCAAATGGAGGGCGAGTGAGAGCTTTGTACGTGTCTTTGTATGTGTGAGGAGTAAAGGTGGTCTAGAGTTTTTTCCCCTCTGTTTGCACATTTAACATGCTGGTAGAAATTAGGTAAAAAGGATTTAAGTTTCCCTGCATTAATGTCCCCGGCCACTAGGAGCACCGCCTCTGGATGAGCGTTTTCCTTCCTTCTTTTGCTTATGGCCGTATACAGCTCATTGAGTGCGGTCTTAGTGCCTGCATCGGTTTGTGGTGGTAAATAGACAGCTACGAAGAATATAGATGAAAACTCTCTTGGTAAATAGTGTGGTCTACAGCTTATCATCACCCTCTACCTCGGGCGAGCAAAACCTTGAGACTTTGTTAGATATCATGCACCAGATCTTGTTTACATACAGTATATACATAGACCGTCACCCCTTGTCTTACCAGAGGCTGCTGTTCTATCCTGCTGATACAGTGTATAACCCGCCACCTGTATGTCATTCATGTCGTTGTTCAAGCCACGACTCTGTGAAACATAAAATATTACAGTTTTTAATGTCCCGTTGGTAGGATATACAGTTGAAGTCGGAAGTTTACATGCACCTTAGCCAACTACATTTAAACTCAGTTTTTCACAATTCCTGACATTTAAACCTAGTAAAAATTCCCTGTCTTGGGTTAGTTAGGATCAACACTTTATTTTAAGAATGTGAAATGTCAGAATAATAGTAGAGAGAATTATTTATTTCAGCTTTTATTTATTTCATCACATTCCCAGTGGGTCAGAAGTTTACATACAATCAATTAGTTTTTGTTAGCATTCCCTTTCAATTGTTTAACTTGGGTCAAACGTTTCAGGTAGCCTTCCACAAGTTTCCCACAATAAGTTGGGTGAATTTTGGCCCATTCCTCCTGACAGAGCTGGTGTAACTGAATCAGGTTTGTAGGCCTCCTTGCTCGCACACACTTTTTCAGTTCTGCCCACAATTTTTTTATGGAATTGGGGTCAGGGCTTTGTGTTGGCCACTCCAGTACCTTGACTTTGTTGTCCTTAAGCCATTTTTCCACAACGTTGGAAGTATGCTTGGGGTCATTGTCCATTTGGAAGACCCATTTGCGACCAAGCTTTAACTTCCTGACTGATGTCTTGAGATGTTGCTTCAATATATCCACATAATTTCCTTTGCTAATGATGCCATCTATTTTTGTGAAGTGCACCAGTCCCTCCTGCAGCAAAGCACCCCCACAACATGATGCTGCCACCCCCATGCTTCATGGTTGGGATGGTGTTCTTCGGCTTGCAAGCATCCCCCCTTTTCCTCCAAACATAACGATGGTCATTATGGCCAAACAGTTCTATGTGTGTTTCATCAGACCAGAGTACCTTTCTCTAAAAAGTACAATCTTTGTCCCCATGTGCAGTTGCAAACCGTAGTCTGGCTTTTTTATGGCGATTTTGGAGCAGTGGCTTCTTCTTTGCTGAGCGGCTTTTCAGGTTAGGGCGATAGGGGACTCGTTTTACTGTGGATATAGATACTTTTGTACCTGTTTCCTCCAGCATTTTCACAAGGTCCTCACAAGCACTGAGTTTGAAGGTAGGCCTTGAAATACATCCACAGTTACACCTCCAATTGACTCAAATTATGTCAATCAGAAGCTTGTAAAGCCATGACATTCTTTGGATTTTTCCAAGCTGTTTAAAGGCACAGTCAGTCAACCTAGTGTATGTAAACTTCTGACCCACTGGAATTGTGATACAGTGAGTTATAAGTTAAATAATCTGTCTATAAACAATTGTTGGAAAAATGACTTGTGTCATGCACAGACTAGATGTCCTAACCAATTTGCCAAAACTATAGTTTGTTAACAAGAAATTTGTGGAGTGGTTGAAAAACAAGTTTTAATGACTCTAACCTAAGTGTATGCAAACTTCTGACTTCAACTGTATATATCTTGTGTAAATTCATCCGGTGTATATACGTATAGATTGCATTTGGATTACTGTTACAGTGCAATTTGGTATTCGTTCCAACATTTCTTGATACATTTTTTGTTGTTGTATTTTTTGTGTACGTGTTTGACATTTTACTGCATTGTTGGGAGCTAGTAAGATAAGCATTTTGCTGCACCCGCTATAACATCTGTTAAACCGTGTATGATTTGTCTATGGACAAAGAATGATTGCAATCCACACTTTGGTTTTGATAAACTAACCACTAACTCTTAGCAACATTAGCATTGTGCCAACAATTCCTGAAATCGGTAAACTATCACTTATAGTTATGTCGGCTCAGGAATTAGGTTCTTACGAGTGGTTGTCTGTTCCTTGTTATTATCATAAGACGTGCAACATTCTGTGAGCTGTCCAATCAAACTGATATGAACATGAAGAGTCCCTGTCAATATCACTGCAAAGAAATCTTAGATCCCTTTGAAAATAAAGTTCTGAGTTACGTGTTTCGAAATCCTATGTCCTTGTTTATAAAAGTGATACATTTTTATGGGCTGTACACGTACTGTTTGTTAGTGTAAGTGGGCTCCGTGTCCAAATCTATGTTTATCAGTGCAACCAGACCGGTTATGAGATGACTGTGCATCCTTTCCTGGAAGTGTACTGTTGAGATTCAGTTTGATATCTTGTTGCACTTGGAGCCATAATTGACTTGTTTTCTTCATTCTGTAGTTCAATAAAGGACCATTTGGAGAGATTCAGTAAATATGAAGCATTAGAGCTAAACCTACAGTAAATAAGACAAATCTCTTCTAACTTCAATGGTCCAGTGAAATTCACAAACATACATTTTTCATAATTTTGTTTTAAGCCTTCCCCAAACCATAGACCTAACCTTAACCTCTAAATGTCATTCGGAGAGCAGGGTTCTACTAAGCTAACATATGGAATTGTTTTAAAGATCGTCATACCATGGATTTTATTTGGAATTTTAGGACTCCTTTAGGTATCAAAAGCAATTATTTATAGCTCATAGAAAGGCATTGACTAACGAATTTGTAAATGGCAAAAAAACATCTCACAAGGAATTAGGTTTCAAAGTGTCTGTCCTATTGTCACGCCCTGACGTTAGATAGCCGTTTTATTTCTCTATTTGGTTCAGGTCAGGGTGTGATGTGGGGTGGGCATTCTATGTTCTATTTTCTATGTTTTGTATTTCTTTGTTTTGGCCGGGTGTGGTTCTCAATCAGGGACAGCTGTCTATCATTGTCTCTGATTGGGAACCATACTGAGGCAGCCCTTTTTCCCACCTGTCTTTGTGGGTAGTTAACTTTGTTTGTGGCACTTAGCCCTGTAAGCTTCACGGTTGTGCAGTTTGTTTCTTGTTTTGTTGGAGACATTCCAAATAAAAGGAAAATGTACCCTCACCACGCTGCACCTTGGTCTTCTTCCAGCAACGACCATGACACCTATATCTAGGATATATAAGAAAGCTCAGGAAATATATATATATATATTTCTACACATATTTAACCCCTTATTTTTGTTGGGACAAAACTACCTCCGTACTTCCATTAATTTGTATGGGTTACCTTCAGGGTTACCTCCCGTGACACTTGTGGTAGAGCAAAACTAATACCATCGTGTTCATGAGAGTCATCTTTCCATCGAGTGGTCATATTCATTTGTAGGCCAAACAGTTCGGCCGCTACAGGGGTTTTCGTGAGAAGACCGATATTCAGGATGTCTCACAGTGGGACAAACACTTCTGTAGCTTGCCCACCTTCCACCGCAGATGCAGAAGGCCTTATGGCGGCTACAGGGTGTACGTGTGTAGATTTACCCGCCTGCATGTTCGTGGGTGGAGTGTTTTTTTGTTGTTGCCGGCAGCGGAGTCTTTTCGTTGCGTTACACCCTGAGAGGAAGTCTGCCTTGGAGGGAAGCTGGCAGAAGTGGTTGATGAGTTAGAATTAAGCAGCGCGTCCAGTAAACTTGGTGAAGACCAATGTTCTGAATCTGTCGTGCGAGGGTAAAAACCAAAACGTCCACTGGGGTCCTGAGGACTGAGTTTGGGAAACCCTGGGCTACACAGTTGTTACAGTACACATTTGATAGACTTCATGTTCCTGTTCAATACTAATGGAAACGCTAATTTTATACAAAGGTTCTTCTGGCCTTGATGACACCAAGTGGTTGGCGCCAAACTTCAGAACAGGGCTACCACACACAAAGCTATCGTAGACAACCCTGATGCTACGCTCGAAGACAGGAATAAGTACAAAAAGGCCTGCTATAACCTCCACAGTGTAATCAAATGAGCAAAAGGACAATATAGGAATAATATTACACAGGCTCCGATGCATGTGGCAGCGGGCATCTGCCTCTACCAGACGAACATAGCGCATTTTATGCACGCTTTGACAACAACATCGAGCCGGTTGTGAGGGCCGTCACCCACCCAGAGGATTGGGTGATCTCGCTCTCACAACATGCTATTCCAGGGCACGTTCTCAGAGCATGCACAGAACAGCTGGCAGGCATATTCACGGTCATTTTCAATCTCTCATGGTGGTTGATGGTTGATGGAGTTGCAAGGGTGTGCCTGGACGGTGCGTTGGGTGTCATTTGCAGATAGAAATGTGTTCAACGTCCACTGAAGTAGCTAGCAAGTTAACTAGATATCTACACTAGTTGCCTTGGTAACCAAAGACATAGACTTGCTAGTTAGCTAAACAAACCATCAGTCCTAGCTTGCTATAATGAACATTTAATACAATACTGCAATAATGTTTTCAATTGGACTTTTGCTTTCAAAAGCAGCTCAAACATAGAACATGTAAGAATGAACTATAGCCATTGAATGATATACCATGCATTATAGGGAAATAATGCACACTCTAGAGTGACCTTCAAGCCAATCAGAAATGAGTATTCAACAATGCCATTGTCTAAATTAGATAATGAAGTGGGTGGTTCGAGCCCTGAATTTGGATTTGGCTGACAGCCGTGGTATATCAGACCTTTTTTCAGATTGGAGTGCAGTTGTGAGTCGCCTTTTGATTTGTACCCACCTCCTAAGGATGAGGAGTCTCTTCAGCTTTGGCTCAAAACATTGAACTTGAAGAAACCACCAAACCGTGTGTGTGTTCCTGTCACTTCTTGGACAAGAGGCCGACTGAAGAGCATCCTTTCACTGAGAAGTAGTTGGGCTATTTTGCTCCAGTACAGACCAGAAGGTGACGTCTCATCATGACATCAACAAATACAGGCCATGTAGCTGTTAGCTAGCTGCTGCTCGCTAGCTATTGTCACAGATGGGGTGTTCCAAATCAGGCAGAAATTTCCTAGCTTAGCTATGTTAGTAGTAGGTAGCCACTCCTAAGTCCTAACATATTGTAACTAGCTACATACTGTACTCACTTAGCTAGCTAGCTTGGGGGCAGCCCATCTGAGACAGTGTGCTCACTAACTAGCCTAGCTAGTTAGTCCCTACATTATTAGCTATCCAACAACTAATGTCTGAAAATGTCTCCCCCATGCCATGACTACATTGCTGGCATGCCACTGGTGATGCTCATGAAATGTCTAACTAGCTAAATTATTAAATGTTCAAGTGTTTTTTTACCTAACCATGACCAGTAGGCTGTCTGTGTATTCTTGTTTTGTTAAACTTGTGGTCTCTCTTATATTTGCTTGACAGATGAAGACAACTGTGATGATGCAGAGTCTGATCTGAGTGTGCCAATGCCACCGCAGCATAAAGATGTTGATACTCAATGGAGGTTCCAGCACTGACTGATCACAGCTACGTGTCAAGAGAACCAGTTAACAAGCCCACCTGCCACAAACAAACCCAATGTGGTAGTGCACAGCCATTGACCCATACCATCCTGAAGAATGACACTAGCTCAGTGTTGTATACTGGCCTTCTTAGTGTTTTCCTTGACCGTGTAGAATAAATTCTATATGGCTAGCTTAAAAATGCATATCACTGATCAAATACTGATAACCTTTATGAAGCTGAAGCTGAATCTTCTCCAGGGTGATCTTGCTGAAGGCTTTGCTGTGTCCCAGGGAGTAGTGAGCAGAATCTTTTCCTACTGGATTGACACAATGGAGGAGCACATGAGGATCTATATTCCATGACTGCCGAGGGAGACAATCCAGAACACAATGCCTCAGTGCTTCAAAGAGAAGTTCCACAACACTACATGCATCATTGACTGCTCTGAAACCACTCTTCAGAAAGCACACAATATCGATTCCAGAGGGGAGTCAATCAGCCACTATTATTCCAGCAATACTATCAAGTATTTGGTTGTCATTGCTCCATGTGGACTCATTATGTTCATTTCTCCTGCATATGGAGGCAGATGCAGTGACAAGTTCATCACCCAAAACTCTGGCTTCCTGGAATACCATAGGCCTGGCAATGAAGTAATGACAGACTGGGGCTTCACCATCTGAGAACTGCTGTATGAGAGGAAGGTAAACCTTGCCATACCAGCCTTCACTCAGAAAGGAGGCCAGCTGTCTGATGAGAATGTCACAAGCACAAGAAGGATAGCTAATGTGCGTATACATGTTGAGAGAGTTATCAAACTACACAAGGTGTTCAAAAATCCTCTCCCAGACTGTTCCCATCAACCTGACACACAAAATGGACAACATCCTTAGAATCTGTGCAGCACTTGTTGACATGCAGGTTGAAATCATTCATGAGAAAGCCGAGTGAGCAGTGAGAATGTTCATACATCCTAAATGTGACTTTATACACTATAATGTATGTGTGCGTATGAATGTATATATATATATATATATATATATATATATATATATATATATAGTTTCCTGTTTATTCCGAATCATTTGAATGTTTCTACATTTGAAATATACTGTAACTTTGCCTGTTCCTGATAATTACAGGAATCCACTAGGTGCCACTATCATGCCTTCTTAAATCTATTTTAAATACATTTTCTTCAAAATCAAAATATCTAACGGACCAAGAGGGAAGACAACTGTTTATCAAGTGCCACACAGTTT
Organism: Oncorhynchus nerka; assembly: GCF_034236695.1. Classification (NCBI taxonomy): domain Eukaryota; kingdom Metazoa; phylum Chordata; class Actinopteri; order Salmoniformes; family Salmonidae; genus Oncorhynchus; species Oncorhynchus nerka. The sequence continues at coordinate 36,292,655 of NC_088419.1, read as the reverse complement.
TGTTCATTTGTGGTCTTGAAAACCAAATCCCGAATCAAACCTGAAAACACATTTGAAACCTTTAGACATGCCTCCTCGTCCTTCATTTCAAAATGTTAAGAATCAAAGAAAATGTCAACAAGTGGAATTTCATCGTGTTTTTCTTCACGCCATAATTTGCCACGAGCAAGAGGAGTTACTGTATGCTTAGATAAATTCATAGTGCCATATGAGAAGAAAGAGATATACAAGGTACAATAAAAAATATTCATACATCATAAGGAGTTATCCTTAGGCCTTAAATAAACATGTACTGTATGAAAAGAGCTGTACGAGGCAAGACATAAAAAACACCATGAAGAATTATGCAAATATAATCAGGTAAATGTGCATATATGAAGAGAACTGTACAATACAACAACAAAAAAACACGGAGTTATACTTAGATACGGTAGAGCTAACAGAGTGAGCTTTAGAACACAAAATAACACAAAATAAGAACTATTTAAAAACAAAGTATTAGGCCCCGAGCCTAGATACCACACAAAATAACATATTTGGAGCACAGACTTAGTATATCTGTGAAATAAAATGTCTTCAGTTTAGGGATAACATCAGCACAGAACTTCACATCAAAAGGCACATCAATAACAACCTGCTCGGGATGGAGCCCAGACAGCAGTTTGTGTCTCTCCAGTCCTGTGCAGAACATGCCCATTTGCGGCCGGCATGTAGTACCCACGGGCGCCATTCGGTTGCAGCTGAGGAACCCCATCCACCAGCTTCACATCGTGAGTTTGCTAGAGAACAGTTCAGTCAGAGATTCACACTTCTTACTCAGAACAGGACATTTGATTTCTAGAAGTTCTTGAGAGTTTAACATTATCTGGGCTTGCAGAAAGCCATGGCTCCTTGACACTCACTACTGTGCCTCTACTCTCTAGACTAATGTGTAGGCCACCTGCTTGTTCTACTTGCCATATGTGCTTGCTGCGTTCCCATGGAACCTGGGGAAGAGATGCTGCCGCACAAAGTTGTCTGGATTTGTTGAGGTGTGCACAGGAACCTTCTTTGCTGAGCTAGCAGTTATCCAAAGTTTACGTCCTTCATACCACGCATAGGAGGCACTCTGTGCTTTAGTGACCTCCTCCAAGCTGGCACATTTCCACTCCTCCAGCTTAACATAAACGTCCTAAAATGACAAGCATTTCTGACACTGCATGTTGATGCCGTGTTCAGTGCCTTAGACCGCTGTGCCACTCGGGAGCCCTAAAACGGACTACCATTCAAATTGGAGTTAATGACAATGCTATACATAAAAGACTATAAATCACAACTTAAAGCAACCACTAAGACGAACTGTCAATAGACAAACAGAGAACACGGGTATAAATACACAGGGGATAATAGGGCAGATGGGCGACACCTGGAGGGGGGTGGAGACAATCACAAAGACAGGTGAAACAGATCAGGGTGTGACTGTACCCCCCCCTCTATGGGCGCCACTTGGCGTCTCACCTGGACGCATACCTGGTTGACCGGGGTGTTGGTGGTGGAAGTCGGCGCTGAGGGCTGGATCCAGGATTTCTCTAGCGGGGACCCAGCAGCTCTCCCCCGGGCCATAACCCTCCCAGTCAACCAGGAGGGGTGGGCCTGGAAACAAGACAAAGGGCTGTAACACACGGGCTTAATCCTAGACACATTGAAAGTATGGTGAATAAAGAGGGTACGGGGTAACAAAAGACAAACAGCAGTGGGGCTAATGACTCTAGAAATGGGAAACGGACCGATGAAATGGGGGGAAAATTTACGGGACTCCACCTAGAAGGGCAGGTCGCGGGTGGAGAGCCATACCCTCTGCCTGAGCCAATAGCGTGGAGCAGGGGTCCGATGGCAATCTGCTTGTCATCTATACCTGGTAGTGGTCTTCAGCAGAGTGGCCTGGGCTCTCTTCCAGGTATGGCAACAGTGGGGGATGAACATCTGGGCAGAGGGATTGCTGACTTCTTCCTCTTGCTCTGGGAAGAGCGGAGGCTGGTATCCCAAGGAACACTCGAAGTGCAAAAGACCCGTGGCAGAGCAAGGGAGGGTGTTGCGAGCATACTCAACCCATACCCGTTGTTGACTCCAGGTGGGAGGGTTGGCGAAGTCTAGGCAGCATCTCTCGTCTCCAAGTTCTGGTTGGCTCGCTCTGACTGGTCATTGGACTGGGGGTGGAATCCAGAGGACAGGCTGGCCAACGACCCAATGAGCGTGTAGAATGCCTTCCAGAAAAGTGACGAGAACTGCGGACCCCGGTCGGAGACCATTAGTATACTACCTGTGGTGTCAAAGGTTGTTGAAAAGTGTGTAGCAGAACAACTGATTGCCCACCTCAACAACAGCCCCTTCACATTACACTCCATGCAGTTTGGCTTCAGAGCGAAACACTCCACAGAAACGGCCAACTGCTTTCTTCTGGAAAATGTGAAGTCCAAGATGGACAAAGGGGGTGCTGTTGGGGCTGTGTTTCTGGACCTAAGGAAGGCTTTTGATACTGTTAACCATGAGATTCTCATCACAAAATTGTCCAAGTTCAACTTTTCCCCTGATGCCTTGAGATGGATGAAATCATACCTTGAAGGCAGAACTCAGTGTGTCAGAGTGAGCAATGAGCTGTCGCCCACTCGTAGCTATGATGTGGGCGTGCCCCAAGGGTCAATACTGGGGCCCCTCCTGTTCAGCCTCTACATTAATGATCTGCCTTCTGTCTGTACTGGGTCTGAAGTTCAAATGTATGCAGATGATACAGTGATATATGTGCATGCAAAGAGCAAACAACAAGCTGCACAAGAACTCACTACTGTAATGGTCCAGGTTACAAAGTGGCTCAGTGACTCGTGTTTGCATCTCAATGTGAAAAAAACTGTTTGTATGTTCTTCACAAAGAGGGCAACATATGCTACTGAGCCAGATGTCTATGTGTCAGGGGAGAAGCTCCAGGTGGTATCCGATTTTAAGTACCTTGGCATCATACTTGATTCCAACCTCTCTTTTAAAAAGCATGTGAAAAAGTTCATTCAAATCACTAAATTCAATCTAGCTAATTTCCGATTTATACGAAATTGTTTGACTACAGAGGTAGCAAAACTGTACTTCAAATCTATGATACTCCCCCACTTAACATACTGCTTGACTAGTTGGGCCCAAGCTTGCTGTACAACATTAAAACCTATTCAGTCTGTCTACAAACAGGCTCTCAAAGTGCTTGATAGGAAGCCCAATAGCCATCATCATTGTCACATCCTTAGAAAGCATGAGCTCTTGAGTTGGGAAAATCTTGTGCAATACACCGACGCATGTCTTGTATTCAAGATCCTTAATGGCCTGGCTCCCCCTCCACTCAATATTTTTGTTAAACAGAAAACCCAGACATATGGCAGCAGATCCACAAGGTCTGCCATGAGAGGTGACTGTATAGTTCCCCTAAGGAAAAGCACCTTTAGTAAATCTGCATTCTCTGTGAGAGCTTCCCATGTCTGGAATACACTGCCATCAGACACACATAACTGCATCACATATCACACTTTCACAAAATGCTTGAAGACCTGGCTAAAGGTCAATCAGATTTGTGAACATGGTCCCTAGCTGTGTGTTGCCGCTTTCCATGTTGTCTGTTGTCTGTAGCTTGTGAGGTGTGGAAACACTTTGTTGCTTTTATGAATTTTGTCTTGCTGCTTTTTGTTCTATGTTGCTCTGTCTGTATGCTATGTCTTGCTTGTTCTATGTTGCTATGTCTTGCTTGTTCTATGGTGCTATTGTCTATATTGTAATTGTTTTTAATAACCTGCCCAGGGACTGCGGTTGAAAATTAGCCGGCTGGCTAAAACCGGCACTTTTACTGAAACGTTGATTAATGTGCACTGTCCCTGTAAAAATAAAATAAACTAAACTAAACCATGTCCACCGGGAATCTGTGGATCCAGCAGATGTGCTGCACCATAAGCTGGGCCGTCTCCTTGGCCGAGGGTAGTTTGGGGAGAGAAATGAAGTGGGTGACTTTGGAAAACCGGTCGACCACAGTCAGGATGGCCATATTTCCATCAGACAGGGGGAGACCCGTGATGAAATCCAGAGATATATGGGACCACAGACGATGAGGGACAGGCAGTGGTTGGAGAAGACCAGCTGGAGCTTGCCGAGGAGTATTGTTCTGTGTGCAGACCGTGCAGGCGCCAACAAACGCGGCAAGATCCGGAACCATAGTAGGCCACCAAGAGCGTTGTCGCACGAAAGCCAGGGTCCGACGAGAACCCGGGTGTCAAGCAAGCCTGGGGGAATGGGCCCACTCCAGGACCGCGAAGCAGAAAGTGTCAGGCACAAACATCCGGTTATCTGGGCCCCCCAAGGGTTTGGCTGGGACCGCTGCGCCTCCCGGACCTGTTTCCCTATAACCCAACTGAGTGCGGTCGCCAGACACGAGGTAGATAGGATGGTCTCGGGCTCCGGCGTAGTAACCGTGTGGTTATAGTGGTGAGACAGGGCCTCCGGCTTGACATTCTTGGACCCCGGCCGGTAAGGGAGGGAAAAGTTGAACCGGGTAAACAACAGGGCCCATCTCGCTTGCCTGGAGTTGAGGCGCTTGGTGGTTCGGAGATACTCCAGGTTTTTGTGGTCGGTCCACACAATGAACGGATGTTCCGCCCCTTCTATCCAGTGCCTCCATTCCTCCAACGCCATCTTCACCGCGTGATGCTCCCGATTCCCCACATCGTAGTTCCTCTCCGTGGCTTTGGGGCGGTGGGAGAAGAAGGCGCAGGGGTGCAGCTTAAGGTCCAGGGTACAACGTTGGGATAGGACAGCCCCCACTCCGACATCCTTAGCATCGGCCTCCACCACAAACTGATGGGACGGGTCAGGATGAACCAGGATAGGAGCAGTGGTGAAGCTGTGTTTAAGGTCCCGGAACGTACGGTCAGTGGCAGATGACCACGTGAACGGAATCTTGGTACATTTACATTTACATTTAAGTCATTTAGCAGACGCTCTTATCCAGAGCGACTTACAAATTGGTGCGTTCACCTTAAGACATCCAGTGGAACAGCCACTTTACAATAGTGCATCTAAATCTTTTAAGGGGGTGAGAAGGATTACTTTATCCTATCCTAGGTATTCCTGAAAGAGGTGGGGTTTCAGGTGTCTCCGGAAGGTGGTGATTGACTCCGCTGTCCTGGCGTTGTGAGGAGTTTGTTCCACCACTGGGGGCCAGAGCAGCGAACAGTTTTGACTGGGCTGCGCGGGAACTGTACTTCCTCAGTGGTAGGGAGGCGAGCAGGCCAGAGGTGGATGAACGCAGTGCCCTTGTTTGGGTGTAGGGCCTGATCAGAGCCTGGAGGTACTGAGGTGCCGTTCCCCTCACAGCTCCGTAGGCAAGCACCATGGTCTTGTAGCGGATGCGAGCTTCAACTGGAAGCCAGTGGAGAGAGCGGAGGAGCGGGGTGACGTGAGAGAACTTGGGAAGGTTGAACACCAGACGGGCTGCGGCGTTCTGGATGAGTTGTAGGGGTTTAATGGCACAGGCAGGGAGCCCAGCCAACAGCGAGTTGCAGTAATCCAGACGGGAGATGACAAGTGCCTGGATTAGGACCTGCGCCGCTTCCTGTGTGAGGCAGGGTTGTACTCTGCGGATGTTGTAGAGCATGAACCTACAGGAACGGGCCACCGCCTTGATGTTAGTTGAGAACAACAGGGTGTTGTCCAGGATCACGCCAAGGTTCTTAGCGCTCTGGGAGGAGGACACAATGGAGTTGTCAACCGTGATGGCGAGATCATGGAACGGGCAGTCCTTCCCCGGGAGGAAGAGCAGCTCCGTCTTGCCGAAAGGTTGGTAGAGGTGAGTGCAGACAGGGGGAAGGCCAGGGTGCTGTAACCCCAGATAAAGTGGCGATACAAGTTGGCGAAACCCCAGGAAGCATTGCAGCTGCACCCTGGACGTAGGGCCAATCCACCACCGCTCTCACCTTCTTGGGATCCATCTGGACACTCCCAGCAGAGATGATGTAGCCCAGAAAAGGAATGGTGGAGCAATAGAACTCGCACTTTACCGCCTTAACAAACAACTGGTTCTCCAGAAGGTGCTGGAGAACCTTTCGGACATGGAGCATGTGTTCTTGGGGGGAGTGGGAGAAGACGAGGATGTCATCAATGTAGACAAAGACGAACCGGTTCAGCATGTCACAGAGAACATCATTCACCAGAGCTTGGAACATTGCAGGGGCGTTGGTGAGGCCAAAAGGCCAGACCAGGTATTCGTAGTGGCCCTAGCCGTGTTGAAGGCAGTCTTCCACTCGTTCCCCTCTCGTATCCGCACGAGGTGGTAGGCGTTTTGTAGATCCAGCATGGAGAAAACAGTGGCCCCCTGGATCGGCTTGAAGGCCGGGGAAATGAGTGGTAGCGGATAATAATACTTCACAGTAATGTCATTGAGTCCCCGGTAGTCAATGCATGGGCGCAGGGTCTTGTCCTTTTTCTCCACGAAGAAGAAACATTTCCCAGAGGGAAAGGAAGAGTGACGGATATATCCTGTAGCTTGGGAGTCCCCAATGTAGGTCTCCATAGCCTTGGTCTCTTGTCCCGACAGAGAGTACAGACGTCCAAGGGACGGCTTGTTGCTAGGGAGAAGGTCAATCTCGCAGTCATAGAGGCGGTGCGGCGGAAGGGAAGTGGCCCGGGACTTGCTGAACACCTCCCGGAGGTCCTGTTACTCCGCGGGAATGGCTGAGAGGTCCGGAGCAACTTCCGAGCCCGCAGGAAGATGTCCAGGGGCAGATTGCGCCGACTTCAGACAATGGGCGTGGCAGAACAGACTCCAGCCCATGATAGCACCCGTAGACCAGTTAATTTTATTTATTTATTTTTATTTATCCGTTATTTTACCAGGTAAGTTGACTGAGAACACATTTTCATTTATTGCAACAACCTGGGGAATAGTTACAGGTAAGAGGAGGGGGATGAATGAGTCAATTGTAAACTGGGGATTATTAGGTGACCGTGATGGTTTGAGGGCCGGATTGGGAATTTAGCCAGGACACCGGGGTTAACACCACTAGTCTTACAATAAGTGCCATGGGATCTTTAATGACCTCAGAGAGTCAGGACACCCGTTTAACGTCCCATCCAAAAGACAGCACCCTACACAGGGAAGTGTCCCCAATCACTGCCCTGGGTCATTGGGATATTATTATTATTTTTTTTATAGACCAGAGGAATGAGAGGATTGTGTCGCTGGAGCCAGGAGAATGGTCTCACTGTGATTCCCTGATACACATAGTTTGATGGGATTGGTGTTATGGGTGACCTGATCAATAGAGCACCCGTCCAGCGCTCTAAGTCCCTGGACGTGCGAGCGGAATCGAATTTCCTCTCCATCCGTCGTTCCCACAATCGCCCATCGATGCAGATGGTCAAAGCGATGAGGGAGTCAAGATCTGTGGGTAAATCCTGAGCAGCAAGCTCGTCCTTAACCTCCTCCGAGACGCTGTGCAGGAACATGTCGAACAGTGCTTCCTGGTTCCACGCAGTCTCCGCAGCCAACATGCGGAAATCCAAAGCATAGTCGGCCACTCTGAGGGCATCCTGCCGGAGCTGGATTAGCTTCCAGGCAGCTTCTCTCCCGGAGAATGGGGCATCAAAAACCTTCCTCACCTCCCCCATGAACCCCTCCAAACTCATGCACATGGCCGGCTGCTGTTCTCATACGGCGGTGGCCCAGGTGAGAGCCTTCCCAGACATCAACGTGATGAGGTTGGCTATCTTGGAGTGATCTGAGGAGGGCTGAAAATACGCCCGACAGGTGCTCTCCATTAAAGCATTCCGGGGGAGGTAAACAAGGCTCCCAGGAAGGTGGAGGGCCGGTGGGGCACTGCAAACCGCCAAGTTTTAGGGGTGGTACATGTTGGCAGGCAGGCTCAGGGTCAGTGGCAGGCAGAGTGGTCAGGCAGGCGGGCTCAGAGTCAGTACAGTCAAGGGTCAAAACCAGGAGGGCGAGAAAAAGAGAGACTGGGAAAGCAGGAGCTAAGACACAAAAACACTGGTTGACTTGACAAATAAGACGAACTGGCAACAGACAAACAGAGAACACAGGTATAAATACACAGGGGATAATGGGGAAGATGGGCGACACCTGGAGGGGGGTGGAGACAATCACAAAGACAGGTGAAACAGATCAGGGTGTGACATAATGCAAACATTCAATACAATACATACACATTATATTTGGTTCTCCAATCAACAGCCAGTTTAAGATTAGCCGACTTGTGATTGTCATTGACCTTCATAAATACAGTAAATACTCGACCCATTCATCCAGAAGTAGTTTGGTCAAATTTTAATTTCAGTCCTATAAAGTGCTGATAATAAACCTTTTTTAATAAATCAATGATATAAATAGACACATAATGAATTCTTAAAATGCTAAGTCCTATTCCAAATGCATATTGTATGGGTATAACCTATCAGCGCCACAGCCAGCATTTCACTACATCTGCTAAACACATGTATGTGACCAATAAAATTTGATTCGATTTGATTTGACCCCAAAGTCTGATCTCTTCCTAGATGTATTCCAATCTCAGCTACATGTATGTTGACACTTTGATGTTGATCTGAGCTTTGCTGTTGGAAACTACAGTGTCTGACATGGAAGTCAGTAAGTGAATGTCCCCTATATTATTGAAGACACTGCACTTCAGTGTCCGGGTGTCCTTTCAACCAGTCAGTGGATGTCTGACAAATCACTTCCTGTGACCTCTTGGGCTCCTGCTGATGTCAGAGGGTTATTATTATGCGACAGCCAAAAGTCGGACACTGTAGTTTCCAACAGCAAAGCTAAGATCAACATGGCAGTGTCAACAAACATGTAGCTGCTATTGTTTCTAAAAGTTTGTCTGTATAAATATCAAAATACACTTTTCTGTATCCCCATATCACACACTCACAAACTGGAAACATAACTTGTGTACAATTCATTGGTTCTTGAGAGATCTCAAATATCACTTTTCATTTGTATCCCCTGGAACTTTAGAATCGTTCAAAGTTGATTCCTGTTTCAGTCATGTATTTGACCACATGCGCGTGGGTCATAAAATAAAAAAAAAGAATGATTGGTTGACCAATAGTGCCTCGCACAATGCAGGCAATGGCTGCATGGTGCAGTTGGTGAGAAGCAACTGCTGCGACTTGAAGACGACTTCATCAAGAACTGCATGACATTTGATCACGTAATTTCATGCTGTCGACATGTCAAGTCGGACCATTTTTATAACCATAATGCAACACACTTTGAGTGACGGTGACCAATGATGGTCAACGACTTGACGAATGTGATCCGCTCCAACGTGCCCTATGTCTTGTCCACTCCCTCCACATCGTCGTTCTGGAGCTCGATAAGTGGGCTTGGCAGAGGGAGTTTGCACCCAACTGGGAGAGACTTTTCCTGGGGGAATGTGGGGGCCTCTGGAGGCCTCTGGGCCTTACTCAGTGTCAGCTTTCTCCAGAGGAAGCGCAGCACTGATGGCCTGAGGATGATGAAGACCCAAGGGTTGATGATGGAGTTGAAGGACAGCAGGCGAAGCACAGCGAGATCGGTGGCATGGCTCTCCTTTGACCTGCCTGTAAAGTTGACATACACACGGAGCTATATGGGGGAAAAGAGAAAAGGCATCACAGTCAACAAAATCAACAAAACCATGTAATGGTCATCAATTAAGACCAAATGTTTCATTATTATTTATTACAATCCAGGTAGTCTTGGTAGTAGTAAGTAGGCTTAGGCTATAACAGGTGCAAGAAAACTACAGTAAGTAGGACGCAGCGGTCTAAGGCACTGCATCTCAGTGCTTGAGGCATCACTACAGACACCCTGGTTCGAATCCAGGCTGTATCACAACCGGCTGTGATTGGGAGTCCCAAAGGGCGGCGCACAATTGGCCCAGTGTCGTCCGGGTTTGGCTGGTGTAGGCCATCATTGTAAATAAGAATTTGTTCTTAACTGACTTGCCTAGTTAAATAAAGGTTAAATAAAAGATCAATTAAAAGGGCCTGGCAGTGGCGGTCTTACCATTAGGCAGAAAAGTAAATACCTTCAGGCCTCACATCACAAAGGCACCTCATGAGCTGGGCATAATTTTAAAACCAGCTGGAAGCTTCAAAAGTTAAGATTGAAATGGGAAGGGAGGGGTTTTGCCTGGCCACTGTGCCCAGCGGTGGCAGTCGATGCCATATAAGATAAGGTTTTTAAAGATTTTTTATTTTCATGAGCATGACCTTATTTCTATTACAGCATATTGGATGACTGTCATTCATATTCCAGTCACTCAGTTCAATGTATCAGCAAGAGGTTTAGGCTACGATATGATACTCAAATTTGACCTATACCCTAGCCAATGAATGAATGTCTACAACTTAGTGCACACAGGTCGATAGAAAACAATTGAGGTGACAGACAGTGACACATGGACAAACAATGAAACATTCAATACCACCTTGCACACTCTTGCCTGCATCTATCTGATATAGGGTGTAATCATTAGTCCAACAGTTGCAAACGAGAGTTTCCCTTCGCTTGTGGACTTCAATGCACAACACATCAGCTGTATATGACCATGCGAAAAAAAACTTTCCAAACAAAACCATATCATAACCGCTACACACAGCCTACATTGTTGTCACCATATTAACTAAAGTAATGTCATAGTCAACACAGCTAATAGAACTAATGCTTTAGTAAACCCGCTACAATCATGCAGTAACCTTGCAGTGTCAATAAGCAGTTTAGCACTTACACCGGCGGGCCCAGATGGCAATAAATTAGTATAACCAAAAGCTTACCTTGACTTGGAAGAGTTCCAGTGTTGTTGTTGGACAGTCATAGCCAGCTAGCTAACATAGCATCCCTCTGTTTGAGTAGGCTAAACTAGTGAATCAAAGTATTTTGGAATAAATGAATTTGTACAAAACTGGTTAACTATTGTCTTTCTCTCTTTTTGAGTCAACTACTCACCACATTCTATGCACTGCTTGCTAGCTGTAGCTGATGCTTTCAGTACTAGATTCATTCTCTGATCCTTTCACTGGGTGTACAACATGTCAGTTCATGCTACAAGAGCTCTGATAGGTTGGAGGACGTCCTCCGGAAGTTATAAGTTATACTCCTAAGTTATAATTACTGTGTAAGGCTATGGAAAGGGGTGCGAATAACCATGAGCCTCCTAGGTTTCATAATTCATAATAGATCAATATACATATATTTCATATCAATATTAAAATCCAAGTTTTTCTCATAATAGTAGAAACAAATGTTATTAATTACCCATGGACTGGTTCATAATAATGGACTATTTCACCCTGGCCGAGCTCCCATGCATTGTTTCATGTGATGTGATTGCAAATGTGACTTTCTTTTAAATTAAGCTGCAGCAATGAAGTGCATTCAGATTGGGGCCTGAGACTGGTCTGCCTGGGGCCTCCAAATCAATGTCTGCCTCTGGGCCCTGGTAATATGTCATCAATAAATAATCATAATTTGTCAATGGTATTGCTCCATGTAGGCTATGCCATTTGTTCTGTGCAAGTTACATTTGAAATGATGGCTTATTTCTAGATGTAGCAGAAGCAGAAGTGGTGATGTGGAAGACCACAAGAAAAATCTCCACTGCACACGTGACTGTCTCAATATTTTCCACATTTAGACCAGCTTTATCGAAACGAATGATCTTACTTACCACTAAAGGAAACGAACAGATGACGAAAGCCACTGTTATGAACACCAGTAGCAGAAGATGCTCCACTTCCTCAGTCATAGCGAATGATTTTTGGTAGAACCGTATCCGTCGCGTAACTCCCCCACGGTGCGCTTTGCACATCCGATACATTATAATCAAATGGTAGACGACAGATAAGTTACTAATTAGTGTCGTCGAAATCATGATAAGAGCCAATGACGCATACACACCGACGTAGACTTTGTGTTGGGTCACGTTTGGGTTCATGTCAAAGAAGCACCAAGTCCCTGGGCAATATTGGACGTAGTCTCCAAAGCCCATAAAAGGTGCTAGGCAGAAGAAGATGCAGACCAGATAGATGAGTGGAATGGTGATATATCCGCAGCGCTTTGTCAAGTGCCGCTCGTAAAAATACGGCTGTCCAAAGGAGAGGTAGCGCTCCAAAGCCATGGCGCACAGAATGGCCAAAGTGGCGAGGCTGAAAAAAGTCATGCTGAAACCAAAGTAGGCGCATACTGCTCTGTTTTTACTCATATCTACCAATGTCCTGTTTTGTGTATAAGAGGCTAGTACAAGAGGACTGATGGATAAGGAACCTAGTAGGTCTGTAGTCACCAGTGCAGTCACCAGCACCTGGAACAAGGATGGAATTTGCCGCCGGCGCCGCATCTCCAAAAGGACCAAGGCGATTAAATTGCCTAGTACCTCCGCAGAGAAGATTGCCGCGGAGATATAGGGATTCCCCGACGAGACAGTGACTCTGTCATGGCAGGTTATACTATCATTGTATTCCATAACAACTGGTCGTAGCCTACTCCCCTAATCTTGAACTGATAAATATCCCTTTTGCTCACATCAGTGCAAACAAAAGAGGAATTAAGTCCGCATCCAACTCTTTCACTGCCATATGAAATGAGGCTCATGCTGGCTCCTCTGGTGTCAACAAAAACTGATGTTAATCTTTCCGGCACAACCTAGTGACCCACCCACTCACACACAACCATGCGTGTTATAGTGCTGAGAGTGCAGTACTGTCACACACTGTCAGCCCACTCAGGATGGAGAGGGCGCCCCCGTGCATTTAATTTGTTTTCGCTTTTTGTTCATTTGTATTTAAAAATATATATTTTTTGTAGGCCTATGCAGCCTCCGTTTGTATAGGCCTACAAGTCAATAGAGGTGGCTGATGGCAGGGTAGTAATGGCTGGAAACGAATTTCTGGGCGTGTATATCAAACACATCCAACAAATGGTTTCCATGTGTTAGATACCATTCCATTCTAGCCATTACTATGAGCAGCCCTCCCCAAACCAGCCTCCTGTTCTTTCCGGGATGTTTTTTTCATGAAGAAGATGCTGAATATAGATAAAGTATAAAGATAATGTAGAAGACAAGGCATGCACACATGACTGTAAGTCACTTTGAAAAAAGTATCTACTAAATGGCAAATGTTGTTATTAATATATTATAGATAACGCAATCTGACAGAGGTTTCCCATGTATGGAAGGAATCACAGTTATCCCGTCTCCCTGTTCCTAAGGTAAGGTAAGAAGGTAAGAATACATCAGTTCTATATCTATGCTGTCAATGGTCAACCATCCCATACAAACCAATAGCTCTGGGGCTGTATGTATCAAGCATCGAAGTGCTGATCTAGGATCAGTTCCTGCCCCGTGTCCATGTAATCTTATTCATTTTCATCTAAAAATCTAAATTGATCCTAAATCAGTACTTCTACTCTGAAACCATTTATGAATACTGGTCCAAATAGTAAAACATATATCAGAGGCCTGTATTTCAGATTACATTTCTGGTATGTGACTTGTCCTCAGAGCAGAATTCAGCTCAGCTGTTGACTGCTATGGACTTTCTCCACTAGATGGCGATCTTATCGTGGATATTGTCAACTACAAAATGCTTATGGCTATTCAGCTTTAGCTTACTCAAGACAGTAAAGACTAATGGAGACACATAACAAGGGAGACAAGAAAGGTTCTACTTCATTGGATATTGCTATGGCCTACAATATGCACTCGTAGTGCTAGAGGGTTATGTGTATTTTGTGTGTGATGATATCACTGTGGATTAAAGATTGAAGCCCCCTTTTTTGACCACTAATTCTGTCATGTCATGGTCATGGAAGTGGATGTAACATGCTACAGCACATTCATCCCTCTGTTGGTATGTTGAACGAATGGGACATCTGACTAAGACCACGGGTCTGGAAGGCAAAGAGACATTCCAACAAACATGGTAGCACACACTAAGTGCTTTCTCACTCACCCAGAAACAGAAGCCACATAATTCACAGCAATTAAAGAACCACAGTGGCCTGGGAGAGAATGAGGGAGAGAGGGGAGGGTGGATGGGATAGAGGGAGGGAGAGAGGCGACAGAGTCTCTCTCTCTCTTTCCCTCTGGCCGGTTCCCAGTTCTACTCATTTTTGCAGTTTAAAGAGAATGTCCTGCAATTCTACCCATTTGCCATGACTTATGCCTTGTTAATGATATCTGAGTGAGAGTGACTAACAAAATCAATGGGGGCCCCCTGGAGGTCAGGACCCCTGGTTTCTCCGTGTGTTCTAAAATCTCCATATCACTGGCCATTAGCATAGAAGGTCCTTGAATTGGTGATGGAAATGGGCACGTCACGGCATTGCCTTTGAAACATTTTCTTGAAAAAATGGTGTTTGGCTAGACACGATGCTATTTTACAGTAAACAAATTGACAACAGACTTTCAGCACTTTTATAGGGAAGGACATTCAACAAGCACGGCACTTACACAAATTACCTATGATTGGCTGAGAGAAATTGATGATAAAAAGATTGTAGGAGCTGTTTTGTTAGACTTCAGTGCAGCTTTTGACATTATTGATCAGTCTGCTGTTGGAAAAACGTATGTGTTATGGATTTACACCCCCTGTTATACTGTGGATAAAGAGTTACCTGTCGCAGAACACAGAGGGTGTTCTTTCATGGAAGCCTCTCCAATATAATCCAGGTAGAATTGGGAATTCCCCATGGCAGCTCTCTATGCCCCGTACTTTTTTCAATCTACTAATGACATGCCACTGGCTCTGAGTAAAGCCTGTGTGTCTATGGGGTGGCAAGGTAGCCTAGCTTTGGACTAGTAACCGAAAGGTTGCAAGATCAAATTCCTGAGCTGACAAGGTAAAAATCTGTCGTTCTGCCCCTGAACAAGGCAGTTAATCCACTGTTCCTAGGCCGTCATTGAAAGTAAGAATTTGTTCTTAACTGACCTGCCCAGTTAAATAAAGGTACAAAAATGTATTTTAAAAAATTTATATGGATGACTCAACACTATACACGTCAGCTACTACCTTGAGTGAAATCACTGCAACACTTAACAAAGAGCTGCAGTTAGTTTCAGAATGGGTGACAAGGAATAAGTTACTCCTAAATATTTCAAAAAGTAAAAGAGTTGTATTTGGGACAAATCATTCACTAAACCCTAAACCTCAACTAAATCTTGTATTAAATCATGTAGAAATTGAGCAAGTTGAGGTGACTAAACTGCTTGGAGTAACCCTGGATTCTAAACTTCCATGGTCAAAACATGTTGATACAATTGTAGCTAAGATGGGGAAAAGTCTGTCCACAGTAAAGCACTGCTCTGACTTTTTAACAACACTATCAACAAGGCAGGTCCTACAGGCTCTAGTTTTGTCGCACCTGGACTACTGTTCAGTCGTGTGGTGCCACAAAGGGGGACCTCGGAAAATTCCAATTGGCTCAGAACAAGGCAGCACGGCTGTCCCTTAAATGTACACAGAGAACTAACATGAATAATATGCATGTAAATCCCACATGGCTCAAAGTGGAGGAGATATTGATTTCAACACCTCTTGTTTTGACTAGAAGTGTTGACATGCTGACTGCACCGAGGTGTTTTAAACTACTAGAACACAGCTTGGACACCCATCCATACCCCACAAGACATGCCACCAGAGTTCTCTTCACAATCCTAAAGGCACTACATAGAGCCATGTCTACATGGAACTTTTCCACTTCGGGTAACTGATGGAAGCAGTAGAATCAGATTTTAAAAATAGATAAAAATACATTGCATGCAATAGCGGGGACTGTGAAGAGACACACACAAAGGCACAGACACACATTCACATGATAAGACACGCCCTCTACATACATGGATGTTGTATTGTAAATATATGATAGTGGAGGAGTGGCTTGAGGGAACACACTAAATGTACTGGGTAGTGTTACTACATGTAATGTTAAGTAATATTTTAAATAACTGCCTTAATGGTGCTGGACCACAGTAATAAATATAAAAATACAAATGGGATTCCTACCCACACACACACACACACACACACACACACACACACACACACACACACACACACACACACACACACACACACACTGTGGCCTCAGACACTCTCTCCCTCTCTCCTCTCCTCTTGCATTTATGCAAACACACATGTTGTGAAAGAGAGGTCTTAGGTGACCAGGTTTGAGGTTTTAAATGGGGGGTGTTGGTTTACCTGTCAGTGTTACTGGGGACAACTGAGTGGGAACACAATCTGTCCCCTAAGCTAGACTATTATTTAACCCAAGACGCCCTAGTTCACCCTCCTCCGAAGTCATAGTTCATGCGGACTCAATCAAACAGT
The DNA here is from genome assembly GCF_034236695.1 of Oncorhynchus nerka. Classification (NCBI taxonomy): domain Eukaryota; kingdom Metazoa; phylum Chordata; class Actinopteri; order Salmoniformes; family Salmonidae; genus Oncorhynchus; species Oncorhynchus nerka. The sequence continues at coordinate 36,276,257 of NC_088419.1, read as the reverse complement.
GTGTGCGTGTGCGTGTGTCTGTATGCGTGTGTGTGCGTGTGCGTGGACAAGAGGCATGTTGTTCCATTGAAATAATTACATGTGGTTATGTAGTTGAGCTGTCCTATAATAAGTAGGGAAGAGAAAAGCCCACAAACCTGCTCACTGAATGGGAAACTAGGGCTTTTCCTGTCGAAAATGACTGGTATTTACATACTTTGTCCCAAATATGTTTCCAGTTTCAGTATTAGTAGGCTTCAATCTCTTTACACGACAATGCTGTATATAAGACTATGTTGATCTTTACTAGTATATGAAATGGATTTGACTCTAGGCGAGAGAAAACAGCATTTTTTTCTTGCAATCTGAAAGCTGAACTTTCTTACGTAAGAGCATATTTGGGTTGTCTGTATGTCTATCCATCCATTGCATGCTCCTCTTTGCTATCTCCCTACACCAAATAGATATACGAATCAACAGATCCGAGTTATCCTACAGCGTTGCATACTGTTATAGGATCTATAGTTTCTCAAGTTTGTACAATCCTTAGGATTCGATGACAATGAAAATAGCTCTTCACGAGGCATCATTGAGGGGGTAGGAATGCTATCGGACCACAGGTTGGGTTCCTGTAAATAAGAAACCTGATGATATCCTAAAACAAACATGTTGGCTTTGCTAAAGACGTGACGGCTGCCAAGACACAGAGAGGTCCAGCCACTGACCACGAGGAGACCAGACCTCCCAGTCTTCCTCTGTCTCTCCCTCCCTCCCCTCTCTGTCTCCCCTACCTCCCCCTAGTCTAAGAGGGAGAGTGAGAGAGAGAGAGAGAAAGAAAGAGAATGAGCCTGCTATTACCCAGGGTGCTCTGCAGTGGGAGTGTGTGATGACCACAGAACAAACGAATTCCACTCCGACCGCACGCAAGTGGTTCAGCAAGTTCAGCCAAGATTGCTCAATGCAGCGGTCACTCTCTAGAGTGGGGCTTGACCTAAACCCTTGCCTGGTCACGGTCACAGAGGTTGAACACTATGTGACCGCTGGCTGGTCAAGTGCCCAGTGTGATCACTGATCACTTAAGAGCATATTGTGTTTTTTCTGCCTTTCCATTTTGTTCTTCATCGGTTTTAACCAGCTCTGGATAAGAATGGGCATTTCCTAGAACACTGCTTTACACTGACCCAACGCGCATTAAAGATCCAATGTAGCCGTTTTGACCTATATATGAAATCACTTCGGGGTAACAATTAAGTGCCTTACTGTGATTGTTTTCAATTAAAATGGGCAAAAAGTAGGGGGGAAAAAAAGAAAAGAATATTAGAGAAGAAAATAAAAGGAGAGAAGAGAAGAGAAGAAAGAGGGAGGGAGGGAGGGAGGGAGGAGGGAGGGAGGGAGGGAGGGAGGGAGGGAGGGAGGGAGGGAGGGAGGGAGGGAGGGAGGGAGGGAGGGAGGGAGAAATTGACTGCTATATTTGTTTTGTGTGTAGTCCTTTTTTACTATATTACCTGGGACATTATTGGACTAGATTAGTTGAATGTATTCACCTTTGTCACCTGATCAGGACTTACTGTTATAACATCTATCTCCATAACAGCTCCTTGGATAACTTACAGCTTATCTATGTGCAAGATAGAGATGCCTTCAGGCAGTCATTGAACAGCTCAATCTATGTGTCATGAGCCCCGGTGGTAATCTGTTCATGTAGTGTGAGAGGGTAGAGTACAGCCAGAGGCTGGGAATGTGAGTGTGTGTGCGTGTGCGTGTGTATGTGTGTGTGTGTGTGCCTGACGGTGAGGAAAAACATCAGTCAGAAACCCTCACAAAGGCCCTGCAGCCACAGTACTCACATGTCACCCATCCACCCTGTTACAAACGGCAGAAGGAGTGGCTCTTATACCGCAACTACGCCCCTATACCCCACAGTGCTCCCCTTCTCTATCCCCCTCCTCTGTTCCCCTCTTCTCCCTCTTCTATTTCTTTACCCCCCTCTCTTCTTATTTATTCTCTGCATTCACAACCACAAAAATATGACCTCTTTTATTTGTAGTCCTACCCCCCCTCACACCTCTCCACCCGACCCTGTCTCATTCTATTCATCACCACAGACTGCAGTGAAATTGAAGGAAAAGAAAGAATAAGGAAAATAAAAGTGGAGGCTGGATGGCTTCCATCATGATTTAGTCAACTTTTACCTGTGTGAAATGTTGGCTTGCAGCCAAAAAGTGAAACAATACTCTTTCCAGGCCCAGAGTCATTAGCTGTACACAACTCAACTCTGTGTGTGTGTGTGTGTGTGTGTGTGTGGGTGCACGCGTGTGTGTGTGTGTGTGCGTGTGTGTGTGTGTGTGTGTGTGTGTGTGTATGTGTCAGCATGTGAGTGTGACTGTTAGGGGTGTGGTTGAAATAAAGTTGGGTCATAAGCACCTCGTGAAAAGAAGACTGTATATCCGCCATACTATCAATACAATTAATCACACAAAAACTCACACACCCACTCATACACACAGACTGCCCAGTTAGCACATAAGGTTCTGAGAACCATAGCTTGGTGAGAGCTCGGTTGTCCTGTGGTTATTTTGCATACAACCTTCCAAGAACTTTCTGGTAACGGTGCAGGATAGTTGCTTGGCTTTGGAACATTCTCAGCATATTTAAGGAGCTTGACATTATCTTCTTGATATTTAATTACTTTAACAGAACGTGGTGGTCTTAGGTAACGACCGTAAGAGGAAAACACACACTGTAAGTCGCTCTGGATAAGGGAAGGGAGAGGAAAAGGAGATACCTAGTCAAGTTGCACAACCGAATATGCCTGTTGAATGACTGAAATGTAATGAAGTGAGTATCCTACCGCCCCGCCTCACATGTTACATAACCCTTCTGGACTTTGTCTCTGGCCATGTCATGGCTGATGGTCTGTTCGCTGCTGGAGCCATGGTTGGATAACCCCATGAGAGTTCATCATACCGCTCCACCCTCCTCTCCTCTAAAGCGTACATAACATGGAGGAGAGGGAGGAGGGGAGGAGGGGGATGGTGGAGAATCAGAAACCATGTTGAAGAGTAATTGGTGTCCAAGAACACCAGGCAGTAGACTTAATCTAGCAACACAAGTGAAACCACCTGTTTCCCCTCTCAACTAGATAGTGTGGTTAATTCTGAAATGGCACACTATTTCCTATATATGCACTACTTTTGGCCAGGGTTCATAGGACCATAGGGCTCCTGTTGATACCTGGAGTTGTGATACTGTGTACTTTAAATGATATGTACTGTATCTCTGAGAACTGTAACACTGAGAGTGAGTGTCAATTTGCTTTGGCCCTAGTGTGGACACTTTTCAATGACATTGTGTTTGGCATGGCACAAGTCTATTTTGTTTGAGTCCAAACTTCTGTTCCATTCTGTCGGAGTAAACAGACCAGTAGTAGAGTTGTATATCCACCTCGTACAGTATTGGGACTTTGGACAGGAGGACTGGAGCTGAAACATGTAAGGAGGACGGGAGGGCGGCAGGAAGAGGAGACAGGGAGGTAGGACTTCAGATGTGAGGGGGCTTTCTCTGCTAAACTCATCATTGGTCTTGGAGTATTGGGAGATGTCACTCATAGTGGGCCCGCTTTACGTGATTTCACATTGGCTGCATGGATTCCGCCCTGATAACATCATCGTTATGAGAGCCCACCTGTGTAATGTCAAACATACACTGCAATTCCGTATTTTCACAAGCCATTGGTGCACTTTCCCCAGTGGCTGAAGAACAATTGACTTATTATGTTTTATTGGTTGTAATGAGAGCAAACTATGTCAGTACCTCCCTTTTCTCTTATCATGAAATCATATTGACACTTGATTGGAATAAAACTGGAAAGTCTATTGACTCATTTAGTTCTATTCATCTGTGTGTATTTGCGCCCGTTAACCCCTTGTAAAAGTACTAAAGACATGATATGACTCAAAGTTGAAGATCAGAGCTCTGTTTATCAGGGTTGCAGTGGAGTAGTGTGGCAATGACTGTCTGCTCATATCTGTGCCAGACAAGGTTGTCATGCTGTGTTTGAGATAGTAAAAACGGAAGAGGCCCGAGAGAGTGTATGGGGGAGGAGAGAGGGTGTGTGGTGTGGTGTGTGTGTCACAGGAGGTTGGTGGCACCTTAATTGGGGAGGACGGGCTCGTGGTTTACATTTACTTCGTTCCAGCCATTATTATGAGCCGTCCTCCCCTCAGCTGCCTCCACTGGTGCGCGTGCGTGCCTGTCTGTCTACGCTTATGTACTGTATGTCTGCGTACAATTGTCTGTTTACCATGGGGCAAATCCCCTTCCTCAAACTGACTTAATGACAGGTCTTAACTGGGGTCTGTGGGCTGCAGGGCTGGAGGCTTTGGGAGTTGTGGTGGTGAAAGCATGATGGGAACCAAGCCTCCTATCACCATCTCTCTTATTGGAACCAGGCCTTGACTATCTCCTGGAGAGGAACTGTCTACATGAGCCCCCCCCATCCTCTGATGACTCCCCACAAAACCTCTACACAGCCCCCCCCAACCAACCCCTGGAAACCCTCCTTCCCCTCATCCTCTCTTCCTTCTCCAGTCAGAACAACAAACCCGTGCAACTGAAGCCTGCGGCCTGCAGTGTCAGTCTCCTGTGACAGGAAGCCACATGAGAGAGAAACTGCCAGGGAGAGCAGAGAGAGGCACTTATGGCTGTAAGAGAATCTCCCTTTCTCTGTTCCTCTGTTCCCCCACTGGAAAAGACAGAATGAGAAGTTCCCAGTCCCATGGTGATCCACTTAACCCCCCTTGTTCTTATCATCTCTCTCTCTCTCTCTCTCTCTCTCTCTCTCTCTCTCTCTCTCTCTCTCTCTCTCTCTCTCTCTCTCTCTCTCTCTGGATCTCTCCTTCTATCTTCTGTCACACTGATGAAAACCAACCACGCCAACCCCAATAAGGCTCACAAACTCCATATCTCGATCACCCTCATCATTAGACCGAAGCTCTACTCATCCTAAAATCCTACATGAACTGAACTCGGTATCCAGCTAAGCCAAAACAGCCCTAAAATCATTCTATCATACTGATTGCTCGAGTGAAGAATACCTCAAAATCCCAATCAACATTGTCTGCATGGCTTAAGACTTGTTTGTTGAAAAACAAAACAACATTAATTTGATATCATATTAATCATCAGTTTTGTCTGTATGACGAAGACGGACAAAAACAATAAGGCATTCATTAAAATTGTCTTGAAGCCAGAGCGCTCTGTTTCTGGTTAGGTTTTAAAACTCTTTCCTGTCTAACGGTTTCTCTCTGGCTCGGCAGGATTAAGGTGCATCCTGGGAAAGTGGTGAATGACACACACAAACACACAAATGACAGTCTTTCCTGTCCCTCCCCCTCCTCTGATTAGTGCTGGACACTTGGCTCTGATGCAGCCTGCTTATTAATTGGTCCTTTCTCAGTTGGATCCTGGAGAGGCTCCAGAGCATGTTATGTGTCTGCAATTAAACTCTGGCCCACAGAGAGGAGGCTTGTGTGGGTGGGGAGGGCACAGTGTGTGTGTGTGTGTGTGTGTGTGTGTGTGTGTGTGTGTCATGGGGGATCTTGTGGGTTAGGATGTGTGTGTGTGTGTGTGTGTGAGAGAGAGAGAAAGAGAGAGAGAGAGAGAGCTAGAAAGATAAATAGAGAGAGCTAGAGAGAGAGGGGGGAGAGGAAGAGAGGGGGGGGGGGAGAAAAGAGAAAGGTTCACGTCACAGTTATCATAGCTCCTCTCGAGACGACTGCACTCTACACCTTAGTTAGGACCAACAGAATCAAAATGTTTTTCATTCATGTTGTTGACTCACTTGCTGAGTTGAGTAGATGTCATACTCAGTAACTTGTAAAGACTTGCGGCGCGTCCGTGAGAAAGAATGCAACAGTCAGTCGTGGAAAGGGTGTTTCTCCGTACATGTATTTGTCTAATAACCATGAGCAAGAGCAATGGAAACAGGGTTGTACTGGTGTCGTTTGAACCTTTGGATGACACCGTCCCAAAGAGAAACATTGGAAGAGTGCACTAACTGTCTACTCTGGCAGAGGTCCCAACCTCTGCTAATGTCATGCTAATTGGAACCAAATCTCCTGTCACTCCAGCTCCATTTCTCAAACTGGTACCAGTCCAATACTAGAAGAGCTTTACCGTGGATCTACCTTTTCCATCCAAAACATCAACCTGCTATTATTAAATGGCATCCCTGGCCTGGCGTGTCACTTCCCTTGCCGTTGGTTGAATCCCTGGACGATGTTGGGGCTCCAGCGAGCTGTGTCTCCGCCCCACATGTGAAAACCATCGAAGCCCAGGCCGGAGACACAGGACTGGGCTTGGATTGGAACACTGCTCCCTCGGAACACGCTCAGGACCATGCCTTCTCAGAGAGGTTAGGGCCAGGGCGGGTATGTGTGTTTGGTTAGAGCCAGCAACAAGGCAAAAGAGCAAGCCTGTATGTGTGTTTTAGCATGTGTGTGTGTGTATCTATGTGTATCGGCATCACTCCGTCGATACGGGCAGGGTCTGTCTCAGCCTCAGGACTCACTGATGTGGCCATTACATTCACAGGAAACCCCCCCCCCACATTCCCCCTCTTCCCATTACAACCGGGCAATTGGGAACGACAGCTGATTCCGGGAAACTGTCTCGCTGCACCGTCAAAAGTTTATGATTAACAAACAGCCGGAGGAACTCAAACCCTATGTAATGTTGGTGTGCTCTCTGTGGGCTGAAACTGGGGGCTTTTGTTGGCAACAGACTGAACAGCTCATACATTCTAGATGGATGGAAGTAGTTAGACTGGTTTGATCTGGATCCAAAACAGAGGGAAGATGTCTGACAGAGAACAAAACTTTGGCCTACTACAGTATGTGTCTTACACTTACTGGAACATGCAAGTCATTTTCCTGAATTTACATTGGACACATCCTAGTGTAAATTTTGTTTTCCGTCATACCTTGCTGCTCTCCCTGTAGAGATCGTTGGTGATTATGGAGGAGAGAAAGATTGATTTGTAATGCAGCTAGATGTGGTGGGTGGGGTGGACCCCCACTCACAGGAAGAGAGATGTATCCTGAACTGGTCCATAAATCCACAGGTATTTCAGGAGGAGGACAGATCTAGGCTTAGGGAAATGGGCCACTTTTCTACATCTCTCCAGACCTGACAACACAGCCCTTCAGGCCCCAAGCCCTCCCAGCCCTCCCGGCCCTCCCAGCCTACCCCCCACTAGCACCCTAGTACAGTCGGAGTTGAGTATTGAATCTGTGGCACAGCAGCTACAGTATGATATGAGCACGACTGTAAACATACACACACACACACACACACACAAACACACACACAACCCCAAAACAGCCTCAATCCTCAATTTCCTCCATTACATTATTATTAATTTGACATTTAAAAGACAAAAACCCAGTTCCCCGTCTAAAAAGTACAAACATTTGATACAAAAGAGCTATTGTGTTATCTGACGTCAAATGCCATGAACAGGAAGGATACAAATAACGCACCAGGAATCCATACAGGATGTTTTCTATACTTTATATTGTGCCTTACTCTGGACACTTTGTTTCCCAATGCTTCATTCACTTGGCAGTTGTTTTCATGAAAGTAAATCCTGGAACTGGTAGAAGAATTGAGAGAATAAAATCTAGAACTGGCAGAAACCAGGCTGCAAAAAAAAAAAAAAACACAGGGACAAAATGAGCACCACCTCTGTAGGATGTTTACTGTAAAACGTACAGTAACTGTTCAAATGTCACGTGTGTAAAGTTTCCTTAGCTTGTCAGTACAGGTACAGGTAACTGCCAAAATAAAGGAAACACCAACATAGTGTTTTAATAGGGCGTAACAAGCCAGAACAGCTTCAATGATTCTTGGCATAGACTCCTCAAGTGTCTGGAACTCTATTGGAGGGATGGGACACCATTCTTTTACGAGAAATTCCATCATTTGGTGTTTTGTTGATGGTGGTGGAAAACATTGTCTCATGCTATGCTCCAGATTCTCCCATAAACATTGTCTCATGCTATGCTCCAGAATCTCCCATAAACATTGTCTCATGCTATGCTCCAGATTCTCCCATAAACATTGTCTCATGCTATGCTCCAGATTCTCCCATAAACATTGTCTCATGCTATGCTCCAGAATCTCCCATAAACATTGTCTCATGCTATGCTCCAGATTCTCCCATAAACATTGTCTCATGCTATGCTCCAGATTCTCCCATAAACATTGTCTCATGCTATGCTCCAGAATCTCCCATAAACATTGTCTCATGCTATGCTCCAGAATCTCCCATAAACATTGTCTCATGCTATGCTCCAGAATCTCCCATAAACATTGTCTCATGCTATGCTCCAGAATCTCCCATAAACATTGTCTCATGCTATGCTCCAGAATCTCCCATAAACATTGTCTCATGCTATGCTCCAGAATCTCCCATAAACATTGTCTCATGCTATGCTCCAGAATCTCCCATAAACATTGTCTCATGCTATGCTCCAGAATCTCCCATAAACATTGTCTCATGCTATGCTCCAGAATCTCCCATAAACATTGTCTCATGCTATGCTCCAGAATCTCCCATAAACATTGTCTCATGCTATGCTCCAGATTCTCCCATAAACATAGTCTCATGCTATGCTCCAGAATCTCCCATAAACATTGTCTCATGCTATGCTCCAGAATCTCCCATAAACATTGTCTCATGCTATGCTCCAGAATCTCCCATAAGTGTTCAATTGGGTTGTGATCTGGTGACTGAGACAACCCTTCAAATGGCAGAAGATGGCAGACGCTTAACGTGCCCCCAGCCAATTGTGTTATTTTTATTTGCTTATTTGCATTGTTTGTAACTTGGTTTTTTTCAAACTTATTTTGTACATAATGTTGCCACTACCGTCTCTTAAGTACCGAAAATAACTTCTAGACATCAGGACTGCGATTACTCACCATGGACTAGCAGAATCCTCTTTTCCTTTCACGACTCTGACTCTGACGCGAAGGATACGCTGCTTCCTCGGGAACAGGTCCTGATCCCCGTGATCTGCGTGAAAAGGAGGTGGAGAAAGAGGGGCCGAAGGTCCTGCTGCCTTCTGAGATTTCGCAGGTGATGGAATAAACCCCCACTTCCCTTCATTCTGCTAGCAAACATGCAATCTTTGGACAATAAAATTGACGAGTTACGCGGACGATTAAACTAACAACGGGACAATAAAAACTATAACATCTTATGCTTCACGGAGTCGTGGCTGAACGACGATAACATCAACATACAGCTGGCTGGTTATGCGACGTGCCGGCAGGATGGAACAGCTGCGTCTGATAAGACAAGGGGCGGCGTTCTATGTATTTTTGTAATCAACTGCTGGTGCACGATATCTAATGAAGTCTCGAGCTATTGCTTGCCTGAGGTAGAGTTCTTATCTAGGTGTTTTATTTCTGTTGGCCTGGTATGGTTCCAAAACAGAGGCAGCTGTTTATCATTGTCTCTGATTGGGGATCATATTTAGGCAGCCATTTCCCCACTGTGTTTGGTGGGATCTTGTTTTTGTGTTGAGGCCTGTGAGCACTACAGAACATCATGTTTTGTGTATTCTTTATTGTTTTTTGTGCGGTTCACTTAAATAAAAAGATGTCGAACCGATTTCACGCTGCGCTTTGGTCTGAGTATGCTTACAATGACGATCGTGACAGAAGATCCCACCACAACAGGACCAAGCAGCGTGCCCGAGAGGAGAATGTATCCTGGGCTTGGTAGGAGATGAAGGAGGAGAAGACATCCTGGACTTGGGAGGAAATTATTGCAGGAGACGAAAGCCTTCCGTGGAAGGAGACGTAAGGAGAGAAGGGAGGATAGCGACGACGCCGGGGTTTGCGGCCACATAGAAAGCCCCCCCAAAAACTTTTGGGGGGGGCACATGAGGTGGTCGGCAGAGCGTGCCAGAGCCAGTCTGGGAGAAGACGGTCCACGGTCCGGAACCTCCTGCGACGGTCCATGGTCCAGAACGTCCAGCACCAGGACAGGAGCCTCTCTCTGCGCCAGTGCCCAGTCCAGGCACGGCGTCCAGTCCAGCTCCAATGCCAGAGTCTTCCTCTGCACCGGTGCCCAGTCTAGGCACGGCGTCCTGTCCCGCGCCAAGGCTGTAGCCTTCCTCTGAGCTGATGCCCAGTCCAGGCACGGTGGCCAACTCAGCTCCATGGCCGGAGCCTTCCTCGGCGCCGGTGCCCAGTCCGGCATCCAACCCAGCTCCATGGCCGGGGACCTCCTCTGCGCCAATGCCCAGTCTGGGCAGGGCGTTCTACCCGGCCCCATGGCCGGACCCGTGGTCTGGGCGGGGGCAAAGGTTTTGCGGCCGGAGTCCGCACCTTTGGGGGCAGTACTGTCATGCCCTGACCATAGAGAGCCTTTTTATTCTCTATTTTGCTTAGGTCGGGTGTGACTAGGGGGGGTGTTCTTATCTAGGTGTTTTATTTCTGTTGGCCTGGTATGGTTCCCAATCAGAGGCAGCTGTTTATCGTTGTCTCTGATTGGGGATCATATTTAGGCAACCATTTCCCCACTGTGTTTGGTGGGGTCTTGTTTTTGTGTTGAGGCCTGTGAGCACTACAGAATATCACATTTCGTGTATTCTTTATTGTTTTTTGTGCGGTTCACTTAAATAAAAAGATGTCGAACCGATTTCAAGCTGCTCTTTGGTCTGAGTATGCTTACAACGACGATCATGACAGCTAGTGTTATTCATTATGATCTAAAAGGCTAAACTGATCCTAGATCAGCACTCCTAGTCTGAGATGCATTAGGAATATGGGCCCTGTACATGGCTGTTTGTAGGAAGGGTTCATTAGAATGTGAAGTAAATGAGGGACCTAACAGACCATCTCCCTGCAGCCCTGCACTTTGACCTGCTCTCCTGCTATAATTTACAGCCCTCTGTGTGCTGTTGTCTGTTGTATTTAGGTGTGGTGACATACTGATGGATTTGTAATCAACACTCCTGTTTGTTTGTCAGGTCTCAATCGTTAGCAGTTTGTCTGACCTTGCAGACAGAGTGCGTAATCTTTCTCAGGTAGCCTACACAGACGTGACATCAAGAGTTGTAAAAGCTGCTCTTTCTGGCCTCTTTTCTGGCATTGAGGGAGGGGGGAATGTTTGTGTGTGTGTCTTACTCGCAAACTTAGAACAAAAGCATGGTGGACAGGTGTTGTGTGCAGGAAAACATTCCCTCCCCATACACACTGACCCATTTCTGTTGCTTCAAGGAAAGGAACTGGCAACACTGCTGCCACAATCACGTAGGTTAGACACACACAAACACACACGCACACACACACACACACACACACACACACACACACACACACACACACACACACACACACACACACACACACACACACACACACACACACACACACACACACACACACACATACACTAGAGGCATCACCATTATTCATTACAGATCAAAGACCTTGAATCAAATCCAGGGTGCCACAATTAAACATTAAGGAATGCACGATCTGTGGAGTGCTGTTGCATAAGTTCATGAAATATGGAAAGCTTCAGAGGCTGAAATATGTGTCTCCCTAATGTTCTAGCTCTGACATGGTCTGTGACGTTATTTAAGGCAATAGCATTCCTCGGAACCCCTGAGATAACATAAAGCACTGGAAAGGAGGGAAGAAAGAAACAAGCCCCATTTGTGTATTCACTCTATACTAACAGCACTGAGCACCTCTTTCATTGTAACTCACATGACACCTCCTCAAGTCTCTATGGCAATTGTCCATAATGACCAATGTGTAATTTGTTATGATGACCTCATCACTACTCGCCTCAGGTCGAGCAGAAAGTACAGGAAGTTTATTTTTATTTAACCAGGCAAGTCAGTTAAGAACAAATTCTTATTTAGAATGACATCCTACTGGGTAACAGTGGGTTAATTGCCTTGTTCAGGGGCAGAACGGGGCAGAACATTGTCAGCTCAGGGATTCGATCCAGCAACCTTTCAGTTACTGGCCCAACGTTCTAACCACTAGGCTGCGCCCCCAACTTTAGATTGAGGTCATATGTGCTCTCAGTTAGGTGGGTTAACATCAACAAAACCGCACAATGACATAGAGTTGACACTTGACACAAGCGCTGCCCATTGCCTTTACGGCTTTGAACACTTAGGAGTGAACAATGAAATGGACACGGGAGAGGCAGGCTAAAGCTAACTTTACCATTCTGTCATCTTCGGTCAAGTGCTGAAGCACAGCAAAGCTATGATGGGCATGATTCATTATGGAGGGTTCACTTGAAAGCTGTAATTCAGATACGTCAGTTGACTGTGTGTTTATCAAGTTTTGAAGCAAAGGGTCAGATGCATTGTGAAATGTCGAGTGTTTGATTTGGCAGTCCAGCCGCAGTGCAAGGTCCACTGTATTACTTTTGGGTTTGAGACTGCCAAGGAGAGAGAGAGAGAGAGAGAGAGAGAGAGAGAGAGAGAGAGAGAGAGAGCTCACCCTTCTCCGTCATTTCATTTTGAAAAATGAGTTTTACCATACCAATCAGAATCCTTCTCAGAGCAGGCACTGGAAACAATTTAGTGTAAAATAGTCTAATTTTCCTAGAAAAAGTGGAGGACATAACCACTTTATTTTTACAGCGTGCTTCAAAAGTATTCTTCAATCTCTGTGGCTATGAACCATGTCCTGACTCCTCAGCACAAAGGACCTTTGTCTTCACGCGACGTGACAGACTATCTCTGACATGTTCATGGTCGACAATGAGGCGACCGTAACCCAGACCGTTACTGAACCGGCATCTCTAACCACACATGCTGGGTGAGACGGTCGAGTCAGCTTCCAGCCGTATGGTTTGATGTCACCTCCAGTTTCAAGCTCTAGACAGTGATGCAGGGGGGACAATAATGGTGACAGATAATATATCACTTCTCCTCAAGTCCCCAGAATGTCACATCTCTTCCTGTCCATCCTAAGGCTATGGGCCACTGACCTCAAAATACAAACCCTGGGGGTGGACAGGTATCATATGGCAAGTAGAGGTGACTGTGGTGGTAATAGCAGACACCCAAGCTATTCTCTCAGGGAAGTGGAGGGAACTATGGAACTGCACCCTGTAGCCTGGACCAAGATCTGTTTGTGCTGCTTTATAGCCAACTTGTTTGGAATGACATTGACCTTGGGAGTTGACAAGACAACACAAACAGATCTGAGATCAGGCTACATATAGAGAGCTCAACAGGAGAATGTTATGACCATTCGCCAACAGTCTGGGTTGGAGGTTGAAAGCATATCCCTCTATCAGATGATGATAATCAGATAAACATTATGTCATTCACATCAGGTGACTAGCAGGGCTCTGAGCCAAGTATGACATCTTCACTACCGACCACAGAGCTCAAAACATAGCTTGCCGTACTTCCTCACAAATCCTAAAAGCAATGTTAGCTCACTTCAAGATGCCCTAGGAGGCCCCACCAAGGGTTTAGTTTCATAGCTAACTCGAACTCGGTGTGTATGTGTGTATGTGTGTGTGTGTGTGTGTGTGTGTGTGTGTGTGTGTGTGTGTGTGTGTGTGTGTGTGTGTGAGTGTGTGAGTGTGTGAGTGTGTGTGTGTGTGTACTCATATGAGTCATTCTAATATTATTCGCAAATTTTTTATCAAAACTGTCTTATATAATATAGGATTGTATAGTATACATTTCATTACATAATTGTACACATATCATCACTCTTTCTCTTTATTATGTATCCCTGAGTTAATAGCCTGATTATTATCTTGTCATTTCGACAGTGTTCTGGTTCAGTTTGAAACCTAATGGCGATGTTCCTTCCCAGATATAATTCTAGATGATGAGACCCATGAGTCCAACGCTCTTGTCTTCGCCAGAGGAACAATGTGGCTTATGTAATATCGCTGACCCTCATCCAACCATCTGCTCGCGGATTCGAGGTGATCAGTCAAACCAATGACAGTCACAAGTGTGCAGGTGGGAGGGGGGCTAACTACCCCCCCCCAGAGAGGCCTTCCTTCATTCGGTGGTCAGATAAATATGTTACAGAAAAACGAGGAGGGGTGAGAACAGAGTAGACAGGGGAGAGAGAGTGAGAGGTCCACCTCTCAGGCCCAGTGTTGATTCTTCCAGAATACATTGCTCAGAGGAATGCAGGGGTCAACACTCTATTTCAGCAGGCCTGTAAATCCTCAGAGCTTGTTTACAACTCCTTTCTGAATCGGAGAGACAGAGGGAGAGGGAGAGAGAGAGAGAATTTAAAACTGGGTCTACATGTGACTCCGCTCCCCCCCTTTCCTATCCTCCGCTATCTCCCTCCATCCCTACCTCCTCCTCTCACCTCCCAGGCTCAACCATGCAGCCCACGCTGCCAACACACGGACGGCTTCCTCAGATTACTGCTGTGAAAAATGGTTTAGTCACACCGGCAAGCGCACCCACAACATTCCTGAGGCATGACTGAGCATTTTCTCCCCACACACTCTCTCCATACAACTCTTTTTCTTCGACTCATTGCACTCAAGACCTTCTCTTTCACTTTCTCCTTTTTTCTTTTTGCATCGCTGGTCTTCTTCTCTTTTTGTCGTCCTCAGAATGGATCATGCCTCTCTGGTATCTCCAAATCAATTTCCTCCTTTTTTTCAAGCACACCATGAAATAGCATTAATCTTACACACAGCTGTTCTGTTCTGTTCTGTGTGTGTGTGTGTGTGTGTGTGTGTGGAGGAGGAGCCATCTAAACACGAGTGGTCAGAGGCATGTTATCCCTGTTTACGTGCCCACAAATGGACTTCGCTAGTGGAAAAATGCCTCCGTGGAGAACTGCCCGCCTTCTGCGATTGTTGTTTATTATTTCAAGCTTTCAAATTGTTGCATGTGTCGTCTTCCTCAGGGGGTGGAAAGCTCTGTTTTTGTTTGAGTGGTCTGAGCGTAAGCAAACAGAACCAACAGTGACATAGACCACACAACTCCAGATGTGTCCGTTCGTCTGAGGCTCTGAGCCCCTTGTCAGGCCTTCTCTCCTGCTGTGATTGAGGCCTCTCCCTAAGCAAACATGGCTTTTGTACGGCATTCAATGTCAGTCAACCCGACAATAAGAAATCTCACCCTTTTATTATTAGGCTAACACCAAGAAAAAACATCCTTGCATAATCATTTAACGGGCTCTATCCTGCCTTTCGATCATCTCTCCTTCATTTGGCGGGACAAATGAGAGAGTCAAAAAAAGAGAAGAAATCTCTCCGCGCACAAGGAAGGGTTGTCTCAAAGGCTAAGCGAAAGCTTTGCATTTAATCCAGTAAACATGACGGTGGAGAGACTTGATCAAACCTGGATTTGAATGGGGAGCTCTTATCTTACCACGAGCCTCTTGTGAAATAACATACCATGTATGAACTCAAAGAAATCACAGAGGTGTTCTTCAAACAGATTCCCCACCGCTTTCCTCTCCTCCCTGCTCTCCTTCACTCGCTTTCTCTCCCTCTCCCCCGATCAACAGCGCATAGACGTTAATCCACCACGAGCAATAACAAATAATGAAATTGGGAAAATAAGTTGCAACATGGTAGAAAGAAAATATTGTTTTCCCGAAAATAAACCACAGTCCGCTTTGTATTGCAAAACAGCACCGTGTCAACAGTGTCAGGCGTCCAACACCCCGCGCCAAGGTCTCTGGGCTCTGGTGGAGAAAAACATGCTGGTCGGAAGATTGCCATGGGAGATTGGAACAGAGACTGTAAGGAGAAATGGAGAGAAGTAGGAAGAGGAGAGAGAGAGGAGGAGAGAGAAAGGTGGTTTACAATTGGATTGCTGCTTCCAAATCTGCACATTGAAAGCTTTGTGGAACAACGTTCAGATACTGTAGTACACTGTAGCTGTTCCCATATATTCCTCAGCTACCAGAACAGCAATATTAACTGTATTGTTTATGCTTTCTACCCTCCTTTGTCCTCCCTAGCTCCCTCTCTTCGTATAATCTGTTCATCCTGTTTTGGGGGCTCTTTGTTACTTTTATCTTGTGCAGTAAGTCTTTTGGTATGTTTTTAAACTCTCATCCCCATGGAGGAGAAAGTGTCGGTCCTACATTCATTTCTCTGAAGGTAATTGCATAACCTGTGTAATTAATCATCCGAATTGACATAATGTATTTTTCCTGATGCCTGTTTTTTTTGTGTGACTTGATGAGGACCAGTTAATAACTCTGGCCCAAGTTCACCACCACAACTAGCCAAGTCCATTGGGTCGTCCGAATAAAGAGCATACAGTGATCCATTTGACTTGGCCGTCACGTTCCATCTCCACATCAGATCTCCTTTGCCTTCCAATGTTCTGGACAGTGTTTTATTTTTTACAAAACGGAATCTAAATAGTTGAAGGAGTCAGTCGCCCACATTGCT
Source organism: Oncorhynchus nerka (assembly GCF_034236695.1). NCBI lineage: Eukaryota > Metazoa > Chordata > Actinopteri > Salmoniformes > Salmonidae > Oncorhynchus > Oncorhynchus nerka. The sequence continues at coordinate 36,259,825 of NC_088419.1, read as the reverse complement.
TGAGAATGACTCCTTCCCTCTGAGCGTACACTCCACCCAGCACCGTTGTGTGTGTGTGTGTGTTTGTGTGCGGGCTTGTGTGTGAAATTAGTGCCTTTGATATTTTAAGAAGAAATAAAAGCATGTTATGTTAGATGAAGTGCCATTTAATATATACAACATGGAGAATTCAATCAATCCGATTTTTAATATGAATAAAGACTTGCTGAAGTGGCAAGATTCAGCATTTTGACATGTCCATCCGTGCCCCATCTGTGACATCTAGGAAGATTTTAACCCACTGAACCCCAACATTTCTCCAGGTTTTCAATATAAAGCCCTAGTTATTTTGTTGCTTTGACAGTTATTACAGAAGATGATGATTTATTTCATGTGATTAGTGATTCGCGTACGTCTGTCCCTCATTTTTAAGGTCAACCCTGTTACGTGAACTGAACTCTTGTTTTAATATGGTGAAACAAATTTTTTTTTTTCAAATATTGTTTTCTGAAGAAACATTGAGCGTCTAATAGTCAAATCCTGGTGTAAATGCAGGTGAGCTGGTTCTACTCTTTTTGGCCATTTTCTGGTGTTTAGTGGTGGAAATGTTTTAACAATTAAAATGTTTTTGTGAAGTTTGCGTTCAATTGCCACACCCTGTTGCACACAACAAGCTTCCATTCCCCCTGTCACAAGGGGATTTATGGCTGATTTAAGATGAAAACGTGTTTTTTTTTTATGGAGTTAAATATGTGCTCTTTATAACAGAATGTTGAAATAAGTGAAATCAAACATTGCGTTTTTTTTTTTACTACAAAGTTACACTTCTCAAAAGGCACCGAATTGATGAAACCACCCATGAATTGGTCTCCAGTCTCACCCGGAGAGAGACAATGAAATGGTAGTGGAAAAAGGAAGTAACACATTACATGACATATTTCCTTAGGGCCCCGAGCAAACCAACAAGCTAGCTTCCTCCATCATGACCTGATGGTCATCTCTGTGTTTTGTCATAGCTAGTTTTCATCCATTTAATATTCTTTCTTAACGAATCACTTTGAATGTCAGTTCAAATTTGATTTGGATGGAAACTTAGTTTGTATAATCACTTGATTACTTTTCTTATCTCATACTACTTTGGAGGTTAGGAAACATTTTGAACAGGCTTTCCCACTGGGCACAGGTGTCAATTCAGCGTCTCTTCCATGTTGGTTCAAGGTCATTTTATTGAAATGACGTGGAAACAACGTTGATTCAACCAGTGCGAGTTGAACGGATTATAATGTACAAGGCCTTAAAGGGGAATTTCACCCTGGCTCTGCCACGACGTGTAGTCATTACTATATTAATAATATAAATTTTTATCATAAACATCACAATTATCTAAACCACTAGCTAGAACTTGCACATTTTCATTTTACTGGTAGAATCCGGAAGTTTCGACTCCCCGATGAACCACAAAGTCCAGCACTTATAGCGAATGCTGATACTGCTCGCTAGGTAGAGGGGGCGTGCCCAAAAACGTCAATAATGGCATTGTTTGCTATGAACGACCAACACGCAAAAATGTGTGTGTGTGTGTGTGTGCGGGCTTGTATGTGAAATTAGTGCCTTTGATATTTTAAGTTGAAATTGTACACCAATATTGAATTTTAAAAGCCTGTTATGTTAAATGAAGTGCCATTTAATATAGACAACATGGATAATTCAATCAATCAGATTTTGCATTGATGAATGTGTATAAATCGTCTATGGTTGGTTAGTTGGTTCTCAGCCAGTCTCAGCTGGCTAGCAATCTTGCTACCAATTTAGTGATGCTAGTTAGCTAACAGCAAGCTGACGATATTGAAATGTCCACGTTAGGAATGCTTAGCTAGCCAGTTTAATAGAGGTCAATACAATTAGTGGGGTGGTTAAATTGTGTATTGTTGTGACTACCTCAAGCTCTAAACCCTCAGAGGTGTGACTGGGGAAAAAGGGGCTAAACCACATGACCTTCTTACCAAACCACATGACCTTTGTTTTGGAAGTTCAGAACAAGGTTAAGTGTAGAGAAAGCTTGCTGGACATCAAGAAAGCTTTGTTGTAGAGCATTTAGCACAAAATCCGGGGAGGGGCCAGCTGAGGAGTATAAAACTGTATCATCTGCATATAAATGGGGGAGAGAGCTTCCTACTGCCTAAGCTATGTTGTTGATGTAAATTGAGAAGAGTGTGGGGCCTAGGATTGAGCCTTGGAGTACTCCCTTGATGACAGGCAGTGGCTGAGACAGCAGATTTCCTGACTTTATACACCGCACTCTTTGAGAGAGGATGATCTGTCAAAGTGAATTGGCTGGGGGAGGTTTACAGACAGTACTTTGGTTGTGCAGAGTTGTGCTTAGATAGTAAATATATCGTTGTGTATGAGAGCAATTGAAGTACCATTTCTCCTCAATCTCCCATACACAACCATTCATACTGTGTAAGTACTGCTTTCCTAGGACTTTTAACACCTTCTTTAGCCCCCCCCAGCCCATTCACTTTGTTGACTGATCATTCCTCTCAAAAGCAGCTCCCATTGTCCCCTCATTGTCCCTAAACCCTACACTAGCTGGTACCATTCAGTTGATACCTTTAACAACAAAGGCGTGTTGCCCTATGTCCCTTCCACAAAAAGTAGAAAATGCTAAGACCACAATCATGTCTTTCCAGGAGACGTGCAGTACCAGCAAATCTTCTGCAAGAGGAACAAACAGTTGGTGGTTAAGAAGCTCTACACCACTTTAAGTACAAAGAGTCTCAGCATCCTCAGCCCACCATTGCCAGTGTACCGAAGCCAGATAAAGGACTATGGATGCGTTCACACAGGCAGCCAATTCTGATCTTTTTTTCACTAATTGGTCTTTTGACCAATCAGATCACTTCTGAAAAAGATCTAATGTGCTTAAGACCAATTAGTGGGAAAAATATTAGAATTGGGCTGCCTGTGTAACCACAGCTAGTGTGGCTCAGCGTAATACCATGAAGAACATGGGTCTCCAACTGTGTTCCTGGAGAACTACGTCCTGTAGGTTTTCGCTCCAACACCAGTTGTAACTAACCTGGTTCAGCTTATCAACCAGCTAATTATTAGAATCAGGTGTGCTAGATTAGGGTTGGAGTGAAAACCTACAGGAGGGTAGCTCTCCAGGAACAGGATTGGAGTGAAAACCTACAGGAGGGTAGCTCTCCAGGAACAGGACTGGAGTGAAAACCTACAGGACGGTAGCTCTCCAGGAACAGGGTTGGAGTGAAAACCTACAGGACGGTAGCTCGCCAGGAACAGGGTTGGAGTGAAAACCTACAGGACGGTAGCTCTCCGGGAACAGGGTTGGAGTGAAAACCTACACTACGGTAGCTCGCCAGGAACAGGGTTGGAGTGAAAACCTACAGGAAGGTAGCTCGCCAGGAACAGGGTTGGAGTGAAAACCTACAGGACGGTAGCTCGCCGGGAACAGGGTTGGAGTGAAAACCTACAGGACGGTAGCTCGCCAGGAACAGGGTTGGAGTGAAAACCTACAGGACGGAAGCTCGCAATATATATAATCCCCTAGACTTATGGACACGTCACATATGCCTTTTAATGTGGCATAAACACAACCAGTCAAGATGTTTTCATCTGATTGTCAGACCATCATTTAACAAAGGCACTCCTGTAGGCTACCTACGCACAATCGTCCACTCACAAAATAATTTCAGCATACAAACCCCAATAGTGCACTAGCAATTTGATGAATGGAAAGAGACATCTGTTACTAAACACCAACATGAATTGTAATTCAATTTTGCGATTGTCACTTGCAGCCTGAATTAATGTATCCACTGTTGTTCACGTGCGCCTCGGTCTCGGCCACTCATCTCTGCCTTGCCGGCCACTCATCTCCGCCTTGATAAAATGGAAGTGTTCTCCTCAAACCACAACCCAATTTGGAGCATATACCACCCTGTTAATTCAAAGATGTTTCATGTGGCAGACATGCAGTGATGTTAAATAATGGTATAAAAGCCTCTAGTGTTTTTGGGCATGTTGTATCAATTGTGACGTTTTACCATACCACCTTACTTTCACCCCTGGTTACATGAGGTAATGTTATTTAAGATATTTGCAGACATCTTGTCTATTTCAAGTCTTCTCTCATTGATTCAGACATGTGGGTGTCCTCCTCAAAGGTCTTCGTGTCATGATGGCAGAGACTTAGTCTCGATCAATGAGTGAGAAGACTTTAAATACACATGATGGCGGCGCACATATTGTTGGATTACTTATGGAGCAAAACCATTTTTGTTTTAATAACGGAGCAATTCAAACTGACCCCCTGCAACTGGACACAGACATTTTACTCCTGTTTCCCTGAATTAAGACAAAGACGGCATCAGTAAGGTTGGTTGAAAATTCTCTGTGCTACACCAAACAGTACCTATCTTGTAAATCCCAGTAATGGATACCAAAAATCTTTGGTTAAATCTGGTGTAAGATAACTGGTGATCAGCAGATAATGGGAGAGGTCATAATGAAATTGTCATTCGAAAAAAACACAGTAAGTTCAGGGAATACTTCTAAAACTGTGGGAGGAGTGTTATGGTAGTGCTGCCATTCTGCTTCTCATGTGTAATCTGCTTGAGTGGGATACATTTCATGAGATACAGTCCTGCTACAATGACACACAGGCAAAGGAATTATGTTTCTGTATCTAGAATCTAATGCAGGAAGAAGCCCAGGCACCACATGATATCGCTTTAAAGACAAAAAACTAAATAAATTATACTCTATTCTACAGTTTGAACAACATTTGATCTGTGCCAGTGTAAAATCAACATTAGGGTAAACTAGTTGAACATGCATACATCTGCACAGGCACTGTTACGCGGAGTGGAACAGGGGAACCCAAGAGCAGACTCAGACGAGGAGACTGGGATGAAGTAAACAAGGTATTCATTGAAACACAGGGGGGAGATGGAGTGCAGGTTAGGGGAAGCTCGGGCGACTTGCTGGAAACCATGTGCGGAGGCTCAGGCTGGAGCGAGAGGGGTTGAGACAGGGTAAGCAGGTCCGGAGGGGAATCCAAGGGAGAAGTAGAGTGGGGAATCCAGGACAGAGTAGCAAGATGATGAGACAGGGACCAGAGATAGACCGGGAAGAACTGTAGCGGAGAGGAAAACAGCGTCAGGCAATAAAAACAGGCACAACAGGATAACAGGATCTGAATAGTAACAAACGGCTAGAACTTTAGACTGACTGACAAATCAACTGTACATTTCGGTGTTCCTCAAGGTTCCATTTTAGGACCACTATTGTTTTCACTATATATTTTACCTCTTGGGGATGTCATTCGAAAACATAATGTTAACTTTCATTGCTATGCAGGTGACACACAGCTGTACATTTCAAGGAAACATGGTGAAGCCCCAAAATTGCCCTCGCTAGAAGCATGTGTTTCAGACATAAGGAAGTGGATGGCTGCAAACTTTCTACTTTTAAACTCGGACAAAACAGAGATGCTTGTTCTAGGTCCCAAGAAAGAGATCTTCTGTTGAATCTGACAATTAATCTTAATGGTTGTACAGTCGTCTCAAATAAAACTGTGAAGGACCTCGGCGTTACTCTGGACCCTGATCTCTCTTTTAAAGAACATATCAAGACCATTTCAAGGACAGCTTTTTTCCATCTATGTAACATTGCAAAAATCTGAAACTTTCTGTCCAAAAATGATGCAGAAAAATGTATCCATTCTTTTGTCACTTCTAGGTTAGACTACTGCAATGCTCTACTTTCCGGCTACCCAGATAAAGCACTAAATAAACTTCAGTTAGTGCTAAATACGGCTGCTAGAATCCTAACTAGAACCAAAAAATGTGATCATATTACTCCAGTGCTAGCCTCCCTACACTGGCTTCCTGTCAAGGCAAGGGCTGATTTCAAGGTTTTACTGCTAACCTACAAAGCATTACAGGGGCTTGCTCCTACCTATCTCTCTGATTTGGTCCTGCCGTACATACCTACACGTACGCTATGGTCACAAGACGCAGGCCTCCTAATTGTCCCTAGAATTTCTAAGCAAACAGCTGGAGGCAGGGCTTTCTCCTATAGAGCTACATTTTTATGGAATGGTCTGCCTACCCATGTAAGAGACGCAAACTCGGTCTCAACCTTTAAGTCTTTACTGAAGACTCATCTCTTCAGTGGGTCATATGATTGAGTGTAGTCTGGCCCAGGAGTTGGAAGGTGAACGGAAAGGCTCTGGAGCAAGGAACCGCCCTTGCTGTCTCTGCCTGGCCGGTTCCCCCCTTTCCACTGGGATTCTCTGCCTCTAACCCTATTACAGGGGCTGAGTCACTGGCTTGCTGGGGCTCTTTCATACCGTCCCTAGGAGGGGTGCGTCACTTGAGTCACTGATGTGATCTTCCTGTCTGGGTTGGCGCCCCCCCCCCCCTTGGGTTGTGCCGTGGCGGAGATCTTTGTGGGCTATACTCGGCCTTGTCTCAGGATGGTAAGTTGGTGGTTGAAGATATCCCTCTAGTGGTGTGGGGACTGTGCTTTGGCAAAGTGGGTGGGGTTATATCCTTCCTGTTTGGCCCTCCGGGGGTGTCCTCGGATGGGGCCACAGTGTCTCCTGACCCCTCCTGTCTCAGCCTCCAGTATTTATGCTGCAGTAGTTTATGTGTCGGGGGGCTAGGGTCAGTTTGTTATATCTGGAGTACTTCTCCTGTCCTATTCGGTGTCCTGTGTGAATTTAAGTGTGCTCTCTCTAATGCTCTCTTTCTTTCTCTCTCGGAGGACCTGAGCCCTAGGACCATGCCTCAGGACTACCTGACATGATGACTCCTTGCTGTCCCCAGTCCACCTGGCCGTGCTGCTGCTCCAGTTTCAACTGTTCTGCCTTATTATTATTGGACCATGCTGGTCATTTATGAACATTTGAACATCTTTGCCATGTTCTGTTATAATCTCCACCCGGCACAGCCAGAAGAGGACTGGCCACTCCACATAGCCTGGTTCCTCTCTAGGTTTCTTCCTAGGTTTTGGCCTTTCTAGGGAGTTTTTCCTAGCTACCGTGCTTCTACACCTGCATTGCTTGCTGTTTGGGGTTTTAGGCTGGGTTTCTGTACAGCACTTTGAGATATCAGCTGATGTACGAAGGGCTATATAAATAAATTTGATTTGATTTGATTTGATCACTGAACAGAGATTACATTCTGGCAGTGTGAAAGTGACAGGGCTGAGTATTTGTAGAGGTCTTGATTATGGAACAGGTTGCAGCTGGTGGTGATCTGCTCTGACTCCAGCACAACTGTCTCCGCCCACACAATCACACACACAGAGAGAGAGGGAGAGGGAGAGAGTACTGGGGGAGTGAAGGCACGTCAAGGAGACACAGGATGAGAAGTAGAGGGCGGTGCAGGAGCAGATGTGACAGGCACACAGATTACATTTACAACTATATCTAGCCTAATAGTGTCACGTGTGCTCCCTCTTCGGCCTCTAGGTCACCAGGACTCCATCACTTCCCTGATTACCTTCCCTATATATGTCACTCCCTTAGGTTCCTTCCCCAGGCATTATTGTTTCTGTTCCAGTGTCATATCTGTTCGTGGTTCTTGTTTTTTTACTGTCACGTGTGCTCCCTCTCTGGCCTCTAAGTCACCAGGCTGCTCGTTATGGCTCACACTTGTCACCATCGTTACGCGCACCTGCGTGTCATCAGACTCACCTGGACTCCATCACTTCCCTGATTACCTTCCCTATATATGTCACTCCCTTTCGTTCCTTACCCAGGCGTTATTGTTTCTGTTCCTTTGTCATGTCTGTGCGTTGTTCGTGTTTCTTATTTTGTATTATGTTACATTTATTTATTTAAACACTCACTCCCTGAACTTGCATGCCGACTCTCAGCGCACTCGTTACAAATAGAAAGAAATATGGCATAACCCTCAACAATTGAACAGTGACAAGACCGTACAAATGAGCATACTGTAGGTAGGTATGCAGACAGTATCTACCTACAGCCATGTCTATCAGGCATGCTTAGGCAAATATTCGTTATAGTAAACCAGTGTCATTTTTAGAGATATACAACTGTAAATTGTTGTATTATTATTTCTCCTCATTGTTTGCTAGGTAACTTAGCTAGCTAGCTTGCTAGATATACAATACTTGATATTTAAATCTGTTTGGAATCCTATCTTGCGTCATGCCTATAATTCTGTGAGATTGAAATGCATCCAAGTTCATAATCATAACTGATGTCAACCCTCGTCAATTGTGTTACATAGCTAGCTAGTAAAATTATTTACAGTTGCTGATGTTATACCTGTTTGCTAACAAGTTACAGATACGAGCAGTGGTGTAAAGTACTTAAGTAAAAGTACTACTTAAGTCGTTCTTTGGGGTATCTGTACTTTACTTTACTATTTCTATTTTTGAAAAATGTACTTTTACTCTACTACATTCCAGAATAAACACAGAAATGTCTGCACTTATCAAGAGAACATGCCTGGTCATCCCTACTGCCTCTGATCTGGCGGACTCACTAAACACAAATGCTTAGTTTGTAAATGATGTGTCAGTTTTGGAGTGTGCCCCTGGCCATCCGTAAATTTGAAAAAAAAACAAGAAAATCGTGCCGTCTGTTTAATATAAGGAATTTCAAATGATTTATACTTTTACTTCTGATACTTAAGTACATTTTAGCAATTACATTTAATTTTGATACTTAAGTAGATTATAAACCATATACTTTTAGACTTTTACTCAAGTAGTATTTTACTGGGTGAAGGTGTCTTTACTTTTTAAGTATGACAATTTGGTATTTTTTCCACCACTGGATACAAGGCGTGGTGCATAACAAGTTAGCAGGCTCCAGGCTAGCCAACTCTAGCTAGCCAACTCCAGTCATACGCTAACATTTGCTGGTAAACCTAGCTTTAGGTGGATGGTTGTAAACACTGTAGCTTGCTGTTTAGTAGCTAGCCATATCTACCACTAAAAAGAGAATAGGTTTTACAATCGAGATACAAAAGATATCTGATTATAAACCTCTTTTCTATTTATTTATTTTTATTTTTTCCCCAAGTCAGTCTTGTACCATCGCTGCAATTCCCATAGTGACTCGGGAGAGGTGAAGGTGTCTGTCTATTTCAGACCTTATGGCATTTTTCAAGGATGAGCATAAGAGCACTAAAAGGGGAGAAGACCACTAAGTCTGGCCATGTGGAGAAGTGCAGCTATAGTGAAGGGAATCTTACCAGTTTGGTCAGGGCCAGCATGAGGGATAAAGTTTATCCCGTGTCAGTGAATGTAGCTGTTAAGTTTGAGCATCTTAGCAATACAATGTGTTCTATACAGCTGTCAACATTCTGTAAGAAAAGAGCCACTTAATCAATTATATAATCATTAACCAGATTACCCCGGATACCAGACTTTGATGAGTGATAACTCAGCTCTTGAACGGTATCATTGATGAGAATGAATCTAAAAATCTATTGACATTCAGAATTTACTTTGTTTTGACATCCAGCCTGTACTGTTTCATGACCAGAGACAAATCTTCAAAGGCACAGTATTTATATATTTGGAGTGGTACATGCAGTCACACAGTCTTGATTTATAGGATCCTTCCCACTATATGATTGATATGTCAAGTGGTAAAATCCCAAGTTATCAATAAACAAATTCAAAGAAAAAACTGCACTTGTCCTCATGTGAAAATTACAGTTGATGAAATATTCTACAGCTGTAATGTCATCAACCAAATCCAACTTTATTTATACAGCGCATTTCTTACAACGAATGCATTTCAAGGTGTTCAAAGTCATGCATGGAAAGGCATGGTGCACTTAACATCCTTCCTCTTGGCAGGCCTCTATTGGTGACCAGGGGATTCTCTCTACCACATGGGAATGCCTCCGTGAAGCTCATCAGTGTAGCCATGCAGCCAATTTTGGCAGTTCCCAATATCGGCCGTACGGATGTGGAGTGCGAGTGGAGGAAGCCAACCATGCCCAACCAGGTGCAGTCAGTTAGTGAAGGACCTGCACCCGGCTGAAGACTACAACCCTCTGTTCCGAGAGCCCACAGAGGAGGATCTTCAGTGGCTAAGGAACCGTCTCCGGGGCAGGTTCAGTGGAATATCATGTCTCCTTGAACCTGAGCCACAACAACCTCTACCCTCTCTGTCATCATTGTCTGTACCGGACATAGTTAAAAAACAAGGGCACCTGAGGCATGGAGGCATCCTGGCTGGCATGATGCTGTCGGTGGAGAAGCAGGAGGCTATAGGGCAGATAACAGTTGGACAGAGCACCAACCCCAACTGGCACACCAAGAGGAAAGGGAGGTTGAAGGCCAGCAATTATGGAACAGTGGTTAGGGCCAAGCGTGTTACTGCTTCGCTGCTAAAAAGGGTCCTTAGATCAGTCGTTGGATGAGGTGTTGTCTGTAAAGTGGAGCACAGATAATGAAGAGAAGGGCACCAGACCATCCAGTGAGGCATCATGGCAAATGACCACATAGACGGATGTGCAGGAGTCTGGGATTTGGGTCACGGGGTCTTGGATCCCGTGGGCCTCGCAGGATGGTCTGGTGGACAACACAGCAGTGGTGGATTTCAAGTTTCCCTTTGGTGCAAGGTACCTTACCATTGAAGAGGCAGTAAAGTCGAAGAATTTCTATTTCAAGGACGGAGGGTCTTACAGCCTCTGAAGACCATCCTTACTGGCACCAGGTCCAAGGTCAGCTCCACATCACTGGAAGGGACATCTGCTTCTTCGTTGTGTGTACCACCAAAGCTTCCATCACCATCCCCATCTGGCGTGACGACATCTGACATATTCATATTGCTCCTCTTGTCAGTACCCGTTTTCAGGGAAGACAATGGTCCAAAAATATTCCACATAGTTCATACACACACACACACACACACACACACACACACACTAGGCTCCCAGAATAGGTTATATTCCATACAGGTTTTGCTCAAAGCATCCAACTAAAGTAATGTAAGTTCAACCACAAAGGCTGGTCTGAGTGCATCTCAGTTTCATTCAGTAGTACAAAACAATTCACATTGTATTCTATCATGGGCACAGTGGGAATTTAAATCTGTGACGATTAAATTATGTCTTTCCCTCAGAGTGAGAGAGTACATCACATCCAGCATATTTTCTGAGGGTGTGGTTGATCATTTCTCTTTCCCGCCGGGAAATGACAGCTACAGACCCGAGTGTTGTCACTGGGTTTCTGGTCCACACATCTGAAAGACAAAAAAAAGTTACTTTTACTAGCTAGCTACGTTGATTACTAAAATGATAACATCTATACTAAAATACCATAACTCACAGACTTGACTATAGTAACGGTTAAATAGACTGGGCTTCGGTCTATCTGCACATTTACTATCCTGCTATGTAGATCGGGATTTCTGCTGGGATGGAGGAGTTATCTGGAATGCTCAACTAGATGATCAGGACAGTCTAGGGTACTACATGACCGAAGAGGTGAAGTATTGTGATGAGCTATACGACTGCTCTTATTACTCTACACTAATTCTCAAGAGGAAAGTTAAAATCCTCAGCCGTACGTAAGGTCACTGAGGAGGACCAACAGTGATAGGAGGATCGTCTGAAAGGGACTGACATGTAGGGATGTAACATAAGAATTTATAAAAAGGCTTTTCAACCATAATTTGCAAATAAATTCATTAAAAATCCTACAATGTGATTTTCTGGATTTTTTCCCCCCTCATTTTGTCTGTCATAGTTGAAGTGTACCTATGATGAAAATTACAGGCCTCTCTCATCTTTTTAAGCGGGAGAACATGCACAATTGGTGGCTGACTAAATACTTTTTAGCCCCACTGCATTTCATTTAAGTGCCAGACCTACTGTCCTTTCAAATCCACATTTTTCAGTTGAGTAGTTAGGTTCTTGCAAGAACCCCCACCAACTAAGGAGGTTTTTCGATTAATCCCACCTCCTGTGGGGTTCTTGGAAGAACCTATTGGGGGCAGTTTTCAGTGCCAAGAATCCTAAGGTTCTTTGAAGAACTTTGAGGATCTTAGAAGAACCCTTGTTGATCCCCTCATTTTTAGTCTACCCGAAACTCAGCGAGATGGCAGTGAAGACGTTAATCCCCTTTTATTCTACCTACTTATGTGAAACCAGTTTCTTCTCTCTTGCTGCAAAAAAATATAAATATCGCAGCAGACTGGCTGTTAAAAACACCTTGAGTGTCCCTCTCCTTTCCCCGAGGTTTGAACTGTTGGTTTCCAGGAGACGGACACACCCGTCTCAATGATTAGTTGAGTCAAACATCTTGTACTATTCTATTTTTTTTCCCGTTGGTATATATCGATAGAAGGAAAGATGTATTTGTTTATGAAGATTCAGTTGTTACATTGTTTTTATTGACAGCACAGATAATATGATTGTGTATAACGACTCAGTTATTTCTGTACGGTCTTGTCATTTATAAACAGACAGCCCCAGAACGAACACAGCCCATAAACAGAGCCCCTGAAGACCGCCCATGTAGAAAGCACAGAGAGCGACACTGTCCATGACTACAACACAGACAGACACAGGCAGGCAAAAATATAGACAGACAAACAAAGAGGAAGCCAAGTAAATACATAATTCATTAATTTTTATAAAGAAAAAGCGAGTTTCCATAATGTTTTACCAAAGCTGTCCCCAGAGGAATAAGGCCATGCCTTGCTGGTTGGTCCCTGGGCCCAAAAATGTTTGAAAAAGGGCTGCTCTGACAAGCAACAAATAAGTGGTGAGGGCAGACAGTTACTTGTGTCAATCACACTCAGGCCCCTCCCAGCAGACATAACCATGCATAGAGCTTTTAAAAGGGAACTGGCACAACTGTTGCAGGACAGAGGGGGCTCTCTGCAGGGCAGAAAGAACACTTCAATCTGGACTTACCACCAGCCCTGTGCTTTAGATAAATTATTTTATATTTACTTTACAGTATACACTCAACAAAAATGACTGCAAGTATCGCTTCTCCTTTCTTCGACTACAACGAAATGAACAAGGTAATGAATGTGTATTGCTTGCTTCGAGCTGAGAGGTAGCTAATTGCTAGCTAGCTAACTGGGTTAGCTTCGCCTAGTTCATTTAACTTTTTTTCGGGGTTGTTCAGCAAACGTTAGCGAGTGTTCTTTACACGTTTTGGATCGTAAGTGACAAACTGATGACAAAGTATAAAGTGTTTACTTTAATAATTAGCTAGCTCACCAGGCAACGTAAGTTATCGCTGCTTCTGTCACATGTTCTTGAGTAGTTAGCGTCGCGAACTTATCATTTATTTTAAATGTTAGTTTATGGTTATTTATTAACTAAGTGATCGCAAAAATGAATCTTTGAAAATGCAACACGTAGCTATCTGAGTTCACATCGCATGGCATGCCAGTTATTTTGGTTGAAAATGAGCAACAGGCGGATTCAATCCTAGCTGCTACTGGTTGTCTTGCAACAATTTACGCGCTTTTGTGTGCAAGCTGTGCTGTCGCACGGATAACGTTATGGAAATCTCTCACACACAGATTACCCGAAGTTTACTGGTTATCGTTTTCAATCTATTGTATTATCTAAGATGTCGAACTATGTAAAAGGCATTGGTGCCTACCAGTTTTGGGCATACCAGTTTTGCTGATTCTTCTCATCAAAATAAATCAATCGCAGCACGTTTTTGGACATATTCAGCAGCTATTACCTGATTGAAGTACGATACCATTGGAAATTCATGATGAAAGGTCATGTTTATATTCTTAACTTAAATTGAAATGCTGTCGCTGCTTCAAAAAACACATTTTGATAAATAGCCCAATGTCAATAGTTTTTTTTAATGTCCAAATATATAACCAGTATGCAGAAAAGGTGAAACAGAAAGTACTATGTTTATCTACACATGTGAAACCATAGTAATAATATTACATGTCTTTTTTTTAAACGAGCACCTTATCACTGGTTAGAGGACAACCTGAATGTTGCATTTTTGATAGACGTCACCAAAAGAAACCCAACACTGTTGTCAATATCGATTGTCATGTTTAAAATCAATTAGCTAGAGGGGGGGGAAGATGAGGTTCCACGTCCTGTTAAAACTAACACAGCTCAAAAATCCACTCGTAATCTGGAAATAATGTGTACATCACTTGTTAATCACTTCCATCGATATTATGCTGAAATCAACGTTTTGGAGTGTAGTGCTGTTTAAATGAACACTTCAATGGCCACACCGAATCATGGAATAACCTATACATGGTTGGTTAGATGAGAACTTTTGGAATGTCTGTTGATTGAATTAACATTGGAAGAAGCTAACCACTTAGCAAGATGGATAACTAGCTACTAAATTAGCTAACCAAATGCTGAACTGCAGAGCATTTGGCACATTTTAGGCAGTAACTTAAGTCACAAGATATCTAGCTTGTAACGATTTTGGTTTGAATTCTACACGGTAACTAGATCACCTGGCTGCACAACAGTGACTCAAGAGACTGGGGACCTGTTTACTTTATAATGAAAAATTGTGACCTGTGAAATTAACAATCTTCTATCTCAAGGTATTGCACACGTTGACTACAGGTATTTACTTAAAGTAGATACAAATAGATGTGTATGTGTTTCAACAGTATTGAAAAACCATCCCGTGTCTATTTTCAAATACGCCGGTATAACACCTACTAATCTGAGGTAAAAAAGGATGTATAATTCCTCTCAATTTAATTGGGTGAAATTGCAAGCTTTGTTTAAGGTAGTAAAACAAACTGTCCACATTAGGGGAAATTGACACAATATAAAATCATTTAATATGTCAAAATAATTCAACATGTCAATTTAAGATGATAGTTTCCTACTCAAACTGTTGCAACAATGACATTGTCACTCATTTAACCATTTAGAGTGTTAGGGGGGGGGGGGGATGCTCTCAATCACAATTTATCTGGGTGCTTTAGACTAGAGCCCCTATAGCATCTGTACAGCAGCCTGAGGGTTTGCGGTCTGTACTATCACTGTTGCGCCAACATCCTATGGCCATAATTGTTTGGCAGTGCTTTTTATTTGATTGACAGCTTGTTAGAGTAAATGGATTGCACAATTCTCTTTAACTTGTGACTTTGGAGACGAGTCTTTCTATAGTGCTGTTGAACTAGTAAGTATGTCATTAAGATCCCGGCTCTGCTTTTGTAATGGGTCTGGACTGTAAACTAACACGGCTAGCTCCAAACTTTTTGGGAGAATTGAAGTTTTATTTTTTTTTTCAGTACTGATTGACACTTTTATTAAGCATGACTATTCTTTTCTTTGCAGAACAATAAGATGTTTAACTACAACAACAATACTTTCGGTGGGCCCCACTCCACATCTGTCCCAGTCTGCACTGGTGCCAACAACCCTCCCTCTTGCCCCCCCACTGGTTCCCTGCTGGACAGGAAGGTAGTGGGGGCCCCCTCTGCAGGGGGCAGTGGGCTGTTCCAGCGCCGCCACTCTGTCACCCTCCCCAACACCAAATTCAACCAGAATCAGTTCATCAACAGTCTCAAGGCTGACCCCTCCTCGCTCCTGATTGGTGGTGGCAGTAACAACAAGGAGAACCGCTTCCGGGACCGCTCCTTCTCCGAGACCGGGGATCGCCTCAAGCCGGGCAGCCAGCTCCAGTGCCTTGGCGGCGGGCAGGGCCAGCAGCAGCAGCAGGTCAACTCCAGCCGCTACAAGACGGAGCTGTGCCGGCCCTTCGAGGAGAACGGCACTTGCAAGTACGGTGACAAGTGCCAGTTTGCCCACGGCATGCACGAGCTGCGTAGCCTGAGCCGCCACCCAAAGTACAAGACGGAGCTGTGCCGCACCTTCCACACCATCGGCTTCTGCCCCTACGGCCCGCGCTGCCACTTCATCCACAACGCAGAGGAACGCCGCGGCCCGCCGCCACCATTCTCCACTTTCAACAAGATGGAGCGCCCCCGCCTCCAGCACAGCTTCAGCTTCGCCGGTTTCCCCAGCCAGGGCGGTCTACAGGACAGCCCCACCTCGGTCACCCCGCCGCCCATTTTCTCCACAGAGGACCTGGGCGAGTGGCCTAGCAACCCCTTCACCTACTCCAGCCAGGAGTTGGTCAATCTGTTTGGCCCGAGCCTAGTAGGGGGGCCCCCTGTCTTGGAGCCCAACCTGCTGGCCCCGGCGCCGCACTCCCCCACTACCCCCTGCTTCTTCCGGCCTATGTCGGAGTGTCCCCCCAGCCCCCCGGACTCTCTCTCCGACCAGGAGGGCTACCAGAGCAGCCTGGGCAGTCAGAGTGGTTCCGAATCCCCCAGCCTGGATGCCTCGCGCCGCCTGCCCATCTTCAGCAGGCTCTCCATCTCTGATGATTAGAGAGCCTACACCCCCGGTGCCTGGGATGGATGCATGGAGTGAGAAAGTGAGTGCCTGTCCCCCTCGTCTCCTGGCCTTGTTTACAACCCAGAAGTGGACATGATTCTGTGTAGCAGTGTTGTAGCCACTGAGTCCAATCAGAAAACTCAGCTACCCCCCCCCCATCTCAGATGCCTCCAATTAGTCAATCGAGGTGTTTTTTTTTGCCCAAACAATCATTCAGCCAAGTGGTCACTCAATCGTGAGTAGCAAGTTGGCCCTGGGTGAAGTGCTACAATAATGGTGAACAGTAATCAGAGGGGATGGATAAGGTCTGTGGGAAGTTTCAGTATGTCCCAAGGCAGGATTTCCCTGTCGTTTTGTGTGTAGCGGTGCTGCATATCTTCACTTTGCCATTGCTGCCTGTGCCACAGCTATCTTCAAACATCCCATACTTTTACATCTCAAGAGGACTTGTGACAAATTCGTGCTCCATTTTTAAAGGGTCACATTTCTCCAAGTTAAACCATTAAAAAAATGATTGGACGACCAGATTAAATGAAGTGCCTTGGTGTTGTCCGATCAATGTGCGGGACTACAATTGTTACTTTTTCCACGTCCTAACGATTACAAAAATATTTTTTCAGCTTTTTTTTATTTTTATAAAAAGAAAAGTATATGAGGACTAGACAAACACAGATGTTTAAAAAAAATATTTTTTAGAATCAGGGCTGGAAGAGTTAAATTTTCTTTTGGCGCTACTAAGAACCCTTAGTAAATGTCTACTGGTCTGTTTGGTTTCTTTAGTTGTGTGGAAGGAGTAGGACTGTTCATCAATGTAAACTGGTCGTTAAACATTCATATGTGAGCTTGGCCTGTCCCCCCCCCCCCCCGTTCTCCTAGCCCCCACTCGGCTCAATAGCTGACTGAGATGACACCTCAGTCACCGCTGTCGAAAATCACATGAGCGCCATGCTCTCCCATCGATTCCACCTTGTTCAACTATATTGTTTTGTAAAACCTTCAAACGGAAGGTTTGCTTGTCACTGCTTATTTAACTTATCAAAATGTATTTATTGCTGATCTTAAAGCATTTTTTTTTATTTTGTATTTATCTGGATAATGAAACGATAGAATATATTTTCTTTTATGTTAAATTATGATCTTCCGTATTAATCGTAAGATTGTGAAGACTTTTTTTTTCTTTTTTTTTTTTTTTACAGGTAATATATTATACTGCAATGACTTTGTTTTAAATTTTGTAACTACACTTTGATTTATTTTGAAAGTGAATCTTAATTTAAATACAAAAATGCAAATGTTTTTGCGTTTATATTTATTGTTTTTCCTCTTCCCTGATATTGGACTGTGGTTTTCAGGTTCTCTATTTTGATGTCTTAATTTCTCTTCCAGTTGTGGGCTGCAGCAGCTCTCGAAGGCCCTCTAGAATGTAGACGAAGTTGAGTAACAGTCCTCTTCCTGTTAATTTACTGTCCCTTTGACTGGGAAAAAATATACATTTTAGTAATTAAGAAGTCACTTAGCCTATATAACCAGCAGTTATGCTGTAAACGACAAATAGAAAGCTCTTATTTTAATTAGTTATGGACGATCACCTATTCCGCAATACCATGCATACATTTACTAGCACTTTTAGTTGATGTGTTGTTGGACCACTCGTTCCCATAAGTGCCTATCGAATACATTCCAGGTATCCCCAAGTGTTGTGCCTTCATCACATGTTTTATAACACAGCAGATTTAAGCCCGAACTTGTAGTTAAGTATAAAGGTTAACAGGATTGACACATGACATGAAAAGCAACAGTTGAATGTATTCTTTATAGCAGCTGTTGCTGTTCACTACAGTAGTTTATTTGTTCTCATGTATTTTTTTTTAATGACCGATTGCAGTTTAAACTTAACTAATAAAACCCATATTTCTATTGAACATCTGTCTTCCTGATTGACAAGGGTTGTTTGAGGCCGAGGTTGGCAACATTTTTGTTGTATTATCACTGTTTATGTAATGATCATATACAGCAACCCTCACATCACATGACTAGGGTGAGAATATTTATCAGTGGAGAAAGCAGCCCATGTACTAGAAGCTGGCTCTATTTGGGCTGGGCATTGAAGGGGAACCATAGAGTTCATGTGGGTGAAGCGGTGCTATTGAAATATTGAGCAAACAGCCCTGCTTGTTATCCTACCACATATCTTTGACTTATCTTGCTACAGTCTCTACACCAGCAAACTGGGGAACTTTGTTTGAAAGTTCCCATTGAAAAGCTGCCCCCCCCCCCCCCACACACACACACACACACACACAAATAGTCAGACCAAAAAATTACTTAACAGTTTTCCAGGAAAACATTTCCAAGACAGGAAATCCAACTCCTGTGCTTTCTCTCTCTCTGAAATTATTGTTGAGGGTTGGTGTGCTGCTCTACTGTGATTTAAAGAAACTGAGGAACAGCAGCCACAACTTTCAGTGTTGCTACTTCTCGTCTTGAGGCCCTAGATCAGCCTTTCACCATGGTTACTGTAAGGTAGGAGACTTTAGCTTTTACAGTGTTGACTCTCCCATGCGTTTTGGCCAAGATTTCTCCCAGTCCCTCAGTTAGGCCTGTTACAGCTGATGAATTGCAGGTTCAGTTCATTTGTTATTCCACACTAGGCAGAGCCAGGGCTGGTTCCCCTGAGGCCTGGACTTATCTCCAATTTCCACAGAGACAAGTTAGGAACCCGGCTGCTCCATTAGTCTAAGTCAATTCAAACTTAAAGCAAAACAGTGGGGCTGCATGGAATGGTACTCAGGTTTTCATTGTATGCTAAGAAAAAACATCTCTAACTTCTTACCTCATGCGCCAGCTACGACCTTGTTGGTTTAGTACTCTCCCGGCTGCCTTAACCCTTTTGAATGTAGCCTAGAAACCAAACCACTACCTGCTAATGACTGAAACACCCAAGGCGTGACACTTTTTACTAGAGAAGTGTACTTGTTTCAACAAGTGGGTGGGTGTTGCCTGGGGTACAAGGAGTAAAATACTCAAGTGCTGCGAATCCTTAGCACATCAGTGATTTCTGATTCCTTTGAACAGACTTCTGCAGGAGGATCACTGTGCCTTTAACGGTCCAGTGCAGTCAAAATGTTCCTGTTTATATATTATATATATATATATTCAACCAATATAAACTCATGTAAAGTGTTGGTGTCATGTGCTGAAATAAGACTCCAGAAATGTTCCATATGCACATTTGTTTACATCCCTGTTAGTGAGCATTTCTCCTTTGCCAAAATAATCCATCCATGTGTCAGGTGTGGCATAGCAAGAAGCTGATTGAACAGCATGATCATTACACAGGTGCACCTTCTGCAAGGGGACAAAAGGCAACTTTATAATGTGCAGTTTTGTCACAACACAATGCCACAGATCAAATTGAAGTTTATTTGTTACGTGCGCCAAATACAACAGGTAATGCTTACTTACAGGCTCGAACCAATAGTGCGAAAAGAGGTATGGGTAAGTAAAGAAATAAAAAACCTGTAAAAAAACATTTGAAAATAAGAGTAGCAAGGCTATATACAGACACCTGTTAGTCAGGCTTATTGAGGTAGTATGTACATGTAGGTATGATTAAAGTGACTATGCAAATATGTTGAACAGAGTAGCAGTAGTGTAAACTGAGGGGTTGGTGGGACAATGCAGATAGACCGGTTAGCCAATGTGTGGGAGCACTGGTTGATCGGGCCAATTGAGGTAGTATGTACATAAATGTATGGTTAAAGTGACTATGCATATAAGATAAACAGAGTAGCAGCAGCTTAAAAGAGGGATTGGGGGGGCACACAATGTAAATAGTCTGGGTAACCATTGGTTACCTGTTCAGAAGTCTTATGGCTTGGGTGTAAAAACTGTTGAGAAGCCTTTTTGTCCTAGCCTTGGCACTCCGGTACCGCTTGCCATGCGGTAGTAGAGAGAACAGTCTATGGCTGGGGTCTTTGACAATTTTTAAGGCCGTCCTCTGACACCGCCTGGTGTAGAGGTCCTGGATGGCAGGCAGCTTTGGCCCAGTGATGTATTGGGCTGTACACACTACCCTCTGAACTGCCTTGCCGTCAGAGGCTGAGCAATTGCCGTACCAGGCAGCTGTCGAACCTTTTGAGGATCACGGGACCCATGCCAAATCTTTTTAGTTTCCTGAGGGGGAATAGGCTTGGTGTGCCCTCTACACCTGCATTGCTTGCTGTTTGGGGTTTTAGGCTGGGTTTCTGTACAGCACTTTGAGATATCAGCTCAGTCTTGATTACGTTGACGGATAGGTTGTTATTCTGGCACCACCCGGTCAGGTCTCTGACCACCTCCCTATAGGCTGTCTCGTCATTGTCGGTGATCAGGCCTACCACTGTTGTGTCGTCTGCAAACTTAATGATGGTGTTGGACTCGTGCCTGGCCATGCAGTCATGGGTGAACAGGGAGTACAGGAGGGGACTGAGCATGCACCCCTGGGGAGCTCCAGTGTTGAGGATTAGTGTGGCAGATGTGTTGCTACCAACCCTCACCACCTGGGGGTGACCCGCCAGGATCCAGTTGCAGAGGGAGGTGGTTAGTCCCAGGTTCCTTAGCTTAGTGATGAGCTTTGAGGGTACTATGGTGTTAAACGCTGAGCTGTAGTCAATGAATAGCATTCTCACACAGGTGTTCCTTTTGTCCAGGTGGGAAAGGGCAGTGTGGAGTGCAATAGAGATTGCATCATCTGTGGATCTGTTTGGGCGGTATGCAAATTGGAGTGGGTCTAGGGTTTCTGGGATAATGGTGTTGATGTGAGCCATTACTAGCCTTTCGAAGCACTTCATGGCTACAGACCTGAGTGCTACGGGTCTGTAGTCATTTAGGAAGATTGCCTTTGTGTTCTTGGGCACAGGAACTATGGTGGACTGCTTGAAGCATGTTGGTATTACAGACTCAATCAGGGACATGTTGAAAATGTCAGTGAAGACACCTGCCAGTTGGTCAGCACATGCCCGGAGCACACGTCCTGGTAATCCGTCTGGCCCCGCAGCCTTGTGTATGTTGACCTGTTTAAAGGTTTCCATGGACGAGTAGCCGCACACAAGCCTAAGATCAGCATGCACAATGCCATGCGTCAGCTGGAGTGGTGAAGCTCGCTGCCATTGGACCCCGGTTCCAGTAATGGGAAATCGCAACGTTACAGCATACAATGACTTTCTTTCCTGTTTCAGCATTGCAATGCCCCCGTGCACAAAGCAAGGTCCATACAGAAATGGATTGTCGGATCGGTGTGGAAGAACTTGACTGGCCTGCACAGAGCCCTGACCTCATCGCCCAATATCAGTGCCCGACCTCACAAATGCTCGTGGCTGTATGGAAGCAAATCCCTGCAAATCAAAGCCCCCCTTTGCTACTGGACCAACTCCATATTAATGCTCATGATTTTGGAATGAGATATTTGACGAGCAGGTGTCCACATACTTTTCATTTTGTGTATATCCACACTATGTGGTTTGAATAATACTGTGAAATTATGAAAATTATGATAATGCCCTTTTAGTGTAGGTCGCCTTACATTTCAGCCTATTTTGGTGGGATGGAGTTTTGGCCTGCCTGGCAGTTAATTAGTTCATAGACCAATAAGGAATAGTTCCAAACCTCTCTGCCAGTAGCCTATACCGAGTAGTCAGAAAACACTAATATACAGTTGAGGGATACAGTATTTTCAACCTAACTTCCATTTCCCCTGAAAAACGGAAGTGAGAACTCCGTTAAGGCGTCTTTCAACGCCTGCTACGCTAGGTTACTATGCCAATAACAGCTTGTTTTCAGCTTTCCCCTCCCCACTCAGACCACTGCCAGACAGTCCTAGCAAAATTCTTCCATGAGAAATAGCTCTTTGCTAAGAATCTATTTGTTTTTAATTTTAAATTTGAATTGAAAACAATCACAGTAAGCTACTTAATTGTTACCTAGAAATGTTTTGATACTGGCTGCATTGGGCCTTTAAGAAGTGCAACTGGGGGGATAAAGAGGAGACCAGACCAGTACTGTAGTTGATGCTATAGACTTCGTAATGCTTCTAGCAACTGTATTTTCCCATGTTTTTGAAACAGAGAACAAACGGAGCGAGAGACGGAGAGCTCCATACCTAATGGGTTCTCCCTATGAGAGAGAGCTCCATACCTACTGGGTTCTCTCTATGAGACAGAGAGCTCCATACCTAATGGGTTCACCATATTAGACAGAGAGCTCCATACCTAATGGGTTCTCCCTATGAGACAGAGAGCTCCATACCTAATGGGTTCACCATATTAGACAGAGAGCTCCATACCTAATGGGTTCTCCCTATGAGACAGAGAGCTCCATACCTACTGGGTTCTCCCTATGAGACAGAGAGATCCATACCTACTGGGTTCTCCCTATCAGACAGAGAGCTCCATACCTACTGGGTTCTCCCTATGAGACAGAGAGCTCCATACCTACTGGGTTCTCCCTATGAGACAGAGAGCTCCATACCTACTGGGTTCTCCCTATGAGACAGAGAGCTCCATACCTACTGGGTTCTCCCTATGAGACAGAGAGCTCCATACCTAATGGGTTCTACCTATCAGACTGAAGCATTTGGCTCTGCATACATTAATAGCACTGAGGAAGGACCAGATTTAAAAAGATGAGATGAGCGCACACATGGGGTAAATTAGGGGGAAGGAGTGTGAGAAGTTGAGCTCTATTCGTGGGGAGTGAAGGGGACTTGGGAACATCAACTTAAAGTAACACATGAGTAGGCCTATTTGACTGACCGATTCACCAACAGGCCTATTTGAATGACTGACAACAGTATTTGAGTAAGTTGAGTTTGCCAAAGTAAAGGCATTGGATGGAGTTGATAATTGACAAAAGTGAGGGAAATCGTTGTTTTACTTGACAGCAGCCCTAAAGATCCTGATTATAGCACCAATACTAAAAGGGGGAGCCTGACTCAGATATAAACCTTTAGTAAAGGTGTATTACACAAGCAGAGATAATAACAAACTAGAAAACTTAAACAAAAGCAAAGTGAATATTAGAGCAGTGGGGCCATGCAATCTATCTCCCGTCCAGGCTGTATCACATCCGGCCGTGATTGGGTATCCCATAGGGCGGCGCACGATTGTCCGGGTTTGGCCATCATTGTGAATAAGAATGTATTCTTAACTGACTTGCCTAGTTAAATAAAGGTTCAATTTAAAAAAATGAAATGTTCCATTGTCATTACCTTTCTCATTGGTTAGGAGACGGCTGTAGCGACAGGGATGAGCTGATAGGGATAGGGTGTTTTGTGTACTTCGCTCCCAGCCCCGTGACCCTGCTACAATTCCTCAGCCATTATATGACTTTTTCCAAGACTCCAGTGCTGTGCTGGCTAAGTCAACCTGCAGGAGCGGAGCCCGAGTCCAGTCACGTGGTTCTCCACCTCCCACAGGCCGTGTCATAAGTAACTCCTCGCTCCTGACTGGCTGCGAGTCAAGCCTACGGCGACAGCATTGGGGGGGGGAAAGCAGTTGCCAGGAGGAACTATGATTTGAGAAGTGCGGTTTTGGCACCGACTAGGGTTGTTTCTCGTTACAGACGAAGGCAGGGTAGTGTGAGATACTGCTGCGGGGTCTTTCTAACCATGATCAGGGTGTGTGAAGGAAAAAACAAAGGCTGACACCCCCGGTGAAGGAGTGCTGTCTGTCCCCGAGGCTGTGCTGGGGCCCTGTGACTGAACACTCTTAGCCAAGACTGAACAGCACTACTTTCTCCAACAAACAGCCTCAGACTGGCATACCTGTCAGCACTCATCATAAAGACTAGCTGTGTGTATGTGCGTGCGATACCTCACTGCTGTTCTTGTCTTTTCCATTAGAAGTGAAATAGTGGTGTGTTTGAACTTGACATAACGAACTTGACCAAACACAGAACATAAAACAGCGTGAGGACTACTAAGGGGAAAACTAAGGGAAACTCCCATTGCTCTTTGATTGGCGTGAAAAGAATGGCTCGAACCAACCGCATATGACTAAAAAGACAAACATACTGCCTTTTGATACTCATATGAATACTTTATTACGGTTCCTCCTCTCTTTGGCAGTGAGCTATAACACACACAAGAAAAAGCATGTGACTACTGTATGATGTATGTAAAAGAACACACACACACAGAGGGAAAAACAACAGAAAAAGGAGGAACTATCCAAAATAACACCATTGTTCAGCTAATCAGCCAAACTTCCCCTTAAAGCACTGGAGGAGCCATGGGAACAGAAGTCATGGGAACGGGAGGCATGGTAACGGCCTATCAAGTCCCATTCGAGTCAGCAGAAGATTGATGGGTTTTCCTCGAGCTAAAAGCCACTTAAAGGGTGTCAATTAGTAGCCGACTGAGAGGCACTTTTCAGTATCCCGGTAAACTCTAACAGCAGTGGCTGTGTGTGCATGTGCGAAACCTGTCCAGCCTGCTCTCTCCTCTCGCCTAGTGCCCCAGGGGCTTGTAACCTGCTGAGCCACACAGCAGAGCACTGTTTAACCACAGACGGCCACAGCTATACACAATGAGCCATTACACAGCAGCCACAGCACACAGAGCGTCAGAACTTACATACCACCACTCTGCAGGGCAGGGAGAAACATCCGTGTATACATTCAGGCCTGGTGGTGAACACTGAAAGGTCCAGAGTCCCAGATGAGTTCGTGCAATATGTTCTGTACTGTGGGATGATGATGGTACAGTTGAAGTCGGAAGTTTACATACACTTTAGCAAAATACATTTAAACTCAGTTTTTCCACAATTCCTGACATTTAATCCTAGCAAAAATTCCCTGTCTTAGGTCAGTTAGGATCACCACCGTATTTTAAGAATGTGAAATGTCAGAATAATAGTAGAGAATTATTTATTTCAGCTTTTATTTCTTTCATCACATTCCCAGTGGGTCAGAAGATTACATACACTCAATTAGTATTAGGTAGCATTGCCTTTAAATGGTTTAACTTGGGTCAAACGTTTTGGGTAGCCTTCCTCAAGCTTCCCACAATACGTTGGGTGAATTTTGGCCCATTCCCTCTGACAGAGCTGGTGTATCTGAATCAGGTTTGTAGGCCTTGCTCGCACACGCTTTTTCAGTTCTGTCCACAAATTTTCTATAGGATTGAGGTCAGGGCTTTGTGATGGCCTCCCCAAAACCTTGACTTTGTTGTCCTTAAGCCATTTTGCCACAACTTTGGAAGTATGCTTGGGGTCATTGTCCATTTGGAAGACCCATTTGTGACCAAGCTTTAACTTCCTGACTGATGTCTTGAGATGTTGCTTCAATATATGCACGTAATTTTACTTCCTCATGATGCCATCTATTTTGCGAAGTGCACCAGTCCCTCCCGCAGCAAAGCACCCCCACAACATGATGCTGCCACCTGCGTGCTTCACAGTTGGGATGGTGTTTTTCGGCTAGCAAGCCTTCACCTTTTCCCTCCAAACACAACGATGGTCATTATGGCCAAACAGTTCCATTTTTGTTTCATCAGACCAGAGGACATTTCTCCAAAAAGTACGATCTTTGTCCCCATGTGCAGTTGCAAACTGTAGTCTGGCTTTTTATGGCAGGTTTTGGAGCAGTGGCTTCTTCCATGCTGAGCGGCCTTTCAGGTTATGTCGATATAGGACTCGTTTTACTGTGGACTTTTGTACCGGTTTCCTCCAGCATCTTCACAAGGTCCTTTGCTGTTGTTCTGGGATTGATTTGCATTTTTCGCACCAAAGCACGTTTATCACTAGGAGACAGAACACGTCTCCTTCTTGAGCGGTATGACGGCTACGTGGTCCCATGGTGTTTATACTTGCGTACTATTGTTTGTACAGATGAACGTGGTACCTTCAGGCGTTTGGAAATTGCTCCCAAGGATGAACCAGACTTGTGGAGGTGTACAATTTTTGGCTGATTTCTATTGATTTTCCCATGATGTCAAACAAAGAGGCACTGAGTTTGAAGGTAAGCCTTGCAATCCATCCACAGGTACACCTCTAATTGATTTAAATTATGTCAATTAGCCTATCAGAAGCTTCTAAAGCCATGACATACTTTTCTGGAATTTTCCAAGCTGTTTAAAGGCAGTCAATTTAGTGTATGTGAACTTCTGACCCACTGGAATTGTGATACAGTGAATTATAAGTGAAATAATACGACTGTAAACAATTGTTGTAAAAATTACTTGTGTCATGCACAAAGTAGATGTCCTAACCGACTTGCCAAAACCATAGTTCGTTAACAAGAAATTTGTGAAGTGGTTGAAAAACGAGTTTTAATGACTCCAACCTTAGTGTATGTAAACTTCCGACTTCAACTGTATATACTGAATGTACAAAACATTAGAAAGACCGTCCTAATATTGAGTTGCACTCCCTTTTGCCCTAAGAGCAGCTTCTATTTGTCAGGGCATTGACTCTACAAGATGTCGAAAGCGTTCCACAGGGATGCTGTCCCATGTTGGCTGGAAGACCATTCTTGATACACACAGGAAACTGTTGAGCATGAAAAACCCAGCAGCGTTGCAGTTCTTGACACACTCAAACCGGTGCGCCTGGCACCTACTACCATACCCTGTTCAAAGGCACTTAAATCTTTTGCCTTGCCCATTCAACCTCTGAATGGCACACATACGCAAAGTAGCAGCAGCATAACGGGGGGGGGGGGAATAGTCTGCTTAGCCATTTGATTAGATGTTCAGAAGTCTTATGGCTTGGGGGTAGAAGTTGTTTAGAAGCCTCTTGGACCTAGACTTGGCGCTCCAGTACCGCTTGCCGTGTGGTGGCAGAGAGAACAGTCTATGACTAGGGTGGCTGGAGTCTTTGACAATTTTTTGGGGCCTTCCTTTGACACTGCCTGGTATAGGACCTGGATGACAGGAAGCTTGGCCCCGGTGAAGTACTGGGCCGTACGCACTAACCTCTGTATTGCCTTGCGGTCGGAGGCCGAGTAGTTGCCATACCAGGCAGTGATGCAACCCATCAGGATTCTCGATGGTGCAGCTGTAAAACCTTTTGAGGATCTGAGGACCCATGCCAAATCTTCTCAGTCTCCTGTGACATCAATAAGGGATCATCGCTTTCACTTGGTCAGTCAAAGTCATGGAAAGAGCATGTGTTCCTAATGTTTTGTACACTCAGTGTAGGCTAGTCTTTGAGCAGTGTCCAGGAGGAAATCCGCCCAGTTGTGTATATGAGAGGTTCTGTGTCTGGCTTTCACCTGTGTTCCTGACACCGAGTACCACTTCTATAAAACATTGACAGACCTGCCTGGCTGGCTGGTACTCCCATCAGTCTCCCCTTGAGCAAACTCTGAGCTAGCTTCCCTTTACCTTCACCTCAGAGAAGCCAGCTAGTAGACAGTGGCATTGTAATAGATCAATGACCAATCCTTCTTTCATACACACAGGAACTGATAAGGGGTTAATACAACACTGACTTCAGTCTGGTAGGTTGGTGAAGTGTTTTATTTGAATATATAGTATTGTACATGGTATTTTGAGAACATTTTGAGAACAACAAGGGAAATGTTAGACACTAAGTCACAAACACAGACAAGCAGACATGCGCGCACACACATTAAAACACACACACACATGGCTCTACAGTTCTTCCAAGGAGCACATGTGGTCCTAAGCTGAAAAATGTAGGAGCACAATGACAAATATTAAAGAGGCAATCCGCAGTTGAAATGATAACAAAAGGCTTGTTTCTGTAAAAGGTTACGGGATGGGGCTGGATAAACTCAAACGATAGAGCTATGGATGCAAGGACTAACAATCCATGATATCAAAATGTTCATTTTTTGTTTTGAGGCAGTCTTTGTTTACATTTACTTTGGGAAAAACTTATAGAAAGTTTATATTTATATTTTGTCTCCTAAGCTCATGGGGCATTTATAAATTATACTCCTCAAGAATCAATGGGTTTACATGATTAATTTATAAAAATAAAAAAAATGCATGTAGTAACAGCAGATTGCCCCTTTTAATAAGAAGAATTGCCAGCAATTACAAAATACAGGGTTTATCACCAGTAAAATAGATTTTTAAGATTGAGATATAGCCTACATTTATGGAATGGCGTTTCTTTATTCACATGTAAAAAAACACATCAAATAACACTATTTGACATGTCAAATAATACAATTCTATTGTAGAATGCTTGTGTGTGCTGAATTTGCACGTGCAAGCCAAGAGCCACCATTACGATCACAGTCAAGTGGTAGAATACTGCGTTGGTAATAAGGAATTATTTGTTTGACCGAATGGGAAAACGTCTGTGTGAGCATTTGAAATTAGATCAGGATCAAAAATGTTTGCAAATATCTCTGATACAGATGTTATCAGCAACTTCTGGGGTAACTAGCTAGTTTTAGCGGTGTACAAGATCTTCAGTTTCTTGGCAATTTCTCGCATGGAATAGCCTTCATTTCTCAGAACAAGAATAGACTAACAAGTTTCTGAAGAAAGTTCTTTGTTTCTGGCCATTTTGAGCCTGTAATCGAACCCACAAATGCTGATGCTCCAGATACTCAACTTGTCTAAAGAAGGCCAGATGTATTGCTTCAGAACAAGTTCAGGTGTGCTAACATAATTGCAAAAGGGTTTTCTAATGATCAATTTGCCTTTAAAAATGATAAACTTGGATTAGCTAACACAACGTGCCATTGGAACACAGGAGTGATGGTAGCTGATAATAGGCCTCTGTATTTCATCAGAAATCATCCATTTCCAGCTACAATAGTCATTTACAATGTATACTTTGTATTTCTGATCAAATTGATGTTATTTTAAATGGACAAAAAAAAATGCTTTTCTTTTTTTTCTATTTAACACGTTTTTCTTAACTTCTTAAAGCATTGTTGGTTAAGGGCTTGCAAGTAAGCATTTCACTGTAAGGTGTTGTATTTGGCGCATGTGACAAATAACATTTCATTTTTGAAGGCGAACTGCCAATTCTACTATTGTGGCTAGCTTCACATAGGTGGGTCCAACCACCATTAATCAAATAAGAACTGTCTTATAAATTAGGAGTATTTTAGATGACACCACCTAGCTAGATAGTTAACTATAGCTACTGAAACAGATGTCATTTTGCTATGTTTTTGGCAAAGAACATTGTTTGCATCCATCAGCTAGCTAGCTATTTTATGTTCAGCGGTGATTGTGTAATCAATGTGTAATAACTACGTAAAACATTACTGAACGTGTTCAATTATTATGTGACGTGTAGTCATATTCAGGTCCTGATTGGTCAACAAGCCTATTTGACGTGTCAAATTGTGTTAGCGTTACGTGACACGTCAAATAGCGTTATTTGATACGTCAAATAGCGTTATTTGACTTGTATCTTTTTTGACACGCAAAGACCCAAACACCGTTCCATATACATTGGGTCTATATGAATCCTCATCTCCTAAAAAATATATTTTCCTTTCTTTCTGTGCCACCATGTTTGCATACTACTGAGGCTGCGGAGAAATCATTACAACAATTATTACTTGGGTGATTTGTTTTCTATGGGCACTGGAATTCCCAAATTAAAATTCCTGGTCGCACAGCAAAATATTTAGGAGCATATGCCCCCAAAATGGTGGCACTGTAGAGCCCTGACACACACACCCACACACACAGTTCCCAGAGTCAAAGACGCTTCAGATGGCCAACGGCAGCAGGATTGGCTTGTGTCAGGTTGTAGTTGAATCCTGTCCTCACTCTGATCGGCTGGAGGCCCGGGTCTGTGCCTTGATGCAACACTTCCTGGTTATCATCATTTCCTAGAAAACACAATACAGGGCCCTTAGCATGTAATATATCTGGGTCCCACTGAAACAACAGAAGCGAGGTATTACATTACCAGTGTATATGGATTTTCTTACTCGTCCATCTGAGTTTTATTCTGAATGACAAATACCCCCCCATCACGAGTTCTCTCGGCGACAGCCTGGGGCTTGAGGAAATTGCTGGTCATTTGTTTGTTTCAATAGGTTACCATATTGGTAGGGAGTCAGAGACCGATGTGGGCTCGTGTGAGGTAAACATTTACAGAAAACGCTGATCCAAAACAGA
Source organism: Oncorhynchus nerka (assembly GCF_034236695.1). Classification (NCBI taxonomy): domain Eukaryota; kingdom Metazoa; phylum Chordata; class Actinopteri; order Salmoniformes; family Salmonidae; genus Oncorhynchus; species Oncorhynchus nerka. The sequence goes on along the minus strand of NC_088419.1, from coordinate 36,229,339 downwards.
CTATGTAAAACAAAACCTGGCCCAAAGAAAAATAGGGGATGGATTACTGAGATACCTATGGACGTCATCGAGGGTATTTTTATAAAATCTCTTTGTTTTGCCATAATCCTTATCCATTCCTCAAGGGGAGAGGAGCTGGGTTCAGAAAGCACAGTGTGGCTACAGACCATGACAAACAGCAGTACGTCTGTTTGACTGCATGATGTGAAATGGGCCCAACTGACCAAATGCATATTTAACTTGTCAAAGTGTACTGTATGCAGTTTAGACAGGTGAGGAGTAATCGTGGAGCTAGGCTAACTTTCCTTTTCATTACTTATCCATGGTGTTTCTGTTAGGTGTGTTTCTGGTAGACAGGGTTGGGTAGGTTACTTTCTAAATGTAATCTGTTAGTTTCCTGTCCAAAATTGTAATCAGTAACATAATTTTGGGATTACCCAAACTCAGTAACATAATCTGATTACTTTTCCCTTAAAATGCATAAGAAGAAGACAAAAAGGACCCATCAAATGCATTTGGAATGTCATCAGTGGTTGGTCTCTGACTGGTCAGACTCGCTCCAATGGAACAAACTTAAACTTGAGCCTTTTTTCAATATTGAAAGGAATTGAGAAAACAGAAAGATGTCTATTAATATCCTTTCTGATTTTAAAAGTAATATAAGAAGTAATCTAGTTTCAAAAGTATCAGATTACAAACACACACAAAATCTGCTAACATAAGTGATTAGTTCATTTACATTTTTTAAATTCAGATGACATATAATCAGTTTCTCCCTAACCCTGCTACTTCTGAGGAGCTAGGAGGAGGTTCAAAAGGTGATAAACACCTGAATGTTTAGACTAGGCGTGGTTACAATGATGGAGCGATTATTTTGTTGCAATTCACCGCAATTTTTTCTCAAATCTACTGTTTCTAACCTACTAACGAAGACACCATGTCTTCAGATGACAACACCTTACCCAACCAGTGTACTGCCACCACAATGCTGGCCCGATTCACCCGGCCCACATTTAGCTTTTGATAACGATAAAAACTGTCTTCTTTAATCTCAAAAGATGATCTTGCTCCAGAAAAGGGCAGAAATCATAATCACAGGCGATTGTCCTGAGAACAAAAGGTCTTTTGGGAGAAGTCAATCCTAAAGGGAAGCAGCAGGACTGAGGACAATGAGGAGCCCAGGAGATTATTCTGAACCCTGCCTGGACCAAACCCAGCCGTTCCCCACCTGTTTCTGTTTCTATCACAGACGTCCCTAGACACCAGGAAGTAAGGAGCACTGAATCACAACTGTATCCATGGGAAATCCTGGTTTATAAATTATCGCTCTACTGCATGTCTGCTGATCGCTTTGTCTAATATTTGTCTTGTATAGCTACATCCATTGCTATAACTGTGAGATGGTCCACTTACAGTATGGGTCGTACAAGGCCCCTGGAGAATGCCCCCAGGATCCGCCCCGATTCGGATGCTGATTACATTTAGAAAGTAACATGATCACCGACAACAATGAGACAGCCTATAGGGAGGAGGTCAGAGACCTGGCAGTGTGGTGCCAGGACAACAACCTCTCCCTCAACGTGAGTAAGACAAAGGAGCTGAACCTGGACTACAGGAAAAGGAGGGCCAAACACGCCCCCATTTACATTGACAGGGCTGTATTGGAGTGGATCGAGAGTTAAGTTCCTTGGTGTCCACAGCACCAACAAACTATCATGGTCCAAACACACCACGACAATCATGAAGAGGGCACCTTTTCCCCCTAAGGAGACTGAAAAGACTTGGCATGGTTACCCAGATCCTCAAAAAGTTCTACAGCTGCACCATCGAGCGCATCCTGACGGATTGCATCACTGCCTGGTATGGCAACTGCTTGGCATCCGACTAAGGCGCTACAGAGAGTAGTGCGTACGGCCCAGTACATCATTGGGGCCAAGCTTCCTGCCATCCAGATCCTATATACTAAGCGGTGTCAGGGGAAGGCCCAAAAAATGGTCAAAAACTCCAGTCACAGACTATTCTCTCTACTGCCGCACGGCAAATGGTACCGGAGCTCAAAGTTTAGGTCCAAAAGGCCCCTTAACAGCTTCTACCCCCAAGCCATAAGACTGCTGAACAATTAATCAAATTGCCACCCAGACAATTTACATTGACCCCCCTTGTTGCTACTACTCGCGGTTTATTATCTATGCATAGTCACTTTACTCCTACCTACATGTACAAATTACCACAACTAACCTGTACCCATGCACATTGACTCGGTACCGTGTTACTTTTTACTATAGTTTATTTAGTAAATATTTTATACTTAACACTATTACTTGAACTACATTGTTGGTTAAGGGCTTGTAAGTAAGCACTTCACGGTAAGGTCTACTACACCTGTTGTATTCGGCGCATGTGACAAATGCAATTTGATGATGCAAGAAACATACAGAACATTAAACAACTCCCTCTCACAGCCACACTGAGTGGAAACCGTTGAAATGTGGGGGAAGTGGAGTAGACTGGTCTACGAGGATGGAGTGAAAAGTCTAGGAGGGGCACTTGATAAGAAGAAGATAGAGGGGAACACATGAGTGTCATTCCAGTTTCCAGAGGAGATTTATTGACTTTGTCCACCACAGAGGCCGGTTGCACCAGTTGGTCGCAACTCTAGGTCTGGCGTAAAATGAGCTCTATGTCGGGCCAAAAAAATGGACCTGTTGCACCACCTGGGCATAAGCCCTTCTATGAGCTACACCTGGGCACAGTGGTGTAAAGTACATAAGTAAAAATACTTTAAAGTACTACTTTTGGGGTTATCTGTCCTTACTTTTTATATTTTCGACTACTTTTACTTCACTACATTCCTTAAGAAAATATTGTACTTTTTACTCCATACATTTTCCTTGACACCCAAAAGTATTCGTTACATTTTGAATGCTTAGCAGGACAGGAAAACAGTCCAATTCACGCACTTATCAACCGGACTCAAACACTCACATGCTTCGTCTGTAAATTATGTGTGCCCGTGGCTTTCTGTAAATTTAAAAAACAAGAAAATGGTGCCATCCGTTTTGCTTAATATAAGGAATTTGAAATTATTTATACTTTTACTTTTGATACTTGAGCATATTTTAAACCAAATACTTTTACTCAAGTAGAACTTTACTGAGTGACTTTTACTTGAGACATTTTCTATTAAGTTATCTGTACTTTTACCCAAGTATGACAGTTGGATACTTTTTCCACCAGTGCCTGGGTGTAGCTTAGGGTGTTCAATTGGGACCATCTTCTTTTAAGATATGCACTGAAAATAATAGTGATCTATCCACTTCAAAACAATGTGAGTCTCGTGTTCAGATTTCAAAACCTCCGGGGGCTTTTCGAGTTGCCTATGCACGAGCCAATAATACACTTGATTTATGCTACATAGCATGCTAAATCTGTCTGATCAGATATTAGCAAACAAATAGATGAGCTGCCACCTCCAATTATTTGCCCAGACAGATCAAATAACCAAATATACAAACAGAGATTCAGTGAAACAAAATCGCATTGATTATCAGACAAGTCAAGGGCTTTCAGTTAGGATGTAGGCTTACGCGAGTGAAAAGCAAAATAATCAACCTGCTATACTAGGCTAGCGTAGGCTACATAGCTAGCTAACATGATAGCAAAGTTCTGAATACACTGTTAGAAGAGCAAATAAACAAAAAATTCAAATCATGAACACTCACCTCAATGAGTTTCCATGACATCATTGTCACACGCCCCCTTATTTCAGTCCCCAGAATCTGACCTCTTGACCTTCCAAGACTATCATACAGCACGCTGCTATGCCCTCCCTGAGACAAATACACACGTAGCCGAAAGATAAGCAAACAATAAATACAGACAAAACTAGTCTGGCGGTCCCCACATGCCTGGTAAATGTTCTTCTCTAAACAGCCCTCTGTGTTTCAGGCCTCAATTTTTCTATCTAGACTTTCAAACAATGGTTGGGTTGTACCAAAGCAGAAGTGACTGCTGGGGGGTGACGAGGAGGAAATGGTTCACTCCAGCAGTGAGATAAACTTCATGTGCATTTAATGTTCCGTTTCACTGCCTCTCTCTCTGTGCTGCTCGGCCTGTTATTACAATCACAGTCCGAGTCATAACTGAGGCAGCTCAAATTCATTTTTACGGCGTTTTAAAGTAACTGTACAATGAAAATCTCACTTTTGAAAGTTCACATTCTGTTAATTCATCCCCAAATAATATTATTGACTGTGGCCAAAGCACTTCAAAAACCCCACTTCAAACTTGTAAGTAAAAATGTTTTTATTGCCATTTACTCATCAAGGATGATGTCATCCTCCTGAGAAGGATGAGCTGGCCAATCAGCAGTCTATTCACAAGAATATTTGTAATGACCTGTATACGCCCACACCCTTCCAACACAGAAAAGCAGCTTTTTAACATACGTAATTAATCATTTTTTTTTAAAGAAAACTATTGCCCTCATATTATAATGAATTATAGATCATATTTCATAGAAATCTGGAAACACTAGATAGTTCTTTCAACACGACCACACTCATAAACAGGCCCAGAGATGAGTCAAGATAGTTATGGAGGATTTGCTTATGACGGACTTTTTCCCCCTTCCAAAAAGAAGCAAAACAAGACAAAATGGGTCACTAGTAGTGAGGCACTAGAGAGAATAACAACTCGGATGGAGGATGACAGATCCTCTCTTCTCCTCTACAGGGCATTGTGGGAAGCAGAGATGACATATTAGGAGGAAAGTGGAATTCAAGAAAAATGAGATGGTGTGTGTGCGCGTGTGTGTCATAGGGAGATGAGCGATAGAAAGCGCTCTGCAGGCAGGAGTCCATATCAGCGATAGGGGATGGGGAACAGAACAGGAGCTCTGCATCTGTCTGTCAGAGGGGGCTCCTGTATCCACCCCTCCACCTTTCATTTATGGCCCCTCAGACGGAGACAGTCGGGATCAGGGAAGGAGATAAAGGGGAGTCTTGAAATGAACACCTTGGTAAAAACTTGCCGCTGTATAAAGTAACGCAGGGCAGGGGGGGGGGGGGGGGGGCCTCCTGCTGGAGCTGAGCCAAGTCCATCTCCGCCCCAGCAGCCTCCGCCAAGCTCTCTGCTGGCCAGTCTCTGGTAACAACATGGGGCCTATAGGAGCCTAGGGCTATACTGTAGCAGGGTGTTAGCCCTAGGCACACACACACACACAGAGAGGGGGACTAACAACACTCCCACCACCATCCTCCAAGCCTCTCTGGTTCTCTGCTGGACTGAGCACTCCGCCTGTTTGAAGTCTTACATAATAGTAAATAGCCCCTTCTCTCTCTCTCAGTTTCACAGGCCCGGGCCCAAGACAAACCTCACCAATAATCAAATCAAACTGCTAAATTACAGAGGGGCTATTACCACTCGGCACGCAGTTCAACTTCTCAGCGCAGAGATTCAGCCAGTCATGGGAGCTTGACCCTTGCGGAGCTCCAGAACTGCAGCAAGAGAGCAGCTAAAGGGTTCCAGATCCACAGCCTCTGATTGCTAATAATGAGTCAGTGTGCTTGGAGCTTGTATCCCAGGCAGCTAGAGACTCTTCTGGGCCGTGCGGTTGTGTTTTTCCCCCCTCCCCGGTACTCCCCTACCCCACTCCTCCCACCCTCTACCCCTTAGGCCCGCTGGAAACATTGAGTCAGCCAAGCCAAGGCCCCTTTTGTTTCATGTTTATCTATGTGCCTCTAATGGGAGGCGTTGGACCACGCTGGGTTACAGAAGAACATTGCAGCTCCGCTATGCTGCTGCCGTCTGTCTTGGCTACTAATAAGAACACCAGGGTTCAAGTACTATTCAGAAATCTTTTAAACATGTTGATTGTTTGCACTAGCCTGCCAGAGTGCCAGGTGGGTGAGGTTTTACTTTAACTACTTTTCTACTGGTTCCATTGAGACAGGCAAGTTCAATCAAGCGCAGATAAAGAATTTAAAAGGATTTCAAATAGTATTTGAACCCAGGTCTGCTGCTAATAAACTCCTCGCTCCTCCTCAGCCCGAATTAAATAGGCCATCTTTAGAAAACATCTCTCCCTTCCGATGTCATGTTGAAATCGGTTGTTGTGTTGTGGCTCATGGAGCAGCAGGGAGAAGAACAAAAGGGCCCATAACATAACGTGGCCTGGCTTTAGTGTACGAGGGCTGAGCTGATGCTCTCTCTGTGTGCCAGGCCAACATAACGCTTAGGGTATAGTCATTAGTCACTGTGAAACTGAACAGGGCTGGCTCGTCTGATTCAAATTAGAGCTCATCGAATGGGAGCCAAAATGAAACTAGGATGATTCATAAACACTCCATTTCCCCTGTGAGTTTGGTTGTGTGTGAGTGTATGTGTTTCTGGTTTTACTATCCTTGTGGGGACCAGAAGTCCTCACAAGGATAGTAAAACAAGGAAAAGTAGGGACATTTCACCAGCCCCCCATAAGGAAAACGGCTATTTTAGCCTTAGGGTTAAGGTTAGGTTAAGGAAAATAAAATTTCGAAATGGAATCAATTGTTTGGTCCCCACAAGGACAATAAAATAAATGTGTGTGTGTGAAAGTGTGTGTGTGTTTGGTAACCACCAAACACTGTGCCTAAATATGGAGAGAAAAAAAGTGGTTGTGTAATTTCATTCAATTTATGTGCAAGTCAGTTAAGAACAAATTCTTATTTACCATGACGGCCAACCCCCGGCCTAGCCCGGCCAAACCCCGTCGATGCTGGGCCAATTGTGCGCCGCCCTATAGTACTCCCAATTACAGCCGGATGTGATACAGCCTGGATTCGAACCAGGGATTGTAGTGACGCCTCTTGCACTGACATGCAGTGCCTTAGACCTCTGCGCCACTCGGGATCCCATATACACTGAGTACACCATACATTAGGAACACCTTCCTAATATTGAGTTGCACCCCCTCAGAACAGCCTCAATTCATCAGGGCATGGACTGTACAAGGTGTCAAAAGCGTTCCACAGGGATGCTGGCCTATGTTGACTCCAATGCAACCCACAGTTGTCAAGTTGGCTGGATGTCCGTCCTTTGCGTGATGGACCATTCATGATACACACAAGAAACTGTTGAGCGCAAAAAACCCAGCTGCGTTGCAGTTCTTGAAAACAAACCGGTGCGCCTGGCACTTACTAACATACCCCATTCAAAGGCGGATATGGCACACATACGCAATCCATGTCTCAATGCTTAAAAATCCTTCTTTAACCGGTCTCCTCCCCTTCATCTACAGTGAATGAAGTGGATTTAACAAGTGACATCAATTACACCTCATTGCTTTCACCTCGATTCAACAGCTCAGTCTATGCCATGGAAAGAACAGGTGTTCTTAATGTTTTGTATACTCAGTGTATAACCAAAGCATTGAAACCATCACCAATATGGTTTTTGTTTAACAGTTGACTGAATGAGTTTGTGCAAAAGACACCCACTTCAGAACTCACACATGCTTGTACTCAATGACAACATCTCATTCTGTTTTGCCCAAGGATGACAGATGACTAGATACTTACACCATTGTCATGTTCGTTAGGCACCAAACAGATAAAAAAAGTACTGAAACATGGTGGGACGACCTGGATTTTTCTAATAAGAAATGCTCATTTTCGTTTTTAAAATTTTACTAGGGTGTGAGGTAATGAACACTACCCCATGCTCATTTCCCCACATAACCTCTCTTGTGAAAGCACCACGATGTTGTCCAGGTTCTGAGTCATATTTAACGGAGTAGGTGGTACATTTATTTGTCTTTTACGGCTGTGGTTATTAGTGTGTTAGTACATGTGATGCACTTGGCTGCCAGGGGAACACGCAGTCCTGGGAGGGTTGCAGCTGTGATAGAGGGTGACTCATTTTGGGGAGTGGGGTTCCAACTTCCAACACACACACACACATATATATATAAACACACACAAGTACATACGTATCTGAGGTGTTTGTCTGGGCACAGATAGATATTGACAAAATGTCTGAACACCTGCGTATGGCATAAACCACTGCTCCAGGAATGACTGAGAAGTGAACCGAAGCCATAGAGCCCAATGTGTTTAAATGCTGCTTTCTGTGTTTATAATAAAATGTTACACACACACATCTCTCCCTCTACCACACACACTTATGTCCCCATGACTATGTGGAGGGAATACTGAGCAGCAGCTGGAGAAGCTTCTGAGTCTAAACTGGAGAGCAAGCTAGCTACTGATGTGTAGTGATGAAAACCACCCATTCACACATCAGAGTAACACTAAATGAACAGCATGTGAGAGGTCACACACCCAGGCTATAAAAATACTCGTACTGTAAACAGAAGTGGTCATCAACACACTGGACATACGGACAAAAGCAGCCTACAACACCGTATTGTGTGGGAGTCAGTACGTGAAACAGTATTCCCACTACAATCTTTGTTTCCCTCTCAACCCCAGGCTATAGTTATAACTATCCCTCCCCTTACTCCAACTGCAGTCTTCAATATCCCCTTTCTCTCTCCAGGTTTTGACCCCGTTTCTCCTCGGTGCTCTTTTTTATGACCCCTCTATTCATGTGAGTGGAGTCTTAACTACCCTGGCCCTCTCTTTCTCCGTCTCTCGCTTTCTCTCTCTGGCACAGGAGATTAAAGTCCACCAGATTCCTTGCGCTGCTAGGGGGTCCGAAAATATTCTCTCTTTTTCATTTCCCCTCCCTCACCTTATTTTCTCTCCCAAGATAGTCTTTCTCGATATGCAGCAGCAGCAACCTTGGGACTATTCAAACCCTCTAGAAATTTGGGGAGAAATATTATCTTTTGAAGTGTAAGAAGGAGAGGGGAACAACTACAGAGGGCTTAGATAGAGAAGACATGGGGGAGCGCCCAATAAAATGAGTATAGAAGTGTAACAGAACGAACGAGACGAGAGCTGAGACAGAGAGAGCAGAACAGAGATTGAGAGAGAAGGAAATAAATAAAAAAGGGGAGAGAGAGAAGGGGGGGGGCATTTCTTTATAAGACGAGGGAGAGGAGAACAAAGAGGTCTTTGTGTGGAGTGCTGAGAGAGTGAAGTGGAGCCAGGGCTTAGGGAGTGTTTAACAGTGTACACTGACTGCATTCCAGCAATGTGATTACGAGCCACTTTTAATTTATTCTCCTCCAGGAAACAGACTTAACTCTTCCCTGCCCTTCCCTAGACTTCTAGTCTTATTACATTTTCTGTTACTCTTTTCTGTTTCGCTCTACTTTCTCCATAACTTTTCCCCCTTCCTCTCCAAAATGTGTCAGTTCTGCTATTATGCTCAAGATGACATTTTGACGGACAAATACTACACCGTGTATCTAACTCCACAGCACTAACGCGTTGCATTAGAATTCATGAGGGCTCAATTGCTAATAGCAATGTCATGTGCAGTTTTATAGTATTGACGTTCGAGTGGAATGGAGCACAGTGAGAAGGACTCATATGTGATTGGAATAAAGCAGAAGACAAGTTGCCATTGGCCAATAAAGTAATCTTATGAACACAGACCAAGTCTCTCTATACCAGGGATCATCAACTAGATTTAGACATGGGCCGATATTTTCTTGAGGGGATGGTCGGTGGCCGGAATATAATTACAAATCATTTGTAGACTGCAAATTGACCCCAAACAGATATATTTGACTAAAACTTAATCATTTCAAACCTTGAATACATTTGTATATGATCACGCGTCTCTCTACTATGCGTGGAAATACTTGGGAACAGATTTCCCAAATTAAGATCACTTGAAGCTGATTTCCTGGGGTTTTTATGTCCAGCAATAAATAAATACAAGTTTTGGAGCTCTTGGGGTTTGGAGGAGCGCCAGTTGGGGAACCCTGCTCTATACATCCCACTCTATATATTTCTAGCGCACACACACACACACACACACACACACAGTCCGGATATAGGATTTAAAAGACATGTTTACAAATCCCTTCTTATTACTCATAATCCCATGGAGAGGACACACTGGCAACAGACTTCCTGACAGATATGTACTGCAGAACTGGAAGCAGGCAGGCGAGGGCCATTCATCAAAACAAACACACTGCTTATGGGACAGGGGGAACACAGGTGCTCGTCTGGCCCCTTGTGTGTGTGTGTGTGTGTGTGTGTGCGGGAATATACAGTATGAATGCGTGAAGAGGCGCTACTAGGCCTGAATTAAAACTTCAACACACTCTCCCAGATAAAACAATGTGCGTAATTAAAAGTCTGGTCATTGATCTCTGTGCCTCCTGACTGTTGACTCTGGTCTCCGCTCAGTACACAGGAGGGTTTGACTGGGATGTGTCTTATGAGCCAGGCAGGCTGAAACTCATTCAACTATTTCATATTAACCACTTTAGCAAACGACAAAAAAATTAAATAATCATAGCCTTGTCCCAGATTGGTTTGAGCTGTTTTACGTGACATTGACCACATAGGAGTTGGAAAAACAGCACAAACAGATTCGGGACCAGGCTAAGAGAATCATGGCAAATTCAGATAGGCTCTCTATGGACTGTAAATTACAGTCAAGACTAACTAGAGACCTGGAGATCTAGGGCAGTGGTTTTCAAACCTCTCCTCGGAGACCCCCAGACTTTTTACAATTTTGTTGTAGCCCTGAGCTAACTCGCCTGGGCTTGATGATTAGTTGACAAGTTGAATCAGGTGTGCTAGCTCTGAAGTAGTTCAAATACATGGAACGTCTGAGAGTCCCAGAGGAGAGGTTTGAAAACCCCTGATCTAGGGCACTCAGTCAGTCTCCCCATTCTAGAGCCAAAAGTAGAGAAACAAAAAAGAGGGGATTACAACATGAGTACCTCAAGGGAAGCATATCTGTAGGAGGAAGTGAAAGCGTTTTCATTTCAGAGAACGATTAATGTTAATATACTGGTTTCATATCATTTTTATTGTTTCTAAATGTGTCATGTTAATAGCACTACACTCGGTGTTCTCATTTAGTAGCCTGGTGACACATCTATTTGTGCTGTGTAACCAATCCCTATGGGTTTGGCATTAACAAAGACCATGTAGGAGTTGGCTATACTGCACAAACAAGTCCGGGAACAGGCTACTCTTTTAGTGCTAATACGACCAAGGAAGTTGCTTATACTGCACAAACAGATGTTGGACCAGGTTACTTTTTCAGCCTGACCATGACAATTTCGGAGTTGGCTATACTGCGTAAACAGATCTGGGACCAGGTTACTCTTTTAATGCTAATGCTACGAAAAACCACTTATTGCGGAGTTCCACAGTGAGTCGGCAGAATGAGTGTGAAGTGTAGAATGTGACAGAGATTAGGTGTAATGGCTGCCCCTCCCCCCTCTATGACCCCGTCACAGTTTCAGATGTGATGTTGGACCACACACAGACAGAGGCAGAAACAGCCATAGCAGAGTAACCCACATCCCTACAAGCCCTGCGCTTGCAAGTCTCACCACACAGAGAGACAGAAAAAGAGGGTGGGAAAAGGGGTAGAGAAAGAGAGAGCAGGGGTGAATCAAACCGGCCCAACCGCCACCTCCTACCACAACTACCCAGGTACTCTCTGGCCGGTGCCTTCTTTCTATCCAGTACCCTTCTCTGGACAACTGCGCTGTCACCAGCCAGCTGTTAAGCATGAAGAGAGAGAGCGGTTGGTCAGTGGAACGGAGTGAAAGGGGAGGAGGAGGAGGGGGTGGTGGGCAAGGGAGAGGGCAAGTGAAAGTTGGCCCAAATAAAAAACCCTTCTCAAAGGGATCAAAGCGGGTGCATGGCAATTTAATTCCGAGAGGATATTGGTGTTCCCGTAGGCTTCCCCTGCTTCCTGCCTCCCCTACCCCTACCCTCGCGCTGAGTCTTAAGTCGCACAGCCACAGACCAAACAGGGGGACCATTATTCCCCACCCTCTGGCCTGCTTCGCTCCGCTCTTGCACCTACTCCACTGTTAACTCAGTCTCTCTGACATACAGTACCAGTCAAAAGATTGGACACCTACTCATTCAAGGGTTTTTCTTTATTTTGACAATTTTCTACATTGTAGAATAATAGTGAAGGCATCAAAACTATGAAATAACATATGGAATCATAAAGTAAATGGGGAAAAAAGTGTTAAACAAATTCTTCAAAGTAGCCACCCTTTGCCTTGATGACAGCTTTGCACACTCTTGGCATTCTCTCAACCAGCTTCATGAGGTAGTCACCTGGAATGCATTTCAATTAACAGGTGTGGCTTGTTAAAAGATCATTTGTAGAATTTCTTTCCTTCTTAATGCGTTTGAGCCAATCAGCTGTGTTGTGACCAGGTAGGGGTGGTATACAGAAGATGGCCCTATTTGGTAAAAGACCAAGTCCATATTATAGCAAGAACAGCTCAAATAAGCAAAGAGAAACAACAGTCTAGCAATACTTTAAGGTCAGTCAATACGGAAAACTTAAGTAACAGCCACATCTTAACATCAACTGTTCAGAGGAGACTGTGAATCAGGCCTCATGGTCGAATTGCTGCAAATAAGCCATGACTAAAGGACACCAATATCAAGAAGAGACTTGCTTGGGCCAAGAAACAAGAGCAATGGACATTAGACCAGTGGAAATCTGTCCTTTGGTCTGATGAGTCCAAATTTGAGATTTTTGGTTCCAGAGACGCAGAGTAGGTGAACGGGTGATCTCCGCATGTGATTTCTACCGTGAAGCATGGAGGAGGAGGTGTGATGGTGCTTTGCTGGTGACACTGTCTGTGATTTATTTAAAATTCAAGGCACACTTAACCAGCATGGCTAACACAGCATTCTGCAGCGATACGCCATCCCATCTGGTTTGCGCTTAGTGGGACTATCACACCTCCAGGCTGTGTAAGGGCTATTTGACCAAGAAGGAGAGTGATGGTGATTCATCAAATGACCTGGCCTCTGCAATCACCCGACCTCAACACAATTGAGATGGTTTGGGATCAGTTGGACCGCAGAGTGAGGGAAAAGCAGCCAACAAGTGCTCAGCATATGTGGGAACTCCTTCAAGACTGTTGGAAAAGCATTCCTCATGAAGCTGGTTGAGAGAATGCCAAGACTTTGCAAAGCTGTCATCAAGGCAAAGGGTGGCTACTTTGAAGAATCTCAAATATATTTTGATTTGTCGAACACTTTTTTGGTTACTACATGATTCCATGTGTTATTTCATAGTTTTGATCTCTTCACTATTATTCTACAATGTAGAAAATAGTAAAAAATAAAGAAAATTAATTGAGTGGGTGTGTCCAAACTTTTGACTGGTACTGTACAAGGAATGAGATTTACAGCACAAGACCTCTACTATGGGAACAAGGCTGCTGATGCTTATGGGTCAAAGTTCATAGGTCACAGGAACACAAAGCAACTCAGGTGGCCCTCAGAAAGAAACTGTAATCAATGTCTCTTACAATGAAATGCAGTAGTGAGAAACAAAGAGAAACAAAGAGGACAGAGCCCTATAGCCGTTTCATCACTACGTCTTCCACTGCAAATCTACCATTCCAGTGTTTTACTTGCTATTTTGTATTTACTTTGCCACCATGGCCTTTACCTCCCTTATCTCACCTCATTTACTCACATCGTATATAGACTTGTTTATACTGTATTATTGACTGTATGTTTGTTTTACTCCATGTGTAACTCTGTGTCGTTGTATGTGTCGAACTGCTTTGCTTTATCTTGGCCAGGTCGCAATTGTAAATGAGAACTTGTTCTCAACTTGCCTACCTGGTTAAATAAAGGTGAAAAAAAAACCTGTTAAACTGAGGAAATATTGAGAGAGTTCAAAAGGGGCCGCTGGTGCTATTGTGTGGCTGCATCTTTCCTGCCCTGGCGTTTAATAGCTATAGGCTAGTTTTCTCTCTGTGTGGTTGACGGTGGAATTAGGAAGTAGCTGCTGGCCGACCTGTGTACAGTATGTGGGTGTGTGTCTCGTCGGTGTGCATGTGTCCCTGTGTGTGTGTGTGTGTGTGTGTGCGCTTGTACTTGCATGTGTGTGTGTTGGCTGGGGGTCCTTCAGAGGATGTGGCCAGGGCAGGCGTGTGGTGTGGGAACGGGGCTGCGTGTCAGCTGTCAGGGCTGGAAAGGTCAGGCCGCAGGAGCAACACAGGGCAGCACTGTCTGTGTGGCAGGGCCGAGGGAGGGAGGGAGAAAAACAGACACAGAGAGAGAGAGAGACAGAGAGGATAGAGTGGGAGAAGAGTCAGCTAGACAGAGCGTGAGTGAGTGTGTGTACATGTGTGTGAGCGAGAGTGTGTATGTGACTGTGCATTCATACATGTTTGTAAAGGAGAGAACCAGAGAGAGAGAGAGAGCTAATCCCAGTGAACAGCTGCTGGCGCCTCAGACACATCAGGAAAAACAGCACCACTCCAGCCCTCTGACAGACAGACACCACTACTAAAGGTTAATGAATACGAATGAATAGGGCCATAATTAACCAACCCAACACCCTCCATAGGTACAGTGTGTGACTGACATAAAACATCAACCACAAACAACAGACTGTGTTCTGGTCTCCACAGTGGGAGGCAAGACTAGGGTTGCAAAGCTACCAGTAATTTACCAAAGTTACCGGCATCTTCTGTAATTTTGGTAATTAACAGAAAAACTATTGCAATCCATGGTAACTTTGGTAATTTATACTTGAATAACTAGTGCATATATAATGTATTCATATTTAGAATTAATTTTGTATATATGTGTCCATATTATGAGTTTCTAGCAGACAAAGCATATGGATCAAGAGAAAATAGTCTAATTAATGAAAAAAGCATCTAAATCAACAATGGCATTATCTGCAACTTTCCAACTATTGACTTTTTTCACAAATGCCACCAGTTTTACGCCAAAACATTGACAACAAATAAACTCAGCGAAAAAATAAAAACGTCCTCTCACTGTCAACTGCGTTTATTTTCAGCAAACTTAACATGTGTAAATATTTGTATGAACATAAGATTCAACAACTGAGACATAAACTGAATAAGTTCCACAGACATGTGACTAACAGAAATGGAATAATATGTCCTTGAACAAAGGAGGGGTCAAAAGTAAGTCAGTATCTGGTGTGGCCATTAAGTACGGCAATGCATCTCCTCCTCATGGACTGCACCAGATTTGCCAGTTCTTGCTGTGAGATGTTACCCCACTCTTCCAACAAGGCACCTGCAAGTTCCCTGACATTTCTGGGGGGGAATGGCCCTAGCCCTCACCCTCTGATCCAACAGATCCCAGGCGTGCTCAATAGTACTGAGATCCGGGCTCTTCGCTGGCCATGGCAGAACACTGACCTTCCTTTCTTGTAGGAAATCACGCACAGAACGAGCAGTATGGCTGGTGGCATTGTCATGCTGGAGGGTCATGTCAGGGTGAGCCTGCA
Organism: Oncorhynchus nerka; assembly: GCF_034236695.1. NCBI lineage: Eukaryota > Metazoa > Chordata > Actinopteri > Salmoniformes > Salmonidae > Oncorhynchus > Oncorhynchus nerka. The sequence continues at coordinate 36,213,937 of NC_088419.1, read as the reverse complement.
GGAAGGGTACCACATGAAGGAGGGAGGATGTCTTCCCTGTAATGCACAGCGTTGAGATTGCCTGCAATGACAACAAGCTCAGTCCGATGATGCTGTGACACCGCCCCAGACCATGACAGACCCTCCACCTCCAAATCGATCCCGCTCCAGAGTACAATGCTCATTCCTTCGACAATTTACACGAACCCGACCATCACCCGTGGTGAGACAAAACCGCGACTCGCTGTGAAGAGCACTTGCCGCCAGTCCTATCTGGTCCAGCGACGGTAGGTTTGTGCCCATAGGCGATGTTGTTGGCAGTGATGTCTGGTGAGGACCTGTCTTACAACAGGCCTACAAGCCCTCAGTCCAGCCTCTCTCAGCCTATTGCGGACAGTCTGAGCACTGATGGAGGGATTGTGTATTCCTTGTGTAACTCAGGCAGCTGTTATTACTATCCTGTACCTGTCCCGCAGGTGATGTTAGGATGTACCAATCCTGTGCAGGTGTTGTTACACGCGGTCTGCCACTGCGAGGACAATCAGCTGTCTGTTCTGTCTCCCTGTAACGATGTCTTACATGCTGACCAGACCGGACACGTCGCGTGAGCGAGCATCGCAAAATAAATGTAGAAATCCATGTTATTCAATTATTGCACGCGCCAACGAGCGTCTGCGATGGCCAGGGCTAAAATATAACTCCTATTTCTGACGCAGATTGCGCTGCAAGTCCTGCCTCTCCCATCTCCTCATTGGTTTATAGAAGCAGGTACCCACGTGCCATCTCCTCATTGATTATACCCACGTGGGTGATTGAAAGATGAAATGTTTTGCCTGTTGTCGTGGTAATACTATGAAAGTGTAGATGCCAATCACCATATAAGTTCAAAGATGAAAAAGCCTGGAAGGAGGAGAGATGACTAGAAACATTTCAGTTTGCAGTTTTATGTGTGGATTAATTGTCAGAGTAGAGGACCTTGTGCATTTCAGGTAAAATAACAACTCAATGTTTACATCCCAGGACAAATTAGCTAGCAACAGCAAGCTAGCTAAATTGGACAAATTAGCTAGCAAGTGCAAGCTAATTAGCTAAATTGCCATACATGTTTAATGCTTTTCGACCTGTCCCCAAATGAATGTTATTGGTTCAGAGTTTGTTTTGATATTTTAACCTGCGTGTCATGATCGCGTTTGGTGTAGGGGGACAAAATGCATTTATTCACAATAGCGTACGATGGCGCATGCGCGCAGCCGGTTTGGGTTCCATGTTAGGCATCTCACAGTACGGGCATTGCCATTTATTTCCCTGGCCACCTCTGCAGTCCTCATGCCTCCTTGCAGCATGCCTAAAGCACGTTCACGCAGATGAGGGACCCTGGGCATCTTTCTTCTGGTGTTTTTCAGAGTCAGAAGAAAGCCCTCCTTAGTGTCTTAAGTTTTCATAACTGAGACCTTAATTGCCTACCGTCTGTAAACTGTTATTGTCTTAACGACCATTCCACAGGTGCATGTTCATTAATTGTTTATGATTCATTGAACAAGCATGGGAAACCGTGTTTAAACCCTTTACAATGAAGATCTGTGAAGTTATTTGGATTTTTACGAATTGTCTTTGAAAGACAGGGTCCTGAAAAAGGGATGTTTCTTTTTTTGCTGAGTTTATATACTGACATGGTAAAATATACGGAACAAAAATATAAAATGCAACATGTAAATTGTTGCCATAAATGTTCCATACGCACGAAAAGCTTATTTCTCTAAATTTTCTTTACATCCCTGTTAGTGAGCATTTCTCCTTTGCCAAGATAATCCATCCACCTGACAGGTGTAGCATATCAAAAAGCTGATTAAACAGCACGGTCATTACACAGGTGCACCTTGTGCTGGGGACAATAAAGGGACAAGACAGTGCCACAGATGTCTCAAGTTTTGAGGGAGCGTGCAGTTGGCATGCCGACTGCAGGAATGTCCACCGGAGCTGTCGCCAGAGAATTTAATGTCAATTTCTCTACCAACGTCATTTTAGAGAATTTATCAGTACGTTCAACCAGCCTCACAACCGCAGACCATGTGTATGGCATTGTGTGGGCGAGTGGTTTGCTGATGTCAATGTTGTGAACAGAGTGCCCCATGGTGGCGGTGGGGTTACGGTATGGGCAAGCATAAGCTACGGACAACGAACACAATTGAATTTCATCAAATGACAATTTGAATGCACAGAGATAATGTGACAGAGATCCTGAGGCCAATTGTCCTGCCATTCACCCGCCGCCATCATGATAATGCACAGCCCCATGTCGCAAGGATCAGTAAACAATTCCTGGAAGCTGAACATGTCCCAGTTCTTCCATGGCCTGCATACCCACCAGACATGTCACCCATTGAGCATGTTAAAGATAAACTGGATCGATGTGTACAACAGCATGTTCCAGTTCCCGCCAATATCCAGCAACTTAGGACAGCCATTGAAGAGGAGTTGGACAACATTCCACAGGCCACAATCATCAGCCTGATCAACTCTATGTGAAAGAGATGTGTCACGCTGCATGAGTCAAATGGTGTTCACATCAGATACTGACTGGTTCTGATCCACACCCATACCATATCTGTGACCAACAGAGGCATATTTGTATTCCCAGTCACACGTAAATGAAATACACCGCTGGAACGCCGAATAATGTCCTCATCATTCGAAAGATGGATCAGAAAAATCAGGTGTTTTAATTGGCGTATGCTTACTTCGATTTTGATCTGACGCAGATTAAGATAAAACAGAGTACGGTGTTTATATGAATAATGCGGAATCTGTCTACTGCCATAATCACTTGAATATCTAATTATTATTGTGCATGTAAAAGTTCTCAGTGACCAAATCTGGGAGCAGCCTTAGACGTTGACAGTGTGACCTCAAGCCTCTATTGTCCCACAAACAGATCTGGGACCAGGCTATTATCGTCCCACACTGACTAAACAATGCAGACAACCTGACATACCTGATCGAGCAGTGGGTTCACCATGGTCTACCTGATATAAACCACTGAAAACACAACTACTGATAAGAGAGATGTTGGATAAATTACAGAGTGGTTGCCAACGGTAATCACGTTTCACTCCTCAGACGAGGAGAAATATGTAAACAGTGCATTTCTATGTAAACTGGTCAGGACGGGCTTGCCGCCGACAAACAAACACACACACACACAAAAAGAGAGAGAGAGAAATGGCTTCCCATAGACAAACAGCACTCAATACTGTCATCAAACCATGGATGCCTCCATTCTAAACAGAGGAAGAGCCGAACCAAAACCCAGAATCGGATTTCAAACTTGGAGATTAAAATATCTTGGATGCCATCCATCTGACATTCCAGGGGTTTTTACATGTGTTCGGCAGTTGCATTGAGTTGCTCTGAAAAGCAGAGGAACTCAATGAACTGAACCTCAAGAAATGAAAGAGGGAGAATTGCAGAGGAGGAGAGGGGTGGATGAGGGATCAATAGAGAGTTCGGATGAAACTCAGACCTTACAAACAATCCCTTTGGTCATAACTTTGTAACAGAATGACAGGACTGGGACCAGACCATACAAGACAAAGACCCAGGCATATTTGCACTGCTAATCTGATCAAACAGTATTTCTGAAAACTTGTTGGGCAATTATAATATTGCCCAACAAAACCAGCCACGCAGACTTGCGAAGCCTATAATGTTGCAACCCGGCGTGTCAACACTCCAACTTTAGCCACCTCCTCCATCCTCCTAGGTAGGCGTTCACAGTAAACCAGGTCGGTGAAGGGCAATATAACGATAAAAGTACCGGGTACCGACACATCGCTACCTCATCTGAAGGCTACCTCATCTGAAGGCGTTATGATAGCGGAGTTCACAGTGTACTGTAGGTGGGTGGAGATTAAGAGAGAGAGAGTACATCTATCAGTAGCGGCCTGGGTCATGTTCAGTAGGGCACACAGTTTCAAAACGTTTTGCAACAGAAAACAAGCGCAGAAACTAGCTCCCGGTTTCACTCCATTTCGAAAACGTCTTCCAGGAAAGAACCTGATCTCATCTATCAGTAGGGGCCCTGTTCAGGCAGTATGACGCCATGAGGTTGTTCAATACACTGTACCCTATATACCACTGGGATCACTCTGGTTACATGGCCTCACATGTTCCACCCGATCCCCAGCTACAGATAACATGCACATTAAACAACAGACGATATTCAAGTAAAACCTCTCACTGTCACAATGATGTAAAACGAGGCCCAGACAATAGGTTGACACAGTGTTGGGTTTACTAAGATTACAGGACAACAGTGAGGAATCAGAGAAGCATGGTTGGGTCTTGGTTGACTGAAAGGGACAGGGGAGGATAGGGGGTCTGCGTCTTAGGTTTAATCCTCACCGTAGGGCTGGAAGATGAACCTGAATAAGTCTCCTTTGTCACACACGCACCCAACGACCTGTGTCTTTGACGCTTACACAAGTCTGAACATGTGGATGTCACACCACTGGGACCGGATTGGCAGAGAGCTGTTTGATGGGTTACACAATAACTTGTCATCATATATCCAGTCCTACTTAAGATTTTCTAAATCCGCCTTTCTTAAAGGGTCGAGGACCTGTTAATGGTTAATTAAAACCTCTTAAAGATCGGGTGAATTTTTTCAACTTTTTGTTAAAAATAGAGCAAATTTTCAACGTCCTGCTACTCATGCCAGGAATATAGTATATGCATATGATTAGTATGTGTGGATAGAAAACACTCTGACGTTTCTAAAACTGGTTAAATCATGTCTGTGACTATAACAGAACGTGTGTAGCAGGCAAAACCCCAAGGAAAATTGTTCACCAAAAAAATAAAAAATATCCCTCCGCCAGTTGTCTGTATTGTCTATGGCAAGGGAAAATAGATAGCACCCAGTTTACAATTCCTACAGCTTCCACATGATGTCGCCAGTCTTGGCAATTGGGTTGAAGTTAATCCTTGGTGAAATGAAGAATAGGCACTTCCTGTCATCGGGTACACCGGAGGAAGTTTTGAAAGAGAGAATATCGACCAAGATTTCAAGACCTGCTGCTATTGAATACAGATCGCCCCGTGATCAATTTGATCGATTATTAACGTTTACTAATACCTAAAGTTGGATTACAAAAGTAGTTTGAAGTGTTTTGTCAAAGTTTATAGGCAACTTTTTTAATTTTAAAAAATGACGTTGCGTTTTGGAAAGCTGTTTTTTTCCTGGATCAGACGGGCTTCATAAATGGACATTTTGGGTATACATGGACGGATTTAATTAAAAAAAGACCCAATTGTGATGTTTATGGGACATATAGGAGTGCCAACAAAGAAGCTCGTCAAAGGTAATTAATGTTTTATATTTTATTTCTGCGTTTTGTGTAGCGCCGGCTACGCTAATTATTTTGTTTATGTCCCCTTCAGGTATTTCGGGGGGTTGCATGCTATCAGATAATAGCTTCTCATGCTTTCACCGAAAAGCATTTTAAAAATCTGACATGTTGGCTAGATTCACAACGAGTGTAGCTTTAATTGAGTACCCTGCATGTGTGTTGTAATGAAAGTTTGAGTTTTAGCGAGTACTATTAGCATTTGGCGTTGTGCATTTGCATTTCCTGTTGGCTAAGTGAGACGCTAGCGTCTCACCTTGCTCTAAGAGGTTTGGTGGGTCGCAACGTGTCAGTGTACATTTATAATAGTTTAATTAATTACTGGAATTGATTTGGCACTTTGCATCTGCGCTCTCTGTTCAGTGCGCTTTCTGCTTAAGCAGCGGTCTCTGCTCAGTTTGGCAGCTGAGCGAATGTGAGAGGGAGATGCCTGTGTGCTTTGCTGTTTAGCGGATCTTTTTTCTGCAGTTTTCTTGAAGATCACTCCGCGACACACACAACGCAGCGCTGTCGTTCAGGCAGCAGATGATGTGCTGTCAGCCACTGACTTGTCATTCCCACTCGCCATCACTCACTCACTCATCAAATGGATTCATGCTAGCCACAAGTTCTGACTGAGCTCAATTGTCATGAAACGCAAATACAGCGATGAGTTTCTCTTCTCTTTCATACAAACGTACAACGAGGAGCGCCCACAATGTGTTTTGTGCGGGGAAGTGCTTAGTAATGAGACTCGCATAATGAACAATTGAATAAAAAGACACATCCTGGCCAAACATCCACAGCATGATGGTAAAACCAGGGAGTTCTTTTAGAACAGGGCAGAATGCTCCAGGAAACAGTGCTTCGACAGTGGAAAAGTAAGTCAGCTAACAGGGCATTGTTGTCATTTTATAACAGGTGATGATGAGCAGAAATAAGGGCGTACTAACTCTCATAGTAGTAGATGTGAGTTTCTCTTTCAAACAATCCCCTGGCCTTTTTCACAGCTAATAGCTAACATTCGTCACAGCAAGCTAGCTGCAGCCCTAAATAACAGTACAGATGAAGATGAAAAATTCAGGCCTTCTATACATTTAACTGTAGAAATGACTGTTGAAAACTAGTCTAGGTTGGAACTGTAATCATTTTTATTCTGAACTGGAATAAAATCATTGAAGCAAGACGCTTTTTGAGGCAAACACACTGAGCCCAGAATAGACATGCTTGATGAAAACTTCAACATACCACACAACTCTCATAAGGACTGTGTGTGTGTTTTCTGGTCTACAAATGTGATCAATCAGTTTATTCCAGTTCAGAATAAAAAAAAAATATGTCTATATTGCATTTATTTTAGGCATAAGGGCAATGAAATGTACCGATATTTATGTATAGTTGCATATTATCCTAAGCTTGGGTCCCAAGAAAACAGACTCTCATTTGAGTCCCAGGCAGAAAAAGTTCAAGAACCCCTGCTAAGTGTATAAGTAAACACAATATAAAAGTTGTCCTTCTAATGGAACCAACACAGAAAAATCTGGAGACTCTCTTACTAGCCCATATTCCATTGTCATCTGGTTTGTGAGTCTCTAAGTGTCTCTCCTGCAGAGACTGACTGCTTAAGCTGTAAAGTGGCAGTAACTGCATAGGACCGTAGGTGACCAAATGGAATGGCACAGACATAGCACAGCGAGCTAGCTGAGATAGGGTCCGTAGCCTTATAGAGTTACACAGTTACTCAGGGTTGTGCAGTGACAGCACTTTTTCGCCCGTAGTGAGCTGCCAGGTTGGCCCATAAGTAATCCTGAAAACAATAAGTGAATTCCCAGGCATGCGGGATCTTGTGGAGAGGAAGGTGCTTTTTCGCTGATGCTCTTTTCTCTCTCCAATCCCCCTATCCTCCTCTCTTTTTCTATTCTCTAACCCGCTCTCCTCTCAAGCACCTGGCTCGGGTTTGGTTCCTCTCTTTCTCTAGAGAGAAGCCCTTTGCTTTTCAAATCATCATCATCAGACCCGTCAGGGGATTTGCAGTTCCCTCACAATTACCCACCTCAACTCTTTTCCAACGACTTGAAAACGCACGGTACACAGATAAAGCTAGCAGCTAGCCCAACAGAAACGGTGACTGAAATATAGCCTTCCACACAGGTAGACTACACTTGTGTCTGTTCCCACTATCTTTGAGCTATGCTGGGAATGGTCTTTTTTTGTGTCTTTTGTGGCTTCCAAAGCTCCTGATGTGCTGTATTCTTCCACATTAGTTTCCCAGATGTTGCCTTGTGTATCTATCAGAATTCAGACCTGGGCTCAAACACAATTTCAAATCATTTCACCGACTTTAGCCGCGTTTGATTGAACTTTGCCATGCGAATAATAAAATAGTTGCAAAAATATAAATCCCACCCCTATGGCTCTCCAGGCAGGCTAGAGAAAACGCTCAAAGTATTTGAATGATTTCAAATACTATTTGTACTCAGGTGTACTAGTGTCTGTGCATGGTCTCTTCTGTCTCTCTCTCTGCGTGAAACAGAAACAGAGAACCCATCTGACAGGCGCGAAGAATGAGGGGGTTGACTTTCTGGCAAGGCTAGTCCCAAACCCCGGTCACGAAACAGTCTCCTGACAAAAGCTGAGGGGAAGGGAAGTTACGTAATGCCCAGGGATAGGATAGCTAGCTGCTGCTGCTCCTAATGAAAGCAATGTGCGATGGATGGATGGAATGGTAATGAGATCATTTAATGAGACGCAAGGAGAGGAGAAAGGGAGCCAACCGTCCACTGCCTGGCTAGGGGTGCGGAGTGTCACATTTAACTTCCACACACCAGTTGTCCAATTGGATTGGACGGGCAGATGTTCTTTTTTCCAGTAAAGCACACTTTCCCCTCCTTGCGTAACCATGTTGTACTTAAAAAAAAATATTTAAAAAATTATGTTTTTAAATAGCCATTTGCCAGCTTTTTGAGTAGGCCTAGCTAAAATTGTATTAAAATCTGCTGGAAATGTAATTCAGGTTTCCAAACCAGTTGGGTCGTAGAGGTTGGGGTTAAACCAGGTATTATTCATGACATAATTGTGTAATCGTGCACCATTATCATCGGTAACGCCAACAATCTACAACATGCTGCCATTGAGAACGGCAAACAACCTAAAATTACAGAGATACAGCATCTCAAGCCATGTCCTATCTCAAAGCAGCTTTCACAAATGATGATGAACACGTGAACAGCTAAACCCGACAGGGTCAGTTGTGTGTGTCAGCTACTTAGTGCGTGCATCAAGGGGACCGGTTGTTGGCATGACGATGCGATGGCAGGGTGAGAGTGAGTGAGCAGTGAACACTGAGGGCGAGTTTGTACCCACTGCATCATAAAGCCAAATCAAAGCCTTGGTGTATTCAGTGGGAAAAAGAAGAAACCACATTCTGGTAGGAGAGCTCTATTTGGAAGCTGGCAGGAAGCAGTGCTCACATCACATCAAAGACACACTTGTGAGGAGAAGGCCAGATTAACACAACCCATTCACTGGACGAGCGGGAGAGGAGAGAGAAGAGCTTTTCAAAGAAAGCCATACTGGAATACGACAAGAGGATACTAACGCTAAGGCTGGGAATTGCAAGAGTCTTCACAATATAACGCTATCACGATACTTCGGTGCCGATACGACATTTATTGCGATTCAATACTGCAATTGGATTGCGTTTCGACGTTCCAAACATATTGCTCACCATGTCTACTGTGGAGGGATAAGAGAGCCATAAAACGAGCTTTGATCAGTCATGAAAATAAAAGTGCTGAAAACATCTTAGCTTTTACATATAATTTACTCGCATAAAAAGAGACAAAACAATGCTCACTTACAATGGGGTCCGGAATTATTAAAGTTGTCACATGCACAAGTACAGTGAAATTCTTAACTTGCAAGCTCTACCCAACTGTGCAATAATCAATGTCAAAATAGTATATTTAGTATATCTGTACATATAGAACCAGTCAAAAGTTGACACACCTACTCATTCAAGAATCTTTCTTTATTTTTACTATTTTCTACAATGTAGAATAATAGTGAAGACATCAAAACTATGAAATAACACATATGGAAACATGTAGTAACCAAAAAAAGTGTTAAATCAATATATTTTTTCAATTTTCGATTCTTCAAAGTAGCCACCCGTTGCCTTGATAACAGCTTTGCATATTCTTGGCATTCTCTCAACCAGCTTCATGAGGAATGCTTTTCCAACAGTCTTGAAGGAGTTCCCACATATCCTGAGCACTTGTTGCCTGCTTTTCCATCACTCTGCGGTCCAACTTATCCCAAACCATCTCAATTGGGTTGAGCTCAGGTGATTGTGGAGGCCAGGTCATCTAATGCAACACCCAATCACCCTTCTTCTTTGTCAAATAGCCCTTACACAACCGAGGTCTGTTGGGTCATTGTCCTGTTGAAAAACAAATGATAGGTGGGACTAAGTGCAAATTTGATGGGATGGCGTATCGCTGCAGAATGCTGTGGTAGCCATGCTGGTTAAGTGTGCCTTGAATTCTAAATACATCACCGACAGTGTCACCAGCAAAGCACCCCCACACCACATCCTCCATGCTGGGAACCACATGCGGAGATAATCTGTTCACCTACTCTGCGTCTCACAAAGACACAGCTGTTAGAACCAAAAATCTCCAATTTGGACTCACCAGACCAAAAGGACAGATTTCCACTGGTCTAATGTCGATTGCCTGTGTTTCTTGGCCCAAGCAAGTCTCTTCTTATTATTGGTGTCCTTTAGTAGAGTGGTTTCTTTGCAGCAATTTGACCACAAAGGCCTAATTCACAGTCTCCTCTGAACAGTTGATGTTGAGATGTGTCTGTTACTTGAACTCTGAAGTATTTATTTGGGCTGCAATTTCTGAGGCTGGTAACTCTAATGAACTTATCCTCTGCAGCAGAGGTAACGCTGGGTCTTCCATTCCTGTGGCAGTCCTCATGAGAGCCATTTTCATCATAGCGCTTGATGGTTTTTTCGACTGCACTTGAAGAAACGAAGTTCTTGAAATGTTTCGTACTGACTGACCTTCATGTCTTAAAGTGATGATGGAATGTCGTTTCTCTTTGCTTATTTGAGCTGTTCTGGCCATAATATGGACTTGGTCTCGTACCAAATAGGCCCATCTTCTGTATACCCCCTACCTTGTCACAACACAACTGATTGGCTCAAAAAGCATGAAGGAAATAAATTCCATAAATACATATTTAAGAAGGCACACCTGTTTATTGAAATGCATTCCAGGTGACTACCTCATGAAGCTGGTTGAGAGAATGCCAAGAGTGTGCAAAGCTGTCATCAAGGCAAAGGGTTGTTTAACACTTTTTTGGTTACTAAATGATTCCATATGCGTTATTTCATAGTTTTGATGTCTTCACTATTATTCTACAATGTAGAAAATTGTTAAAATAAAGAAAAACCTTGAGTAGGTGTTGAGTAGGTGAGTAGGTGTTCTAAAACTTTTGACCCATAGCGCACGCGTGCGTGTATAAGGGCTGTCAAAGTTAACACGTTAATAACGGATTAATGCTTACATTTTTGGGAAGAAATTAAAGCATTTTCTTAGTTTGACCCCCTGAACCATGCATTGTTCCAACTTAAAACCCTGGCAGCCGATGCGCTAGTTTGACAACACCTTTACTAGCTAGCTACTTGTATGGACTGAATGATGGAGAAAGCTAGTGAGGGGCTTTTAAATGGCTAATTACATTTCAAATCCCTCCCAGATGGCTCTCTGGATTCATTTGCATCCACTGCAAGGCTGAATTCTTTTATTACCGAAGTACATCGAGTCTTCGGTATAATTTCCCCCCCTTTTATTTCTTATTTTCTTACTTAAAACACATATTTTTCTCAAAACTGCATGGTTGGTTAAGGGCTTGCAAGTAAGAATTTCACTGTAAGGTCTACACCTGTTGTATTCGGGGGATGTGACAAATACATTTTGATTTACAAGCGAAACATACCGTTGATGCCGGCAATACAAGTAACGTTACTAGTAGCAATGGAGGACATCTTCGGCAGGCTAAGCTAGAAGTGTGTGCGCACGAGAGGCCTATGTCGTCGAGCAGCAAGCTTAAACAAGCAATAGCCAAGAGGCTAGCTACAGCTTACAGGCCAGTCCACATTGTGGAGGACGAAGGCTTGAGGGATATAATTTGGATCGCATCAAACGACTCAACGTACGAGATACCCGAGAGCCACCGTCGTTAAAATAATACACAAGCTGTATGAAAGCGAGAGGGCTACAAAAGCAGGAGTTGAAGCATGCAACGGTTGGAAACTGCATTCACACGCTCTGGCCATAAGGAAGACAGAAGAGAGGCACTGCTGAAATGTGCCAGAGCATTTCATGGATCTAGCAAAACAGTAGAACATTGATAACAAAGTTAGCTCATTTTGCACAGACAGCACACGGAACTTGATTACAGCTGCGAGACATCTGCCTTTTGAACACATGCACTCCCATCAGTGTCCCTAGTACAGCAGGTTCGACAATGCCCTAGCCAAACGCCCGTAAAATGGTTGGGCATTTCAGCCCACCAAACGCTGCAGAACTAGAACAACATCAAGTTGCAAATGGGCTAAAGAAGGAATCACACGCACAAGATGTCACAACGAGATGAAATTCTACTCTGGGAATGGTAAAGCATGTTCCACAGAAACCAACAAACAAAGAGATGCTCTGGCCCAACAGAAAACAAACATCTCCATGCCAACCACAGCTGAACTGGAGAAACTGCAGAAGCTGAAGCTGGAGGTACTACTGGAGCCCTGCAGGTAATCTTACTATTAGTGTTATAAGATTTTGTGTTTAAGTGTGAGAGAGTGAGTGTGTAAAGTGTGTGTGAGAGAGAGTCTGTGTATAACAAGTCTCTCACAATTGACTGAAGTGATTTTGAAATATTTTTCACTGCAGGTACTTGACTGAACTTCTGGGAGGAGAGAAGTGCATTTCCTGCTCAGTGGTGTCGCCTGCTTTGTGTCATTTCCTTCGGGTGATGGAGTGCTCTGATGATGACCCTGCCTACATGGTAAGATTCAAGCTGACATTCACATGGCTGAAGATAGCCACATCACTCAACCCAAGGTTTAAGGACTGTCCACTACAGTGGTGGTCACAGCATGCAAGGGCACACACACTAGGCTGGCCTGCAAAGGTACCTGGCAACGCCTGCCACATCAGTACCTTGTGAGAGGTTGTTTTCACTCTGGGCATATCATACAAAAGAAGAGCGCAGCTTTATCATCTGAAAATGTCAACAGGCTTGTTGAAACTGGCTCAGTGAAAAGAAATAGGAGGACGACTGAAGTGTATGGTCACAGGTTTATGTTCTGTGGAATTCATGACATTGTTGGACAGGTTTATGCTCTTTGTTCCCATATAGATCCAGTTCTTTTTTTTTCTTATAGCCAACCCTCCAAATCAGTAATTGGGAGGACAATCATTTGGAATGGCTGAAGCTTCAACTGTGTGTGTGAGAATTTATGAGGGAACGTTAGTAGGCCTACTGGGAGCATTATTAAGTTACAGGACTTTTGTATTGCTTTACTTATGGGGAATTTGCCAATAAAAACTTTGATACAAAATAGTTTTGTGTTTGAGTCAATAAATGCCTGCTTAAAAAAAGTGAATGTTTTCATTTAGCACCAAATTTAAACAAATAGAAAATGTATGATTAACAGAATTTAACAATGAATTATTTGAATAGTTTGACAGCCCTAATATCTATTCCCACGTCCAAAACTCCTTTACCTCCGTCACACGCTGCTTGGTCCTTGCTTGGTAGGATATTTTGTCACGATCGTCGTAATGAGCGGAACAAGGCGCAGCGGGATTGACGTTCCACATCTTTATTACGGTGAAACTTGAAACTAAAAACAATAAACCAATAACGAAACGTGAAAGTAGTGGTGCACATGCACAAACACAAAACAATATCCCCCAAACACAGGTGGGAAAAATGGCTACCTAAATATGATCCCCAATTAGAGGCAACGATACCAGCTGCCTCTAATTGGGAACCATACAAAACACCAACATAGAAATATTGAGCTAGAACACCCCCTAGTCACGCCCTGACCTACTACACCATAGAGAACCAAGGGCTCTCTATGGTCAGGGCGTGACAACAGTGCCAATACCACATTTTCTGGAGTAGTTTGAGATAGAAATGTACATGTAAGCGGGGATTGGGAGAAAGTGACTGGTAACAAGTTAGCCTAGTGGTTAGAGCATTGGACTAGTGACCGGAAGGTTGCAAGTTCAAACCCCCGAGCTGACAAGGTACAAATCTGTCGTTCTGCCCCTGAACAGGCAGTTAACCCACTGTTCCTAGGCCGTCATTGAAAATAAGAATTTGTTCTTAACTGACTTGCCTGGTTAAATAAAAAGGTCAAATAAAAAAATAAAAATTGAAGAATGTTGAAGGCCACTGTGTTCTTGGGGACCTTCAATGCTGCAGAAATCTTTTGGCACCCTTCCCCAGATCTGTGCCTTGACACAATCCTGTATCGGAGCTCAAAGTACAATTCCTTCGACCTCATGGCTTGGTTTTTGCTCTGACATAGACTGTGAACTGTGGGACCTTGTATAGACAGGTGTGTGCCTTTCCAAATCATGTCCAATCAACTGAATTTACCTCAGGAAGACTCCAATCAAGTAGAAACATCTCAAGGATGAGCAATGGAAACAGAATGCAGCGGAGCTTAATTTTGTGTCTCATAGCAAAAGGTCTGAATACTTATGTAAATAAGGTATTTCGTTTTTTTATACACATTTGCAAAGATTTCTAAAAACCTTTTTTTCGCTTTGTCATTATGGGGTATTGTGTTTAGATTGATGAAGGGAGAAAATTATTTTATCCATTTTAGAATAAGGCTTTAATGTAACAAAATGTGGAAAAGGGGAGAAGGGGTCTGAAAACTTTCCGAACACACTGTACATGTACAGTTGAAGTCGGAAGTTTACATACACTTAGGTTGGAGTCATGAAAACTTGTTTTTCAACCACTCCACAAATGTATTGTTAACAAACTATGGTTTTGGCAAGTCGGTTAGGACATCTACTTTGTGCATGACACAAGTCATTTTTCCAAAAACTGTTTACAGACGGATTATTTCACTTACCACAATTCCAGTAGGTCAGAAGTTTAAATACACTAACTTGACTGTGCCTTTAAACAGCCTGGAAAATTCCAGAAAATAATGTAATGGCTTTAGAAGCTTCTGAAACGCTAATTGACATCATTTGAGTCAATTGGAGGTGTACCTCTTTGCTTGACATCATGGGAAAATCCAAATAAATCAGCCAAGACCTCAGAAAAATAATTGTAGACCTCCACAAGTCTGGTTCATCCTTGGGATCAATTTCCAAATGCCTGAAGGTACCACGTTCATCTGTACAAACAATAGTACGCAAGTATAAACACCATGGGACCACGCAGCCGTCATACCGCTCAGGAAGTACTTTGATGTGAAAAGTGCAAATCAATCTCAGAACAGAAAATTACCTTGTGAAGATAATGGAGGAAACAAGTACATAATTATCTATATCCACAGTAAAACGAGTCCTATATCGACATAACCTGAAAGGCCGCTCATCAAGGAAGAAGCCACTGCTCCAAAACCGCCATAAAATAGCCAGACTACAGTTTGCAACTGCACATGGGGAGAAAGATCTTACTTTTTAGAGAAAGGTCCTCTGGTCTGATGAAACAAAAATAGAACTGTTTGGCCATAATGACCATCGTTATGTTTGGAGGAAAAAGGGGGAGGCTTGCACCATCCTTGCTTCACCATCCCAACCGTGAAGCACAGGGGTGGCAGCATCATGTTGTGGAGGTGCTTTGCTGCAGGAGGGACTGGTGCACTTCACAAAATAGATGGCATCATGAGGTAGGAAAATTATGTGGATATATTGAAGCAACATCTCAAGACATCAGTCAGGAAGTTAAAGCTTGGTCGCAAATGAGTCTTCCAAATGGACAATGATCCCAAGCATACTTCCAAAGTTGTGACAAAATGGCTTAAGGACAACAAAGTCAATGTATTGGAGTGGCCATCACAAAGCCCTGACCTGAATCCCATAGAACATTTGTGGGCAGAACTGAAAAAGCGCGTGTGAGCAAGGAGGCCTTTACAACCCTGACTCAGTCACACTAGCTCTGTCAGGAGGAATGTGCCAAAATTCACCTTATTGTGGGAAGCTTGTGGAAGGCTACCCGAAACGTTTGACCCAAGTTAAACAATTTAAAGGCAATGCTACCAAATACTAATTGAGTGTATGTACACTTCTGACCCACAGGGATGTGATGAAAGAAATAAAAGCTGAAATAAATCATTCTCTCTCACTATTATTCTGAAATATCACTTTCTTAAAATAAAGTGGTGATCCTAACTGACCTAAGACAGGGAATTTGTACTTGGTTTAAATGTCAGGAATTGTGAAAAACGGAGTTTAAATGTATTTGGCTAAGGTGTATGTAAACTTCCGACTTCAAGTGTAAATAGGAGTAGTGACGAGTAGCAGGATTGATAGATAATCAATTATAATTTTAGCAGCAGGGTAGGATACACCAGTACTGCCTGCTGGACGGGTGCATGGAGAGCAGTCCATGTCTCAGGTGGCTGGAGTCTTTGGCAATTTTTCAGGCCTTTCTCAGACACCTGGCATGTATGTCCTGGATGGCTGGGAGCTCACCCCAAGTGATGCACTGGGCCGTCTGCACCACCTACAGTAGGGCCTTCCGACATTCCAGGCGGTGACACAACCAGTCAGGATGCTCTCGATGGAGCAGCTGTAAAGGTTCCTAAGGATCTGATGGGCCATGTTACGGACCATGTTACGTCCTCAGTGATGTGGACAGTAAGGAACTTGAAGATCTTGACCCTCTCCACAACAGCCCCGTCGATCTGGATTGAAATGTGCATATGCCCGTTTCCTGAAGTCCACGATCAGCTCCTTGGTCTTGCTGACATTGAGGGAGGGGTTGTTGTCCTGGCACGACACTGCCAGGTCGCTGACCTCTTCTCTGTAGGCGGTTTCATCGCCGTTGGTGATCAGGCCGACCACAATCGTGTCGTCAACAAACTTGATGATGGAGTTGGAGTCGTGTGTGGCCACACAGTTGTGAGCTCTATTTTCATATTGACACCCTTGATAAAGATGAGCAAAAATGACTGCATAAACAAACTTAAGCAATAATGCCTGAGAACCCGGGAATTATTGTGCAACAACTCTCGACAAGGGAGAATTGTCTTGCTGGGAGATCCATTCCTGGATAATAAAAGACAATAACCCCAAGCACACATCAAAATCCACAAAGAAATGGTTAATTGGCCACAAAAATCTACATTTTGCAATAGCCATCTTGGTCTCTGGACTTCAAACCCCTTGTAAACCTGTGGTTTGAACTTAATAGGGCAGTCCATAAGTGCAGACGAAGGATATCAAGGATCTGGAAGGATTCTGTATGGCAGAATGTTTTAAGATCCTTCCCAAAACATTTTAGAAAAAGGCTCAGTGCCGTTACCCACGCAAGGTGATGTATTGAAAAAAAAGGGGTGTCAATATTTTTGACCACTCCCTTTGAGAAAAAAAGATTACTTGTTCCACAAAACATCTTTCTCTGAGCAATTGTATTATAAAATAATATAAAATGCCCAATTGTTTGATCATACAATATAGCTCAGTATTTAAATTATTTATTTTTTACTGTCATTTTTGCTCATCTGCCATTTTTGTACATTCACACATGGATGAAGATAGGTGGCAACAAGTACTTTGTAGACATTCTACATCTCCTTGTGAAGAATAAGTACAACTAGGCCAATTTTTTTCAAATGCAATGCTCAATCTACTAAAGTGTGGAAAAAACAGTATAGTGTACCCCCCCTTAAGAGAATGTTATTTTGTGATATTACATTTCCTATAAAACTTTAGCGGTGTCTGGCACCAACATAGATCAACAGGAGCCTGAGGGCTTGTGGGTAAATCAAACGGTTCCAACTAATGAACTCTGACAGAGAGGCAGTGGGGGTGCGCAGGTTAAACAGGTTACGACTCTGAAACCCCACATACACAAACACCAAAATACCCCTCACCACACGCTCTTTTAGGCTTTGATTTATGTTACCGTGTTCCAATAAGATTTCAGGTTTCAGATTCGGAGTGAAAACAGCCCAGTGAGTTATGGCGAGCAGCTTGAAGGGCACATCTGTCCTGAGGGGGAATCTATGGTTTATTCAGTGGTCAGATACTACAGAAGGGGAAATGAAGGGGGGGGGGCAGGTGGGAGCGAAGGAGAGCTCCTCTTTCACTCCCCTCTTCCTGTTCTCCAGTTCACTGTATGTACTACTGGAATATGCAACATCAAGAGAGAACAGAGAGCTGCTCTAAGGTAATATTTCCATATGGAGAAAACCTGCTCTCAGTTTCCTAAAATCATAGTTAAATGACTATAAAGCCCTGAGAGGTGGGCTATTTGCCCCTTTTAACCCAAACGTGAGACAGGGTCATGGGTTTTGTACATTGGGTGAAGAAGATGAAGTCATCCAGAAAAAGCACTGCTGTATAAAATACAGTAAGTATTGGCTGGGAAGTCAGCTTCATTACAGGGAGGCCATCTGTATGGCCAGCTGACTGACTGTCGACTCACCCTCTAGACGGATGCCCTCCTTCTGGACGGTGTAGTTTAGAACAGCAAACGGGGCCACAGGTGACTTCGCTATCACAATCTGTGAAAGGGGGAGAGAGAGATTAAGTGAGAGAAGAGAGGAAGATAGAGATACGAAGGTGGGTTCACTGGGTTGTCAGACAGTCACATTCTTTGACAGAGCGTAAAACACATAAGTGAGAGATGTTACGCATCATAAAGAGATCTCCAACACGACGTGATCTCCAACACGACACTTGAACCTGAGAGGACACTCCCCACTAGCATTCAGACAGAGCGTCACAACCTATTGTCATGCAGGCAGTTTGAAAGTCAGGCGTCGTCGAGCAAAACATGACAACACGAGGACAACGGGGCACGTCGCCAATGGGTAGGGTGTTTTTGATTGGGCACAATGGGATAAGAGGAGAGGGGGAGTGAAAGGTTACTTGGGTTGCTCCGATGCTGCCAAGAATTTGCGTTTAAGCCACTTGAAGATGCCAACGTGCCCAGATCTGTCCCTTTTGTCCCCTAGCCACAACGCTGATATTGTTCAGATTCAGTGTTAGTTACATGTACAGGGTTGCAGGTATGATTGCAGGGTACAGTGAAAATCTTAGGCTCCGCGCTCCAACATGCAGGACTAAGTGAAATAAAACAATGAAAAATGGTAGCTAATAAAAATTAAAAAACATATCAATAGAAATATTGTAGCAGTGATGAATAAATAAATATCCATTGGGGTGGAGGCAGAGTAAAGACTGTAGAGGGGGTAAGGGGAAATGGCCATAATGGGAGCAGCAGTCAGACTAAATGACCAGAGGGGGTGTGGGGACCAAGTGAAGTAAAAAAATATACTAAACAAAAATAAAATGCAACATGTAGTGTTGGTCCCATGTTTGAGATCCCAGAAATTTTCAAAAATGACAAAAAGCTTATTTCCCTCAAATGGTGTGCACATATTCGTTTACATCCTTTTTGTGAGCATTTCTCCTTTGACAAAATAATCCATCCACCTGACAGGTGTGGCATATCAAGAAGCTGATTAAACAGCAGGATCATTGGATAACAAAAGACCACTCTAAAATGTGCAGTTTTCTCAGAACACAGATGTCTCAAGTTGAGGAAGTGTGCAATTGACATGCTGACTGCAGGAATGTCCATCAGAGCTGTTGCCAAAAAATGTCATGTTCATTTCTCTACCATAAGCCACCTCCAACGTCGTTTTAGAGAATTTGGCATTACGTCCAACTGGCATCACAACCATAGACCACGTGTAACCATGCCGTGGCTGGAGTCCCCGATGATCTTCTTGGCCTTCCTGCGACACCTGAGTGCCTACCTCCTCCCTCTAGACCAGGGACCAACAACTAGATTCAGCCTCGGACTGATTTTTTCTTGAACATAATTACCAGTCATTTGTAGACTGCAAATGACCTGCGTGGGAGTACTTGGGAACAGATTTCCAAAATTAAAATCAATTGGAGCTGATTTCCTGGTGTTTTACAGTCTTATCTCCAAAAATGAAATGTATAAATTATAAAAATCAGAAAACTTTGAGACAAATAAAACCAGCGGCACCAGTTGGGGAACAGTGCTGTAGGACGTCTCGTTGTTGTTGGTAATCAGGCCTATTACTGTTATGTTGTCAGCGAACTTGATGATGAGAGTTGGAATTGTGTGAGGCCACGCAGTCATGCGTATACAGGGAATACAGGAGGTCACTGATGACGCACCCTTATGGGGCCACAGTGTTGAGAATCAGTGTCGAGGAGGTAATGTTGTGAAAATTCTGTGCAACTTCCGGCGCATGTTTACTGTGAACAGTGAGGCTGTACTCACTTTAAGTTCATTTTAACAGTGGTCAAGTAGGCTTCTGTGGCTATTTGATCATAATGTAGCCTACCAGAGTGGAGGAAATGCATCCCATAACATTTTAACATGGAAATAGCTGTTCTATCATTCAGCGTACAGTAGCAGCCAATGTGTGGTGTTCAATGTAGGCCTACATTCAATGACACATTTGAAAAAACATGCAGGGCTTGACATTAACTTGTTTATACACTTGTCCTTCAGACAAGGAGGTGACTGAAAATGCACACGTTTTTCACATTTTGTGCTCTTGTAGGAAGCAATCACTCCCTCATTGCTGACTGCAATTGATCTATAACTGGTCTAATAACTCACTAAATAGCAAAGGATATGAACACATGTGCACGTCACTACATGTAGCTCTTATTTTGATCTCAAAACAAGCACATCTACACACGACCGTTGATGCTGTAAACACAGTACAGTTCAAAGTGAATGGCACTGATCCATATGGCAATGGTCTATTTGCATTTCGGCCAACTGCACCTCTGATTGGTTATGGCGCACCGGTCTGTGTAGAGTATGTGCCTGCCAATGCAATAGAATCCTACTCTGATGCGTTCTGCCTTGCATAGTTTGTTTTGGTATGTTGCATTGAAAGTGGGTAATATACAAACGTGTGCAGCTTAGAGAGAATATTGTCTTTGACTAGCCTCTCGATGACTGAAGTGAGTGCTACTGGTTGATAGTCATTCAGTTCAGTTACTTCCCCTTTCTTGGGCACGGGGATAATAGTGGACATGAAGCAGAAGGGTATAGTCGCCTGAGCTAGAGAGAGATTAAAAATGTCAGAAAACAGCCAGCTGGTCTGCACATGCTCCGAGGGCACGACTAGGGATGCCATCTGGGCCGGCAGCCTAGCGAAGGTTAACACGTTTGAATGACTTCCATACGTCCTCAGTGGGTACAGTGAGAGTATGTAGCCCACGTTGTCATCAGGGGCTTTCCTCGGCAGCTCAGGGTCATTGTGCTCGAATCGTGAGAAAAATGTGTTTAGCTCATCCGATAAGGTAGCATTGGTGACCACAATGTGGCTGGCTTTCTTCTTGTAATCCGTGATAGTCAGGAGCCCCTGCAACATACGCCTTGTGTCCAACCTGCTGAATTGCTCCTCCACTTTGTCCCTATACTTGTGTTTCGCAATCGTGATCGATCTGCGTAGGTCGTATTAGTACCAAACTATTTTCCCCGGTTACCTAGCCCCATTTACATGCAGCATCTCGCTCTTTTAGTTTCCCTCCAAGGCTGCTATCAATCCACGGTTTTTAATATGGCTATGTTTTTAAAGACACTATCGGTATCAAATCATCTATGCATTTTCTGATGAATCCGGTGTATGAGTCAGCGTATTCATTGACGTCTTCTCCAGAAGCGATCTGGAACATATTCCAGTCCACATGATCAAAACAATCTTGGAGCGAGACTTCTGATTGGTCAGGTCTGTACAGCGTTGGGCCGACCACCGGAACTTCCCTCGAGTCTATGTTTGTAGGTGGGGAGAAGCAGGATGGAGTCATAGTCGGATTTGCCTAAAGGAGGATGGGAGAGGGCCTTATACCGGTGTCGAAAAGGCGTGTAGCAGTGGTCATGAGTAAAATTTCCGAGAGTTAGATGCATGTTGGTAATAACTCAAATTACTTTTGTTAAAGTCGCAACAAGTTTGTTCAGGGTCCAATGAAGAACTTTGAGAGCATTGCTAGTGTCGGCTTGGGGCTGGATGTACACCAGCCATGACGATAATCCCGGAGAACTCTTGGAAGGTAAAAAGGGCAACATTTGATGTCAGAGTATTCCAAGTCGGGGGAGCAGAAGCTTGCAGGTTCCTGCACATTTCCCCTATCGCATCATATGTTGGTCATAAAGCAGAGCCCACCACCTTTACTCTTACGAGAGAGAGCCCGGTTCAAAAAACTGTAAAGCCAGCTGGTGGTATGTCAGAGGAGGAGAACCAAGTCTCAGATCAACTGAATATGTTGCAGAGTCCCTCTGGAAGGAGATCCTAGCTCGGAGTTCGTCAAGTTTGTTCATTAATGATTGAACATTGGCGAGTAGTATGCTCGGTAATGGAGGACGGGTTGCCCAGCATCTTAATCTCACTAAGACTCCCCCACTCTGTCGGCATCTTCGCTTCCTACTCTCCGGTAGGACTCCCAAGCAGCTAGGCGCCTCACCGAAGAAGCTAGTCCATTGTTCCGCCATCTCAGGGTATTCTGGGAGGTTGGGTAGACGTTGAGTACCCAATAGTTCTACCCAGGTGTATGAAGTAATGCACGAAAAAAACTGAAAAGTCTAAACTTGCAATGTTTTATTTGAGCTCGAGTCAAAGCACCCTCCGTCAGCGCCATGTGGCATGGTTGGCGTGGTGTTGCTTTAGCGTTAGTCTCTCTAGACAGTTGGGTTGCCTCCCACAATGTACCAATGCTCCAGCTTACACGTCTGTAGAAGTCAGACAGTTGGGATAGAGAGGACGAGTCAGAAATGGGACATGCGTCACCAGTTATGTTACTGCCGTATCCGCTTGTTGTCCTAGCTAAACATGAGCACAATTCCATCCCACATTTTCAGCTCCGTCTTAACCAACCTATTGATTTGTTTGGAGAGTTGTCTGTCTGAAGAGGACCCACACTGGAATAATTTTTCTCCAATTACAAAATGTCCAAGAGAATGAAACATCCTCCCCAGACTTTGTGCGGTCGCTCCAAGCTCTGGGATTTCCGATACTACTTAAGCCTGGTCCCAGATCTCTTTGTGCCATCTTGCCAATTCTAGGTCATTCAGTACAAACACATTTGGGGCCAGACTAGTGTCGCATGGCCTGGCTCAGTTCAAACCAGCCTGGGCCTTTCAGCTACCACCATCTAAAGGAAGAACTAAGCAAAAACAAGACATTTGAGGTTGCTGCAGCATAAATAGCTGTAAACAGTGCAGAAATAACGAGTGCAGTGTCAGTGTTTTTGGAAGCGCGTTGAATCACGGCTGTGATAAATGTTATTGTGAAATGACCAGTCAAAACAAGGAAGTGACATTTTCTCAGTGTTCTTGTTTCATCAGGCTTGACAGACTCTTGGTGGGTTGAACGAGAGGTCATTCTAACCATGCTGAACCTCTGTATGAGCTTTAGACATAGAAAAGTAGAGAGACGGAGGCAAAAGTGCAGACACGGAATAAAGATACAAATCACCTTACAGTTTTCTTTGGGACAGCATTAGCTGTGAAGCGCTATGTGTCTACATACTCATTCTACAAGCTTTAGCCATAGGCCTACTGATCGTTCTTTACCTTCAGTGAGCACACTCACTGTGCATCCAGTCAGTTAAACATTTACTATGAGGGGGGGGACCTCAGATTTGCACTAGTGGAAAGAAACAATCCCAATGGCATCTAATCATTTTAAACGTTTTATTTCCTGAGGTGCAGTTTCAACATGAGCATATATCTCTACTTAGGGCCTAACCAGCTACAGATGTCTGCTTTAACTGCTGTTGCTTTATTTCAGTTAAAAATAAACGTGAGTGCTATTTCACTGAGGGGGATTAGATTACCTGTGGTCGGTAATCAGTCATTTTCGCTAAACCCACTTGAATTAGGACCAGTGTGAATAAATGCCGTCTCAGTGATTTTCACAGGCATGCAAGGCTCTGCGGACCGCAGCGACCAGTCAGCTCCCTGTTTTCAAAACCGCCGCGCCCACAATAACATGTCATTAACTCTGACAGAGACAAGTCTCCCTGCATAAAGCCATCTCATGTTTTCGCAAATCAGTTATTTTATTTTATTAACCTTTATTTAAACAGGGAGTCACATTGAGATAACTCTTTTACAAGAGAGCCCTTAAATCTACAAGGAAATTGTGGCGGAGATGAACGTTTTGGAGGCTAGATAGATGACTGTCCTGTGTTCATTTGAGCATGGGCAAACCGACAGAGCAGCCGGAGCATATAGGCAGAAAGACAGACAGGCAGAGGCACACACACAGCGTCAATGAACCAGCCCGAGGACCCAATGGACCCAGGCACCAGACTGAAGCCTTAATGGACCAGCAGTTGAGGACCGCTGCTTTTCCTTTCATGCTGGTTTTCTTTAGGGGGATTTGGATCGTAAAAAGAAAAACACAGCCTTTCGTTTGGGCCTCCGAGGCTTTTTGGGAGTTGACTCTGGAATGCACCCGCAGCTCTGAGTCGTGCAGGATGAGACTAAAGGGAGAGTAGTGTGTGTGTCTGTCTGACCGACCACACTATTTCCCCAATAGAGAATCTAAGCATAGCCATAGTTCAGTCGTTTTAAACGGTGTGTTCTGTGAAAGTTGGTTAATAACAGTTCTGGATAAAGCCCAAAGAAGACATAGTAAGACAAAATGGTATCCTCCGTGACATATCGTATATCACCTGTCTTTGGTGTGCGTCTACATACTGGACAATGAGGCGGGTGTTGACGCTATGACTCCACGTGTTCCCCAGTGCCGCCGTCACATACCCAGAATCCCTCTCATCGGATGCTGCAACACACAAACAAACATTACAGGGGTTGAGTTCAATTTTGAACTGCACTTACACTTGTGTGATGTGTTATCTTTATTTATTTCATACAGGGGTCATACCATGTCATTTCAGCAAGCCATGACACCCACCATCAGATTGTTCTGAAATAGTTTCTGTAGTTAGAAACAAATAAGATTAGTATTCCTGAAACAATTTGTTGAAATGAATTTGCTCTCTGAGAAATTAAGCTAATTCATTGCACCCAAAATTGGCCATTATAATTTATAGGATTCATATAATATTCAACTATAATACCTAACATCAGATTTGGACCAGAATTCTTCCTAACAATTAGTAAGACATGATGAATCCAATACAATGATCAAAAGCCACTCACGGGCCCCCCACCCCAACAACCAGTCTACAGTATCAGTGCTCTATGTCTGACAAGCTGCTGCTTGGAGTATTGCTTCTTCAACTTATGTACTCCCTGTAAATCTGGTGATGTTTTTTTCCCCCTGTTCAGAGAAATCAGCCATTGAAGCTTGCATTCTATACAATAAAATAGTGTGAAAGTACCACGTTTTGCTCACTAGATGCCGCTGCACCTGCTACTGCAACAACTATCAATTTTTCTGGTCTCTTCTGTTTTTTAAATGGATTGCAACATTTTCTTTGCAACTTTGGGTAGAAAACCAATAGCTTTTGCTCATAATGAAAATAAATTGTGGTAAAGAATGCAAGTGACTAAAAATTAAAAAAATTGCCAATTTGGATGAAATCAATGACCTTCATTTCAACAAAATAATGTTTCAGGAGTGCTTATCTTGTTTGTTTCTAACAACAGAAACGATTTCATAACAATCTGAGATGTTGGGTGTTGAAATCCTCTTTCTTGTACTTTTTGAGTTGGAATGACTCACTGACTGTACAGAAACTTGGCAAATTGCAATCAATTTGGTAACTGCAAATTCAAAACAAACTGCCTTGAAGCCTGAAAAACATATCACTATACAGTAGGTAATGTAAGTATCGTCATTGATTCATCCCCATGATTCATCATTATTCCCAATTTCCACTGTGTGTGTGTGTGTGTGTGTGTGTGTTTGACCCTGCAGGCTATGTAATGACCATTAACCAGAAGACAGCTCCAGCCGCCTGACACACTGTTATTATCGCTTGCTTTTGTGTGACCATGGTTCCCTCTGCTCCCATGACACCAATAAACCTTGGCTGGGCCTGGGATGCTAATTCTGTCTGCTGAAGGATGAGCCCTGGCGGGTGGCGGTGTGTGTGTCTGTGAGTGTGTGTATGAGTTTGCGAGTGTGCGCGTGTGTGTGTGTATGTCCGCAAGCGTGTGAGTGTGTGTGCGTACCCGTGTGTGTGTGTGTGTGTATGTTGCTGTGTCCTTTTCATCCTCTTCCTTGATGTTTTTTTCCATGGAGTAAGCAGGGATTCTGCTCGCACAAGTGTCCTATCAGCAACTCTCACTTCCTCAAAACATTTCCTGTGGAAATGTGTGCAAGGCAGAGAAAATAAAATAGCTGCACGACCATGTGACGGAAGTTCCCCCGGCCGGGAAGAGCAGCAGCAGCAGTAGAGAGAAACGATTCATTTTAATATCACAATATACTAGGTAGGAGACATACAATAGACTAGAGTAGTACTACAAACAGGGAACACTGGTTAAAGGCAATTAAGTTGAGATAGGACTGAATAAACTACGGGACAAAAACAAAAGACACACAGCACTAGAAGACCAGCAGTTTCAGAGTCAAACCAAAGTGGAATATAACTGAAAGCATTGGGCCTTAGTGCATCTAGCTAACCATTAGGGCTCTTTCACTAACATAATCGGTGTACAACTGGCTCACGAGTTTGGGAGCTGAGGCAAAAGAGACGAAAAGAGAAGGAAAGAGAAGGCCGGAGGGACTGAGAGGCAGACTAAACAAACTCCATGTGCGCTGCAGACATCTGCTGCACAGCTCCCTGGAGAAGGATGGGGGGCACGCTATCAGCCTCTTTCCCCTGCTTAGCTCCCCCTCTGCCTGTTAGAAAGACCTCTAACACAAACACCCAAACCATAACACACACACACACTCCTTCATTCTATACCCCTAACCCCCATCCTAAACCTCCCCTGATCCTACAAAGCCAGCAGCCCACACATTTTCCCACAACTGGCCAGGAACAGAGAGCAGATAGTGTAGAGTCCAAAATCCTGTCCAGTGTTTCAACACTGTCTATGTAACGACTTGTGCTCGCTGGATGGCTCCTCGAGTGCCACAATAAGTCCTAGCGCAATAAAAGTGTTTTAAAACAACATTCAAGGACATGTGTTACTAATATATAGCTAAAAGGCCTTGTCCAGCTTGTGTATAACAGAAAACCATACAGTGTTTGCTCTCTATGCTAATAGAGAGAATGGATATCATATGGATGGATAGCCATCTCTGATCGAGCGAGAGCTCTCTGGAAAGGCTGCCCCGCTGTGCAGAGGAGGAAGTGGCTCAAATAAACATGTCCAGTACAGATTTCAACCTCCCCCTTTTCCCCCTCTCAACAACTCTCTCGCTCAGCATCCCATTCAACTTTTCTCTAGTTGTTTCTCACAAGCTGTTTATCTCTCTCGTTCTACAACAAACCCAACCCAATTGGCACTCCAGGCAGGCTAAAGCAGACATAGTATTTGAAACCAGGTCTACAACCCTCTCTCCCCCTCTGCCTTCTGTTTTCCTTTACCCTCTGTCCCTTAGTAAACCCTATTGGTCTAGTGGCTGGAGAGCTCTGTGCAGTGTGGCTGTGTGTGACCAAGCCTCGAGTGTAAGACGGGCGGTCGATTAGGGCGACTGGTTGGGGGGGAGGAAAACCCAATCATGTAGATAAAGTGAGGGCATGGAAAAGTGTCTCAGTGTGTTGCTGGCTGGCTGCACACAGTGGCTCTCCTATCAGAGGCAGTGGAGGAGCTGAGGGGCTTGGATCATTGCAGCCTCAGTCACACACAGTCAATGAAGGAGCCCTGCTGTTGACAAAGACAGGATGTCTGTATGTCTGTCTGCTGAGCCCTGCTGTTGATTAAGAGAGTGTCTGTCTGTCTGTTGGGCCCTGCGCTTGACAAAGAAGCTGTCTGTTCATTGCTGACCTGGGTTCAAATACTGTCTGCTTTAGCCTGCCTGGAGTGCCAACTGGGTTGGGTTTGCACTTTTGAGAACATTCTATTAGTTACATTGCACCAGACAAGCTCAGTCAAACACAGCTCAAGTATTTGAAATTATTTCAAATAGTATTTTGAACCCAGGTCTGCTGTCCTCTGGGCCCTGCTGTCTGTCAGTCAGTCAGTCAGTCAGTCTGCTGAGCCTGGCAAACAGAGGCCAACTGTCTGTCCACTGGTCCCTGCTTTCCCACAGTGACTGGCCTGTGGCCCCCTCACTCCCATCTAACCCTAGAGGGAGCACGGGGTTAAACCACCCCGGAGGGCCCAGTTTAGCCTCTATTAAAAGGCTATTTTTATTTACACACAAACACCCCGCACAGAGGCAGGTGTGCACACTCATACACACACGGAACACTTCACAGGAGCATTCACATAGCAACTAGTCCCTCCATGCACGGAGTGACCGTATCATTACTTCGCTGTGTTAAGTAATGAGCTCACTTCTCACACAAAGATTCCCTTAGGTGGTTGATTCCTCTTTAGTCCCTACCCATATTTAGATGATTCATACGCTTCAGTATAATCTTGGTTACCCAGAAGTAAAATTCACGTGAAAGTTGTCACTTCCACAAGAGATTAGCTCAAACACTACGTTTACTTTTCATCATGAAGTTTATGTTATGACAAAATAAACGCTTGTCACGATGACCTCTCTCCATTACACTAGGAACACCAACCCTCATCCATAACTTTAAGTTTTACACTTAGGCCGTCATTGAAAATAAGAATTTGTTCTTAACTGACTTGCCTGGTTAAATAAAGGTAAAATACATTTTAAAAAATTAAAAAAAGCTTTACACTTGCTATTGTGAACAGCTAGCTCAGCCAGCTAAGAGTTTGGGGGATTTTCTATGCCTTGCCTTGGGCATCGCCTGTTTCAAATGCTGGCACCAAACTACTGTTGGCACTGGGCTGGCTATTGAGTTGAGTTTTCATCAAAATGAGGTCAGAAAGAGCTTCAGTTGGACAACTGCAGTTTCACTAGATTAAACACAGAGAGCTAGGACAGACCTCATAGGCATCCAATGTCCCTCAGAGACTGAACTCTTTTCATCTCTAATATTACAAATAGCTACAGAAATAAATCTTTCCGACATGAAAAAAAAAGTGTGTGTGTGTGGGGGGTTCCAATAATGAAATGCTACCCATTCAGCTTCTGGCACATAACACTGAAGACAAGCAAAGGATGATAGCAATAATCAGACATACGAATTCAATAATACATTCTCTCTGTACTGATAGCTGGGCTAGAGCATGTGTATAGGTCAGTCCAGCAACCAACCCATCTCTACCTAGTAGTTTCTCTACACACTCATCAGGCCTCCGCAGTACCAGAGGCTACCTAAAGCCCACTTCAGGCCCACCTGAGTCACAGTACTGATCCTAGGTAGAAACCAGACTCCCCCTTTCCCTCTCCTCAGACTAGACAAAGGGCCTTTTCAGACCTTCCATCACGCTCGCCACCCCAGCCAAATCCCAGGAGACCATCGATGGGAGAATCCCAAAGGCGACGGAGGCTGACATTTGACTGGAAACCCGAGACGCAGGGATCTCTGGTTGAAAACAGCATAGGTAAAAACCTGCTTGCACGAGACAAAAGGGAGAGAAAAAAGGTGCGGGAGATAGAAAGGGAGGGATGGCGGGGCTAGAGAAGAGTCAGACCCAGGGAAAGGAGATGTGAATCTGATTACATTAGCAGAGAGGGGTGAATCAGATACACCCTACTGTCGAACTCTCCCCGCCTCACCCCTCCATCCAAGGACATATGGAGAGAGAGAGAGAGAGAGAGAGAGAGAATGAGAGCAAAAATTGAAAGAGAAAGAGCGAAATGAGAAAGAGGCAGTCCTTCCTCGAGGGGGAAATCACGGTATTTAATGAGAGAGTGTAGTTGGTGAAAGAGGGAGTACAGTTACAGGTCAATGCCATGTATCTATTCGATAACGTAAGAGAAAGAACCCGTATCCCTTTACTCAAAGGCTAGCTTCAGCATAATGTTGTCCCAACATTCACTGGTCCGACTACACCGCCTGAGACACAGATACATATCCACACACAGGCTATACTAAGGGAGTGATGAAGAGGGGGACATTATAACAATACAGGATACAGGTCATAGAATAGCTCTGTTACCAATATGATGGTAAACAGTAAGATCAAACAAATCTCTGTGACCCATCAGAGACGCTCCATGTGTTTCAAAGAGTCACACGCAAGGCGACCGGCTACAAACATCCTCGGTGCATCACTACATTAGTATGTGTTGAATCCAATGTTTCATTGGATGGTTAGTATTGCAGTTACATTCAGATGTGATCAGTTAACATGGAGGCTATTTCGTTTGTGTTTGTTTACCTCCCCTGAATGACGCAGCGCCTCTCTCTCCTCGATCGCCCACATGCGTCGTAATCTGGTTGGTCAAGACCACCTAGGAGGGAGAAAAATAGAGAAGCATGAAGAGAATATCATGACGTTAATACCTTCCACAAAGTGCTGGTTTGCCATGCTAAATGTTAATTTCAAGGTTTTTAGGCAATATCTCAAAGCAATATACCTTAGACTGTGAACACAAAATATACCAAAATTATTTTTTGGAGTTCTGGTAAGTTATTTCTTCAAATGTGTTTTACTTGTCCTCAGATGACTGATGGTCAATAGTAGGTTGGAGGTCATCAACATTAAACGATATGGATGGTCAATATGTATCCAAACCCAACCAAGCGGGAGACAAAAGTATTCTGAATATCATCCGGTCCAAGTCTGACACAGCAGAATTGAGTAAATTCCCTCGAATAATCAGTGGTGGTGGCTCAAAGTAGCACTTGGTGAATCAAATTGGCCTTGATAAAATACCAACATGATAAAACTGTTGCCAATACAACAGACTCATAAAAAGGTAGGCCCAAGGCCTACCGTCACATGAGCTATAATTGTCCTTTAAGCCTCCAGCTTGACAGAGCTACACTGTGCATGTGAGCCAACCGTGGCTGACATGAGTCAAAGTCCATATGTCAACAATAAGGCTACAATAATAAACTCATGTTTGGGCAGGCAATGAGCTCCCCATGTGTTGTTCTAACTAGGAGAAATCCAGAGAAACAACACAGTTAAACTATGAAACCTTGGCTAGGCAACAGATGTAGGATCTTAATTTGATCCAGTTTGGTACAACAGGAAAATAACCTGAAGCACCAGGAACTGTGAATTATAATTAATGAACAATTGTGTAGGGGTCGATACATTTTTCATAACGGAAAATATGTCTGACATTTCAAATACATTTTAAACCGCAAATACACTACAAGTATTACATGTCCCGAATTTCACAAAAGTTCTCCTGCAACAGGGTGATCAAATCAAGATCTTACACCTGTACATCCAGTAAACTCACACCAAATCAACAATTCCACACAACCTAGGAGCGGAATGGAAGCAAAGGGCTCCAATCTACCACAGTCATCCAGTCTCGCAAAATTTGGCACTGTGTCATACATCAAAACAAGAACTAGTACATTTAACAACCTGGTTGGTTTGGCCCTGGGTGCTAATAACAAAAGTCTTTACTTGTTTAATCATGATAGCCCTTATAAAATACTCAGTGGGCCACGAGCAAGGTAGCCTATCCTCACTGTGGTTTCTTGTCAGGGCACATTTCAGTTAATAATATGGAGGAGGTGAAGGCAAAACGCTCTGTCAAGTCCAGACAGACCTCACATGAACCACAAAATGCTTGTACGCCAAAACACGGGTGTGGAAAATAGCATATGACTTACACCGAAGCCTAATGATCACACAAAGGCACACATACAAAGTAAAGAAAGACAAGTTAGCTGGCAAATAGGTCATGAATGAGCTTAGATGTTTAGTATAGCATAGGATAGGCTTAGAGCCCTCAAATTAGACACACAGACCTCAAGGCCAGTTCCGCTGTTTATTACTATTTATTTTGTTCATTATTCGTCTCTAAATCGAGCAGATTTAGACCTATGACACCAGGTGGGTGCAATTTATTATCAGGTAGAACAGAAAACTAGCAGTTGTCCAACTCCAGACCTCGCTCGTGGGGTAAGATTTTGATACCCCTGGTGTAGAGTATAGTATAGTCTATTATAAACTGGGTGGGTCGAGCCCTGAATGCTGATTGGCTGAAAGCTGTGGTATTGGCTGATAGCCACGGGTATGAGAAAACATTCATTTTTACTGTTCTAATTACATTGGTAACCAGTTTATAATAGCAATAAAGCACCTCAGGGGTTTGTGGTATATGGCCAATATACCAGGGTTAAGGGCTATATCCTGGCACTCCGCATTGCGTCGTGCCCAAGAACAGCCCTTAACTGTGGTATACTGGCCATATACAACACGCCCCTCATGCCTTATTGCTAAAGTATAATAATATAGTATTAAGCAGACACTTACAGTGTTCAGTAACTGTCAGGATGATCTTGTTGCTATGTAACGTCAAGGTATGTTAACATGTACATACAGTCATTACATTCTGACGTGGCCACTGCATCCTTTACAGACATATAAAAATAGCTACCAGTAAATAAGCTGTCCATCACTACTATACACGGACAAGCGCCAGACTCTTAGAGCCCCTGGGCAACAGCTGTAATAAACGCCACCTGTTCACCTCTGGCGGAGTCCAGAGTCCTGTGTTATTAGCGGGGAGATGGATGTAAGAACTCAGGACACACTACCAGGGGACTGAGGAGGAAAGCTTGAGTAACACCAGCCAGGGACTGAGGTGGTGACTTAAGATTTGTATCTAGTGGAAAGTTCAGGGGAAAGTTGGGTTGGTAGACTAGAAACTGATTTGAATCCCCAGTGCTAATAGCCTGGCTAATAGCCTGGCAGTTGTAGTAGGTACCTAGTAGGTGAGGTGATACATCTTCAGTGCTTTCCTGCCCTCTAGTGTTGAACTGTGTTACTGACACAAATGAGGATGCACTGGGTCAAATAGGGCACATGTATTATTCCTTGTGAGATATGGTATGGATTAGATATTTTATTCCATTTTAGATTTCAGGAAAACATTTCCTACAGCGTGCAATGCACTATTGCCTTTCACCCTTTCCTTCCAAATCCCAGTGGGCAGGTTCTTTTTTGTCTTGGATTACTTTGTGATAACGCTGACATCTAGTGGCTGAATGGCGGTTCTGCAATATATTAGGCAGTCAGAAGTGGTATTAAAGGGACTAATGATGTGATTGGCGGGGATTACTTTTTAAAAGGGTAATTATAATGCAAAATGAAGGAACATAAAATTACGCTGATATCTAAAATATAACAGCCCCTCCAGAAATGAGCCCAATAACATATTGGCCCATATTATCAGTCAGGTGTGTTACTTAGCAATAATCATTATCACCTGATGTAGCCCATCTGATACAGCATAGGGTCTATAAATTAATAAATAGGCTGACGGTTTCCAATCTGAATTTACCCCATCAGTCTAATTAGCTAGATCACAAAATCCTAACAGTCTCTCTTGTTGCTAGTTAGCAACATATTGATGACTTGAATGCCCCAACAAAAAAAGCATTCCACTGGCACTCAGGCAAGGATCATGTACTGTGAATATAAATTTGGCCTACCTGTTACGCCTGACCCTTGTTACATTTAACACTGGTCTTCCCTATGCACTCAACCCAATGGCCAATGCTAATGCGGGTAAACCATGCCGCTGCTAAAAATAAATATGGTTCTAAAATTGTGCATTTTAGCCTTCTAATTTCTTGGATTTGAGAAGTGTAGCTTCGTAACACTTCAGAAATCGGTGATTCTCCTCTTTTAATAGTGGCCATCAAAACTGCTTTCAAAGTTGTTTTTTAACGCGACTGCATTGAGAATGTTGTACGACTGGACATGCATATTTCTTCCCCTGTGCGGCAATTTGAATGTGCCTCGAGATTAATATTACTTTCTCGCATAGAATGCGACAGGCTGAACAATTGAATAATTGAATAAGTAAACTATTCTGGTATGGGGTAGTCTAATTTTGCCATTGCTTGCTCGTGTTTTTGGCTGTGGAAAATGAAATGTGGAGAACAATTACAATAACCAAAGCAGGTACCAGGTCTCAGCGCCACCTGGCTCTCATTTGGATCATAGGTGCCTTGTCTCAGATCCAGCCCAATTTAACCCCTGCACACACACTCACAGGGATGTGAAAGGCCTGAGCCAGATATTTGAGGGTGGCAGCCTCCTGGCCCAGCAGGTTGCTGCGGTGACTGAGGTTCCCAGGAAGTGTTGTGTCATACTCCTTCCTCACCACTGAGGCCACCGAGTCAAGAATCACCAACCCAGCCTTGGAGGAGATTATGTCCTCCTCCAGCCTCTCCAGTCTGGAAGGAACCAAAACAAAACTTTATCAATACCAATATCAGTATTAGAAATAGTCCCGTTCACACAGTTCGCCATCACCCAAAATGCTTCATGAGTCCAAAACATGCTTGAGGTAAGTGAGAGGAGACGATTGAATGACATATTTCAGAGACTGAAAGCAACATGGCGGCCTGTACCTGTCCAGGACATCCTGACACGTGAGCTCCTGAAAAAGGTGGACACGTCCAGCCATCTCCAACACACGCTCCTTCTCACAGAAGTAGTCTGGAAACCTGCTCTGAGCAATCTCCACTAACCTGGAAGTGGCAAGAACAAAACATTTTAGGCCACACAATGCATTTATAAGACACTGAAGATAAGATTATAGAAGACATTACATAATAGAAGATTATAAAAGATATGACAAGATAATGGATATACAGGAGGGGAGAAGAGAAAAGGAGGGTGATGAAAGTAAGTCCCAATCACCTCTCCGCTGAAAAAGCCGCCTCTGTATCTATGTAGATAACTCCGCTGTCGAGGCCACCCATGTACTTTGGCAGAGTGGCCAGCACACTGAGCATCATACACACCTGGCTCTTCCCACAACCTGAGGGGCCAGTCACCTGAAAGTGGGAAAGGAAGTTTGTGATACATTTTTTCTCTCTCCCTCCATCTCCTTCACCATTATAAACCTCATCACCATCTTTATACTCAGTAAGGAAGGTGTACAACCTCTGTGAGTGTCCCCCGTGGTAGCCCTCCCTGAAGCAGTCTGTCCAGAGCAGGTAGGGACGTGGAGAAACACAGGTCAGCCCTCTGCTTCCACACCTCCAACGCCTGAAGAACAATAACAATTTCATAAGACAGAACAGTGAAGTATGACAGTGACACTGGTGATGTTGTTGTTGACTTACCGTGGTCATTGAGGGGGCACAGGCCTTGCTGACTGACTGAAGTAGCATCAACACCTGTTGGTAACTCTGCCCCGCGAGGCGCATCACCTCTAGAGGTGTGAGGGACAGCAGGTCCTGGTGACAAGGGGCATAGTAGTCACCGTTGCGAAAGGCATCTCGTTTCTACTCCATCTATTCTTTGATGTGAGAATATTAGATAATGGTAACATTTCACATGATATAAACTTGTAATTCACAACGCTAACAGCAACACCTAATGTAATAACCACCTCGAGAAATGAGACTCTACCTCTTACCTGGCAACTTTCAATTTGGTGGCGCTTGAGTCGTTCGCATACTTCGAGTGACACACCCGTTCTTCTGAGCTTTTTACTTGCCATAGTTAACTAGTTAATACAAAATGACAAACTCAAATACACTGGTTTCCCCTTTTGTCTGTGACAAACTTGTTTTGTTAGCTAGCTAGCTAACTTCAGCAACAACGAGTGGCTAAAGTTCGCTCCGCAAGTGGCAAACGCTAGAATCTAATTGCTCTAGCAAGCAAATTATGGCTCAAATATAAGAAATTCCACGTTTTGCAACATGATTTAATTTATTTCACGGCCCTGCTAGCTAGCTACATGAGTTCTGTTGCCTTGACAGCAGTGTGGCAAATACCCCCACTTCTGCTTCGTCTTCTTCTTCAGTGGAGTTTAAAGAGGGTTAGCGTCCAATATGTTGCATTACCGCCCCCCAACTGAACTATTGTATAAATACATTACACTTGGTGAACACTGGTGGAAACAGTACCCAACTGTCATACTTGAGTAAAAGTAAAGATACCTTTATAGAAAATGACTCAAGTGAAAGTAACCCAGTAAAATACAACTTGAGTAAAAGTCTAAAAGTATTTGGTTATTAATATACTTAGGTATCAAAAGTAAATGTAATTGCTAAAATATTCTTAAGGTATCAAGGTAAAATAACAATTATAAATCATTTCAAATTCCTTATATTAGGCAAAGCAAACGGCCACATTTTCTAGTTTTTTATTTATTTACAGATAGACAATTTTCCTGTCCTGCTAAGCATTCAAAATGTAACGAGTACTTTTGGGTGTCAGGGAAAATGTATGGAGTAAAAAGTACATAACTTTCTTTAGGAATGTAGTGAAGTAAATGTAAAAGTAGTCAAAAATATAAATAGTAAAGTAAAGTACAGATACCTGAAAAAAAAAACTTAAGTTGTACTTTAAAGTACTTTACACCACTGTTTGTGATACAAAATGGGAAAGGGGAAGTAAGAAAAATATATATATTTTGGCTAATTGGAGAGCTGAACCCGCCCCCTCGTCAAGACGCAGCTGTCTTCAATTACCCATTCCTTCTGAAGCTATATAAAAGCCAGTGTTCTGATCAGAAGAGAGATCATTACAGAAAGATTGATTGTGATATAGAGTATTCAATTGCTGAGAGCTGTGTTGGTTGTTTCTCAGAAAGTGATTTGGTATATACTATGTTAGTTGTTGCTGAGAGAGTGGATTGGTTATGTCTGGTATGTGTCAATAGGACGCACTGTTTTGATTATGAAATGGTTTGTTATCCTGTTTCATTTGTTCCCAGGGGGGAAGGTACCTAGGGAGTGCTTAGGCAAGAGGCCCGTGGGCATACATATACCCGTAGTATATTCACTGTCTAGGCACACTAGGTAAGACCTGGGTGGACCACCCCCTCGTATTTTGGAAAACTGTCAAGCTTGCTCATCTCCTTTTCTCTAAGGTTCTTTAATTGCATCAGATCTTTGGTGCATTTAATGGCTACCACTGACTTTATATTTGAAAAATTCCCATCTACTTCCATGACCAAAGTCTTTCCTTGCAAAAAATATCTTTAGCTAATGATTTGATGTTTTCAATGAGAGTAGCATCTTTAAGAAGTGTGTTTAATTTCCAATATCCTCGAGTGTACCTTTTAGATTTTTTTTAGTAGCTTGTAAATTCAGGGAAATCAATTTGATCAGAAAAGGGAGCCAACTGATCTACATCTGTAACAAAAAAGGGGAAATTAGGAATAAATCTATTCTAGATTTGTGACAGTTTTGTTGGTCCAGGTATGCCTGAAACAATGTCAGGCATCCTCAACACAGAGATCCTTGCATGATGTAATGATAATGTTATGAGGGTTTTGACTCGTTCTCGGAGGAAAACGATCAGCAGATGCATCAGGTGTTTCATTAAAATCCCCTGAAATAATTCGAAAAGCCTCTTGAGTATTTGCTTACATCCTGCACTTTCCTGGTAAATTGGGTAAAAATGGTCTTATTAGGAGCAGGTGAGTTATGTCCGTATACATTAGATTATGAAAATGGCATTGTCAAGTTTAACAGTTACTATGACCCATCTGCCGTCTTGTGAAGATGTAGATTCTAGAATGTCACCTTTAAACTTGTGAATAAGTGTCAAAACACCAGAAGAATGATTTGATCCATGACTGAAATAGGCCATATCTCCCCATTGTGCTTTCCAAAATTTCAAATCACTTTCACCCGAATGAGTTTCCTGAAGGACAAAATCTGCGTTGCTGCATTTACAGTATAAAAATAAAACGTTCCTTTTTGTAGGATTCCTCAAACCCCTAGCATTCAGACTAACGATATTGAGTGAATTGAAAAGGAACTCCTGCATTAAAAAATAACACATAACAAGTATTAATGTGAACAATAAAACAAACAGTGAACCTTGAGAGGATTACTCCGACGGAAAACTACGCTCAGCTGAGGTAGCGGTGGTTAACATAACATCTATTTACTTTTCTTTGGCAAGTGTTCATCAGTTGTAGTTCGAACAGTACATTTATTTGTGGCAGTACATTAACTGTACTCATGGTAGTACTCACAGTTCCAATTTTGTTAATGTCAACAGTACCCAGTATTCATTCTTCCTTCGATAAACGCGTGTGGAACCTTGAACCCAAGGTAGCGTCGCTGTGAGAAGAGTGTTTTCTCGCTCTTCAAAGCAACATTGAGGGTTAGGTGGTGAACAGTTAAATATTGGCTCTTAATATTGAAATAAACTAACTTGTTTTATGGACATGGGATAAGTTTAGATTTCGTTTTTGTCAAGTTGAATGGGAAGAACACGACAGAAAGACACGAGTAGACGAAATATCCAAGTCTCACAGAAGACGGCAGACATGCTAGCTAGCCACAACGAGAACCAGAGCAGCATGGATACACAAGAAGCCGCAAACTCAAGCAAGAGAAAGAACAAAACTGACCAGGATGAAATCCTTGCAACCTCTTTACCTCAGACCCCAAGTTAAAATCCCCGGTGAAAAAGTAAAAGAAGACATTTCCATGTCGGAACTTTTCTCTGCAATCCGGTCCCTGTCTACAAAACAAGACGTCACGCTCTTCAAAGTGTCCATCATAGAGTGGGCTACGAAAGAAACATCAAAGATCGATAATTTGTCAGAAACTGTCAAATCAACTCCACAAAATTGTGAGCGAGAACAAGGAAAATATAACGTTCCTAGAGAATGAGGTGAAGAAAATGCAATCCAAAAATAATGAGCTGTGTGAGAATGTAACTGAACTTCAAAGGTACTCTCGCAGGTGGAATCTGAAAATCCACGGTGTAAAAGAGGTAGAGGGAATTAGAGAAGTAGTCATTAATATCCTGGGAAAAGTGGCTCCGTGCATCAAAGACAGGCTAAGAGACGTGATTGATGTGGTACATCGGCTTGGGAAACGAAGATCTTGATGGACCCCCTCGCAATATGTTGCGCTTAACTATGCGCCATTACAGGGACATCATATAGAAAATGGCCAAGGGGAACAAGTTTCTGGACGAGAAGAAGCTCCGCATCAAAGAAGCTGTGGCCGCTTATACAGAAGGCACGACAAGAGCCACAACACACGTGTCTGGCTGCAAAGGTGCATTGTGAGCGACGTCAGCAGTGTGCGCTCAGCTCGTGCACAGGCAGCAGAAGGCCAGCAGAAATTTCAGCAAATTGCAAATCATTGTTGGCTGACTGCAGCAGCAGTAGTGCGGGTTCGACGAGCCAAACCCAATTAATATAGTTGGTCACGAATGTTTGATCTTGAACAGAACTTACAACATCAATCAACATGTCTCAATCAAAATTGTACAGCCATAAGTACAGAAAAGAATGGGAGTCTGTCTGTACCTGAACAAATGTCAAGTCATATTTTTTGCTGAGATGGCCAGTCAATTTGAGTAACATTTTTGTGTAATGACACAACGTCTTTTAGCAACAAATCAACCTGCCTCTAGCAACTTACCATGAAAATAAGTTGGCAACATCTATTTTCTGTGACTTATGTTCCATCTCTGCAGTACAGTTGATAACCATTGCTATGAACACTAAGAAACCCACCTTACTGAAACATATGTAACTCATTGGCCTATCCCTCTGTTCTGGCACAGATCTACTATTGACAGGGATCCTCTCAGAATCTCTCGCCCTTAATCCACCCTCTACTTTCTTCACTGCCTCAGCATACGACTTCTTCTTCACTACTCTGACCCTGGCCACCTTAACCTGCCTTTCTCGCACCGGACACCTCCGATCCCCAGCAAGATGGGTACCCGTACAGTTGACACACACAACCTTTCCCACAAAAACTACACATTCCTCTGTCCCATGTCCTCCTGCACACGTTCTACATCTTGGAATCTCCCTCCTACACACTGCTGCGACACACCCGCAAACGTAGCACCTATAACACCGCAGTATATTCGGCCCAAAAGCTCTAACAGAATAACTCGTATATCGTGACATTACTTTGTCAGGTAAAGACTGAATCAAAGCTCAAAAGAACAGACTGTTTCACCACGCTCCCCACCGGATCTGCGTCGCACTAGATGGCGGGCGTCACAAACACCACGAATCTTCATCTTAAATTGCTTAACCTCCACACTTAACGCTACCCCAGAAATCCCGTCAATGGTGCCTTGTACCTAAACACAAAGCAAGATACAGATCTTTCCCCAAGTTGCGTTGCACGGAGCACCTGCTCCCTCTGATCACAAACATCACAAGTCCAATTTGGGTTACCTTCACCGACTCAACAGCACCCACCATCTATTCCACCCAACCTGAAACCACCCATGCATCAGCTAAAAGTCCTGGTTCCACCCTCTTCAAAACTATCTCTCGCACTGGACCTAACTTATCTTTATCATAACCATGTCCATCAATGCAAGGCTCGGGCGCCAAGCTCCTCACAACACCTTCTACCCTTTCCATTTCACCTCCAGAACTTAAACTGTCATCCAGCTCACTCTGTTTGAACTTGACACCAATCTTCCCCGTTGTTATTACTGGCTTCAACAGATTCACACCCATCCTCTGCCTCCCTCAGTCTTTTCAACCTCCGCTCTCTTTCCCTCCAATCCTCCTCCCTTAACCAATTACCCGACTCCTTCTGAAAATATTAAACTTTTCCAAGCCTTCATCTCTTTTTAGCCTCCTCGAGAGACATGTTAAGCCCTGTACTCCGTCCACTTCAAACTCGTCTGACCCATACCGCCACTTCGCTTTGGATTTTGGTAAATGTAGTCATATGGGACTGTCAAAACCACTGCACTGGGTCCCGATGCAGTCTTTTTTAGGCCTGGGTCAGCTTGATGCATTTCTCATGAAGAATTAATAGAAAACAAAACACATTCTTTCAAATAAAATATATTGAACATTTTGTGCTATTGTGATGTGGTGAGACTGTCAAATAGACAGCAGCAGCAAACATCATGACTTGAAGCAGTCTCACAGGGCTGTGTGATGAAATTCCAATCTCAAATAAATGACACCGAGCTTATCGTCTCTCTTTCTCACTCTCCCTTTTTCCCTCTGTCTAGACCCCATCACTCCATCTCCCCCAGCCTGTGTCTGTATCAGTCCGTCTATTGTTTGAGGTGTGGCTAGTGCAGGATGTAGGCCCATGTAAGGCCATAATGGCAGGGTTCTCCCTTATCACCAGAGAGATAAGAACCGCTTCTGCACCCAGAGGTTGGGAGCCGTGTCCCTGTCGCTGAAGTGGCCAGTTAAAATAGAGGATGACTAAAGAGTACTGATAAGAATACCCGTAGTTTG
Organism: Oncorhynchus nerka; assembly: GCF_034236695.1. NCBI lineage: Eukaryota > Metazoa > Chordata > Actinopteri > Salmoniformes > Salmonidae > Oncorhynchus > Oncorhynchus nerka. The sequence goes on along the minus strand of NC_088419.1, from coordinate 36,172,975 downwards.
CTCTGCCAAGTTATCCCTAATGGGAAAGGGGCAACACAACAGACTATTGTGACAGTTTTTGTAACACATGTAAAACATCATAAGGACACTGGGTAGGGTTCAATATAGAGTGCATGGCAGAGGATAGGTAGAGACAGATGGAGGACCATGGGAGAGATCAGTCTGGAGACTGGGGAACGGAGCTTGGGTGAGGTCTGATCGTCTGCTATCGAGACAAAAATGTCCCTAACACCAGTTCCATCCATTCTTGGTCACTGAGCCAAAAGGTCCTGGACAGACCATTCTGAAGGTGTTTATTTTATGATTCGTGCATTCCCAGGCTCCAGAGGGAAAGCAACAAAGCTTTTTCCATCTACATTGATTCTCTTCATGTGTGTTTATCTTATTATAAAAATACAATATGCATTAGTTGGATTTTAATGGAATGGTATTTCTCTTGGAATCAGATCAAGATTCAAAATGTAAATAATTGTGAAAAATGAGGTGGGCTGTCTGTCAGAGTCTTCTATAAGGCTTGTTGTGTAATGGGTGCGTGCTGGTGGCAGGGATGTCAGGCGCAGGAGAACGAACTTGGTATAAACGGAGTCGTTTAATAAGTGCTCACAAAACTCCGACAACCAAAATATACAAAATAATAAAAGTGGGTACAAAACCCGTCGCACACCAGAACATAACTTGCACATAACATACAATCAAACAATCACCGACAAGGACATGAGGGGAAACAGAGGGTTAAATACACAACATGTAATTGATGGGATTGGAACCAGGTGTGAAGGAAGACAAGACAAAACCAATGGAAAATGAAAAATGGATCAGCGATGGCTAGACGTCGACCGCTGAACACTGCCCGAACAACTCTTTTGAACAAATATCGATTATTATATTAATAGGGCATCATTTAGAAAACAATCCATTTAAATCCCTTCTCTTCTGAACAAATTCTAAAGCATGACTGTAACAACGATGGGCAGATTGGCAATCTGGCAATTCTGGCAAATGACAGCCTGGCCAGACCATCTTTTATTATTAAGGTGGGCTGGTCGAAATTGACAGGACCATGAGCCTGTTTTTTTAAGTGAATTTTGTGCTATTTCTCTGTTGTCATAATCTTCTACATTAAGCATTTGTCTGAACAGTGGGCAATGGCCGGCCCCACTGCCAAAATGGACCATTTTTCAGATTGGCTGAGGTGATGCAGATTCACATTAAAGTCAAACGAGCATCATCAAAGAGAGTGAGACCCATTCTGACTCTGTCAGTCACTCAGTCAAAACAGAAAAACGGAACGGTGGTCTCGAAAAACATAGGACCAAAATGGCTGATGCTGCTAAATGTGTGAAATTAACCCGATTATTTGCTAAAAGTTCTGGTTCTGCTTGTCCGAGTGCCGAATTTGTGAGAAATTATAGATCAACTGCCATGGTGCAGTCGAGATAGGAAGAAAACAGAGAAAGACACACTCACAACACTGATATAGACCCTAATATTTTGACTGTATATTGTATGCAATATGTTTCATACCTACTATAGGCCTGGTAGACTAATTAGGCAATGGGTATTTGGGGAACATTTTGACTCTAGGCTACTTGCAATATAGCCTAACAAGTCAAAATTGGCTGTTATAACACTTAGGTAAGGCAATAGCCATCTGCTAGACATTTATTTATACAGTGCTTTTTGCTAATCATCGTGTATTCACTAAAGGTCACATCAGGGAGTGTCTGAGTATTTGAATTGTTTTATCAATGTACAGTGCCTTGCGAAAGTATTCGTCCCCCTTGAACTTTGCGACCTTTTGCCACATTTCAGGCTTCAAACATAAAGATATAAAACTGTATTTTTTGTGAAGAATCAACAACAAGAGGGACACAATCATGAAGTGGAACGACATTTATTTGATATTTCAAATTTTTTCAACAAATCAAAAACTGAAAAATTGGGCGTGCAAAATTATTCAGCCCCCTTAAGTTAATACTTTGTAGCGCCACCTTTTGCTGCGATTACAGCTGTAAGTCGCTTGGGGTATGTCTCTATTAGTTTTGCACATCGAGAGACTGAATTTTTTTCCCATTCCTCCTTGCAAAACAGCTCGAGCTCAGTGAGGTTGGATGGAGAGCATTTGTGAACAGCAGTTTTCAGTTCTTTCCACAGATTCTCAATTGGATTCAGGTCTGGACTTTGACTTGGCCATTCTAACACCTGGATATGTTTATTTTTGAACCATTCCATTGTAGATTTTGCTTTATGTTTTGGATCATTGTCTTGTTGGAAGACAAATCTCCGTCCCAGTCTCAGGTCTTTTGCAGACTCCATCAGGTTTTCTTCCAGAATGGTCATGTATTTGGCTCCATCCATCTTCCCATCAATTTTAACCATCTTCCCTGTCCCTGCTGAAGAAAAGCAGGCCCAAACCATGATGCTGCCACCACCATGTTTGACAGTGGGGATGGTGTGTTCAGGGTGATGAGCTGTGTTGCTTTTACGCCAAACATAACGTTTTGCATTGTTGCCAAAAAGTTCAATTTTGGTTTCATCTGACCAGAGCACCTTCTTCCACATGTTTGGTGTGTCTCCCAGGTGGCTTGTGGCAAACTTTAAACAACACTTTTTATGGATATCTTTAAGAAATGGCTTTCTTCTTGCCACTCTTCCATAAAGGCCAGATTTGTGCAATATACGACTGATTGTGGTCCTATGGACAGAGTCTCCCACCTCAGCTGTAGATCTCTGCAGTTCATCCAGAGTGATCATGGGCCTCTTGGCTGCATCTCTGATCAGTCTTCTCCTTGTATGAGCTGAAAGTTTAGAGGGACGGCCAGGTCTTGGTAGATTTGCAGTGGTCTGATACTCCTTCCATTTCAATATTATCGCTTGCACAGTGCTCCTTTTGATGTTTAAAGCATGGGAAATCTTTTTGTATCCAAATCCGGCTTTAAACTTCTTCACAACAGTATCTCGGACCTGCCTGGTGTGTTCCTTGTTCTTCATGATGCTCTCTGCGCTTTTAACGGACCTCTGAGACTATCACAGTGCAGGTGCATTTATACGGAGACTTGATTACACACAGGTGGATTGTATTTATCATCATTAGTCATTTAGGTCAACATTGGATCATTCAGAGATCCTCACTGAACTTCTGGAGAGAGTTTGCTGCACTGAAAGTAAAGGGGCTGAATAATTTTGCACGCCCAATTTTTCAGTTTTTGATTTGTTGAAAAAGTTTGAAATATCCAATAAATGTCATTCCACTTCATGATTGTGTCCCACTTGTTGTTGATTCTTCACAAATAAATACAGTTTTATATCTTTATGTTTGAAGCCTGAAATGTGGCAAAAGGTCGCAAAGTTCAAGGGGGCCGAATACTTTCGCAAGGCACTGTATATTCGCTTAAGAATTTCAGAGTTAGTCTATGAGCTGTAGAAACAAGTGACTCTGGTGTCAGATGACATTACATGGCCACTGCAGTGAGGGCTGGAAAGTCCTGCCTATCTCCCGCTTACTTCATTCGATGAACGGCCTGTCACTTTTGGGTGGAACAATATGTATATGTGTGCAGCACAGTCAAACAAAGCACAACGCTGGACATCCATTCGCATCCATATGAACTCGTCCGGCATCGTTATTCGACAAGCAGAATGTTGTATATTGAATTCAATAGAAGAAGAGAGAGGGACAGAGAGAAACTGGCAGTTCCTTATATTGTCTCTCCCCTCTGTCTCTCTCTGTTTTCTTCTATTGAATTATATGCAACCTAATACTTAAACACTTATCTAAAGTGGGCAGGGGGAACACTTGAAATGTGCTAATTTTAAATATGTAGTTAGGCTGTTATAAGCAAATGGCCATCTATAAGGCATTTATTCAGTGATTTCCTTCTTTGTCTAATTTATGTGTTTATTCATTCACGACTAGGATGGGTAGCACCTTATTTTAAGAGTCCATAATAAGTCATTTATAAAGTGTGTGTTCACCATTTATTAATCATCACGCCCACATTCATAAACCATTTACTAATCATTAGTAAAGTATTTTTGCAGTCCCTAATCTAAAGTGAGTGCTATTTTACCTTATAAATACTTTATAAAAGTTTTGAAAGACCCGTGTAATTTCTCACAAAATTGGCATGCCATTGGTAGACAATCCTGCTGTACCTGGTAAAAGAACAAGCACACAACATAGGAGGTTTAAAGGAAATATATGTACATGTGTGAATAACTTGCTTACTAACATTTTCAAATGTGGGAGTAATGAGTAAGAAATGTTGAACAAACGGTTTGTAAATGCCTTATAAATGGTTTTCTCTGGACCCTTCAAATAGTGTTAACCTGCCGGTTTATTTATACGTTGGCTATATTTTATATATGTAATAGTAATGAACCCTTAGGATGGGGGGGGGATATTTATGACAGCCAGGCACTTCTATTTTCAGCATTAGGAATATTTGTCTTTATCTAATAAATGTGTTTATTCCTTCACAATTAGGATGCTGCTGGGCCTAGCACAGGCTAGGAACATACAGACCACATACACTCACTGGACAGTTTTTTAGGTACACCCATCTAGCATCGGGTCGGACCCCCCTTTGCCTCCGGAACAGCCTGAATTCTCTGTGGCATGGATTCTATAAGTCGGAAACGTTCGACAGGATTGTTGGTTCATGCTGGCGCGATGGTACCACATAGTTGCTGGAGACTGGATGATGGTACACCGCCGCACCAGCCTGTACCGTTGACACCAGGCAGGATGGGTCCATGGACTCATGCTGCTTACGCCAAATCCTGACTCTGCCATCAGCATGACGCAACAGGAACCGGGACTCGTCGGACCAGGGGATGTTTTTCCATTCCTCAATTGTCCAGTGTTGGGGATCGCGTGTCCACTGGAGTCCATTCTTCTTGTTTTTTACAGATAGGAGCAGTAGCAGTGCGTGGGTAAAATCCCTGGGGAAGCCAGTGTCATACAGGACACCAGGGTTCCCCCAACTGGCGCCCAGTTTTATTTGGCCTCCCAAGTTTTCTGTAGAATTTTCATTGCTTCATTGGACATAATATACTGTAAAAACACCAGGAAATCAGCTCCAATAGATTTACATTTGGAAACCACTGGGCCAATAACTGGTTCAAATCCCCAAGCCGACGAGGTGAAAAATCTGTCTGTGCCCTTGAGAACGGGTACTTAACCCTAATTGCTCCTGTAAGTCGCTCTGGATAAGAGCATCTGCTGAATGACTCAAATGTATTTTCATGGATCATATACAAATATAAGCCAGGTTTGAAATTATTATGTTTAGTAAAATATTACGTGTTTGGCCTTCTTGCGGTGAATTTGCAGTCTACAAATGATTTGGAATTATGCCCCCCTGTTAATGACGTAAATAAATCTCAATGGGATTTGATAGGAGTGATGCCACATCCAAGCTGGCTTCCCTTGACACTTTTTTTGGTTCACCAGGACCATTCACAGTTGAGCTCGCTCAGTTTAGCTCAACGCTGATAGGCTAATTTTTTTATACTTTTTTGTCAAGGGAGGCCAGATGCTAGCTGACTTCCCTTGCCTTCAATGCTACAGGCGGCAACAATGTCATACTCTTTATGACCAGACAGCATCAGATTGATGGCCTACACATAGAGAGAGGGGCGCTGTTTCGCTCGCTCGGATGCTTTCTCCTGTGAGATACATTCAGCCTCTTGTGAATTGAAGGAAAATTATGAAACACAGAGAGACGAAAGAGAAATGATTGAATTTTTAAAAAATAACGAATTGGTCACTTTTGTGGGGGAAGCCTGACATCCATTGGCATCCATAAATAGACAGCTCAGAGGTGAGTGCAGTGGAGGTCGGAAGAAAACAGAGAGAGACAGATGTATTGCCAGTTCCTTAATATGTTGGCACTATATGTAATAACAATTAACACATACAGACAGACAGACAGACAGACAGACATACAGACAGAGACAGATGGTCTGCAGAGAAGATGCAGAGGCAGACTACACAACAGGGAGGCAACAGAGGCACATCTATAGCAGTGAGGTATATCACCACGAGCTGGTTAGAAAGAGCTGATTAAAAAAGCAAAGGACTATGGTTTTTCACCGGTCGATGGTACAGTAAAAGTTGAATAATGCTGTACTATAAATGCCTCTGTTATGTGTCAGTAGCATTACCGACTGTGTGTGTAAGTAGCTGGGGTGCGCACGGTGCGTGAAGTGATGTGGGCTGGTGTGGCTGAAATGCCAGGGCAGATTTTTTTTCGTCCCAGTCCACCCTGGTAACAACTGTAACAACTGTCATGACTGTAAGGACAGGTACAAATCCTGTCATAAAGCCCTTCTGAACTTTTAATGAGACCACAAAAGGACTAGACCGTTTAGCCTCTTTTGGGATTCAAGATCATTTGTGAGCAAATACCTAATGTACATTATATGAATGCCAAGAATCCACAGTAGCCTACAGTATCTACAGTAACTTACAGTATCCTTGGGACTTGCAGAGCGTCACTTAACATTCTGTCTAAGTAGGACAGGGGTAGGCCTATAAGAGAGTATCCTAACAACCACATGAAGCTGAAACAAACAGAGACGTCCAGTGTTGAAAAGATGAAGTGTGAGAGTAGAGGAACTGTCCCTGTTAGGTTGCAATGCGATTAATCGAGTTGACATACAGGGACACCTGATATAGAAGTGATGACATCGACTCTCATGGAAATGATTCACAATAGCCTGCTGTGATGCCACAATCCAAGTTGGCTCCCAAATAAGAAACAACCACAGTTATACTGCTGCTATTGGGTATATTTTGGTTTAAATATGTATAACGTTTATGTTAAATCTCTGTCCTCGTGGATTAGGTTCTAGTCTGCTGTGCAGTAGCCAAAGGAGCCATTTTAAAGTATTGGGACGAGGCCAGAATCAGCAGCTCATACGTCATCATAGAGGAGGGGCTATGTAAATTTAGCAGAATAACGTATGGGGATGAAGCCTGCTATTTCCACTTGCCCATCAATACAATCTAGGGGGGAAAACGTCGATTCAAATAGCTAATTTAAAAAAGAAAAAGGATATCACATTCTCTCGTCTCCAGGCATTAGTCCAGAATATATGGAACATGGCATCGAAATGTCCTAAATGCGACAAGACGGTTTATTTTGGTAAGTGCATTTTTCATATGATCATATAGCCTATCGTCCCATGTCTGTAGTGTGTGAAAGCCCCCCCGAGTGAGCTATGTAGGCCTAATTACTTAGGCTATTGTAGACACCGTTACAGCTAATGTTTACTCAAATATAAACCCACTGTCACATTGTAATTATACAGTAAACCTAGACAATATCACCCTACAGATTGGGGAAGACCTAATTGGAAATTGTACTGCCTTTGATCTATTTTATTAGAATGAACCAGTAGGTTATTTACTTTAGGTATGGGTCTGCGGCGTCAGCCTAGCGTGCCTATATAGGCTCAACCAATTAGGCCCGGGTGACTGTACATGACTTCGGAAGTGTGGTATAGCCTACAACTGCTTTAAGCCATGCAAGGAGGTGGGATCATTTCTTCCTTCATCAGGACAGATGGGAAACCTACGTCCCACGAGTATTGGCTAGTCTATCAGAACAGTGAAAATCTTCGTAATATCAGTCCAATTCAACGCCCTGCAGACGGGTGACGGCCAAGTCTACTTTCAGCGCACACCGCTAACCTGCAACTGATCAGTTGGGTTTTGGAGGGATATAGCCTAAAGTGAAAACATCTGTCCCCAGATTAATGACACAAGCATCCTTTCCCATTGATGGATTTAAAAGTAATACATTTCTCCTTAACTGATAGCCTATTTACAGTAGGCCTATTCAGGGGATGTGTTCATGGTTTAAAAATAATTGAGATAGCCAGCCTAGCTGCTTGGCACAATAATCAGATTGAGCTAAACCAATTAATTAGGCATGTTGCTGTGCTGATAGATAGGCCCTACCTTCCATATAAATAATACATTTGTTGCATTGACTTTGCTCTGGCCTACACTACATGATTAAGTATGTGGATGCCTGCTTGTCGAAAATCTCATTCCAAAATCATGGGCATTAATATGGAGTTGGTTCCCCCATTGCTGCTATAACAGCCCCCATTCTGGGAAGGCTTTCCACTAGATGTTGGAACATTGCTGCGGGGACTTGCTTAAATTCAGCCACTAGAGCATTTGTGAGGTCGGGCACTGATGTTTGGCGATTAGGCATAGCTCGCCGTCGGTGTTCCAATTCATCCCAAAGGTGATCGATGGGGTTGAGGTCAGGGCTCTGTGCAGGCCAGTCAAGTTCTTCCACACTGATCTCGAAAAAACATTTCTGTATGGATCTCGCTTTGTGCGCTGTGGCATTGTCTTGCTAAAACAGGAAAGGGCCTTCCCCAAACTGTTGCCACAAAGTTGGAAGCACAGAATTGTTTAGAATATCATTGTATGCAGTAGGATTAAGATTTCCGTATACACTGGAACTAAGGTGCCCGAACCATGAAAAACAGCCCCGGACCATTATTCCTCCTCCACCAAGCTTTACAGTTGACACTACGCATTGGGGCAGGTAGTGTTCTCCTGGCATCCGCCAAACCCAGATTCATCCTTCAGACTGCCAGATGGTGAAGCGTGATTCATCACTCCAGAGAACCCGTATCCACTGCTTCCACTGAAATAACCGAATCCACTAATTTGAAGGGGTGTCCACATACTTTTTTTTGTATATATATATAGATATGTAGTGTAGCTCTGGAGAACAGTAAACATTCCGATTTCAGAACTAACTGGCATGGACAGCTTCCAAAGAAGGAAATGGAGTGGAGCCTCGCGCTAGCCAGCCGCCCAACCAAAACAATGGCAGAGCGTGCGTGTGAGTCCCGAGACACCGTAAACGACAAGCCGATTCAACATGTTCTCTCATATGGCCTACCAGACCTGGCCTACTATATGTTGAAACATACATGATTCAATCTAGTCTCTGTTATATATTTCCCACTCCCCTGTAAAAATTAGGCCCCTATGCACCATAGTAAAAACAATGAAAGAAACAGATTGTTTTGATAGTTCTTCTTAGACTATTTTACACTCTTTTTCACGAGTTAAAAACAGTAAGTGTGGGTCCATGATAGTCATCGGCAGTGCATCAGAATAAAACCTCTGGAAACCTCCTCGCAACACTTTTCCTTCATCTTGAAGCATCTATTTCTTCTTACCTAATTATCCCAGAATGGGCAATGTCTTGGGCTTTCTATCTGGTAATAAATGAATGCCTGAATACCAGATAGTACCTGAAATCTGCTTACTGTCTATTATCTTAATCCTTTCCCTTATGGAATGTCCCTCTGACCCGTTCGTTGGTAGCGTGTCACCAATAAAGAGGGCAATGCCACTCTCTGTGTTTATTCACATAATCACACGCTGCCCCCTTAGGCTCCTCATCTCTTAAGTCAGTGTCTGCTTTGATGCTACCATTGAGTGCTGCTAAATCTGCAGTGTTTGCTTCTCTACTCCCACTCTCATTATGAAATACTGCAGATTCTCTCTGAGTCCTTTTGCCTCAGGAGTTTAGATGATGTTTGATGTACGTTGTGTAACTCCGAGTCTTTGATTCGGCCCCCGCAAGATCTCCTCTCTCATTTCAACACTCTAATCTGGGCCATTGCGTAATCGTCATCAGCCATATCTCTGAAACTGTACTGACTTCATGTGTCATTTACTTGCTGTTCCTGTCCATGAAAGCTGATAACAATCCTCCGTCCTCCCTGACTGTCAGAGTCATAGGCTGTGCCTCCAATGGTACCCTGTTGCCTATGTGGTGCACTAAATAAGGAATACACTCCTTGAAAAAAAGGTGCTATCTAGAACCTAAAAGGGTTATTCAGCTGTCCCCATAGAATAACCCTTTGGAGAACCCTTTTTAGTTCCAGGTAGAACCCTTTTGGGTTTCAGGTAGAACCCTTATCACAGAGTTTTTTTGCAGAACCCAGAAGGGTTCTACCTGGAACCAAAAAGGGTTCTCCTATGGGGACATCCAAGGAACCCTTTTGTGTAGGATGTCATTCGGGATCCTGCCATAGAGTCCTGCTCCCACACTGCCACTGGATTGATCTCATCAACAGATACAGGATGAGACATAGTCACATATTGTACACAAGGGGAAACATAATACCCTTAATCAACCTTAATTATTTAGACTGAACAACCCCCACAGCCTTCCCTCTTTCTTTCTCACTTTCTCACTGTCTTTATCTCTTTCTCATTTACTCTCTCTGTCTTTGTCTCTGTCTTTGTGTGTGTGTGTGTGTGTTTGTTTGTTTGTGTGCATGCTTGTATGCCATCCATGCATGCAAATGTAGAGAGGAGAACAAGAGAGAGAGAGAGAGACAGACAGAGAGAGAGAGGGAGAGAACACCCTGCAGGGACAGACTCTCATGACTCTCAAAGAAAAGTGGCTATTGTCTGTCTGCCGAGGTGACTATGTGGTCACTGCCTCCCACTTAACTGTATCTTGCATTAGTGACAGGTCGCCAGTCTAAAAAGCATGTGATATCTGGGTGTGCCAGAGGCATGTGGCCTGCCTCGGGATTCTGGGCTATATCTAACAGAGGTTAGAGATAAAAGCCTCATTGAGTAGCTTGTTCTATGTCCTCTCTCTCTCTCCTTGCAATCCCACAGCAGCCAGGGACAGGCATTAGACATTGGACAGGAAGCATTTGCAACATATTGTCTCCTCTCTTACTGTAGTCTAATTTGCAGGCAGATTGTGACTGCGCATGTGTGCCAATGTGTGCGTGTGGGCGTGTGTGTGTCTGGCAGAATGATGGCCAGGCGGAACGGACAGAAGTGGGGCAGAGGCTTTGGGATTTGAGATATGAAACAGGCTTTTGAATTACAGTGGTGACTCATGCTATGGGAAAGTCTGGCACAGCAGGGGGGGGCTGGAGGCACAATGGAGATGTGGAGAAAATGGTGGAATCGATATGATATGATCATCAACATGAAAGAGAATCTACTCCTCTGTACAACAGAGATAACCAGACTTCCGTTCAGAAGGCAATGGACAGGGTGGGGTTTAGGTTGATAAAGAAATAAATGACTAATCCAATCCAACCACCAGAGAAATGTCCTTCCCTACCGAACTAGCTCACTCTGTAGCATCTCATACTCAGTTGACATCTACATATGTGAATGCAACCACAACATGTCCCTTTCCTCTACAGTAATGTAGCACCCCCCCTCTCTCTGTCTCTCCTCCCCCCAGCGGAGAAGGTGACATCCCTGGGGAAAGACTGGCACAAGTTCTGTCTGAAATGTGAGCGCTGCAACAAGACCCTGAACCCAGGGGGCCATGCTGAAGTAAGAGGAGTCTGTAGCTTACCCCACACAGAGACAGTCAGGGGACAACCACAGGGGGCTTTGTGTACAATAGAGAGGAGTAACTGTGCAGACATTTTTGGCTCTGTTACCATTAGATCTCTGGGAGGGTTAGAGAGGGTTAGGGCCTCATGGGGCGAGTATCAGCATTCTGACAGAGCCTATTCATCAATATGGGCACTGTACAGTACTGTACAGGAGGCTAGGCCAGTTACGAACAGATGGGATTGGCTTCTATTGAGGTTCATGCAGGCTACTAAAGGATATGGTTTTACGTGTAGTGTACAGTGCAATCTGAAATCCATTGGGTTCCTCTCTTATTTGTGGCATGTTTGTTGAAAAGATCCAAAGATCCCTCCAAAGCTACGTCAGCCATTTTAAACTCAAGTCAGTCATGCAGCCCTCAATGCTGGAATGGACATCAATATGTTATAGGGGTATTTTTTTGACTTGAGTTTAATACCAAAATGAAGCCCAACACAGTCCAATGTGTTTGTTCCCAGATACTTTTGCTGTTGTCTTTCCTTCTGTTCACAGCACGATGGAACACCCTACTGCCACAAGCCATGCTATGCTGCCCTCTTTGGACCAAAAGGTGAAATACATCAACTTTATCGTCAGCCATTCTTTTGTTTTGTGCTTATGTGCTAATAAAATTTTTAATTACAGTGAGCCCTTAAGATAGGCCTAATTTATACTTCTCCAGAGTCTCATAAAAGGAAACTGCTTTGGGTAATGTGCTCGCACAGTATGCAATAAAGCCTCTCTCTCTCTCTCTCTGTAGGTGTGAACATAGGAGGTGCTGGCTCTTACGTCTATGAGGCTCCCGTTAACGATACCCCTGCCAGCGTTTCCACGGAAACAGGGGCCAAACTCGAGGAGAAGAAAGCTCACGCCAGAGGCCCAGTGAAGGGTAAGGAACATGACAGAAAAAGAGGACAAACTCAAAAAAGAAGGATAGAGCTACTGTCATGTGTTATCCCATATGGAGAGGGTATTCAGTGTATTTTGACCACTGGTTGTGTAACAGTCCTGTTCTCCTCCATCTCTTTCTGACACAGCCGCAAGCTTCTCCACTTTTTCTGGAGAGCCCAGTAAATGTCCAAGATGCAGCAAGACAGTGTATTTCGGTAAGCCTGTTATGTTAAGTAAGCCTGTTATGAAAAGAAGCCAACAAGTGATCAGCATATGTGGGAACTCCTTCAAGACTGTTGGAAAAGCATTCCTCATGAAGCTGGTTGAGAGAAGGCCAAGAGTGAGCAACGCTGTCATCGAGGCAAAGGGTGGTTACTTTGAAGAATTTGTGTATCTGTATGTATCATGTATCTGTGTATGCATCTGTGTATCATATATCTGTGTATGTATATGTGTATGTATATGTGAGTGTGTGTCTACAATGCACATGGTGGCTGGCAACTGTAAGTACTAGAGGAATGTTGTTTCCATGGTGATATGCCTGATATTGTGTGTGCGTGCGCTTCCGTGTGTGCTTGTGTGTGCAGCTGAGAAGGTAACGTCCCTGGGGAAGGACTGGCATCGACCCTGTCTGCGCTGTGAGAGATGCTGCAAGACCCTGGCCCCTGGAAGCCACGCAGAGGTGAGAGACAGAAAACAGGGAGAAGGGAGAAGGGAGAAGGGGTAGGGAAGAGGGAGATGTGGGGAGTGGAGAAAGGAGAGAAAATAGAAAGATTTAAGTAGATGCCCTGTCTGTGCTCTCTGAATCTGAATGGCATTTTCCACGTACTCGGAATTTGACTTAGTGAGAAGGTGCTGCTAGTGATAGACAGCCAACACATAATCTACATACAGTACATACAATATAAATACAATAAACAAAGAACAGTTACACATGATAAGAGAGTATGCAAATTTACAGTTGAAAATGTACAGAGAATATACTAAGAATATACTTATAAAATGTACAATTTACAGTGGGAGTGTAACGTAGTGCAGTTCGAGTAATTATATAATCACATTGCATGTGGCAGGAACTGTCTGGGTACAGTAAATGATATGAATTCCATTCTGTTTCAGCATGATGGGCAGCCCTACTGCCACAAACCGTGTTATGCCACCCTGTTTGGGCCCAAAGGTATGCTATACTCACCCAAGACTTTCTTCCTCTTAACCAATTGAAAGACCAACCACCCTATTGCTATGCTTTACATGTATTATGATATTTCATAGATATCACCATAGTCAGATGTCCATTGTTCCATTCCAGGTGTGAACACTGGAGGTGTTGGGAGCTACATCTACGATGAACCCAGCACTGAGGCAGAGGCAGAGACTGAGGCCCAGCCTTGAGTCTACCCATATCCCCCACCACCTCCTCCTCCAGCCAGGCCTCTTCAGCATTGGCTCTCTCACCTCATGCCTTGTCACTATCCCCATTCTTAGATAGGCTGAGTATATCTGTATTTCCATCCTGTCCCTACACTTTCTACTCTGCTTCTCCATTAGGTTATTCAGCATGTACAGAAAGCAAGTGTCAAATAGTACATGTTGTAGGCTTAACTCACAAGAATGGATATTTAGAATGTTCAGTTGTGTTTCTAGATTATTTATACCTCTACTTTTTGTATCGCAATGAATCTTTTTTGGCGAACATCTCCCCTGTGAAATGTACAGTAGGTTCATCGATGTCCCCTTCCTCGTTGTTCATGTCTCTCCAAGATGCCAAATCAGCAGAAGTGTGTGTAAGCTGTACAGTACAATGTGTATTAAATGAAAGCCACCCTATGGTTTGACTCTACACAGTACAGCACAGACCTAGTGAGGGAAAAGATGAGGGGGTGGTAGGCCTGCTTTTATTAATTCCCTGAAAATAATGTCATTTATCTGTGCACCTACAAATACATAGCATACACAACTGGCATGATGATTTCCAAGCGTTCTGCTATAGGCCTATTCAGTATGTTCTTGCCAAGTTCACCCTGCGTCTAGGAGAACGGGGTGATAGTGTAGAAACAGAATAGATAGAGCATCCTAGGAATGTGCATTATTGTTAGCCTATTGCTGTTGGTTGTGCATCAAAGGTGTGTTACTTAAGAAAGTGGGTCATCAGATATTTTCTACAATAAAGTTGTAAGAACATGAACGGTTGTTTTATGTCTTATTTGGGGAAAAGTGTAAAGGGTTATTTACAGGAACCTGTTACATATTGGTAGTTATTACAGTGTAGGCTACAACTCAGACAAAGATCAATTATATAAAGATTAGCAAAGATATCTGATATAAAGAATGATAGTAAAAGGCTTTGGAGCACCTTAAATGAAATGTAGGGCAAAAAGGCAAACTCAGCCCCATCATTCATTGAATCAGATGGCTCACTCATCATCAAACCCACTGATATTGCCAACTACTTTAATGTTTTTTTCATTGGCAAGGTTAGCAAACTTAGGCATGACAAGCATTGAAATGTTGAATTCCGTAAAGTGAGTGTGGAAGAGGAGAAGCAAAGATTGTTGTCTATCAACAACGACAAGCCACTTGGGTCTGATAACGTGGGTGGACATTCACTGAGGATGATAGCGGACGATATTGCCTTTACTAGTTGCCATCTGTTCAATCTAAGCCTCCAGGAAAGTTTGCGCCCTCAGGCCTGGAGGGAAGCAAAAGTCATTCCGCTACCGAAGAATAGCAAAGCACTCTTTACTGGCTCAAACAACCGACCAATCAGCCTGTTACCAACCCTTAGTAAACTTTGGGGGAAAATGACAACGCTATTTCACAGTAAACAAATTAACAACAGATTTTCAGTAGACATATAGGGAAGGGCATTCAACATGTATGGCACTTACACAAATTACTGATGATTGGCTGAGAGAAATTGATAATAAAAAGATTGTGGGAGCTGTTTTGTAAGAATTCCGTGCAGCTTTTGACATTATCGATCATAATCTGCTGCTGGAAAAACATATGTGTTATGGCTTTACATCCCCTGCTATACTGTGGATTGAGAGTCACCTGTCTAACAGAACCCAGCCTCTACATGAATGGTGGGTCCCCCTTGGGATGGTTGAGCTAACGTACACTACCATTCAAAAGTTTGAGGTCACTTAGAAATGTCCTTGTTTTTGAAAGAAAAACACATTTTTTGTCCATTAAAATAACATCAAATTAATCAGAAATACATTGTAGACATTGTTAATGTTGTAAATGACTATTGTAGTTGGAAACGACAGATTGTTCATGGAATATTTACATAGGCGTACAGAGGCCCATTATCAGCAACCATCACTCCTGTGTTCCAATGGCACGTTGGGTTAGCGAATCCAAGTTCATCATTTTAAAAGGATAATTGATCATTAGGAAACGCTTTTGTAATTATGTTAGCACATCTTGTTCTGATTAAAGAAGCAGTAAAACTTGCCTTCTTTAGACTAGTTGAGTACCTGGAGCATCAGCATTTGTGGGTTTGATTAAAGGCTCAAAATGGCCAGAAACAAAGAACATTCTTCCGTAACTCGCCAGTCTCTTCTTGTTTTGAGAAATGAAGGCTATTCCATGCGAGAAATTGCCAAGAAATTTAAGATCTCGCTGCCCTTCACAGAACAGCGCAAACTGGCTCTAACCAGAATAGAAAGAAGAGTGGGAGGCCCCGGTGCACAACTGAGCAAGAGGACAAGTACATTAGAGTGTCTAGTTAGAGAAACAGATGCCTCACAAATCCTCAACTGGCAGCTTCATTAAATAGTACCCACAAAACACCCGTCTCAATGTCAACAGTGACTCTCTAATGTACTTGTCCTCTTGCTCAGTTGGCACCGGGGCCTACCACTCCTCTTTCTATTCTGGTTAGAGTCTGTTTGCGCAGTTCTATGAAGGGAGTAGTGGCTCAAAGTAGAGGAGAAATTGACTTCATCACTACTTGTATTTGTGAGAAGTATTGACATGTTGAATGCACTGAGACACCCATGAATTACCTACAAGACATGCCACCAGAAGTTTCTTCACAGTCCCCAAGTCCAGAACAGACACAGAACAACATAGAGCCCTGACTACATGGAACTCTATTCCACATCAAGTAACTCATGCAAGCAGTAAAATTAGATTTAAAAAAATATTTGTAAAAAAAATAGATAGATAAAAATACACCTTATGGAACAGTGGGGACTGTGAAGAGACACACACAGGCATAGACACATGCATACACACATGATAACATGTACTATACACACATGTACACGTGGATTTTGTGTTGTAGATATGTGGTAGTACACTAGTGGCTTGAGGGCACACACTTAATGTGTTGTGAAATCTGTTGTGAAATGTACTGTAATGTTTTTTAAATTGCATAACTGCTTTCATTTTGCTGGACCCCAGGAAGAGTAGCTGCTGCCATGGGGATCCATAATAAATACAAATACAGACCATTGTCTACCAGCAGGGTGCGACTATTTCTTATTTAGCAAGGTGTCACGAGAATATGGCCATGCGAAAACACCGCAAAGGCTTGTGGGTGTTGTAGTTCTTATCTAGCTCATGCATCTATATTTTGTAATTGAAACCTAAAGTCATCGCTGTAATGTCAGCTGCGATTCTTGTGGCAGCTGTTGTCGGTGGTGAAATATTGCTAATTGTTTCCGAATGTTTTCTCCTGGAAGAAATTGGTACAGTTGCTCCAGTACCCGGCAGATATGATGGGGGGAAAGACGGTAATTTTGACCTGAACGAACAGTGGCATAGTGAAAGCCTTTTGCCGGGAAGCTGCACAAACTCCAGTGTTTAGTAATGAAGGTAACCTTTCAAAGTGCGCAATGGTGTGCTGTCCAACGTGCTGAAACAGTCACGTGTGTACACAGTCGCTTGGTATTTGTTTACAAAAGCTAACGTCAATTAAGTTTTAAATAAATTCAGTACAGGGTTTAGTTATCCTAATTACAATTCATTCACTGGAAATCACTTGCAATGATTGTAGTTTATTACAAATTATATAGATTGAGAGATATATATAGAGACCAACACGACACAGTCATCCAGCCATCATTAAACAAAACCCCTATGCTAATCATTCACTGTGTGTGCCTCTTACATGCCTGTTTTCCTTCAAAAAGTTGATGTGCTCATCTACAACGCAGGCATCTACCAGTGTCCCTACACCAAGACAGGAGGGTTTCGAGATGCAGCTGGGGTTCAACCACCTGGATCACTTCCTCCTCACCCACCTCGCCCCGGACTTCCTGTTGAAGTTGTTTTGTGTATATTGTATTCCTTAGCACAAACCAGTTTGCAACGGAAAATGAAAAAACGAAAGTTTCTTATGAGACAAAAGTTCAGGTTAGTCCTTTCCTGTTTCAGACAGTTTTCTTCAATTTGGTGCCTCATGAATACAACCCTTGTGTAATGTCTGTTGTGTTTCTATGGATGATTTTCCCCCTCAAGGGATAATAACATGTTCTACTTCTACTACCACTCCTGTGAGATCAGCTGCAACAAAGCGTTCTGTTACAGCCAGAGCAAGCTGGCTAATCTTCCCGTGAGCTGACCCGACGCTGGAAGACGAGGGCGTCACGGTCAACACACTCTCCCCGGGCATGGTGAGGACCAGGCTGGGGAGGCACATCTACATCCCTCTTCCTGGCAAAACCTCTCCTCTACCTGGCCTGGCTGGCCTTCTTCAAGAGCCCACTGGAGGGCACTTGGACGCCGCTCTACCTGGCGTGTTCGCCCAACATGGAGGGAGTGGTTGGGAAGTGCTTCGCTAATTGCGAGGAGCTGATGCCCAAGGTAATGGATGATCACTCGGTCAAGAGGCTGTGGAACCTGAGTGAAAGCATGTTGGGGATCAAGTCTCAGTAAGAGACCTGGGATCCAGACAGTCTTCTAGAGGCGATCCGAGATACTTTTCCCTGTGAATCAAGTGAATTGGGGGATGATTGATTGAGACTGTTTGGGATTTCATTGGAACTGGGATCAGTGGGCAAAGTTCCTGATGTTTTTAATTAACCTTGGTGTGGGTGTGTGCATCTGTGAGAGATGTGCAAATATTGTGTGGATGGAGTGTGAGTGGGATTGGAGGTGTGCATGCCGAGAGTGCTAATAATGTGAGCAATGTGCCTGTGAAACAGAGAAGATCCATTGAGAATTTCTACATGCAGTGTTCCATGAATGTGTAACTAAGTATACCAGTTCCCATAGGAACCTACTAGATTATATGTACTGTACTTTTTTTCACCAGTGTTTACTGAATCACAAATTCACACAATCAAAGTGGAGGGGAGCTAATTCCTTGTAGTGATTAGCAAAGGGAAGGTGGACTGTCATATTTGCTTTTAATGTGTGCTTGTTTGGTTATAGTGCTATCGAAATATCCCCGGAGTGGTTTGAAAAGCAAGCAAATTGATATCTAGTTCACCAGCTGTATATAAATGCTAAGGCAGCTAAGCTCATGCATACTGCATCCTGCATTTGACGGTGGGAAAAAGGAATAGAGGACTGGTTGTGTTGTGTTGCCTAATCCAGTTTTCGTCTCGTGAAGTGTTTGAATTGTAAATGCGTTGCCTTCTGCTGTGACTGGATGCACAGGAACAATTAAGTTTACAACGAGATTCAGATTCAGTTGGATGATGTTGCGATGTTGATGCTGTGGTGGCTCCCTCCTCTGGATAGATGTAATCTCTCAAGTAATTCCCTTTTCGCTTCAGAGCGAGTGAGTGAGAGGGGGAGTGCGTTTTGAATGTCAATGCGGAGGTATGGCTTATGCTATACGTTAACAAAATAGTCGACAATCCAAAGATACATGTGTGCGCACAGCTTGATTTGAATGCTTTTAAAACAACATTGTTTCTGCAATCTTTTTAGCAAATGGCATAATTATTATCGTCCACACACACGCACGGACGCACGCACTCACACACACCAACACTAAATCACACTTTAGCAAACCTTGGAGCATCGACATGTGTAGTTTGTGCTTTATTAGGTTAAATGAAACACAACAGAAATATAGAAACATGCATCATTGTGTGATAGAAACAGATTTGTGGTTGCTTGATTGGGGTGTGGGCATCTGAGGTAGAGTGGGACAGGAAAATGTCTCCAAGGGTTATAGAGCAAAAATAACATCAACGGGTAAGACAAATGTTTACATCTCAAAAAGAAGTCCATCAGTAGCAAAATGATACATACTTCGAACGGTCTCTTTAAGCGCTCTGGATATTTCAAAATGGTGTCAAAGCAAAAACTGAACGAATCAATGGAGCTGCACTCAAACGGGTTTAGGCTAGAGGGGCATCTCTATTTTAGAGTTAAAAACATCTCTTAGTGCTGCAACTTTAACCCATGCCTCATTGTCCTACATATTTTACTCTGCAGAAATGCAGCACAGTATTCAGTATTCAGCCTGTGATTGACAAAACAAATCTCAATGTGCAATTTGGACAGTCTTCTTTAACATTCCAACGATCTCTCTTTGATTTGCAGATGCTCTTAATAACCAGACATATTTACAATGTGTCGGTGTCCACATCTGGTTGAATTGTAGTCATTTCTTTACAATCATCAGTTTTATATGTTCTTTTGAATGCAACTACAAACAAAATATGTCTTTGAACACTCAATTGTTGTAGTTGTAATTAAATATATTTATATGTTTCAACAGTTACTTTAAATACTTCCTTCATCCACATGGAGCAACTGTGGTCTCTGGTACCTCCAAATATTATTTTATGTACCAAATGTACCAAAGGTAGCAGAGTCTTTTCCTATATTCCTCACTCATTTGGCACAGTAATAAATTGTCAATTCACCTGACCCAGACAATCTTACACGTTCATTGTAGTGATGCGAACCACACTTTTGTCAGTTTTTCACAGCTGTGGCAACAATCTGATGAATTCATGCTTAACCTACTGTATTGTCCAAATGTCCTATCAAAATGAATGTCCTTCAACTGAACGGCTAGACTCACACTAATCAATGTGTTTTGCTGGATCTACCAAGACCTCTCACCTCACATCCCACCAGGGAAAGAGATGAAGAAAGAGAAAGAACAGTAAGTCAGAGGATGACAATCCCTTCTTCTCTCAGTTCAGAAGTGTTCCATACAGCTGGGCTTTGGTGAGACTGTCCTTTCTGGAAAGTCCTAACGTGCCAAATGTTTGGTATTGCGGGGGAGGGGGACAAGGTGGTAGCGGGGGCGGTGGTGGACTGCCCTGGGGGCGATGGATGCTGCATCTCGGTCTGGTAGTGCTGCTGCAGCTCGGCAGCCATCTCCAGGGACCTCTGGTTTAGGGACTCAGTGGAGCTGTTTGGGCTGACGTCCTCGTACTCCTTGTTCTGCCCTCCACCTCCTACCCCGGCCCCTGCTACACCGACACTGCCCTCCCTGTCATTGGAGCTTGCTGAGTGGTAGAGGCTGTGCTCTGACTCCTGGCTGTCCTCCTTTCCCCGGTAGAGATGGGTCTGGTGGGCCTGCTGGCTGTGGGATGGATGGGACTGACGGAGTCCCCCCACAGGGCTACACTGGGGGCTGGGCGTGGAGAAGCACACTGGGGTTTCCATGATGGGTCCTACCCCTGCCTGGTGGTAGAAGTCTGCCCCTTCCTGGAAGCTGCTGTAGAGGGGTCCCAGGCGGATCTTGGCGGGCCGAACGGAGAAGTGCTGCTCGGAGAAGCTGTAGGGCGAGGCCCGGCCGGGCGAGTGGTACGAATGGGCGCTTAGGTCCTCCACACTCAGCTGCCTCCAGCGACCAATCAGCTCCTCCTCCTCGGGCGCCAGTGTGCTGCCCCGGCGGCTGTCTCCATAGACGACGCTTGGCGAGGAGGAAGGAGGGAGGGGTTCGTAGGGCTCGCTGAAGCACGAGGACATGGTGCGGCTGTAGACAGGCGAGCTGCCGTTCTGGTGGTGTGCTCCGCCGGCCTGCTGGAAGACAGCGTGGACCTTGGCGAAGCCGCCCCCGCCGGGACTGTCCCTCTCCCAGGAGGAGTCACTCTTCCTCTCATAGTCTCCCCCATTCCTCCAGTCCATGTAGAGGGAGTGGTGGTGGGGAGAGGAGGCCGTGCTGCTTGGTGGGCCGTTGCCCTTGTTGTCGTCCGAGCCCCCTCCGCTGAAGCTGGAGTAGGAGCTGCCCGAGGTGGGGCCCAGAGAGGTGGGGAACTTGGCAAAGCACTCCTGGGAGAAGCCAGACCTCAGCCCCAACAAGGGACCCTCCTCTGGGTTACTATCTGTGGAGTTCTGGGGCCCGTAGAGCAGCTTTCTCTGGCCATGGAGGTCCATGCTTGGCCTGCGCTCACGGTTCTGATCGACCGGGCAGTACAGAGCTGTGTCGCTGCTGTACAGGTCTGACTTGTATGCTGCCCGGAGGCCAAGGCGCTCACCTCTGTCCAGGGTGTCCAGGAGAAAGCCTTGGTCCTGGGGTTGGGGGCTAGGCGAGCTAGAGGCTTGGCTGCCGCTGCAGGCCTCGTCGGGCTTCTCCAGCACCTTGGCGATGACGGAGGCAGGGACGGAATCGGCATAGGCAGTGTGGCAAAGAGGTGTGCCCTCCATGTGCATGGTCACGCGTTCCTGGAATTCAGCAGGCAACTGAGAAATAGAGAGAGAGAGAGAGAGAGAGAGAGAGACACTGAGGTATAGATAATGGTGATACAGAGACAGACCGTGAGATTAGTGCATGGAAGTTCATGGAAGATAAAAACATTGTTTTCAAACATTAGCAACAACATTCTGATAATGGCACCATATGGAGATCAGGCATGAAACTGAAAACTATAACTGAGGAGGTGTAACCTGGAGTTATTTCATGGATGGTAAACATAGGTACATCATGAGATCATTAGTTTGATATGTGGCTGTTGCCTCTGCCTCTCCATAGCAACAAGAATTAAGCTTTTGCAGAATGTTATCAAAAGGAATCTAGTCAATTATCGTTAATTGGCAATGAGAAGCTAGCTAATTATAGCTTCATGGCTAATAGGAGCCAAGACAAAACTGAACATTTGTACAAACATCCTTTCATAGCAGTTGTATCACACATTCGCTTTAACCAATGTAAATACCCAATTACCATGAGATATTTAGATATTGTTTGCACATATTTCCAGGACCAATTTTTCAAAGAACATAATCATTTTCAACAGCCTACACCAGCCTAACCTGGAGCATGCAGGGCCTATTGTGCGCCGCCCTATGGGACTCCCAATCACAGCTGGTTGTGGTACAGCCTGGATTCGAACCAGGGTGTCTGTAGTGACGCCTCAAGCACTGAGTTGCAGTGTCTTAGACCACTGTGCCACTCAGGAGCCATGCTTCTTATGCAGTGGAGCAAGTGACTAATGCACTTCAATCATGGCTGGAAACATGCATAATTTCTCTGTGTTGCACCACATTCCATCAATAACCTTTTGATTACTCTCCAGTCCACAAACAAACAGACTGCAGGACATAAGTAGAACTATAACCTTTGACCCCATTGCAGCAGTGGACAGTATATGCCCAAGGTGTCATCAGTTTATCTGTTTCTTTCACTCCATATAGTAACACACACACACACACACACACACACAGCATTAGTTTATGACCATTACGTAACTGATGAATCGTGTTTGCATTGATATTTCCATTTAGGCGCATGGTGCCAAATGTGCTGAGGCATTTTTTTAACGGTATTGGCAACGTGCCAGCTTTAAAATCTGCTCTTGCCATGCGGGCCGGGCAGGGGGCCCAGAGCTGATACAGCTGAAAGCCTTGCCAGTCTGCCCTGGCACTAACGCACTCATCAATACTCGCTCGTTCCTCTCCCGCTGGAAAACAAAAGCAGCATGGGCACTGTTGGGCATACTCAAATCTCCATCTCCTTATGCATATAGTGTCTTAGCGCTCTGCAATCTTCCATCAATTACTCACTTACCTGTCACATAATGTAGCTGTAGTGTTCCATTGTTAATCACTGTCAAACATTTACCTCCTAACCAATCCATCAGTGGAGTAATCACCTTATGATTCAAACTGTTGATGTATTGGAAGTTTGGAACTATTTCAGCTCAGGTTCGAGGGCCCAGGTTTTAACCCGTAATCCTGGCTCATGCATTGATCGATGTGAATGGATCAAGACTTGTGCTAATATTTGCAGCACTGCACATCGTGCCCATACCTCAAGTCAGGTGGATTCAGCTGCTTAGATAAAGGATGAAGGTTGTTTTATCTCCTGGGGATTTTTATCCAAGTGAATTTCCCTCCCTGTGTAGCTTCACTAACACCATCCAATGGCTGGGGTTGAGGAAGTCATAAGACCGTAGCTTCAGCTTAGCATTAGCTTTAATTTAACTTAGCCAGTGTAGTATGTTGATAATAGGCAGCAGCAGACTTGGGGTCAAATAGTATACATTTTTTTTCAAATACTTTAGCTGTGCTAAATTGCCCTTGCCAGGTGCAATGGATCTCGTAGAAAAATGGCCAAAGGTCAAATCTTGCCTATCTGTCACTCTGACCAAGCTCAACCAAGTGCTTAAAGTTTGAAAGAAAACAAAGTACTATTTGAGCCCAGGTCTGATAGGCAAAGAAGAATAACTAAACCACTGCAATTTCCCTGGACTCTTGGGTACATTCAATGTGGCTGTTCAAGTAATTATATGTCTGCGGTTGGGGGAGGACTCACCTCAGAAAGCTGGGTCCTGTAGTGGGACTTGTTGCACTGGAGCAGCTGGGCAGCCAGGTTACAGTCCTTCCTGTACAGATCCTACAGGACAGACACAGTGTTGGAATGTGTTAGAAGAAAACATGTTCTTAAGAAATCATTCATTCTAAAGAAACACACTGCATTGAATTCAAGGATGAGCCAGAAACCGGGACTTGAACTCAGGTGTTGTTCGGTCCAACCTCTTGGCGAAGATGCTAGGTGTTGTATACTAAGGTTGTTACAATACACTTTGAGGGTTGTGACCGTACTTTTGATGACCTATAGATCTGACCTCATAGAGTGCCCTTACATTGTCCTCCCTCAGTTTCTCAATGGTCAGCTTGGCCTCCATCAGGTGGTTGTTGAGCACGATGATCTCTCTGCTCAGGGCTCTCTTCTCGTCGTCATGGTGCTGAGACTGAGGAGAGCAAAGGCTCATGTCAGACTCCCGTTGCAAATACATTGTTGTTTTTTCTTTGATTTCAGTGGCAGTGCAGTAGAACCCAGCCAGATGCCATACCCTACATATATTTGCTTATAATCATATCATGTGTAATCATGCTTAATTAAACACACATCACTTAAAATGGTCTAAAAGTATACAAGAGTGTCCCATCATTCTCTGTGCCTCAGATCACACAGGACACAGAATTCTCAGAGGCCTCAACTCGTGACTATCTTACCTTGAACTAGCTGAAACGGCTTAATTTCACTCTCTGTTCCAGACAACATGACAACTAACTATTCTCATTGTTCAACTGAACTTTTTTTATCAGTTTCATATCAACCATCTGTAAATCTGTAATGATGCATATATATAATTCAGCATTACTTTATAATCTTAAACTTAAAAATAATAATTTCCCTTTTTTGCTATTAGATGTAAATTCCCCTGTTTTGGGGACCAGCGTGGGTCTGGTACCGGTTCGACCAACATTTTTTCCTTATAAGTCGATATGTGAACACCATAGATGGAAATGGCTTGCTTGAGTGGTAGCCATGATTCTCATGAACACTGGAGTATGTCTCTTCTGCCTGTGTGAAGCAGGATGTGAAATCTAAAACCACTCGAAACTGGGATGTCCCTCCTACCATTTCATTCACTCTTCCAACTCTCCATCAACTCCTGGCTGAACCCTACGTCACAGACACTAACCGCGCATATGCCTGGAATCCTTACATCTTAACGCAACAGGAGAGAGTGGTTTCAGAGATAGATTTATAGCAAGTAATCTAAAATAATTCATAGATTTTAAACAAAAAACACTTTATGATTAATATGAGATGAAAGGCGAGTTCCTAACGAGTTCAGGAAGCCAAGCTAGAACTCTGTGAGACGTTCACAGCAATTGGGGCAGACATTTTACGTTCACAGCAATTGGGGCAGACATTTTACGTTCACAGCAATTGGGGCAGACATTTTACGTTCACAGCAATTGGGGCAGACATTTTACGTTCACAGCAATTGGGGCAGACATTTTACGTTCACAGCAATTGGGGCAGACATTCAGAAAATATGTACATTTCTAGCACTAAATATACAAATGTATGTATTTTACACTTGTAAGGAAGGTGAAATCTTGTAGTTAGTTATTTTATAAATTGATTATACAATATTTAGAAAAAATATATAAAATCGTTTCAAGTCTTCTTCATCTAGTTTTGTTGAATAGGAAATACATCATATGAGATTTGAATCTTTCTTTGAGTAGGCAGCATTATTAGTTATTTTTTATGGCCCTCTCATGATAAATAATTACTTTTGGGGATGACATCGATTACATTTTCGCTAACGTTTAGTTACATTTAAGAGGATTTATACCGTCCTGTTGGTGCTATTAGCATCTGGTGCTATTAGACTCTGGTGCTATTAGACTTTGCATTTTCACGACTATCTGTACCCCAAAGCTCTGTGGCCTCAATTCTTCTTTCTCTCTCCAGTCAAGTCAACTTATCAGAAATTACAGGTCTGCCTGCTTCACCATGAAGATTTATAACTCTAGGTGAGTAAATTAGGTGAAAGTCCACCAAGATGGCCCTTGCCTAAACTTGGCATTGTGTGCAGCTGGTCCCACCAGAATGAATTATCCACACATCAGTTGTAAATTGAGTTGCATCTTCTAGGTGCTCCTACACTGTACCACTGAACTGACTGGGGCTTCTGACTGAAGCCGACTGTCCTTGCCACTTGCCAAGACGCTCTGGCACTCCCTTGAATAAAGATGGCAGAATATAGCAAAATCCTGGTTACCACTGGAGATTTTGAATTGTTCCAGAAGCTTATACTGTTTCGACTATGCCTGCCAAACCTCATCCTCCCAGTCCTATTCGCTAGTTTTATTTTTGTCCCCCCAAAAAAACAAATAAAATAAAATGTTATTTGTCACAACAGGTGTAGATTAACAGTGAAATGCTTACTTACAGGGCCCTTCCCAACAATGTAGAGAGAAAAAAAATAGAAATATAAAAATACACAATGAGTAACGATAGTAACAATGAGCAAAGACCTTTCTTCTGAAACTCATCAGTCTATTCTTGCTCTGAGAAATTAATGTAACGGGTGTCGTCGTCAGATGAGGAGGAATTGGACCAAAGCGCAGCGTGTCAAGTGTTCATGACTTTTATTAAACAGAACAATCAGAGACAACGATAGGCAGCTGTCCCTGATTGAGAACCATACCCGGCCAAAACAAAGAAATACAAAACATAGAAAAAGGAACATAGAATGCCCACCCACATCACACCCTGACGAAACCAAAATAGAGACATAAAAAGCTCTTTAAGGTCAGAGGTGCGGTCTCTGGCCGCAAAACCTGAACCTATAGGGGAGGGTCTGGGTGGGCATTTCTCCGCGGTGGCGGCTCTGGTGCGGGACGTAGACCCCGCTCCACTTCTGGCTTGGCCCACTTAGGTGGCGCCTCTAGAGCGGGGACCCTCGCCGCCGACCCCGGACTGGGGACACTTGTAGCGGGCCCCGGACTGGGGACCCTCGTTGTGGGCCCTGGACTGGGCACCCTCGTTGTGGGCCCCGGACTGAAGGGCGCCTCGGAAGGCTCTGGACTGGAGGGCGACTCGGAAGGCTCCGGACTGGAGGGAGACTCGGAGGCCTCCGGACTGGAGGGCGTCGCTGGAGGGTCCGGACTGGAAGGCGACTCGGGAGGCTCCGGACTGGAAGACGACTTGGAAGGCTCCGGACTGGAGGGCGACTCGGAAGGCACCGGACTGGATGGCGTCGCTGGAGGGGCCGGACTGGAGGGCGACTCTGGATGGAGGAGACGTAGAGACAGCCTGGTGCATGGGGCTGCCACAAGGCCCACCAGGCTGGGGAGACCTACAGGAGGCCTGGTGCGTAGAGGAGGCACAGGATGAACCGGGCTGTGGGGGAGCACTGGAGCTCTAGTGCGCAGCCTTGGCACCACTCCTCCAGGCTGAATGCCCACTTTAGCCCGGCCCCTCTAGAGTGCAGGCACAGGTCGAAATGAACAGTCCCAGCGCACTGGAGATACAGTGTGCAGAGCCGGCGCAGGGTAATTTGTTTTGGGGCTGCCTCTCGTGCCTGCTGCGCTGACTTGCCTCATATCGCCGACCTCTCAGCTTTAGCTGCCTCCAGTTCTCCAGGGTCCCTTTCCGTCCAATATCTCCTCCCATGTCCAGGAGTCCTGAACCCTCTGCTCCTCCATACCACGCTGCTTGGTCCTTTGGTGGTGGGTAGTTCAGTAACGGGTGTCGTCGTCGGATGAGGAGGAATCGGACCAAAGCGCAGCGTGGTAAGTGTTTGTGACTTTTATTAAACAGAACACTGAAACAAAAATGACAAAGTGAATAAACAAAACCGAAACAGTCCTGTCAGGTGCAAAACACTAAACAGAAAACAACTACCCACAAAACATAGGTGGAAAAAAGCTACCTAAGTATGGTTCCCAATCAGAGACAACGATAGTCAGCTGTCCCTAATTGAGAACCATACCCAGCCAAAACAAAGAAATACAAAACATAGAAAAAGGAACATAGAATGCACACCCAAATCACACCCTGACCAAACCAAAATAGAGACATAAAATCTCTCTAAGGTCAGGGTGTGACAATGAAGGCTATTCCATGCGAGAAATTGCCAAGAAACTGAAGATCTTGTACAACGGCCTTGTACAACTCCCTTCACAGAACAGTGCAAACGGGCTCTAACCAGAATCAAAAGAGGAGTGAGAGGCCCCGTTGCACAACTGAGCAAGAGGACAAGTACATTAGAGTGTCTAGTTTTAGAAACAGACGTCTCACAAGTCTTCAACTGGCAGCTTCACAGAGTACAGCGTATGAATTAGGCTGTTTGAGAACGTTTGAAGTACAATACCAACATACAGTAGCTACTGTCGTAGGTCAAAGCTGTGTGCTGGAAAATCTTGGTAGAGCATGGGTGGAATAGGCATTGTGGTGCTCATGTGAATTTCCTTTATTTTACTGCTTCAGACCAATGCCTATTCTCACTTAAAACATTGTATTTTGTTTTTAATTTCCATTTTTACACCGGAAAGTGATTATATAACATCATTATACAACATTATAATAATACAAAATAACACAGCAATAAAGGTTCATTAAGAGCAAACAACAAATAAAAATGGCAACAGAAATAATGTAATTGTTAGTATTCATCTAATATTAACAGCTGATTTTCCAGAGGGAAGCGAAAAACTAGAAACCCTTTTAAGCCAATATGGAGTAAACTGGAAACATTTTCCCTGATCTCTCTTTAGACAATTGAGCAAGCACCTGGAAAATACACAAATAATCAACATGTACCCATGAACTATGTACAAGTTTACTTACCTGTAAACAAAAGTAACTAAATATAACATTTACAACCAAATGCACATTCATCTGATATAGTCAACTTTGTAAATACAATTCACGGATGGCCACAATTGCTCTTGAGAAGCTATAGGTTTATGCAGGCTTTCTTGTTCAAGCCCAGTTCTACCACACCTGATCCTACTAGTCATGGTCTCGATGAACAGCTGAGTGGTAGAATCAGGTGTGGTAGCACTGGGCTTAAACAGAGAAGCCTGCATAACGGTGTGGATCGCCAAGAGCAATTTTGACAACTCCTTTTACAAACACTGCAACAAATGACAAATTGCTGAGAAACACCTGTAAAACAGTCATTAGACAAGTACAAAACTCTGAAGAGAAATGATTGACATACAGTTTGAACAAATCTGAACTTGGATAGGTGCTCTAAATCCTTGAAAACAAAACTTCAGCTACAAATGTCCTAAGTAATGCTGTACACAGCTGTCCAACTCCAGTAAAAGAGCACAATGTCCTCATTTATAAATGGCAGTATAAACTTGAAAACAGGTGGGAGTGGGAGTACTCACAGATTTGGAACAGAACACACATCTTAAGTATTGACAGTGGCAAAGTACCATGTGTACTGTGTGCATTTAAATTGGTATAAGTCATTTGTCAGTTCCACATGGGCCAGCTTGCATTTCTCTGTGACAGGAACATGCCCACAATCCACCACTCTGCCATGAAGCACTGTGTCCCCGGGCAGTACTGTAGGGATGGCGTGCATCTCACTGATGAGGGCAACGACCTCTTTCTTCCTTGAGAGTCTGAGAGATGGTCTCTCCTCAGTTCTAGAAAGACGCACGCAGTAGTACACACCACCGCACTCACTGCCACTTCACAAACCAAAAGGCGCTTTTAAGAGCCACCTAATAAATGCAAAAAGCACTGTGTGTCAAAACTATACACTAAAGAGAATGGTACAAATGTATCCTCCAAGATGCAAACCCAGGACCTTCAGTTCCAAAGGCAACTTGACACTCTAAAATGGACAGTCTGGTGATGACAGGAAGTTTTTATTTAGTTAATAACCTCTCTGGGATATGTGGGACGATAGCGTCCCACGTCACCAACAGCCAGTGAAAGTGCAGGGCGCCAAATTCAAAACAACAGAAATCTCATAATTAAAATTCCTCAAGCATACAAGTATTTTACACCATTTTAAAGATAAACTTCTCTTTAATCCAGCCACAGTGTCTGATTTAAAAAAGGCTTTACGGCGAAAGCACAATAAATGATTATGTGAGGTAAGCACCTAGTCACAGAAAAACTGCCATTTTTCCAGCCAAAGTGAGGAGTCACAAAAAGCAGAAATAGAGATAAAATTAATCACTAACCTTTGATGATCTTTATCAGATGACACTCATAGGACTTCATGTTACACAATACATGTATGTTTTGTTCGATAAAGTTCATATTTATATCCCAAAATTTATAAAGAGTTTACATGGGCGTGTTATGTTCAGTAGTTCCAAAATATCCAGTGATTTTGCAGAGAGCCACATACATTTACAGTAATACTCATCACAAATGTTGATGAAATGTTGTGCATGGAACTTTAGATAAACTTCTCCTTAATGCAACCGCTGTGTCAGATTTTAAAAAGCTTTACTGAAAAAGCACACCATGCAATAATCTGAGTACAGCGCTTAGACAACAAAACAGCCATACAGATATCCGCCATGTTGTGGAGTCAACAGAAGTCAGAAATAGCATTATAAATATTCACTTACCTTTGATGATCTTCATCAGAATGCACTCCCAGGAATCTCAGTTCCACAATAAATGTTTGATTTGTTCGATAAAGTCCATCATTTATGTCCAAATACCTCCTTTTTGTTCGCTCACGACGCGCAGGCAAGTCCAAGCAAAAGTTCAGACGAAGAGTTATATTACAGTTCGTAGAAACATGTCAAACGAATTATAGAATCAATCTTTAGGATGTTTTTATCATAAATCTTCAATAATGTTCCAACTGGAGAATACCTTTGTCTGTAGAAATGCAATGGAACGCAAGCTACCTCTCACATGAACGCGCATGACCAGCTCATGGCACTCTGCCAGAGCCCTGACTCATTCAGCTCTCATTCCCCCCTCCTTCACAGTAAAAGCATCAAACAAGGTTCTAAAGACTGTTGACATCTAGTGGAAACCTTAGGAAGTGCAATATGACCCCATAGACACTGTATATTTGATAGGCAATGACTTGAAAAACTACAAACCTCAGATTTCCCACTTCCTGGTTGGATTTTTTCTCAGGTTTTTGCCTGCCAAATGAGTTATTTTATACTCACAGACATCATTCAAACATTTTTAGAAACTTCAGAGTGTTTTCTATTCAAATCACTAATTATATGCACATTCTAGCTTTTATGGCTGAGTAGCAGGCAGTTTACTCTGGGCACCTTTTTATCCAAGCTACTCAATACTGCCCCTGAGTCCCAAAGAAGTTTTAATTCACTCAGTAGTGATTGCGCGTTTATGTATTTCCCAGAGCGCTAAGAACCTTGGCGTGATCCTGGACAACACCCTGTCGTTCTCAACTAACATCAAGGCGGTGGCCCGTTCTTGTAGGTTCATGCTCTACAACATCCGCAGAGTACGACCCTGCCTCACACAGGAAGCAGCGCAGGTCCTAATCCAGGCACTTGTCATCTCCCGTCTGGATTACTGCAACTCGCTGTTGGCTGGGCTCCCTGCCTGTGCCATTAAACCCCTACAACTCATCCAGAACGCCGCAGCCCGTCTGGTGTTCAACCTTCCCAAGTTCTCTCACGTCACCCCGCTCCTCCGCTCTCTCCACTGGCTTCCAGTTGAAGCTCGCATCCGCTACAAGACCATGGTGCTTGCCTACGGAGCTGTGAGGGGAACGGCACCTCAGTACCTCCGGGCTCTGATCAGGCCCTACACCCAAACAAGGGCACTGCGTTCATCCACCTCTGGCCTGCTCGCCTCCCTTACCACTGAGGAAGTACAGTTCCCGCGCAGCCCAGTCAAAACTGTTCGCTGCTCTGGCCCCCCAATGGTGGAACAAACTCCCTCACGACGCCAGGACAGCGGAGTCAATCACCACCTTCCGGAGACACCTGAAACCCCACCTCTTTCAGGAATACCTAGGATAGGATAAAGTAATCCTTCTCACCCCCCTTAAAAGATTTAGATGCACTATTGTAAAGTGGCTGTTCCACTGGATGTCTTAAGGTGAACGCACCAATTTGTAAGTCGCTCTGGATAAGAGCGTCTGCTAAATGACTTAAATGTAAATGTAAATGTATGTATCTTGCTTGATTAAAAATAAAACCATCTAAAACAGTTGATTTGTTGAAAACAGATTCATTTAATCACGCAGCTAACCAAATTAGCAAGCATTTCGTTTTCTTTTGACGGCACGCTGCTGCAACCTGATCTCATAGCATTTCGTATTATTGTGTACCTAAATCTGAGACACTCCATTTAGTATATGTTATGTTTTGTATGGTATGTATTAATTTGTGGACGCTCAGGCCGTTACTTTACGACCCCCAGCACTCCAATCAAGCCCCAGGGGAAAAAGATGAGGGTATGTCACTTCTTGAGATGCAAAACAATATTGTAATTCTTTTGACAGCAAAGATAGATGTAAGGGCAAATGGCATGGAGGACATGGTTGGGGTGAATACAATGAAAATTGAGACCATGAAAAAATCTATTGACTTTATCTTGGGAGAAGTGAAAACCCTCAAAAGTGACATGAAGAAAGTGGAAGTTGTCTGCCAGGAAAATGAAAGGAAGGTGGCTGAACTCGAGCAAAAGGTAAATGAGGCGGAGAGATACCAGCGCAGGTGGAACCTGAAGCTTCATTGAATTCTAGAACAGGCGGGTGAGGACATCAAATGCACAGTTGTTGACATATGTGGAGCTGTCATTCCCGAATCAAAAGCCAAACTTCAGGAAAATGTCAACATCTTTAATCGTTTGGGAAGACTTAAGGATCAGGACAAGAGACCGAGGACAACCATTATCCAGTTCACCAACAGATCTAAACAGGATCTTCTCTGGAGGCGAGTGAAGAATTGTGAGTTCCTCATCAAGCAAAATTTGAGGTTCACGGAGGATCTGACCTTTGCGAACTAAGTGACACGAGAGAAACTGTGGCCGATGGTGGCTGCAGCTCGAAAGGCAGGGAAAATTGCATTTTTTTGTCGGTGCAAGAGTGATCATCGTTGGGAAAGAATTGCGGCCAAATTGAGAACATTTGAGAGAGAGCCAGTCTAACTCAAACAGAACTGGTAGGCCTAAATACTGCCTAATTGCCAGGTGAAAAGTAGCCTTTTGTTATAAGGAATTCACACAAACACTTGAATGAGAAAAGGCTGACCTGAGAACTGGTAAACTAAACACGAACTATGGGTGAATAACTGCTTATTGTAAAGTCTACACATTGTCTTCCCCTTGTGGGAGTAAGAATATTTTGGTAACTTTATGACCAGTATTCGTTTGTTTTTTGTTGGAGAGGTTAATAATGGGATGGAAATCCTTTTGAGTTACATATCCTTAGGAAAAGCTTATACTAGCATAACAATGTTGTTGTTTGAAGTTTATGTCTTTACCTCTTTGTTCAACTAATGTCAGGTGTATTCGTAATTTACTCAAACATAAGGCTATTGTCCTGAATTGCATTCGGTTTAATGCAGACTTTTACTTTCTACAAGAGACTCATGCTTATTCTTCCGATTTAGGTTTTTGGAAAAATCAATGGGGTAACAATATCTGGTTATCATATGGCAACAACCACTCTGCAGGTGTAACAGTGTTAAGAGGTGAATTTATAAGGGAAGGTCATCAGTAGTAAGACTCACCACTCTGGACGTTGGTTCATTTTAATAGTGCATTTCAACAGTGAAATGTTTCTAGGGAATATTTATGCGTCCAACAACAAACAAAACAACAGGATATTATTTCAAGAATTTGAAGAAGAGATTAATAGAGTTATGTATAGAGTACAGAGTGTATTTCAGGATATCAAATTTATTTTAGGTGGAGACTTTAATTCTCTATCTAATGTGATGATTGACAGATATCCCCCTCCTAACAGACCCAGCATTGTTAATCCTGAGATTAATAATCTATGTCTTGGTCTTGGATTAGTCGATATTTGAAGATCTAAATATCCCGATAAAAAGGAATTAATTTGGAGTAACAAGGACATGTCCAGACAGTCAATAATTGACTTCTGGTTGATTTCTAATTCATTAGATAATACTATAGTCAAGGTGCATTGAAACATCAATTCTTACTGATCATAAAGTTATATTCTAATCTTTAAATATTAATGGATCTGAAGTTAATAAACCAAAATGGAGTTATTGGAAACTCAATAGTAGACTGTTGGAAGATGATCATTTCAAGATGGATGCCAAAGATATTATACAAGAAAATTGGAGGAAAGCCCAACTATTTAAGTCTTATGGAAAATATTGGGAATTATTGAAGTATGAAAGAAAATATTCTGAATTTACATCTACAGTGGCTTGCGAAAGTATTCACCCCCCTTGGCATTTTTCTATTTTGTTGCCTTACAACCTGCAATTAAAATAGATTTTCGGGGGGGTTGTATCATTTGATTTACACAACTTGCCTACAATTTTGAAGATGCAAAATTATTTTTATTGTGAAACAAACTAGAAATAAGACAAAAAAAAACAGAAAACTTGAGCATGCATAACTATTTACCCCCCACAAAGTCAATACTTTGTAGAGCCACCATTTGCAGCAATTACAGCTGCAAGTCTCTTGGGGTATGTCTCTATAAGCTTGGCACATCTAGCCACTGGGATTTTTGCCCATTCTTCAAGTCAAACTGCTCCAGCACCTTCAAGTTGGATGGGTTCCGCTGGTGTACATCAACCTTTAAGTCATACCACAGATTCTCAATTGATTGAGGTCTGGGCTTTGACTAGGCCATTACAATACATTTAAATTTTTCCCCTTGAACCACTCGTGTGTTTAACAGTATACTTAGGGTCATTGTCCTGCTAGAAGGTGAACCTCCATCCCAGTCTCATATCTCTGGAAGACTGAAACAGGTTTCCCTCAAGAATTTCCCTGTATTTCGCACCATCCATCATTCCTTCAATTCTGACCAGTTTCCCAGTCCCTGCCAATGAAAAACATCCCCACAGCATGATGCTGCCAGCACCATGCTTAACTGTGAGGATTGTGTTCTCAGGGTGATGAGAAGTGTTGGGTTTGTGCCAGACATAGCATTTTCCTTGATGGCCAAAAAGCTAATTTTAGTCTCATCTGACCAGAGTACCTTCTTCCATATGTTTGGGGAGTCTCCCACATGCCTTTTGGCAAACACCAAACGTGTTTGCTTATTTTTTTCTTTAAGCAATGGCTTTTTTTCTGGCCACTCTTCCGTAAAGCCCAGCTCTGTGGAGTGTACAGCTTAAAGTGGTCCCATGGACAGATACTCCAATCTCATCTGTGGAGCTTTGCAGCTCCTTCAGGGCTATCGTTGGTCTCTTTGTTGCCTCTCTGATTAATGCCCTCCTTGCCTGGTACATGATTTTTGGTGGTTGGCTCTCTCTTGGCAGGTTTATTGTGGTGCCATATTCTTTCCATTTTTTAATAATGGATTTAATGGTGCTCCGTGGATGTTCAAAGTTTCAGATATTTTTTTAGAACCCAACCCTGATCTGTACTTCTCCACAACTTTGTCCCTGACCTGTTTGGAGACCTCCTTGGTCTTCATGGTGCCACTTGCTTGGTGCTGCCCCTTGCTTAATGGTGTTGCAGACTCTGGGGCCTTTCAGAACAGGTGTATATATACTGAGATCATGTGACACTTAGATTGCACATAGGTGGACTTTATTTAACTAATTAAAATTGAGCAAATCTCCAGGGAATGATGGCCTTATTAGTGAATTATATAAACATTTTCAGGAGGATATTGTTGAATTTATATTTAATATTTTTAAGGAGGCTGTTGACTTAGGGGTCCTGCCTGTTTCTGTGACACAAGGCCTCATCTCTGTAATCCCCAAACCAAACAAAGATCCTATGATGTTAGAAAATGTACATCCATCTTTGCAGAAAGACTTAAAAAAGGTCTTGACCAAATCATTGATGACGATACCCAGACTGGTTTTATGAAGGGCAGACATATATATAATAATATTCGACTAGGTTAGGTGGTTGTGACCCAGAGACTCTTGACCATTTATTTTGGGACTGTTCTTATGTCAGAAGATTTTGGAGTGAGTTAGAAGATTTTATTTAAAAAGAAACGACTATTAATGTTAATTTGAAAGACTCTGATATTATGTTTTATTTTGATCCAAATGTTATGGACCCTGATTTAACTTTCATTGTTAATTTGTTTATCTTTCATGGAAGATTCTTTATCCATAAAAAGAAGTGGGCAGAGAACAAACCGCTCTTCACATTATTTAAGATAGAATTTAAATATTTTTTAAAAATGATCAGTAAATGTAAAAACCAAAAAGGAATACGCACCATACAACTTTTTGACAAATTGAAAATGTATTCGATATTTAATATCCTTGTCTGTGAGGTTTATGTACTCTTGTTTGTATATTTCTGTTTTTGTATATGTTGTGTTCAAAAAAAAAAAAAAAATATATATATATATATATATATAGTATGTTTAAGCTGGAAATACAGGCCTAAGCATTGTTGTTCACTAGTTTGCTCCAATTGGGGGAGGGTGGTAGGGTTGGAGGGTAATAAAGGAAATATATATTTTAAAAAAGATGTGTGTGTATATATATATGTATATTTATATGTTTATGTATGTATGTGTATATATGTATGTATATATGTGTGTGTGTGTATGCAAAAGAATATATGGGGGATTGGAAGTGATGCAGACAATTACAATGATGGAAGCCACAATCTTTCTGCAAAATTAAAGCTGATCTATCTCCTAAAAATAATTATTCTACACTGGATGAAATATTTTGTTCCCTCATCAATCTACACACAATACCCCATAATGACAAATGTATTTAAAAAATCTAAACTTAAATACCTTATTTACACAAGTATTCAGACCCTTTGCTATGAGACTCGAGTTTGAGCTCAGGTGCATCCTGTTTCTAATGATAATCCTTCTACAACTTGATTGGAGTCCACCTGTGGTGAATTCAATTGATTGGACATGATTTGGAAAGGCACACACCTGTCTATAAGGTTCCACATTTGACAGTGCATGTCAGAGCAAAAACCAAGCCATGAGGTCGAAAGAATTGTACGTAAAGCTCAGAGACAGGAGGGTGTCGAGGCACATATCTGAGGAAGGTGCCAAAAGATTTCTGCAGCATTGAAGGTCCGCAAGAACACAGTGGCAGCCATCATTCTTAAATGGAAGAAGTTTGGAACCACCAAGACTCTTCCTAGAGCTGGCCGCCCAGCCAACCTGAGCAATTGGGGGAGAAGAGCTTTGGTCAGGGAGGTCACCAAGAACTCGATGGTCACTCTGAATCAGTGCAAAATTTGACAAAAAAAAGTTTGGGAGTTGTGGTAGGAAGATTTAATACTGAACTTCAACCAATA
The DNA here is from genome assembly GCF_034236695.1 of Oncorhynchus nerka. Taxonomy (NCBI): domain Eukaryota; kingdom Metazoa; phylum Chordata; class Actinopteri; order Salmoniformes; family Salmonidae; genus Oncorhynchus; species Oncorhynchus nerka. Next base: position 36,135,569 of record NC_088419.1, on the reverse strand, counting down.
CCTATATATTATGGGGACTATCAGCCCCACAATAATAAGTGCATTGACGATGTCGTCCCCACGGTGACAGTATGTACATACCCCAACAAGAAGCCATGGATTACAGGCAATTTACGCACTGAGCTAAATTCTAGAGCCGCTGCTTTTAAGGAGCGGGACACTAATCCAGCTGCATGTAAGAAATCCCACTATGACCTCTGACGAACCATTAAACAGGCAAAGCGTCAATCTATTGGCCATGTACCACTGATCACTCCTCACTATTGTGTTCTGCGGCCTTTCATTGGTTGGTGGGGCTCTGGTTTTCCTGCTTCCTGTTACCAGGAGAACAGAACTACCTGACTCCACAGATGAAGCAGAAGGGAAGTGATTGTGACGATCATGAAGAATGCCAGCAATCTGAATCTGAAAGTAGATGATAGTAACAGTTCAAGATCAACCAAACTGTAGATCATGAGCATGGAGGTTTCACCGTGGGACATTCCGGTTGAATCTTATATAACAAATCATCTCTTGTGGGAAGACTACATAAACATAAATTGTATTGTAGATCTGTCATGATTTGGTATTTTTTGGGGTATTTTATTAGGACCCCCATTAGCTGTTGTGAAAGCTGCAGCTACTCTTCCTGGAGTCCACACAAAACATGAAACATGACATAATAGAGAACATTAATAGACAACAACAGCTTAAGGACAGAACTACATCAATTTAAAAAAGGACACGTAGCCTACTTATCAATACATACACACACATATATCTAGTTCAAATAGGGGAGAGGCGCTGTGCCGTGAGGTGTTGCTTTATCTGTTTTTTGAAACCAGGTTTGCTGTTCAGTTGAGCAATATGAGATGGAACGGAGTTCCATGCAATAATGGTGCTATATAACACTGTGCACTTTCTTGAATATGGATTTGGGGACTGTGACAAATGTCTGGCCGGTTAAGTGTGTGTGTCAGAGCTGTGTGTACGTTGACTATGCAAACAATTTCTTATAAAAAGAAGAAGTGATGCAGTCAGCCTCTCCTCAACTCTTAGCCAAGAGAGACTATCATGCATAGTATTTATATCAGCCCTCCGATTGCAATGAAGAGCAAGACATGCTGGGCCAGTTGCAGCTTAACTAGGTCTTTCCTTGCGGCACTCAACCACACGACTGGACAATAATCAAGATAAGACAAAACTAGAGCCTGCAGGACTTGCTTTTTGGAATGAGGTGTCAAAAAAGCAGAGCATCTCTTTATTACAGACAGACCTCTCCCCATCTTTACAACCGGCCAAACCCTCCCCTAACCCGGACGATGCTGGGCCAATTGTGCACCGCCCCATAGGTCTCCCGGTCGCAGCCGGCTGCGACAGAGCCTGGACTCGAACCAGGAACTCTAGTGGCACAGCTAGCACTGCAATGCAGTGCCTTAGACCACTGCACCACTCGGGAGGATTCATATATTTATTTTTAATACATTTGCTAAAATAAACAATAAACACTATTTTCGCTTGCTCATTATGGGGTGTTGTGTGTAGATTACTGAGGATTTATATATATATTTTAATCTATTTTAGAATAATGCTGTAACGTAACAAAATGTGGGAAAAGGGTCTGACTACTTCCCAAAGGCACTGTAAGTCATACATTTAGACTATGTTTATGTTTTGTTTCTATAGATTTTTATGACAGTAAAGGAACGGCAAATTATTTAAAACAATTGAACTGCAATAACTTCAGATTGGGGGGTTCTAAAGTGTAAAAAAGAGTTGATTATCTACTGAGCACAGGATAATTGCATCATCGACTTGATAACCGCTAAAGCGGGAGCATTTGAGCTGAATAAATATCCAACTGATAAGAATTCACAGTTTGATATACAATGAAACCCTTTGATAAATGATCCTGTCCCTTTACGTTCCATGAAACAAAGACCCTCTCCACTCCTCCTTGCTATCCAGCCAGGTCGTAATACAAGTCAGTATTCAATGTCCATCCGTGTATGAGGACGTCGGGAGATGACGTGGAAACTGGCCACTAAGGAAAACAAGTAGCCTTCAAGTAGGTTTTGGTTTTGCTAGGTTGTTGTGGACAGCGATGTTGGATAGGCGTAAGCATCTGCCTCTGATTCCGAAGGTTGCAAGTTTGAATCCAGCGATATAAAGTTTTTTTCTGATACTTTTGTTTAAAGCCTATCCCAAAACAGAGCCCTTACTTTAACAATTTGGAGTTATTGCCAAAACCTAACCTTAAATACCTCAACATTTTTTGAAACAACTTCAAAATCGAATTCTGACACGAGACAGTGAGAGCTGGTTGTGCTATCAGCCTGCAACATCTTAAAGTTACAAACTCTTAACAAATTCAGAGAGGGGACATATTCAGCTGTCTATTCGTAGTGAGGAAGAAGACACTTGATGATCATACAATGCTGGGATGGCAGGCTGGTTAATTGTATGCTTCCTTTAGAAAATCTGCATCTGACAAAAGATGTGAGTCGCAGGGCTAGCCCAGAACAATAGGCTCACTATCATCCTGCCATAGGAAGGAGGACAAGCTATTGTAAAAGGCTGTAATTAACGTCAGTGGTACCAACAGCTAGTGTATTCATATTCAAATCCACTGCTCAGTGCTTTTCACTACCTTTTCTGAAGAGTAAAGGCCACTGCTTGCTTAGACACGTGTGCATGTACACACACACACACACACACACACACACACACACACACACACACACACACACACACACACACACACACACACACACACACACACACACCCACACATACAAGTGTACACAAATATGCATGCACTTTTGCGCATGCGTGCTCTCTCACACACACACACTCACACACGTAAGCATGCAGACACACACCTACAGGTACACACAAACATGCATGCGCATATGCACACACACTTCACTTACATTTCTATGGATCTTATCCTCCAGATCCTGGTTGATCCTCTGCAGTGCTGAGTAGCTGCTTTGTATTCTACCAGGAGACACACAATGACACCGGCTTACCAACTCACACTATTAATAATTGAACACTTTCTGCACCCATTGGGTTAATGGTGTCTCTGCTATGTATCCGTCATGATAATGTACCACAGTGTTAGTTTTAAGGCTTTACCCTTAAGAGGTATTCAAAGACTTATTGTGAATGTGACTATAATATGGGGCATATTTCCCGAGAGATGAACGCACAAATCAATGCAATGAGATCCATGAGGGTGTGGTTTTGCAGCTTGGCACACCTGCGTAGTTTGTCTGTGAACTTGTCGAGTTCCTCCTGGGCGCGGCGTAGCTCTGTCTCCAGGTACTGTCGGGTGGAGTCAAACTCGCTCTCTAGCAGCTCCAGCTTGTGGGTGGTGTAGGACAGACGCTTCCGGAGGTCCTCCTTCTGCTCCTGCAAAGAGCTGTGAGGGACACAAACACACACCAGGCGTCAGCCATAGTTGAAGTAGCATATTACAAGGGTATACTTCATGTTATATTATATGCATATACTGTATATTTTATGACACATGGAGTATAAATGAGATATAATGGGAGTCGTGTGTGATGATTCATGAACATCATGTATCATACAGTGGTGATGTATAAATGAAGAGGAAGCCCATTAAAGGCAGAACGGATATATACAGTATTTTGTGTGAAGGAGACACATGAATAATACATATGAGACTCCACGTTATGATTGTATATGCAGCTAAGGTACAGTACATTAAGGTTTGGATGTCTTTGGCTTCCCAATAGCATTCAGCTCTAATACCTAATAATCTACAACCTTGCTGCATAGCACAGAACACCACCGTCATCAGCCAGAGTGGTTACAGTGGCTTCCAGGATCACTTTCAACTAAGGTTTCGTCCCAATTGGAACCCTATTCCCTATGTAGTGCACTACTTCTGGCCAGAGGGCTCTGATCAAAGTAGTTCATTCTCTGGAATGGAATGTTGGTGTTCTGTATATTTGACTGTGATATGTGGTTGTCTCACCTAGCTATCTTAAGATGAATGTACTAGCTGTATAACTCTCGTCTGGATAATAGCATCTGCTAAATGACGAAAATGTCCTAGGTCAATATTTTACATTCATATCTCATATTACTGTGTTGATTCATTTTTGTTGTTGTAAAAAAACAATATATATTGATGTCACAAATGTTTGCACTGTTTTTTGAATTGAAGTTGTAGTTATTTATCATATATAGCATTTAGCAAAAAAACATGACTATTTGTGTCTCTGAAATGAAACCAGTGATAGATTTCAAACAAATACAGTAAAGTCCGGAATTCTTGACACCCTTAATAAAGATGAGCAACAATGACTGTATAAAATAAATAATTCAAATATTGAACAATATTGTATGCTCCAAATATTTGGGGAAATGTATTATTTTATACTAATAGAATTCTCAGTGAAAGATACATGAATGGTAAATAATGTATTGTGAATCATTAATAATGATGAGTGAGAAAGTTACAGAGGGTCAATGATCATACCCCCAAGACACACTAACCTCCCATGTTATTGGTAATGGTGAGAGGTTAGCATGTCAGGGGGGTTTGATCTTTGACCCTCTGTAACTTTCTAGCTCATCGTTATTCATAGTTCATTCAGGGTTATCAGTAATCATGGTAGCATCCACATGAATGTAGAAGTGTTTAGAAACATATTATATTCTTATTCATAATAAAAGTGACTCCAAAATGACACAATACAGAATTGACCTTTCATTTCTTATTGGGAATAAAAATAATTTGAAACACAACCAAAACGAACTGCAAATGCATCCAACAAGTTTGTAGAGTCACAAGCTTGATCTAGTGATTGCGTGCTAGGAATATGGGACCAAATCCTACACTTTTGACTACTTTATTTCTAAAAATCTCTACGGATGTCAATAATTTTGACCCGTCACTTTTTGAGATACAAATAATCTCTTTCTCTGAGCAATTGTAATAGTATAAAATATTATAATTTCCCAATTTTTTGGAGCATACAATATAGCTCAGCATTTTAATTATTTATTTTATACAGTCATTATTTATCAAAGGTGTCAATAATTTCAGACCCCACTGTGCATGTTTGTTATTGATCAACCCCATGCCATGATTAGAGAGTGAAAAATCACACCAATCTCTTTCATAAGTTCTTCATACAATAAAAGCTAAATTACCAACATTTCTGACAATGAATATATAGCTTTTTGGAATTCAGCTTTCCAATATGGTTCTATGAACTGTAATCTATCCCAGGAATATATGTTGACGGCTTAGATTCATGGAATAGTGATCTCCAATCTGTAATTCACTGAGACAGCACCCTGTGGACTATTTATAGAGCCTCGGCACTACCTGGGATTCAATGTTATAAAGGGTAAGTATGAGAGGTAAAAGGAAACGTATCCCTCCCCCTTTTGATGGATCTGAGTGTCCATGGCAGGCTAATGGGCCTGTATTGATGGACAGATGGAGGAAGGATGGTAATGACTATCTGTCGGGAGATCACAGATAACGGAGAGTGAGAGAGAAAGCGAAAGTGAGAGGGAGAGAGAGAGAGCAAGCGGTGAGAGATGTGGTCACCCTGCTCTCATCCCTCTATCTACTTAACAAGATCATAGAAGGAGGGAGAGGTTGTGGGTTCAGACCAAGATAATGTAAGAGGATGAAAGTGAAGATGTTTCCTTTCAACAGTGAAGTCCCTAAATTAAAGGGTGATACAATTTTCATTGAAATGTTGTTGTTTTTTTAATCATGGAGACGTCAGTATAAAGTGACTGTGTAATGACATAAATTCACGCGACCAATGCAAACACATATACAAAAAAAACGCTCCAATCTACATTCCAAACACACAGACACACACACTACTACAGCACACACACACACAAAACGCAACCACCAAAGCCAGACGATACACATGCAAAAAAAAGCTCTATAGCTTCAAATTCCCATTAAGGCAAGCAGAGCGTGCACTTAACACATGAGAGAAAACTAAGCTATTGGTTCGGAAATGAAAACAAAAGTCAGTGGACTGATAATACCATTATTCACTCCTAATTGCCCAAAGTGTTGAATGTTAATCATTTCCAGACAATGCTCCGGACACCATTGCACTTGCTCTGAGTCTCACACCTAATGGTTTCTGACTAAATGGAATAACAATACCCTAATATTTGAATAGGATCCCATTTTCAAGTCAATGGTTACTCCAATGTGTTTTTGCAGTGTTTGATTGCTTTTCATGCCATAACAACCCTTGCAACACGATACATGGCACAACACAGGTGTTTGCTACGTGACAAGAGCATGAGCTTATAACGCCAATCACACATTAGTGACCTCTGGAAATGGCCACTACTGAGTCACACGGTAATGAGTGCTGTCATTTCAACGGCAGTCGGCGATGAGAGAACGATGAGGCGGGATAATGACTCTGTTTTTGAGGAAGAACACTTTGAGATGTTCAACACCACTTCACAAAGATGGGGGGGGGGGGGATGGAAGGACCCCGGTGGGCGGATGGAGGGATGGAGGGAGGGATGTTCTGCAGAATTCTCTCTTACCTCTTTTTCTGATGTTTACTGCCATTTCGGGAAACTTTTAGGGCCGTTTTTCCGACATATATCTTTTTCATGGTTTGTCTGCTGTGTTCGCTCCCTCTCATGTGCTTTTTTGTTTTCGAATCGTCGGAGGGAGTGGGGCCTATTTTTCTCGTCGGAGGGGGGTCAGTTAAGTTTGCCCTGTTGAGTGAGTTGTCTGAGTGAGTTTTCTACCTCTGTTGTTCCTGTCAACAGAGCAAAGAGACAGTTCAGCAGCCATTAAAAACCACAACAGTGATTAGACCAAATCATCCAAACAAATTCATTCCTCAAGTGTACGTGCAGTGCATACTGGGAGAAACGGACACATCTTCACTTCTTCACTCTCTAGCGTTAAAGCACTATGACAGGGGTAATGGACTTGCTCCGGCAGGGCCCACTTCTGTAAATATTTCTGCTCCCGTCTCGAATGGGTCCACAGCACAGGTGCAGCTGTCATCAGGCAGACAAATTGTGCGGGTGATGAGAGGAGACAGACTTCGGCTTGATCAAAGCACCTCCGGGTTTAGAATAAGATGGACTCTCAAGCCGTGAACACAGCGAAGCTCAAACACAGCCAAAGTGATGGAGGGCAAGAGTGGGCCTTATAAACGTCACACTAAGGCTGGCAGATAGATGCATACACATACACGCACGTGTGTACATGCAAACATACACACAGATGCACGAACACACACAGATACTGTCATTGAGAGATCATTCGTTATGCCCCTTGAGTTGAGGTGAGTCAGGGAGACTTGTATTCCTCCAGATGGTGACAACTCACCCTCACGACTGGGGCCTCAACTCCAGCTGCTCCCCTCTGAGTCATCACACACAATGTGTGTGTGTGTGGGTGTACGCGCGCGTGTGTCTCTGTGTGTGTTTGCGTGTGTACATACATTTGTGTGCATGTGTCTTTGTGTGTGTGCATTTCTTAATGTGTGTGTGTGTGTGTGTGTTTCCTAGTGTGTGTATCACACCAAGACTCCCACTAAATCTAAGCCTCCCTGGGAGAGAAATTAACATTGTTTTCTAGCTGGGAGGTAATGCACAACTTTCACTGACACACGCACACATTTCTCTTGGTGTCAAACTCCCTCACTAAGTCTCCTCTGAATGCCCTTTCTGACCCAATCCTCTCATATCAGAGAAAACATACACTGTTCTCGATTCAGATGGAGCTGCAGCTGCCTCCCACTCATGTGCCATGCTGACATTTCAGAGAAGGGCTGAAAATGAAGGTATTGAGAGCAGCGAGAGGAGGAGGGGTGATGAGGGGATGAGGTGGGAGGGAAGAGAGAGAGCAGGGGCTGCAGGGGAGGAGAGGGCCTGCTTTTCAGATCTGCCATCCTGCAGTAAAGAGGAAGAGGGAGGGAGAAAGAAAGAGGGAGACGGAGGGGAGAGAGAGAGAAAGAAAGAGAGAGAGGTGATGAGAGAGCGAATAAATGAGAAAGACAGAGAAAAAGAGAGAAAGAACGAAAGGGAGCGATGAAAAGAGAACCAAGCATTGCTCCCATCACTCCGTCTCTCCCTGCACTCGTCTACCCCGGTAGACCGATTAGCTGGCAGGAAAGCCCTGATCGCAGGCCCAGACTCAGCATTAAAGCGGAAGCCCTGAGTGGCTGCCTGGCTGACTCATGTGGCTTGCCTTTAGACAGCCAGAATATCTGCCCTAACCACACAGCCACGGCTCTACTCTATGTCACAGCCAGCCACCAAGGAGCCAAAGCTCTATTCGGTCCCGCAGGAGGTAGACAATCTGCAGGATCTGCCATGAGGGGTTTCCTTAACACATGACTTGACCAGTTAAAGCAGGGCTCCAGGACCTATAACCAAGGGCCAAGACTCTTTACTGCCCACATATCCAAAAATGTGGGCACAATCAGAATGTGGACAAGATCAGGAATAAGGACGCATTTAAGAACCAGGTATAAATGGGGCTGTAGTTTCCATTTCCAAGCCACCACATCCTACTATTTCCTTACCAACATCATTGGGCTAATTACTGGGAGAAGGGATTTCATCCACTGTTGCTGGCACTTAGCTAGGAGAAGGGGTTATAGTCAGATCCTGGGAGGAATTTGAGATCAGTGGAATGTCAAAAACCTGATGGAACCAATGTTGTAAAAACGACACAAGCAAAGAAACGACACGAGCAAGTGTGCTTACACACCCAAAATGGAAAACAACACACGCACACACACACAGAGAAAACAACACACACACAACGGACGGAAAACAACACATGCACACACACACACAGAAAACCACACACACACAACGGACGGAAAACAACACACAAACACATGCTGTTCCGAAATCAAAACAGCGTCTGCCCTCAGGCATATAAAACACGTTATGGTGCCAAGCAACCCTACAGGGAATTCTCCATTCTCCTGGAATTTGATTTGTTTTCCCAAAGTTACACTTAAACTGAGATGTATAACTTTTCTGGCAGAGTAACACTGAGTCACAGATTGTAAAAACAGGTCATTCTTTCAAAAGGAGGTTGACTTTGTCACACATTATGAAAGCCCAAAATTATATAATTAATTCAGAAGGCAACATATCGTGGAAAATATTCAATACTTGGACAGATTGAGACAAACAGTTTATAGAACTGGTTAAAGTCATGCAAAATACAACATACTCACACAGAGAGACCTGCACAACACATTGTTTGTGACTATGGCTGAAATGGACAGGGAGTGATTAGGCACATTGCTCGGAGGCCTGTGTGTTTATGTGTGTGTGCGTGCGTGCGTGCGAGCGTGCGTGTGTGTGTGTGTGCGCTTGCGCGTGTGTGTACTGTCTGTTCACGTGTCCATACACAGGATACTGTAGGCCCCAAAAGAAAAGACAGCTTAGGAAAAAGAGGATGCCCCCACAACAAGTCATCATCCTAACTCAGGAACAAAGGATGTTAGTTACATTTAACCTAGTCCAGCACAAAACAGCTATTTCAATGGAAATTCTCCATGGAGCGTGATTTCTAATCCAAGACTAGGCTTAATCTGAGTTTGGGAAACCAGGCCGTTTGTTTGAATAACAATGCAAAGAAAATAAATGTCAAAAGCGAGAGGATCAACATCTCCTTCGCAACCATTATTAGTGAGCCTACCCTTTCCTCAGGTACACCAGCACCCCACAGTTTTCACCCATGTTGACCACCCGTTTAGGGTGGAGAGGAGACACAGAAAGAGAGACGGCGCGAGAGAGAGAAAGAGAGAGGGAGCGGGGAAGAGTAATGATGGTATTGAGACACAGTAATGCCCCGCAGAGGATCCGTCAATATCTCACATATTATGAGTGAGAGAGAACGAGAGAACGAGAAGATTGAGAGAGAGAAAGAGAGAGAGAGAGAGAGGACCAACCGGTGACAGGTCTGTCTTCTAACGCACTGAGGCATGTTTGAGAAGCTCATTAGCGAATAGCCATCTAGCCCAGTCCAGTCCGTGAGACAGCCTCTACCCAACTCACCAGTTCTGCATTCAACACTGCATAGCTCCTCACTCCTACAAACCATGACAGGGCCATAGGTCCATCTCTCGATAAAATGTACATCTACTACTTGGCTGAGGCCAAAATACATACAAGGAAATTAGAGACAGAATGAGGAAACACAGTGGAGAGATTTCAACACATTTCATCATTTTTTGGCTGGGAGACTGGGGTCACTGGCACGGTAGCACTGAGTGAGGCACTCTGGGGGTTGGAGTCAAATCTGTCTGTAAATCTACTTTTTTTTACCCTTTGCCCTGCTACTCTGTCTCTCGAACAGAGATTTGTGAGATGATAAGAAAGAACGGTATGTTATGGAATGAAGGTTACCGTAACAGTTCTGTGGATGTTGATGTTTATTGTTATGAGTCTTGTCTTGGAGGCATAACTGATTGATTTCCCATTAGATAGGCCAGCTGTAAAGAAAACGTTTGCCATTTATGGTCTTAATGTAAGGTTAGGGCTAGTTATTAGGGTTAGCAGTGTTATTAAGGTTAGGGATAGGTTCAAAATCAGATTTTAGAACTTTGTGGCTGTGCCAGCGAGTGACCAGTCTGTAGAGCTGCCTCCAGAACAACATTAAGGATGAAAAATACTAAACTGTGATTTCTGTGGGTTTAATCCTGCCCACATGTCCACACCTGGCAGAACCCAAGTAATCATCAATTCGGAGCGCAGCTGCACGAGACCTGATCGTAATGCCAATGCTCAATTTGGTTTGACATTCGATATCTCTATGGGGGTAGTTAGGGACAATCAGTAAATTACACAATGTACATGGGACAATATTTTAAAATTCCAATCACTTTAAAACCTCAAACACAGGGCCGTAACTACAAGGAGATCGTAAAAATGTATATATTTTCTACACACTAAAGAAAATCAACTATTTACTTAAGAATTATATTTATTTTAAGTAAATGGGAATGCCTAGTCAGTTGTACAACAGAATGCATTCAACTGAATTGGATCTTGCACATTTAACCCAACCCCTATGAATCAGAGAGGTGCAGGCTGCCATAATCAACATTCACATCTTCAGCACCCGGGGAAGAGTGGGTTAACTGTCTTGCTCGGGATCAGAACACCATATTTTTACCTTGTCAGCTCGGGGATTTGATCCAGCAACCTTTCGGTTACTGGCCCAACACTATCCTGGTTAGTCAGGTTGGAAGGGTGGGCATATAACACAAATCTCTAGCAATTCGTAACATATCATATGTTTTTGCAAATTCGTAACATATTGTACAAAATGGATGATAGACTTCCACTACTTAATACATATCAGACCAAACGTGACATATCGTAGTAATTGGAGTGTTCCGGATTTACTTTTACTATGTTACGTCTACCCCAGTGTGCAGGTTGTTTTAGCAGCACATCCACCCCTCTCTCAAACGGCTAACTCCGCCCTCTCGTGGCTCAGGCTGAGGGCCTGAGACATGAACTGAACTACCCCAGCTCGGAGTAGGTTCAAGTAGGTAACTAGAGATGCTGCTGACAGTCTGTGTGAGATGCTGGACAAAAGGCCATTTTAAGATGATGGACAAAAGGCCATTTTGAAACCGTCCTGAGACTCCTGCCATGTGTACAGACATCCCCAAACAAACAGAAACACAACTCTCTAAGAATGGGCGCACAAGTGGGAAATTGTCGTTTATAGATACAGTCAGTCAGGTGACTAGCTACTGGCAGAGACTTCTATTGCAGTGACGCTGAAGGACTCTGGTTAGTCTTACTTAGCCAGCTACTTGTATGTGGAGGTGTATTTTACAACTGTTTAATCAATTCAATCAATCAATCAATATAACATTGAAGTAAGAAGCTAATGTTAAATTATATGCAGTCATTGCGTTAAACAGAGCCTACCTCAGCAGGAGGGGAAAAAATAAGCTACTAAATTCTCATAATACATTTTGAATTCCAGAGAGTAGGCCACTGGTGAGACAGTGGTGAGGCTGAGGCAGGGTGCAATGCATGAAGGAGGAAGCAGAGGAGACAAAGAGATAGGAAAGAGAGAGAGAGAGAGAGACAGCCAGAAAGAGAGCAATTCGGCTTGTTACCAAAAGCACTCACAAACTTTTACAGATGCACAATCGAGAGCATCCTGTCGGACTGTATCACCGCCCGGTATGGCAACTGCTCCGCCCACAACCATAAGGCTCTCCAGAGGGTAGTGAGGTCCGCACAACGCATCACCGGGGGCAAACTACCTGCCCTCCAGGACACCTACACCGCCCGATGTCACAGGAAGGCCATAAAGATCATCATGGACAACAACCACCCAAGCCACTGCCTGTTCACCCCGCTATCATCCAGAAGGCGAGGTCAGTACAGGTGCATCAAAGCAGGGACCGAGAGACTGAAAAACAGCTTCTATCTCAAGGCCATCAGACTGTTAAACAGCCACCACTAATATTGAGTGGCTGCTGCCAACATACTGACTCAACTCCAGCCACTTTAATAATGGAAAATGGATGTAAAAAAATGTATCACTAGCCACTTTAAACAATGCCACTTAATATAATGTTTACATACCCTACATTACTCATCTCAAATGTATATACTGTACTCTATATCATCTACTGCATCTTGCCATCTTCATGTAATACATGTATCACTAGCCACTTTAAACAATGCCATTTTTATATGTTTACATGCCCTACATTGCTCATCTCATATGTATATATTGTACTCTATACCATCTACTGCATCTTGCCTATGCCGTTCTGTACCATCACTCATTCATATATCTTTAGGTACATATTCTTTATCCCTTTACACTTGTGTGTATAAGGTAGTTGTTGTGGAATTGTTAGATTAGATTACTCGTTGGTTATTACTGCATTGTCGGAACTAGAAGCACAAGCATTTCGCTACACTCTCATTAACATCTGCTAACCATGTGTATGTGACAAATACAATTTGATTCGATTTTTCGAGATGGTCACTAACAGTTACCACAACCACAAAGTCCTAGTTATGGCTAAACCCCACCTATTTTTTTTACAATTCCTCTTTTTGATATCGTATTTGAAACCTAACCTTAACCACGCTGTAAGCCTTTTTCCTAACCCTAACCTTAATTGAAGACCAAAAAAGCACATTTTTGTTTTCATGAATTGTTTCGATATACAGCCAATGTCGACTTTGTGGCTGTGGTAACTAGTGACAACCGGTACCTTGAGAAAATCTGTACTATTCTTATCAAACAAGTTAGGAAGTGAATAAAATAAGATATGATTCAATATGAACATCTCCACATGGTCTATCTTCCCTATATGTCTACATGAACATGCAATCAACATGTAATCGACCAGCCTTGTAAAGATAGGGGAGAAAGTGTTTCTTTATGTCAATCGTGTGTTGTGAAGCCAAAGACGAGAATAGAGAATAACTTTATCGTCCAATTTCATGTAGATTTGGCACTTGTGATGTTGTACTGTATAATTAAAATGCCAAACAGTTAGCGGCTAACACCGGTCACAGAGGTGACGATAATCAATCCTGTTGGGCTGTTGGTGAAACAGTCCATCAAATGAATTTACCCTCCCTGGTGTTTTGAAAAGCAATTTAACCTCGTAGAATCTTTAAAAAACTTGACACAGTGTATTATAGCCTAGGTATATCGGACTACGTGTTGCAGCCAGTCCAACCAAAACACAAGAGAAGACCTGATCTGATGGAGATGTAATGACGTTGCATTAAAAACGATATAATTGAGGGAGGAACAATAACATTTTTGCAGAGGCAATTCAATTTACCAGGACTAATTTGATAACATGAGAGGTTTATAAGGACTGTTCGTAGGACAAGAATACTTTTAGCTAGGTATCACTATTTAATCAATTCATTAAATGTATTTTTTCACAAAAGTACTCTACAGATACAGAGCCAGAACCCCAAAAGAGCAAACAGTGGTTTGGGGAAAAACTCCCTAGGAGGCAGGAACCTAGGAAGAAACCTAGAGAGGAACCAGGCTATATAGCTCTTGTTCTCCCTCTGAATGACAGTGCACTGAAAAAAAAAACGATTTGTGGCTTCGCTGAAACCACAAGAGACTTCCCAGAACAATATTAGAATATCAGAGTGCTAAAACACCACAGACACATCCTAGTTCACACAACAAACCTTTAAGCACCTTTATTAGCAAGCCTTTTAGCCAAGCCTTTTCTCTCGCTTTCAGAGGAGGACAGTAGGGATGTGTTTGTTGTGTGTTGTTTAAACACAATATACGCCACTTCTTATTTGACATGTTCACTGTATTGAACAATAAGCCAGAAAAACAATCGGTGGTATAACTGTACCAGTGTAAATGCATATAAGTGAAGCTACATGCTCTAATGAGGCATTCTAATAGTATCCTTAGCAAATCATTAACTGTATTATCATTGCAAATGCTACACAAGCTCTAAGCTACACCGATGTGAAGCAAACTGAAACTGCGCAAACGTACCAATAAATCACACACAGACAGACACGCACACCATGCCAACCCCAGATCCCAAATCAAAGACGTTCCCTCCGTTGAAGAAGCAGTACCTTCCGCTGGTGCTCACACAGAGCCTCATTGTGAATCGCTGGTGCTGGTGATGATGACACAGAAACCTGGCTGCTGCCTTCTGCCTCTGCTCCTCGCTGTATGTGTGAGGGGAGCAGTGCGGAGGGTGTGTGTGCGTGTGTGCGTGTGTGCGTGTGTGTGTGTGTGTATTTGTGTGTGTGTGTGTGTATATTTGTGTGTGTGTATATGTGTGTGTGTATGCTAGGGCTTCTGGTGAAAGCCCTGCTGTGTGATCCAGAGCTGGTTTATTCAACTCTGATAAGCGTGGAGAAACCCCCAGTTGCGGAGGAGAGGAGAAGTGGAGAGAGGGTGGAGAGAGGGAGGAGAAAGAGAGATAAAATAGAGGGATAGAGAGAGAGGGATAGAGAGAGAGAGAGAGAGAGAGAGAGAGAGAGAGAGAGAGGGGGATAGAGAAAGGAGAGAGAGAGCGAGGGAGGGAATATAAAGTGAAGGAGACAAAATGAGAGAGATGAGAGAAAAAGAGTCAAAGCTAGAAAGAAAGAGAGAGAGGGAGAGAGAGAGAGATGGATCTGAGGGGGCTGCTTCGTGCTTCGCAGGCAGGGATAGAGGTAGGCAGGGAAGAACAGAGAAAGAGAGCGTCATTTTACCTTACGGTGTTCATCTGCTCATCAGGAACCTACAAGGAAATCACAGGAGATTAGATGAACGGACGAGTCCATTGGCCCTGTAGACTACTGCCAAAAGCATTGCTAGTCGCAGTTGAGTAGCAACACACTCAATCACACACACACATTTCATTTCACACTCGCACTCTCCGTTTCCATCTCTGCTCTCTCGCCCTCACTCACTCCCGCTCTCTCTCTTTGTTTTCTAAATTCTCTCTCTCCTTTCCTCTCTCTCTCTACTTCTCTCTATCGCTCATGCAGAGAGCACGTCAGGCTATATCTGCATTTAGCAAAGGTGTGAAGAGAACAATCCTGTCATATTAAGAGGGAGAGAGAGAGAGAGAGAGAGAGAGAGAGAGAGAGAGAGAGAGAGAGAGAACGAGAGAGACTGCAGATACATAGCAACCCCCCAATAGATGCTGGCAGTGACTCAATATCTATAATGAGCTGAAGGGAAAAGAAAGAGAGCAAACAAAGATATAAAGAAAGAGAGGGGAGAGAGAGAGAGGAAAGAGGGAGAGAGAGAGGTGGAGGGAAACAGGTGGCCCCATCTGTTGAATTTCACATGTTATGTCACCAGGCGGTGGAGAGGAATGAAACTCTCATCTCCACTGCAAATTGGTTGGATTCTCTATGTTGGATTCCCCCCCCCACTCTCTCTTTCTCTTTTTCTTTCTCTCTATCCCATCTCCATCCGCCCCTCTCTTTCTATCCCCCCTCTTTCCCTCTTTCTCTCCCTCCCCCTCTCTCTCTTTCCATATATCTCTCTCCTCTTTCCCTCTCCCCCTGTCTCTCTCGCTCTCCCTCTCTCAATCTCTCTCTCTTTCTCTCTCTCTCACCCCTTGTACATTATGTATCAGGTGAGATCATGCTATACAAGGAATTTTCATCTCCATTCAGATTTAGAGTTCAGTGCAAACCAAGTGGCAGGGACATTCAGCAATATTTTACTGAGCTATCTCATGAATAATAGTAGAACTTCATTGTCTATTGTTTTCAATGAGGGAAAAATATAGTTTAATATACCACGTAATAAAAACTATTCATTGAAATATACTGAACTAGACAGTTCACACAATAACATTTATAATATAGTTATATATGTATCTAATCCGAATAGAAAGAGTGGGAGGCCCCGGTGCACAACTGAGCAAGAGGACAAGTACATTAGACTGTGTACTTGTCCTCATGCTCAGAACAAGAATAGACTGACGAGTTAAAAAATATATATATATTTGTTTCTGGCCATTTTGAGCCTTGTAATTGAACCCAAAAAATGCTGATTCTCCAGATACTTAACTAGTCTAAAGAAGGCCCGTTTTATTGCTTCTTTAATCAGAACAACAGTTTTCAGCTGTGCTAACATAATTGCAAAAGGGTTTTCGAATGATCAGTTAGCCTTTTAAATTGATAAACTTGGATTAGCTACCACAACTTGCCATTGGAACACAGGAGTGATGGCATCCATTCACTTATGTAGATATTCCATGAAAAATCTGTTGTTTCCAACTATAGTAGTCATTTACAACATTAACAATGTCTACACTGTATTTCTGATCAATTTGATGTGATTTTAATGGACAAAAAAAATCGCTTTTCTTTCAAAAACAAGGACATTTCTAAGTGACGCCAAACTTTTGAACGGTAGTGTATTTATATACACAGTACCAGTCAAAAGTTTGGACACACCTACTAATTCAAAGGTTTTTCTTTATTTTGTAAACTATTTTCTACGTTGTAGAATAATAGCAAAGACATAAAAACTATGAAATGACACATATGGAATCATGTAGTAACCAAAGAGGTGGTAAGCAAATTAAAATATATTTTATATTTGAGATTCTTCAAAGTAGCCACCCTTTGCCTTGATGACAGCTTTGCATTGTCACAACCAGCTTCATGAGGTAGTCACCTGGAATGCAATTCAATTAACAGGCGTGCCTTGTTAAAAGTTAATTTGTGGAATTTCTTTCTTTCTTAATGCATTTGAGCCAATCAGTTGTGTTGTGACAGGGGTGGTATACAGAATATAGCCCTATTTGGTAAAATACCAAGTCCATATTATGGCAAGAACAGCTCAAATCAGCAAAGAGAAATGACAGTCCATCATTACTATAAGACATGAAGGTCAGTCAATCTGAAAAAATGTCAAGAACTTAAAAGTTTCTTCAAGTGCAGTCGCAAAAACCATCAAGCGCTATGATGAAACTAGCTCTCATGAGGACTACCACAGGAAAGGAAGACCCAGAGTTACCTCTGCTGCCGAGGATAAGTTCATTTGCGTTACCAGCCTCAGACATTGCAGCCCAAATAATTGCTTCACAGAGTTCAATGAACAAACACATCTCAACATCAACTGTTCAGACGAGACTGATGGGAATCAGGCTTTCATGGCCGAATTGCTACAAAGAACCCATTACCAAAGGACACCAATAAGAAGAAGATCCTTTCTTCTGCCAAGAAACACAAGCAATGGACAAATGACCAGTGGAAATCTATCCTTTCGTCTGATGAGTCTAAATTTGAGATTTTTGGTTCCAATTGACGTGTCTTGGTGAGACGCAGAGAAGGTGAACAAATGATCTTCGCATTTGTGGTTCCCACCGTGAAGCATGAAGGAGGAGTTGTGATGGTGTGGGGGTGCTTTGCAGGTGACATTGTCAGTGATTTATTTTGAATTCAAGGCACACTTAACCAGCATGGCTACAGTGGCTTGTGAAAATATTCAACCCCCTTGGCATTTTTCCTATTTTGTTGCCTTACAACCTGAAATTAAAATGGATTTTTGGGGGGTTTGTATCATTTGATTTACACAAAATGCCTACCACTTTGATGATGCAAAATATTTTTTGGGGGGGTGAAACAAACAAGAAATAAGACAAAAAAACAGAAAACTTGAGAGTGCATAACTATTCACCCCCCCCCCCCCCCAAAGTAAACACTTTGTTGAGCTACCTTTTGCAGCAATTACAGTTGCAAGACTCTTGGGGTATGTCTCTATAAGCTTGGCACATCTAGCCACTGGGATTTTGCCTATTCCTCAAGTCAAAACTGCTCCAGCTCCTTCAAGCTGGATGGGTTCCGCTGGTGTACAGTTATCTTTAAGTCATACCACAGATTCAGATTGAGGTCTGGGCTTTGACAAGGCCATTCCAAGACATTTAAATGTTTCCCCTTAAACCACCCGAGTGTTGCTTTAGCATATTGCTTAGGGTCATTGTCCTGCTGGAAGGTGAGCCTCCGTCCCAGTCTCAAATCTCTGGAAGACTGAAACAGGTTTCCCTCAAGAATTTCCCTGTATTTAGCTCCATCCATCATTCTTCCAATTCTGACCAGTTTCCCAGTCCCTGCAGATAAAAAAACACCCCCACAGCATGATGCTGCCACCACCATGCTTCCCTGTGGGGATGGTGTTCTCGGGGTGATGGGAGATGTAGGATTTGCACCAGACATAGCATTTCCCTTGATGGCCAAAACACTCAATTTTATTCTCATCTGACCAGAGTATCTTCTTCCATATGTTTGGGGAGTCTCCCTAATGCCTTTTGGCGGACACTAAACATGTTTGTTTATTATTTTCTTTAAGCAATGGCTTTTTTCTGGCCACTCTTCCGTAAAGCCCAGCTCTGTGGAGTGTACGGTTTAAAGTGGTCCTAAGGACAGATACTCCTATTTCCACTGTGGAGCTTTGCAGCTCCTTCAGGGTTATCTTTGGTCTCTTTGTTTTGGTGGGCGGCCGTCTCTTCGCAGGTTTGTTGTGGTGTATTTTTTGATAAAGGATTTAATGGTACTCCGTGGGATGTTCAACGTTTCTGATATTTTTTTATAACCCAACCCTGATCTGTACTTCTCCACAACTTTGTCCCTGATCTGTTTGGAGAGCTCCTTGGTCTTCATGGTGCTGCTTGCTTGGTGGTGTTGCAGACTCTGGGGCCTTTCAGAACAGGTGTATATATACTGAGATCATGTGACAGATCATGTGACACTTATATTGCACAGGGTGGACTTCATTTAACTAATTATGTGACTTCTGAAGGTAATTGGTTGCACCAGATCTTATTTAGGGGCTTCATAGCAAAGGGGGTGAATACATATGCACGCACCACTTTTCAGTTTTTCATTTTTTTCATCAATTTGGACTATTTTGTGTATGTCCATTACATGAAATTCAAATAAAAATAATTTAAATTACAGGTTGTAATGCAACAAAATAGGAAAAACGTCAAGGGGGATTAACATTTTTGCAAGGCACTGTAGCATAGCATTCTGCAGCGATACACCATCCCATCTGGTTCGCTCTTAGTACGACTATTATTTGTTTTTCAACAGGACAATGACCCAACACACCTCCAGGCTGTGTAAGGGCTATTTGACCAAGAAGGAGAGTGATGGAGTGCTGCATCAGATGACCTAGCCTTCAATGAGTTGAACCACAGAGTGAAGGAAAAACAGCCAACAAGTGTTCAGCATATGTGGGAACTCCTTTAATTAAGACAGTTGCAAAATAATTCCAGATGAAGCTGGTTGAGAGAATGCCAAGAGCATGCAAAGCTGTCATCAAGGCAAAGGGTGACTACTTTGAAGAATCTCAAATATAACATATATATTTGATTTGTTTAACAATTGTTTGGTTACTTCATGATTCCATGTGTTATTTCATAGTTTTGATGACTTCACTATGTCATAACTCTCCAGAATCGTCACAGACACGACAGCTATTATTCTACAATGTTGAAAATAGTACAAATAAAGAAAAACCATTGAATGAGTAGGTGTGTCCAAACTTTTGACTGGTACTGTGTGTACTCTATCTGTTTAATTACTGTAATAAAATGAAAAACACATTTATTGCATTGTGCAGTCATAAAAAGTAGTGATAATGTTAAAAAAAACACATAGTTAAGGAATTCAGTGGTTTTTTCACAGGAAGTGTGATGAGAGCAGAAGGCCATGTACATGTCAGGATGGGACTGTGATGGATGTGACAGCACTGATCTCAACCAGCACCGTGTATTGTACAAGGGCTTCTGTGAAATACTACTGAGAGAGAAATGAACTTCACAGCTACGCACACACACACACAAACAAGCTCACATACACACTTGTCTCTCAGCCCCCTCACCGCCCACCTTTTTTCAAGCAGTTGCTAAGGTGACGGCAAAGACTGAAATTTAATCAGACAGTAAATTGAGCAATGTTATTTTCTCTTTCATTATTGACTGTCTGTGATACCTATGGTGAGATGATGTGTCAGACATATTTAAGCTTTTGAAAACCTTGAAAGTAAATGTCATATGATCTTTACTGCACAAAGGCAGAATGAGACATTGAATATTTCCCTTGTTGCCAATGAAACCCATATTAAAACTTAAACAATTCTGATTTACAATGCACCTAGCAACAGCAGCAATATCTGTTGTAATCTCTCGTGGACAGATGCAAGTAACATAAAAAAGTAGAGGCATCTGTCAAAAGACTGTGGGATGCAACAACTAACAAAGAACTTTGTTCCATTATGGTGATTTTTCTTCACTGATTATTAGGACAAATCACAATTTCTCAGGTGCATGCAACTTTCACATTTTGGAAGGGGAGGGGACATTTGGCTCACAGGGAGAATCTTAATCGCACACTGCTCTCCTCTTTCTCAAAGCACATTGGATGAGAAAGGCAGAGGTCCCGCCTCTCTGAACTTCTGCTCCAAAGGGGTTTAAGAAGGAGGCAAGGAGAGAGGACACGAGGAGTATGCAGTTGAGAATCTCCCGTAGACTTGCCCGAATCTGGCAGAGACTTGCAGTTTAAAAATGGGTGGAGACTTCGCTGGCCTCTTTAGTATGGTCTCTAACCCGTCTCTCCCCAGAACTTAATCAAGTATCTGGCGCAATTACGCAAGATTTTCGTTCTGGTGTCCAACTCGATAACTGTTGGATAACATATATTTAATATTTTGATGTCATATTCTTTATTCACAAATAATGTCATACTGATGTTTTATTATACAATATAACACTTGGGAGTTGCATAGATGTCAGAAATCAGACGGACAGAATGGTGGAGAACTCTGTTTGGCTACACAACTCATCGCTCATACACCCTACAGCAGGGGGTCGGCAATAGGCCAAAATCGGCTCACAAGTGTGTGTCTGTGTGTGTGTGTGTGGGGGGGATTGTCATTTTTGGTCAAGAAAGATATGTTTAATTTAGGAAATCTCTTCCCAAGTATTCCCACAAATTAAGCGACATGTGGATCTTGTCTCATTGTAATTGAGGTATGAAATGTTTGTGATTTTCCAGTATAATCTCTTTTTGGGCTTAGTTGTGGTCAATTTGCAGAGTACAAATTATTATAATTATGTTCTGGCCCTCCGACCATTTGCACCATTCGCACCATTCGCACTGACAAAACTCGGCCTGCGGCCAGTCGCCTACCCCTGCCCTACAGAGTAACAAAGAGTACAGAGAAAATCCATTATTGTCAACTTGCTGATATTGAATAGTCTCTGGACAGGGAAAGCATGAGCGGAAGCTGCAAATGCATGACATTCCATATTGATTTAGTGATTGGCAAGCTTTTTTGGTTGACTTGGTATAATGGCTGTAGAGAGATGTGCATAAATTCTAGTGTTCTAGGTCTATATTTATGATAATAGCTGTGCCTCGGTCTAGGGTCAAAGTATCTTTGTGGAGGCCACCATTTGTTGTTGTTGGAGTATATATCTGCCTGTTTACGTTAGTTCTATGTTTAAATGAGTTATACCTGCAAGTACGCATTTCATTGCACTTTGTATACCATGTACAGTACATCATGTGTATGTGACGAATAAACAAACGTGAATTTGAACCTGTGAGTATTTGCAAACCCATATTCCTTCCTAGACTTGGCTACATGCTGAGATAAGTAATAATAATAGCCATTTATCTGAAGCTTTTATCGAAACAGTCATATGGGTGCATACATTTCCATATGTATGGTCCCAGCAGGAATCTTACCCACAATCCTTTGTCCCGTATGGCTCAGTTGGTAGACCACAGGGGGCGAGTATGAAAATGTATGCACTGACTAAGACTGGAGCGTCTGCTAAATTTCTAAAAGGATCATGTAAATCCTGGACCTCACAAGCACTGTGCTCTACCAACTGATTCACTAATGATAAATGTCATACATAGGGATGCTGGAAAATGTGTGATTGACAAGATTGTAATACAGTTGACTAGTTTGTGTAAGGAATCTGGTTAGTGCTATCTATAATGAAATGCACATGCAAATACAGTGTAATGTGATTGGTTCTTATCCGTCTATAGTTAACATGGCAAAAGCTTCTAGGTCTAGGATAAGACACAAACAGTCACGGTCCATTATCTACTATGGTTTGTAGCGATGAATAGAATTTGAGTTCATGAATTACTTCTCATTTCACATTGCAGTTAATCAGTCAAATACAAGCATGTACAGTCCATTCATTAAATACAGCAGATGAATCACGGGAGATACACATATTTGGTCACTTTTCCCGACCCAAGTAAACTGTAAAATAAGTTGCAATTTTGTTAACTTTTGTCAGTATACACATAACTTTGCAGGTGCATGTAATTTGAAATACTAGACTTCATCTGGTTTAGACATTATTTAGTTGAAGATAATCTGAAATGATTGCGCATCAGGCTTTTTGAAAATGTGTTTATTGGCTTTTGGTAATGGCACAAATGATTCTAAGCACTATTGCGCAACCACAGCAATGTATTGATCATGCTCAGAAGAAAAACATGATGGGTATAATAAAAAAGTCACACCACACCAGTGTAAGATTAAGAAACATAACGATTTGTCACTCACCATGCTGATCCCTCTGGGTAGAGAGAAGGATCGGTAGGGGTATCTCATCACTAGTCCCTCATCCCACAAAACTGGACTCCTTACTCTTCCCAAAGTTTTCTGCCGCAATTCTGGAGGAGCTGCTGTTCCTATCACACCCCTTTTCCTCTCCCTCTCCAGAGTTGACAATGTGTTCTCCTTCTTGAACTTAATGTCCTTCAGCTCATCCTCCCTCCGGACACTGTCAATGTCTGTCTCCAGGTAAGCTTTCCCCACAGGCATTTCTATGGGACCCTGCTCCTCCTGCATCCTGCCCCGCTGCAGTGCCACTGAGCAGGGCAGACTGCTCCTCCACCGGTACTCCACTTGGATCACGTCGTCTTCCGACCCTGTAGTGGTGCTGGGGCAGGTTCTGGGGCTGAGGGAGCTGGATCTCTGGGGAGGAGGGGGAGGCTGTAGTTTCTGGAAGGCCTCCAGGCTGCCTGGGACGAGCACTCTGCCACCGACGTCGTCCAGGAAGTTTGAGAACTTGAGTTTGGCTTCAATCTTTTTCTCCAGCCAACAATAACGTGTTGATCGTTTTGCCGCTGTTGCTGCTGCTGCTGGTGGCTGTTGTGGTGTCCTGGCTACTGGAGGTCAGGCTCTGCACGGAACCAGCCCTCCTCCCCCTCCCTCTCCCTCTCCCCCTCCCCCACCAGGCTCCCCCTCCCCATGCTGCCTGTTCTGCCCCCTCATGCATCTCCACGAGGCTGCATGGCCCTCCCTGGACTCCATGGGGACGAGCTCTGCTGTGAGGCCCTCTGGCTAAGCTGGAGCTGTGGAGTCTGGCCTGGAAGGCCTCCTGACTGTGCTTCCTGATGGAGCTGCGGAGCAGGCAGACCTCCCCGGAGCTCCAGTTGTCTAGGCTGGCGTAGGCCTCACTGCTGCTGATGATTCTGCTAGGGCTGGGGCTGGATGTCAGGCTGCATTGGAAAGACCTGCTGTAAGTGGGGGTTGAAACATCAGATTCCTCCAACCAGAAATGCATGAATCCAGGGCAGGAGCCAGAGGTGGTGGAGCCTGAGGATAGCTTGCCCAGCCCCCTGAGAGAACAGGGATGCTGGGGAGGCTATTCCTGCCAGTCAGGTTGACCTAGGACCAGTCTGGTTCGTTAACACCCCAGGACAAACGAGTGGCCCGCTACCATGCCAATCTGTTCCAGGACCACCCTAACTCAGATATTAAACTAGGTGCCACATTGCCCGTTCATGCCAATCTTACAAAATTATCACTGTAGCCTAAATGTGTGGTCCACATACTATAACCCCACCCCCCCTGTAACTGCCAGGCTAAACTGAGAGCTGTGTTAGTTACTACCCCGAAATCCACCCTATAAAAAGGCTGAAACTAGCATAACAAGAAAACTGCAAAAATACAGTTTACTCTAATTATATCCCACAAAAGCAGCAAGCCAAGCAACCTTGGAATATCTAAGTTTAATATGTTCATAGGAAGTATCAAGCAGTTCAACAGGCCCTGCTCTGAGAGCACAGCCAAAGTCCTTAATTAGACCATCTATAGATAGCATTGGAGCCAATGAGACTTTTTATGCCTTTTCCAGGTCAGTGGCTCCAACAGAGCATTGGTCACAGATAGAAACACATGGCAATTGATGGGGAGAGAGAGAATAATGGGACGCAATGTGAGAGAGGGAGACACTAATGGATAATAATCAAGTAAACAGTCACTTGTATGGCATACAAGCTACAGGCTACCGTGGCCTATATTTTCGCAGTACAAAAAGCACAGATCTGTGCAAACAATACTGTAAACCGTATTATAATCTGGCAGCTTGATTTAATTTTAAACTTTCTTCTACAAGGGGCATTATGAGGACGTTATGAGGAGGCGCTGACGCTGTCCTACACATCGATCCAGAGCATCCCAAACATGCTCAATGGGTGACATGCTTGGTGAGTATGTAGGCAATGGAAGAACTAGGACATTTTCAGCCTTATAATACTGAAGCATGGTGTGATGGCGGCGGATGAATGGCACGACAACGGGCCTCAAAATCACGTAGCGGTAACAGTGCATTCAAATTGCCATCGATAAAACGCAATTGTTTCCATTGTCCGTAGCTTACGCCTGCCCATACCATAACTCCTCCGCCACCATAGGCACTCTGTTCACAACGTTGACGTCAGCAAACCGCTCATCCACACATCTGCCATCTGCCCGTTACAGTTGAAACCAGGATTAATCCGTGAAGAGCACACTTCTCCAGGGTGCCAGTGGCCATTGAGCATTTGCCCACTGAAGTCGGTTACTACGCCGAACTGCAGTCAGGTCAAGACCCTGGTTAGGACGACGAGCATGCAGATGGGCTTCCCTGAGACAGTTTCTGACAGTTTGTGCAGAAATTCTTCAGTTGTGCAAATCCACAGTTTCATCAGCTGTCCGGGTGGCTGGTCTCAGACTGAAGAAGCTTGACGTGGTTACATATGTTCTGCGTTTGTGAGGCCGGCTGGACGTACTGCCAAATTCTCTAAAACGACATTGGAGGCGGCTTATGGTAGAGAAATAAACATGAAATGTATGTCCACATGCTACAGCACAAGGTGCACCTGTGTAGTGATCATGCTGTTTATATGCCACACCTGTCAAGCGAGCAGATTATCTTGCCAAAGGAGAAATGCTCACTAACAGGAATGTAAACAAATTTGTGCATAACATTTTTGAGAAATAAGCTTTTGTGCGTATGGAACATTTCTGGGATCTTTTATTTCAGCTCATGAAACATGGGTCCAACACTTTACATGTTGCGTTTATATTTTTGTTCAGTTTACATAGGGAATTGTTGACATGCTGTCAAATTTGTATTCTCAATGAAATTTTATTTATACTTTTTAAAATGCATTTTTCATACCTTTCTTTAATATTTTAAAGATAGAAAGATGATCGGCTATGTGTAAGTCCGGTTTGCGAGTCTCTTAACAAGATGAAATCAAAATATTTAGGCTGACATCATCCACTGTCCCAAAATGTGTATTTGTGTGATATGCAAATATGTGCATACTTAAATAAATATAACCTCATTTTCATATTTATTACAATATTTCCCAAAAATGTTTAATACAAAAAAGTATTATATTTGTGTCCACGTTCAACTGGTAAAAGTTGATTGTGATATGATTAACCGTGGTGCGGTGCGTAGCCTTAAATCACACTGCCAGATTATAATGAGGTTTATGGTACTTTTTGCCCAGATATGCACTTCTTTTGCACCACAAAAATGTCACCCTATTTTTCTACTTGTCAATCCCTATCTTTGTAGTTCCTACCCTTATCAGGGTTGGGGTGAATTCCAATTCCACATGTTCCTCATTGAAAAGCATGGAAGAGAATAGGAATTGGAATTTTAGTGTACTTCTGGAATTGACCCCAACCCTGACTCCTTAAAAATCCTTAAGGGATAAGCGAAATCTACATTAACAGACATGAGTGAGTGTAAGGGGAATACTGAATATACTGTGCATACTCTATTCAAATGAGAGAGCCATAGCTGTGATTTTCATCAATATTCAGCATGTTACATAACTTAGTCGATACCGCCTCTGTTCCTCTGTGTGTGCGAGAGCAGAGGGGTGTGTGTGAAAGATTATGATTGGCTATCGAGTGGCAGATAGTCAGACAGCAATGAACTCTACTTATTGCAATGGAGCAGCAGGCCAATTGAGTCACATTATACTCATCCCTGTACCAAGCTCTCCAATTTGCATGCACCCTAACTAGGGAGCCATTTAATAACATACCCCACCCAAAATGCTCGCTCGGAGCTCGTATAATGATGCCTGCTACAGTCAGCATAATCACAGAGGATCAAAGAGCCGAGATCTGAGATCAGCACGACAGCCTAGCCTAGCCCCACAGTGTATCCCTATGAAGTCAACTTAGATACAGCCATAGTGATACAGTATAATAGTGTTCAAGTTCATTCTGTGGATACAGTATATTGTGGTTTAGCTAGTATGTCTGTATTGTAAGTCTCTTGATGGGTAAAACCCAGACTCTCCCAGTCTCCAGGGTGGTCATTAGTGGTCCAGTATGTAGGGCTTGAGCGATGGCTGTGCTGGGGGGGGGCCTGCGCATGCGTGCCCCCTGGTGTTGGGCCCCCACACCCTGCCTGCTGCTTCAGCCCAGCCGGTCCAACAGGCCCCGAGGGGCCACCAGCCTGTCTGCTGCTGGGGAGGACAGTCAAGCCTGGCCTACAGTACACAGGGCTCTGTCTCTCTATTTCTCTCTCTCTCTCTGCCTTTCACTCTCTGTCTGTCTGTGTTTCTCTCTATTTGTCTCTGTCTGTCTGTCTGTCTGTCTGTCTGTCTGTCTGTCTGTCTGTCTGTCTGTCTGTCTGTCTCTGTCTGTCTGTCTGTCTGTCTGTCTGTCTCTCTCTCTCTCTGTCTCTCTCTCTCTCTCTCTCTCTCTTCCTACCTATCCCCAGACATTTCTCGACAGTCTCAGTCTCTCTTATGATAAATGTTTTTAATAATCTCTTTTCAATCTCAGGAGGAGATGGGAGGTAGCCAATTTAGAAGTATCGCCCTGACAGAGAGAGACTGTCAGCCCGTGGTTGCTGCTTGGTAATGTTCTTAAAATGAATTCCTGCTATACAGGCAGTAGAGGTGGAGATAATTGGGGGATGCTTGTTCATTGGTTGCACTGTATTTTGCTCCCCATTGTCGACTGGTTCTGGGGCTCTGGGCCTACATGGACCTGCCTGGCTGGTCAGGGGGTCTCTGGAGGGAGGAGTCGGCAACAGCCGGTCAACTCGTACTAAGCTCTTGTTTATTGCAGGGAAAAGGCTGTGTGTGGCTGTACAGTATGTCTCCAAGCAGTTACTATGGTATTGTCTTGTGTCTGGGAGATATGTCAGGAGACCTATTAGGTCCCTCTCCCATTCTGTCAGTCGGTCAGTCATTGATCTGTCTATCTCTCTGCATGCTGGTTATGTGACTGGCTATGTACAGTGTTGTAACAATGTGCAAGTAATTGAAGAATTAAAGGGTAATTAAATAAATATATAAATATAGTTTGTATTTACAATGTTGTTTGTGCTCCACTGGTTTCCCCTTTCTTATGGCAACGGGCCACAAATCTTGCTGATGTGATTCCACACTGCGTTATTTCACCTAACAGGTATGGGAGTTTATCAATGTTTGAATTGTTTTTCAATTCTTTGTGGGTCTGTGTGATCTGTGGGAAATACATGTCTCTAATGTGGTCATACATTTGTCAGGAGGTTAGGAAGTGTAGCTCAGTTTCCACCTCATTTTGTGGGCAGAGGGCACAAAGCCTATCTTCTGCCAGGTCTGCCTATGGCGGCCTCTCTCAATAGCAAGGCTATACTCAGTCTGTCCATTATTTTCATTGATTTCATTTAATTTTGTATTTTTTTAAGGGTTGATCAGCTTTAATATTGCAGATATATTGTTGTTTCCATTAATGTCATTGTCTGCATAATTTCCAATGCCCCATATATTTATTTTGTAAATATTCACTACCGTTCAAAAGTTTGGCGTCACTTAGAAATGTCCTTGTGTATGAAAGAAAATCACATTTTTGTCCTTTAAAATAACATCAAATTGATCAGATATACAGTGTAGACATTGTTAATGTTGTAAATGACTATTGTAGCTGGAAACAGCTGATTTTTTGGGAATATCTACTTATGTGTACAGAGTCCCAATATTAGCAACCATCACTCCTATGTTCCAATGGCACATTGTGTTAGCTAATCCAAGTTTATAATTTTAAAGGGCTAATTGATCATTAGAAAAGCCTTTTGCAATTATTTTAGCACAGCTGAAAACTGTCGTTCTGATTAAAGAAGCAGTAAAACTGGCCTTCTTGAGACTAGTTGAGTATCTGGAGAATCAACATTTGTGGGTTCAATTACAGGCTCAAAATGGCCAGAAACAAAGCCCTTTCTTCTGAAACTCGTCAGTCTATTCTTGTTATAAGAAATTAAGGCTATTCCATGCAAGAAATTGCCAAGAAACCGAAGATCTTGTACAACGCTGTGTACTACTCCCTTCACAGAACAGCGCAAACTGGCTCTAACCAGAATAGAAAGAGGAGTGGGAGGCCCCGGTTCACAACTGAGCAAGAGGACAAGTACATTAGAGTGTTTGAGAGTGTTTCTAGTTTGAGAAACAGATGCCTCACAAGTCCTCAACTGGCAGCTTCATTAAATAGTATCTGCAAAACACCAGTCTCAACATCAACAGTGAAGAGGCACTCTGGGATGCTGGCCTTCGAGACAGAGTTCCAAAGAAAAAGACATATCTCAGATTGGCCAATAAAAAGAAAAGTTTAAGATTGGCAAAAGAACACTGGACAGGGGAACTCTGCCAAGAAGGCCAGAATCCCATAATCGCCTCTTCACTGTTGATGTTGAGACTGGTGTTTTGTGGGTACTATTTAATGAAGCTACCAGTTGAGGACTTGTGGGGTGTCTGTTTCTCAAACATGACACTCTAATGTACTTGTCCTCTTGCTCAGTGGTGTACCGGGGCCTCCCACTCCTCTTTCTATTCTGGTTAGAGCCAGTTTGTGCTGTTCTAGACCCCAAACTTTGGAATGGTAGTGTATATACAGTGCCTTGCGAAAGTATTCGGCCCCCTTGAACTTTGCGACCTTTTGCCACATTTCAGGCTTCAAACATAAAGATATAAAACTGTATTTTTTTTGAAGAATCAAAAACAAGTGGGACACAATCATGAAGTGGAATGACATTTATTGGATATTTCAAACTTTTTTAACAAATCAAAAACTGAAAAATTGGGCATGCAAAATTATTCAGCCCCCTTAAGTTAATACTTTGTAGCGCCACCTTTTG
This sequence comes from Oncorhynchus nerka, assembly GCF_034236695.1. Classification (NCBI taxonomy): domain Eukaryota; kingdom Metazoa; phylum Chordata; class Actinopteri; order Salmoniformes; family Salmonidae; genus Oncorhynchus; species Oncorhynchus nerka. The sequence goes on along the minus strand of NC_088419.1, from coordinate 36,105,612 downwards.
CTGCGATTACAGCTATAAGTCGCTTGGGGTATGTCTCTATCGGTTTTGCACATCGAGAGACTGAAATTTTTTCCCATTCCTTCTTGCAAAACAGCTCGAGCTCAGTGAGGTTGGAAGGAGAGCATTTGTGAACAGCAGTTTTCAGTTCTTTCCACAGATTCTCGATTGGATTCAGGTCTGGACTTTGACTTGGCCATTCTAACACCTGGATATGTTTATTTTTGAACCATTCCATTGTAGATTTTGCTTTATGTTTTGGATCATTGTCTTGTTGGAAGACAAATCTCCGTCCCAGTCTCAGGTCTTTTGCAGACTCCATCAGGTTTTCTTCCAGAATGGTCATGTATTTGGCTCCATCCATCTTCCCATCAATTTTAACCATCTTCCCTGTCCCTGCTGAAGAAAAGCAGGCCCAAACCATGATGCTGCCACCACCATGTTTGACAGTGGGGATGGTGTGTTCAGGGTGATGAGCTGTGTTGCTTTTACGCCAAACATAACGTTTTGCATTGTTGCCAAAAAGTTCAATTTTGGTTTCATCTGACCAGAGCACCTTCTTCCACATGTTTGGTGTGTCTCCCAGGTGGCTTGTGGCAAACTTTAAACAACACTTTTTATGGATATCTTTAAGAAATGGCTTTCTTCTTGCCACTCTTCCATAACGGCCAGATTTGTGCAATATACGACTGATTGTTGTCCTATGGACAGAGTCTCCCACCTCAGCTGTAGATCTCTGCAGTTCATCCAGAGTGATCATGGGCCTCTTGGCTGCATCTCTGATCAGTCTTCCGATTGTATGAGCTGAAAGTTTAGAGGGACGGCCAGGTCTTGGTAGATTTGCAGTGGTCTGATACTCCTTCCATTTCAATATTATCGCTTGCACAGTGCTCCTTGGGATGTTTAAAGCTTAGGAAATCTTTTTGTATCCAAATCCGGCTTTAAACTTCTTCACAACAGTATCTCGGACCTGCCTGGTGTGTTCCTTGTTCTTCATGATGCTCTCTGCGCTTTTAACGGACCTCTGAGACTATCACAGTGCAGGTGCATTTATACGGAGACTTGATTACACACAGGTGGATTGTATTTATCATCATTAGTCATTTAGGTCAACATTGGATCATTCAGAGATCCTCACTGAACTTCTGGAAAGAGTTTGCTGCCCTGAAAGTAAAGGGGCTGAATAATTTTGCACGCCCAATTTTTCAGTTTTTGATTTGTTAAAAAAGTTTGAAATATCCAATAAATGTCGTTCAAATTCATGATTGTGTCCCACTTGTTGTTGATTCTTCACAAAAAAATACAGTTTTATATCTTTATGTTTGAAGCCTGAAATGTGGCAAAAGGTCGCAAAGTTCAAGGGGGCCGAATACTTTCGCAAGGCACTGTATCTATATATATATGCATACACACATATATATATATATATATATATATATATATATATATATATATATATATATATATATATATCATTCATACATATACACATATATATACACCTATAAACCACATACACATGTACATACATATACATGCACTTTTTTTAGTATACCTTAGTATTTAGTATTCCCCGCAAACCCTTCCCCAATTGGAGTACACTATTAAACAATAACACTTCTACTTCCAGCTTATACATACTGGCCTTCCTCTATTTCTGATGTCCATCCAGTTTGATTTCTATTTGCCATATATTTGTAACTGTGCTATTTCACAAATGTTCTGAACCTATATACATTTTACAGACCCCGTATGTTTTACATTTGTTATCTTGTTGTTATTAGTCCCACCCTTCAGCTCCATTCATCCCCTCCCATCTATCTCTGAACACCATACATTTTGGATTTCTATTTGCCATGTTTTTCAACTGTTCTGTGATGCTTCACAAAAGTACTGAACATTTTTATTCTCATAGTTTCTACAGATTGTAAATTAAAGATGAACATCTTTGCTAAAATAATGATTATATTATTGATCGATTGACTATGACTTTTCAAATCACCCAGTATTGCTATCTGCAGCTTTAGTTCTAGGTAAATGTTGTAGGTCTTCAGAGTCTGTTCATTCTTAATTTGAGATCAGTCACAGTGGTCAGGTATTCTGCCACGGTGTACTCTCTGTTTAGGTCCAGATAGCATTCCAAATAGCTCTGTTTTTGATTTCTCATCATTTGGTTGGGTCTAAATGGATTTCTGTCCTGGGGCTCTGTGGGGTCAGTTTGTGTTTGTGAACAAAGCCCCAGAACCAGCTGGCTGAGAATACTCTTCTCTATGTTCCTCTCTAGGCGAGGGCTTTGTGGTGGAAGGCATGGGCATTGCTTCCTTTTAAGTGGTTGTAGAATTTATAGAATTTAACGTCTCTTTTCTGGATTTTGATCATTAGTGGGTATCGGCCTAATTCTGCTCTGCCTAATTCTGCTCTGCATGCATTATTTGGTGTTTTACTTGTGCACAGAGCATGTTACTGCAGAATTCTGCATGCAGTCTCAATTGGGTGTTAGTCCCATTTTATGAATCTTTGGTTGGTGAGCAGACCCCAGAGCTCATAACCATATAGAGCAATGGGCTCGATAACTGATTGAACTATTTTTACCCAGATCCTAATTAGATGTTGAGTTTAATATTCCTTTTAATGGCATAGAAGGCCCTTCTTGCCTAGTCTCTAAGGTCATTCACAGCCTTGTGGAAGTGACCTGTTGTGTTGATGTTTAGGATCAGGGGGTGTAATTCTTTGTTTTCTCAAGGGCAACAGTGTCTAGATAGAATTTGCATTTGTTGTCTGGACCTTTTTTGGAACACCATTACTTTTGTTTTACTGAGATTCAGTGTCAGGGCCCAAGTCTGACAAAATCTGCGCAGAAGATCTAGGTTCTGCTTTAGGCCCTCCTTGGTTGGGGACAGAAGCAGCAGATCATCTGCAAACAGTAGACACTTGATTTCTGAGTCAGGTAGGATGAGACCGGGTGCTGTTCTAGTGCCCTCACCAAGGGTGGGGCTCAAGCTGCATCCCTGTCTCACCCCAGGGCCCTGAGGAAAGAAATGTGTGTGTTCATTGCCAAGTTTAACTGCACACTTGTTGTTTGTGTACATTGACATTATAATGTCATATGCTTTCCCCCAACACTGCTTTCCATCAATTTGTATAGTAGACCCTCATGCCAAATTGAGTCAAAAGCTTTTTTGAAATCAACAAAGCATGAGAAGACTTTGCTTATATTTTGTTTTGTTAGTTTGTCAAGGATGGTGTGCAGGGTATATACGTGGTCTGTATATATGTGGTCTGATCAGTATTTTGGTAAGAAATGTTAGTTGATAGGTCAAATATATTGTTCAGGCTTCCTCCTGTTCCTAAGTTTATACCTTCACTATTGCAGGAAAACATCTTGTCTAGGAGGGATTGGATTTGTTGTTGGCCAATAGTTTTTGGGTCGGTTTCTACACTACCCTCCTTCCATCTACAGTATTTCTCAATAATATGCAGTTTGTTCAGCTTCGATGTCTCATGGTTGATTATTGCTCCGTTCAAGTAGATTATGATTTTGCTGTGATCTGATAAGGGTGTCAGTGGGCTGACTGTGAATGCTCCGAGAGACTCTGGGTTGAGGTCGGTGATAAAGTAGTCTACAGTACTACTGGCCAAGAGATGAGCTATATGTACAGTATACTTACCGTAGGAGTCCCCTCAAAGCCTACCATTGACTATGTACTGCGACAGAGCTGCAGGAGTTGTGACCTGTTGTTGTTGGTTATGTTGTCGTAGTTGTGTCTATGGGGGCATATGGGGGAGGGAATGCTGTCACCTCCCGGTAGCTGTTTGACCTCCTGTGTGCTGAGGGTGTCAGGTTCTTGTCCAGTTCTAGCATTTAGGTCACCACAGACTAGTACATGTCCCTGGAGCTGGAAATAATGGATCTCCCCCTCTAGGATGGAGAGCTGTCTTCATTAAAGTATGGGAATATACAGTGCCTTCGGAAAGTATTCAGACGGTTTGCCTATTTTTCACATTTTGTTCGGTTACAGCCTTATTCTAAAATGTATTAAATCGTTTTCCCCTAATCAATACACACACAATACCCCATAATGACAGAGCAAAAACAGGTTTTTAGAACTTGTTGCTAATTTATTTAAGAAAACACTGAAACATGACATTTACATAAGTATTCAGACCCTAAAGTACAGTAGAATAGAATACAGTATATATATATGAGATGAGTAAAGCAGTATGTAAACATTATTAAATTGACTAGTGTTCCGTTATGAAAGTGGCCAGTGATTCCAAGTCTATGTATATAGGTTCAGGGTTGCGTAACTAGGTGGAAGCCGGCTAGTGATGGCTATTTAACAGTCACCAGACCAAGTCTGATGACCTTGAGAAAGAAGCTGTTTTTCAGTCTCTCGGTCCCAGCTTTGATCCACCTGTACTGACCTTGCCTTCTGGATGATAGCGGGGTGAATAGGCCGTGGCTCGGGTGGTTAATGTCCTTGATGTTCTTTTTGGCCTTCCTGTGACATCGGGCGCTGTAGGTGTCCTGGACGGCAGGTAGTTTGTCCCAGGTGATGCGTTGGGCAGACCACACCATCCTCTGGAGAGCCCTGCGGTCAATCACTCCCTTTCCTGCTGTGCCCACCCTTTCCTGCTGTGCTCTCAGGTCGTTTGTGCCTGTGTGTATTATTATGTGGCTGGGTGACCCTAGTTGGTTCTCAGACGATAAGGTCTAAGGTCTCTCTCTCTCTCTCTCCGTCTCTCTGTCTTAACGACCACTCTACCACAGGCTGGTGTTATTTGGGAGCCAAACATCTCGGAGTTTAAGTTATGATTTCGAGCAACATTGTGTGATAGATAAGATAAATCTCCAACCCTGAGACACAAAAGCAATCATCCTCACCACTGTATTCTCACACTCAAGAGCAGTTAATGCTATTCCTCCCGAGATAGATAATATTTTGTCAGTGAACACTACTAGGGCACTTTCCCTCTCATCTCTAGGGCTAAGTGTCTTATCAACAAAAATCCTGCTTTCTCCATTCTTTGAAAAAACACTGGCAAAGCAACCATTGATTTTAGCTTGTTTGCGGCAGTCTTTCAGAGACTCGTTCACCTGTTTCTTTTCTTTGGGCATCAAATTTGAATTGGATCTTACGAATGTGTGTTTCTTCACTCTGCTGTGGGTGTCAATAACAGGTGATTTTGTGAAAGCCATGATGGTATAGACCTGGCAGTCAATATGACATCAATAATCCATCTCATGCTGTCGATGCCAGCAAACGGCTATAGGGGGGGGGGGGGCTTTCCTTGAAAGCTCACAGTGCAATCGAATGAAACACAGGGATAAACTGAATAAGGTAAGACCCATTCTGGAGGAGCAAGTAAGATTGGTTTCCTGGGATCTCAGTGGAACAACGCCGTTAGGTCTGCAATAACATCAGTTACTGACCAATTACAGTCCTACAAAACGTTGAACTTGGAAAACAAACATCTATTGCTTAGAGGAGCAGTGTGAAGCAGCAGGATTCGAACCGGATTTGCACAATTCAAGGCTGTTATCCCACTGAGCTAAAGCCTGGGCAATAACTCAGGGAGTCAACGCAAGTCTTCAGGTCTCAGTTTATTCATCACACCCATACAGCAAAGCAGGCCCGGAATGAATCATTTGGACTGGCATTTCTATTCCATGAGGGGGGGGGGGGGCACGTATTATTTTCAGGGATGTGCCAAGTGCCAACAGCTTACTTTATTGAGATGTAAAAACTTCAATTTATACAATGGGTGGGGTTGGAATTCCCATTGTTATAGAGCAGGGGTGTCAAAGTCAAATGGACGGAGGGCCAAATAAAAAAATCAGCTACAAGACGAGGGCCGGACTGTTCGAATGTTCATTGAAAATTTTTAAATGACGCATATAGTCTAGTGAACCTAATTGAACCTACTGAAAACCTAACAAATATATTACAATATGATCAGATAAATAAAGCAATATTTTCTTATGGCTCTGTCAGTAATCTTTAATTTTCAACAGACACAAAAGACAAATTTCCTTTATATAAATATCCCCATAACATGAACATTAAATGAAAGAAACCGGTATTCAAGGCACCATCAGTAGACTATATTTTCTATTTTAGCAAAAGTGGGCTAAATTTACTTCAAAGAAAAAACAATAATAGCAATTTTCTATCATCCACTCAACTGAAATATTTTTAAAATATAATTGGATTGAAATACAAAAAAATAAAGTGCAAAAATCTATTAATCAAAAACAACACTTTGTTTAAGGAGAAGTAACATGCAGTGAAAACAAATATTAAATTTTAACTTTTAAACTTGAACTGAGTAAAAACTCTAAATATGTGATTGCACAGTAATGTTCACTTGTTTGAGGTTGAGGGTGATACTTGGTGGTGTCCCATCTTTTCCACAAGTTCATCAATGTTCGGGGTAAGGCTCTGAGCTGAAGAAATCCTCAGAATTGAGTGGAGGTGTTCAGCAGTAAGTCGACTTCTGTGTGATGTTTTGTTCAGGTTCATCAAAGAAAACAGTTGTTCACACAGGTATGTGCTGCCAAACATAGACAACGTTTGAGCAGCCTGGATGCGCAGCTGGGGCATTGTGCCGGGAGGAAACGGGCGAACTCCGCAGCACCCACTGCCGCATATTTTGCCCTCAGTGCATCATTGCATTGGAGGTCAATCAACTCCATTTGGAGGTTTGGTGGTGAGCTTTCCACGTCAACAGCAAATGGGTTACCGAGCAGTTCCAACCTGCTTTTTGTGCTTCAAAGTCAGCAAATCGGCGTCGAAAGTCAGCGGCAAGCATACCTATTTTATCAGCCAACTGTGTGCTCGGGAACGCACTGGTAGAGAGCTTCTCTTTCATGGTCTGGCAGCTGGGAAAGTGGCTCAAATTTTCTTTCCGCATCTCGTCTCCCACAGAGTCAGTTTGGTTTTAAATGCCTTCACTGTACTGTACATATCAGAGATGACACGATCCCGACCCTGCAGCTGCAAGTTTATTGCATTCAGATGACTCGTAATGTCACACAGAAAAGCCATTTCACACAGAAACATTTCGTCTCGGAGTTGTGTTGTGTCTTTCCCTTTGCTGTCCAAGAACAGACAAATCTCCTCACGAAGCTCGAAACATCTTTGAAGCACCTTTCCCTGGCTTAGCCATCGCACCTCTGTGTGATAAGGCAAATCACCATGCTCCGTTTCTAACTCCGTCAGAAATGCCTTGAACTGGCGGTGATTCAAACCTTTGGCTCTGATAAAGTTAACTGTGCGCGTGATGATGCTCATTACATGCTCCATTTTCAAGGCTTTACCGCACAACGCTTCCTGGTGTATGATACAATGATAAGCTGTCAGCTCACCTGTCGCGTTTTCCTCTTGCATCTTTTCCCGTATCTTCGCCACCAGTCCGCTCCTGTGTCCACACATCGCAGGTGCTCCGTCGGTTGTCAAACCCACAAGTTTTTCCCAAGGCAGCTCCATCTCATTTACACATCTTGACACCTCTTCATACAAATCATGCCCCGTAGTTGTGCCATGCATAGGACGTAAAGCCAAAAACTCCTCTGTCACGCTTAGGTTGGAGTCCACTCCGCGGATGAAAATTGACAACTGGGCAATGTCAGAAATGTCGGTGCTCTCATCCACAGCCAAGGAATATGCAATAAAATCTTTTCCCTTTTTCACAAGCTGCTCTTTTAGATTGATGGACAACTGGTCTACTCTCTCGGCAATGGTGTTTCTGCTCAGACTCACATTTAAAAAGAGTTGCCTTTTTCTGGGCAAACTTCGTCACAAACTTTAATCATGCAGTTTTTGATGAAATCCCCTCCGTAAATGGCCGGGCTGATTTAGCGATCTCTTCTGCCAAAATAAAACTGGCCTTGACAGCAGCCTGGCCTTGTGATTTGGCTTTTTTGAACAGAGCCTGTCGAGATTTGAGGCCTCGTTTTAATTCCTCTGCCTTTTGTAGCCTTTGTTCCATGTCCATATTCTTGTTTTTGTCCGCGTGTTTCGTTTCATAATGTCGTCTCAGATTATACTCTTTCAGTACCGCCACACTTTCTCCACACAGAAGACACACAGGTTTTCCAGCTACCTTCGTGAACATATACTCCGACTCCCACCTTGTTTGAAACCCCCGGTTCTCAGTATCCACCTTCCGTTTTGCCATTTTTGATGGGTATCTGAAAGTTAATTTTACTGTGATGCTGACGACTGCTGTGCCAATAAATATTGAAATGAAGCAGCCTACTGCTCGGTGCGTCACCTTTGCATTGTGGGAAATGTAGTATTGGTGCGTGTAAAAGATCTGCGGGCTGCCGGCATGCTGCGGGCCGGTTCTAATAATAAATCAAGATCATCCCAGGGGCCGTAAAAAACCTTCTTGCGGGCCGGATGTGGCCCGCGGGCCTTGACTCTGACATATGTGTTATAGAGCATTTCAAACCCGTAATAAAATGCACAACATGCATAAGCCTACCCATGTCCACGTGTTGACGTGGCTTGCTGCTGATCAGCTTCGGCATTACCGGTACATTGATCTCTAACTTCAGCACAATGGACAATCCCGTATATTTGTATCATGCATGGCCTGGTACCTACATGACATAGGAAACACTAACATTTAAATGAAATTCAAATGCTTTTACTTACACTCATCGCAGCTGCTTAAATCACCTTTATAATAGGCTAATGCAAATCTTTGATCGCATTTGCAGAGGAAAGATGAATTCATGACAGTAATTAAGTAGATTGGGAAGCATCCAAAATGGAATTGCCTCATTATAACAATACAATGACAATAATCACTCTTTTAAATTATAGGCTATAACACATTTTTCTGTACAATTTGTGAACCAACTTGTGCACTCAAGACCATTCGTGAAATAGTCACATTATGGTTATTTTGAACAGATCACCACCGCTTGGGTAAAATGATAGTTTAACAAATTCTTATCAAATAAGCCTATACGATCAAATTCATTGCTTCCAAACTACAAATAATAATGACACAAAAATTTACAATAACAACAACACGAAAAACAACTGCTTTAAATACAAAGATCATCTTATTTGAACATACAGAGCATCCCGGAAAGTATTCAGACCCTTTGACTTTTTCCACATTTTGTTATGTCACGGTCTTATTCTAAAATGTATTAAATATATTTGTTTCCCCCATCAATCTATACACAATACCCCATAATGACAAAGCGAAAACAGTTTTTTTTTTAAATTTATTGCAAATTTATTAAACATAAAAACTGAAATATCTTATTCGACCTTGAGATGTTTCTACAACTTGATTGGAGTCCACCTGCAGTAAATTAAATTGATTGGACATGATTTGGAAAGGCACACACCGGTCGATATAAGGTCCCTCAGTTGACAGTTTGTCAGAGCAAAAACCAAGCCATGAGGGTGAAGGAATTGTCCGTAGAGCTCAGAGATAGGATTGTGTCGAGGCACAGATCTGGGGGAGGGTACCAAAACATTTCTGGCGCATTGAAGGTCCCCAAGAACAGTGGCCAGAGACCGGACTTTCTGACAAAGTTGCTTCAACAAAATACAAAGGGTCTGAATACTTCTGTAAATGTGATATCAGTTTTTTAAAAATTTTAAATACATTTTCAAACATTTCGAAAAACCTGTTTTTGCTTTGTCATTACGGGTTATTGTGTGTAGATTGAGGAGGGGAAAAAACATTGTAATCCATTTTAGAATAAAAAAAATGTGGAAAAAGTCAATGGGTCTGAATACTTTCCAAATGCACTCTATACGAAGGAATCCGTTGAGAATGTCCATGTCATATCAATAAAGAGTAAATTATTTCATATCCTTGCTGTGTTGTGGCCAGATGTTTTAAGACTACTTGTTGCAGCAGATGAGGCATTCTTTTTAGCAAACCAATTTCTAATATTCATTTCGACCACGATGAAGAAAACAAGTTAAGGTAGCCTACTCTTGAACATGACATTCCGAACAATCACAAGGCTGTTTACGTAACACTCCGCCCACTATTAATTTGACTCATCAAAAAGAGAAATGAGCTTCATGATGCATTTATGATAGGTCTAAATCCCTGTCAGTCATAATTTCTTGAGACATATTTATTTTAACAATAAAAAATGTTTTGCGGTAATTAAAACTTTAAATGGACAAATATCATACATTAGTGTTATAGCAACAACAACAAAAAAATATAAGTCTTGCAAAGTTTCATTCAACCATGTATTTTATTTGGACGGGCTAGGAGGTGCGGTAGGGCGAGCATGGCTCCCTAAGGCCCACCCACAACGCTAGGCCTGCAGTAAAGTCATATATTGAAATATTTGGTGTACAATTTCAAATGCACTTTATTTACATTTGATATTATGTTTATGAAATAGATGAATTATTTTTTAAATATATTTTGAAAAACATATGTATAAATAATATACCCATCTGTAAAGTATGTAACATAGAGAAATGTGCACAAGCGATGGGCTTGTAAAGGATGCCAGAAAACATATCAAAGCTACGTGAACATACAGACTTGTAATAACTTTTCAAAGCCCGAAATCTTATTTTATTTTGTCTTTTAAAATGCTGAAATATCAAATGATCCCTCCTGGAAAACGACCTGTGAGACAAAAATAAATAACTTAAAAATCACTGCAACTTCAGCCAAGTGTTGCTGTATATTAAAGCTAATTAAATAAATCGTTGCAGAAGGATTGTTCAGTGTCGATTCTCAAAAGGGTAGAGTGCCTGGGCCAAGTTTCTGCCTGTCAACATCGAATGGCACAGTCATCGGTGCCATGAGTGTTGCATGCTGGGCAGGGAGCGATCCAGGACCCTGGTATGGAGGCGATGTGGTGATCCCACCATGGTACAATAGCTTGGGATACCTGTCCCCTAGGCTTCCTTGATCTGCTGTTAGAAGGAAAGGTGTTAGCAGGAGATCATCGGAGAGGGCTATCAATGGCTGGCACAGTCTTGGAGTTAAACCTAGTGTAGTCTAAAGCGCTATTCACCTGCTTTCATGGAGTAAGGATTCACTCCTTTGGGGAGACTAGAGTTCCCCAGATACATCCCCATCGGGGGAGGAGGTGGAACAGGCTTGTTCTGGAAAACATATCAACAAATGTGCAAATGTATTAGTAACGTTCTTACAGTTGAAATACGATGGTCATCCACTGCTTTAATGACGTGAATTAAAGTGAACACCTCAGTCTTGGGCATGGGACTTGCGTCAACCCATCTGTGCAGGTTTTGATCCCAGACAATCTAAGGAAGAAGATAATAAAGACAATGTGAATCAAGACACTGAGAAATAGATGAATCCACTAGAGTGTCTCTATACACAATATACATAACAGGTTCCTTACAGAATTAGGCTTGTCATCTGGTATCCTTGTCATCTGAGGAACTTCTTCCTTTTCACCGAAGAACCACCTGAGCCAGCCTCCACTGTTTGGTGTTTTCTGTACTGGGGGTGCTGCGCGCTGAGGTTTAGCCACCGGCCAACTGCCAGCCTGGCTCTGAGGGTTGGCCTCGAAGTGTTCTGGCTTGGTGATGGTCATTAAAGCAGGATCCGCCACATATCTACTCCGGATATCTGTGACAAGTGGGAGAAATCAAGCCACTCTGCTTGTCACCGTACAGAACAATCACTACAGAACAATCACTAGCTGACGGTGTAACTTGCAATGATACTTTGTTCACAACCCAAACACAAACAAGGCTACAGGCAAATGGATGAATTGAGTTAAATCTGTTCAACGTAGACACTTAGACAACACACTCATAAGATAAGGCTTTTCTTATGACCTTTTCTCCTGGCATAGAAATCTCCACAACGTGGAGCATTCACTCCAGCGTCCCAGGATCCCACCATGGGGATGATGGGAGGTGGAGGTGGTCCATGATATTCCATCTGTTCCATTCCATTGTTTTTGATTGGGATGACGCCTTGTTGGAATGATTGGTTCTTGTTGGGATCCTCCCTCTGGATGATTCCTATCGGGAGGATTCTGTCCCACTGTGCAGGGGTGACGTTCTTCAGTTGGATCCCCTCCGCTTTAGGTGCCATAGGCATGTTGTCATCAAGGAGCTATCCAGTACAGGTGGATTATAGGAGTTACAAAGACATAATTACCATTACCATTCCAGTCATCATCATCAACATCATCACAATCCCAGACATCATCATCAATCTTCATAACATCATGACTACACATGACTCATTCTACTCTTGCGGAGACTAATCTACTACCTGAGAGAGGGCACTCTGCAACTCAGTAAACTGCCTCCGCATGGAATTCAGCTGCTCATGCATGTGGTTCATTGACTGCTGCAAGTTGTTCACCTGATTCTGGGCTCTCTGCATCTCATCCCTAGCGGTCATCAGGAAGTTAAACATGACTTTGAGATAAAGAGACCTCACCATGTCCATTGGACCATCTTTAGGATTCTTTCTCACCCAATTCTCATTTCATTAGGATTGCACCCATGTGCAGATGTTACATTGTGTTATGTAGAAAACCCTTACCCTGACATGGGCTCATGGACCAATGGGATCATTGGTATGTCTCCCTGCTCCTGGTTCACTAAAACAAAGAACGCGAGGAAGATTAGAGGACACCGCCTTGGTTCAGCAATGGCACATTCAGCACACCATGACTATTGGACTGTACAAATGAAGTCAAATCTTGCTCCATTGGTAGTTTTGGGAAAGTTACCAGCATTTTTCAACCTTTATATCAGTCCAGTCAGTGCTTACCTTCAGGAGAGTTATCCATGGTTAGCTTTCTCAGAAAAAGACAATCCTTGTGAAGTACACTCCGTCTGGGTCAACAATACAATGATCCACAGCCTTCAGGCAACTTTCTGTCTTGTGCCTGAATGACGGAACCAGAGAACTAGAACATGATTCTATTTCTATGGACAAAACAGCAGTGGTGTTTCTCAGTGTTCTGACATATTGAGTCATAATCACGACTGCATGACTAACAGTTCATCTAGGTTAACAACGCCGTAGCAACCAAAGACTCTTCTATTGATTGTGACATAATCAATCCACAGTTGCATTTAATTCCATATCATGTGGAATTGAGATTGAATATGAGGATGAGGATACTATGAGGATTATTCTGTCCAATGCCAGAATCAGGACACAGGAAACCACAAGGCCTAATGGAACACTGACATTTGCACTGCGGAAAAGTAAAGCCATTCTAAAAACCCACTGAAACTCAATACATCTAGGTTTTTAAATATGTACAGAACCATCTTTGTTACACTAGAAGTCTATAGTAGAGTCATTGCTGAACGTCTGCTTCCAACTCTGTGTTATAGGCCAATGTCTTATAAAAAAAATGTTAACACTAAACAACTGAATAAGTTCCTCTATAAATAGACCTACAATAAGTTACAGTGAGTTGATAGTCATTTGGTTGAATTACAGTATTTTAGGCCCCTCCCAGATTTTGGTTGGTGACCTGGATAATGTTGCTGCTGTGGGAATCATCCTGCTCCTTCTTGTAAGGGACGGGGCCAGCTGACCTCAATACATGTCATTATCATATCACAGTTTCCTGTTGGCAAGAAGCAGCCGTATCACTGTGTGTGTGTCAGTCCTACGTAACACAGCCTAAAGAAGTGCAACATGCTAGCTCCCTGGCAGCACGATACAGTCAAGTGCTGTTGCTGTTGCTGACATCCCTGTAGACACCAAAACATCCCCATCCCATCCCGACACACACTTATCACCAACAGACAGCGTTCATACAAACCCCTCTTCAGAGATTATCCGAAATAAACCCCACATAGCCACACGCCCCAATCCATCTCCTATCGTTGAGACCCCCGCCCCACTTACCTTCTGTTTTCGTCCACAGACATGATAATACTCACCTTCTTCTTCTTCTTCTTGATGTTCTTGGGCTTGAACTCATTCTGGGAAGCACAAACACATACAGGTCAATCCCAGACATCCATGGCAGCAGAGCAACAACCACAATCAACCATCTGTTGCATAGGTAGGTGCATATTGGTAGTGGATGTGGTGAATGACCTATTTTACAAAGTAAAATGCTTTGAATAAACACCATGATCTCCACCTTCACACAAGCATACACCCACACAGCTAATTATAGTGCCTGTGTGATGAGGACGAGGTGTATCTCATAGAACCCCGCGGGGTTACTTTGTGCCTCTAATCCTTTGTTATGATTTGTGTCTTAAACAAGCAGTGTCTACTCAGTCCTCCTAGTGTCAGCACCCAGAGTATCCATGGCAACTGCCGGCTGGGCCCAGCTCATGGAGATGCAGTCTGTTGCCCAACAGGCAGAAAAGATACCTTGCGTACACTAAATAGTGTGAATGACAGTGCTCTCCTATGGGGCGTTCCTCCAAGTGCATGGAAGAGGGTTTTGATCAACTCTGGTTCCAGCAGGGGGAGGCTGATTGATGCAAGATTTGACTCCAGGATCTGAATGGGTTTTGGATATTTGATTGCTACAGTTCACGTGAGAGCAAAAAATGCTAAAGCAAAGGCCAATGTAAACATCACAAACCAGTGAACAAAACAATTCAGCTATGTTGTAGCCATCAGCACCATCTATTGGTGATATTTGATAATAGATTAAACAAACAAATTGACCGTTCTAATCTATTTCTAACCTATATTCAACACCGTACTGCTATACGCACACGATAAACTCTTTATTCTCAGTTAAAAGCAACAACAATAAAAAAATACAATCTTGATATTCCTAAGTATAGAAAGTAGAGTTAAAAGAATGTGAATAATTCCTCAAAAATGTGTTATGTAAAAAATTTTTTTTAAATACATGTGCAACATGAAATAGACTTCCTTTTGCATAATGTTTATTTCAATTTGAAACTGTAAGCATAACGCCTGACATGTAACATTTTACAAGTGGAACAGTAGATATGGTCAACTAGCTTTCTTGACATTTTGATAAGAGCCTGATACAGCTTCACCTGCAAGTTGAGGTTAATTGCGTTTACAATGTCATGTCATTTTATGGAATAGGAAAAACGAATATATTAGATAAATGAATGGATAGTAAAAAGTGGAATAGATATTAAGTGTAAATAAGTGTAATAAAGCCAGTTTTTTATGGTAGCCTATGCATGAAAACCAAAATGCTTCACTTTCATATCAATAAGTATTCTACAGTTGAAGACGGAAGTTTACATACACTTAGGTGGAAGTCATTAAAACTCGTTTTTCAACCACTCCACAAATTTCTTGTTAACAAACTATAGTTTTGGCAAGTCGGTTAGGACAACTACTTTGTGCATGACACGGGTCATTTTTCCAACAATTGTTTACAGACAGATTATTTCACTGTATCACAATTCCAGTGGGTTAGAAGTTTACATACACTTAGTTGACTGTGCCTTTAAACAGCGTGGAAAATTCCAGAAAATGATGTCATGGATTTAGAAGCTTCTGATAGGCTAATTGACATCATTTTAGTAAATTGGATGTTTTTCAAGGTCTACCTTCAAACTCAGTGCCTCTTTGCTTGACATAATGGGAAAATCAAAAGAAATCATCCCAAAAAATTGTCTGGTACCACGTTCATCTGTACAAACAATTGCATGCAAGTGTAAACACCATGGGACCACGCAGACGTCATACCGCTCAGGAAGGAGACGCGTTCTGTCTCCTAGAGATGAACTTACTTTGGTGCGAAAAGTGCAAATCAATTCCAGAACAGCAGCAAAGGACCTTGTGAAGATGCTGGAGGAAACGGGTACAAAATGATCTAAATACACAGTAAAACGAGTCCTATATCGACATAACCTGAAACCACCATAAAAAAAGCCAGACTACAGTTTGCAACTGCTCATGGGGACAAAGATCGTACTTTCTGGAGAAATGTTCTCTGGTCTGACGAAAGAAAAATAGAGCTGGTTGGCCATAATTGCCATCGTTATGTTTGGAGGAAAGAGGGGGAGGCTTGCAAGCCGAAGAATACCATCCCAACCGTGAAGCACGGGGGTGGCAGCATCATGTTGTGGGAGTGCTTTGCTGCAGGGGGGACTGGTGCACTTCACAAAATATATAGCATCATGAGGATTGAAAATTATGTGGCTATATTGACGCAACATCTCAAGACATCAGTCAGGAAGTTAAAGCTTGGTCACAAATGGGTCTTCCAAATGGACAATGACCCCAAGCATACTTCCAAAGTTGTTGCAAAATGGCTTAAGGACAACAAAGTCAAGATATTGGAGTGGCCATCACAAAGCCCTGACCTCAATCCCATAGAAAATTTGTGGGCAGAACTGAAAAAACGTGTGCGAGCAAGGAGGCCTACAAACCTGACTCCGTTACACCAGCTCTGTCAGGAGGAATGGGCCAAAATTCACCCAACTTATTGTGGGAAGTTTATGGAAGGCTACCTGAAACATTTGAACCAAGTTAAACAATTTAAAGGCAATGCTACCAAATACTAATTGAGTGTATGTAAGCTTCTGACCCACTGGTCATTGTGGTGAAAGAAAAAAAAGAGCTGAAATGAATCACTCTATTATTCTGACATTTCACATTCTTAAAATAAAGTGGTGATCCTAACTGACCTAAAACAGGCAATTTGACTAGGATTAAATGTCAGGAATTGTGAAAAACTGAGTTGAAATGTACTTGGCTAAGGTGTATGTAAACTTCCCACTTCAAATGTACCTTGTAAATGCTCCCTTTCATACCTTTACTATGCACATATCCTTAACGTTCCTCTACGCAAAGAATTTCAAAGCTATGATAAACCGCAGTACACAAAACCATGACATGCATGGGCAGAAGTCTAGATGCAGGAGTGACGAGAATATACAGGTCAAAATAAAGGAAACAGTCAAATAAAATGTCTTAATAGGCCGTTGGGCCACCACAAGCCAGAACAGCTTCAATGCACCTTGGCGTAGATTCTACAAGTGTCTGGAACTCTTTTGGAGGGACGAGACACCTGCGCTGTCTCAAGCGCCACTCCAGAATTTCCCATAGTTGTCCAATTGGGTTGAAATCTGGTGACTGAGACGGCCATGGCATATGGTTTACATAGTTGTCATGCTCGTCAAATAATTCAGTGCCTACTTGTGCCCTGTGGATGGGGGCATTGTCATCCCATGGGGGCATAGGGATGGTAGGCAAAAATAATGGCATGCCCAGCATTTGTTTTATTTTATACAGGATGGGATGCTAATTGATTAATTAACTCAGGAACCACACCTGTGTGGAAGCAACTAATTTCAATATACTTTGTATCCCTCATGTACACAACTGTTTACATTATTTTTGACATTTTACTGTAAAATACACATTTGTCTCAAATGTCCTTCTCTAAAGCTATAAAACACTTCCCTGTGTGAAATGTGAACACACTTCATGAAATACATTTTCACACAAAAACTAGATAGTACATTCTGTAATTAACAACTGGAATATGATGAATATTGCAGAAAAGTATTCTCCCTTTTCTCCTTATGAAACAGAACATTAGGTGACATTGTAAACTTGTTTTATTTTAGCAAAAATCCCTGAGGTGAGTAGTACATTTTTACTACAGTATATGCTGATACAAATATTTTAGTAGCAGTAGCTTTATTTTTAAAAATACAAAATCCAGCACAAAACAAAAACGACTGCTGATGACAGGGTTGTGCGCAACTAACTATTTGCATAATGTATTCTACATTCCCACCCCTAGGAGGCTCACTACGTCGTGTCTTTGGCAGGCTGCTCAATAAATATCCCCTTGTGGTACTTCTGTCCAATCCCATAAGGCACGTGTGCAGCGATAGTCCCCAGCTCCTTGGCACCTTCAATGTGGAACATTCGGTCATCAAAGAAGATGTGAGGCTGGATCTTCTGCAGGAGAGGCCATTTAGGGGCCCCGGCTAGGAACAGGGCCTCATCTATCTCCAGGCCCCAGCTCCTGAGTGTCTTGAGGACGCGGACCCCTGAGCTGGCTGCACTGTGGGATGTTACTAGGTAGGTACGAATGGGGCAGGTCATACGCTCGTTCTTGGCGTAGAACTTCCTCTGGAGCATCCCCAGCACCTCCAGGAAACACTTTAAGGGACCCTGAGTGAATGAACGAGACATAGGGTTGGCATTGCATAATTTTTGTATTTAAAAAAAAATAATCTAAGCAAATAAAACAAATGGGTTCAACTTTATTTGAACATTCTCCTATTATAGATGGTCTTTAGACGCTCAAACTATCACCAATCAATCAAATACCACGGATGATACGCAACAACTTACAAGGGTTAAGGTTAGGTCTCGGATTAGAGTAAGTGGGTGTGTTAGTTAAAACGTTTGTTGATAGTAAGTTGAACATCTATAATAGAGGTCGACCGATTAAACGGAATGGGCGATTAATTAGGGCCGATTTCAAGTTGTCATAACAATCGGAAATCGGTATTTTTGGACACCGATTTGGAAGATTTAAAAAATAATTTTTCACAACATTATTTAACTAAACAAGTCAATTAAGAACACATTCTTATTTTCAATGACGGCTTAGGAACGGTGGGTTAACTGCCTCGTTCAGGGGCTGAACGACAGATTTTTACCTTGTCAGCTCGGGGGATTCAATCTTGCAGTTAACTAGTCCAACACTCTAAACACCTGATTACATTGCACTCCACGAGACTGCCTGTTATGCGAATGCAGTAAGCCAAGGTAAGTTGCTAGCTAGCAATAAACTTATCTTATAAAAAACAATCATAATCACTAGTTAACTACACATGGTTGATGATATTACAAGTTTATCTAGCGTGTCCTGCGTTGCATATAATTGATGTGGTGCGTATCGTTGCGCCAATGTGTACCTAACCATGAACATCAATGCCTTTCTTAAAATCAATACACGGAAGCATATTTTTTTAAACTGCATATTTAGCTAAAAGAAATCCAGGTTAGCAGGCAATATTAACCAGGTGAAATTGTGTCACTTCTCTTGCGTTCATTGCACGCAGAGTCAGTGTATATGCAAGTGTTTGGGCCGCCTAATTTGCCAGAATTTTACGTAATTATGACATAACATTGAAGGTTGTGCAATTTAACAGGAATATTTAGACTTATGGACGCCACCCGTTAGATAAAATACGGAACGGTTCCGTATTTCACTGAAAGAATAAATGTCTTGTTTTCGAGATTATGGTTTCCGGATTCCACCATATTAATGACCTAAGGCTCGTATTTCTGTGTGTTATGTTATAACTAAGTCTGATTTGATAGAGCAGTCTGACTGAGCGGTGGAAGGCAGCAGCAGGCTCGTAAGCATTCATTCAAACAGCACTTTTGTGCGTTTTGCCAGCAGCTCTTCGTTGTGCGGCAAGCATTGCGCTGTTTATGACTTCAAGCTTATCAACTCCCGAGATTAGGCGCATGTAACCGATGTGAAATGGCTAGCTAGTCAGCGGGGTACGCGCTAATAGCGTTCCAAACGTCACTCGCGCCCCTTGCTCTGCATGGGTAACGCTGCTTCGAGGGTGGCTGTTGTCGATGTGTTCCTGGTTCGAGCCCAGGGAGGAGCGAGGAAAAGGACAGAAGCTATACTGTTACACTGGCAATACTAAAGTGCCTATAAGAACATCCAATAGTCAAAGGTTAATGAAATACAAATGGTAGAGAGAGAAATAGTCCTATAATAACTACAACCTAAAACTTCTTACCTAGGAATATTCAAGACTCATGTTAAAAGGAATCACCAGCTTTCATATGTTCTCATGTTCTGAGCAAGGAACTTAAACGTTAGCTTTCTTACATGGCACATATTGCACTTTTACTTTCTTCTCCAACACTTTGTTTTTGCATTATTTAAACCAAATTGAACATGTTTCATTATTTATTTTAGGCTAAATTGATTTTATTGATGTATTATATTCAGTTAAAATAAGTGTTCATTCAGTATTGTTGTAATTGTCATTATTACAAATACATAAATAAAAAGAATTGGCCGATTAATCAGTATCGGCTTTTTTTGGTCCTCCAATAATCGGTATTGGCGTTAAATCATAACCGGTCGACCTCTAATCTATAACCCTCTATAGGGAGACTCCAAATAAAGTGTTACCCATCTTAAAAAAAAAAAGTGAATCAGAAACGAAAAGCTACAAGAAAAATGGAGGCATGTACTCGAACACCTGTGCAAGAGGTTTGTTCTCAAACTCCTTCTCGTGCTCAAAGAACGTGTCCAGGCCGTGTTGTTTCACGATGATCTCCGACTCATCAGAGAAGAGGACGGCGTCCCCGTCAAAGGCAACTTTCAGCTGTGTGTCGGATAGCTGGTTCTCCACATCTCCGGACGCAAACGTGGTCGCTGCTGCAATGCCTATTTATAAAGACATTATAAGGGGCTTATACATGCTCATAACAATGGTATCATAATGTATTACATCTGTAGGCTATATTATACCTATAAAGCGTTCCCACAATGTACGTCTACAGTTGAATTTTTTTAACTCTGTTAGAAACGCAGTATCCAAGCTAAACTAAAACAGTTTAATCCCTATAGGACAATAAAGGAAAGTAGCATTATCAATTACCCTCCTCAATGGCCTCGATGACTTGCTCTCCATCCTTTGAGAGGTACAGGTTGGTCATGTAGGCCTTCAGGTAGCCAATAGGGCTTTCCCCTCCAGTCATACAGAATCTTTCAATAGTTAAATCTGTCAGGGAGAGTGAAAAACAAAAACATATCAGAACCCAATAGAAATCTGATATATCGTCATCAGGCTGGTAGCCAAAGATGGCCACTAACATCCACACAAAACAGCTATTTAACTATTAATAAAAAAACATTTGGTCAAAAATACCAGTCATTCAGCGAAATGCAGCACAGAAGTAGTGAGTCTTATAACCAAAGAAATATAATTACTAGAATTACTGGTCATTGTATTTCTCTGCTTATAGCACTGTAGTATGGCTGAGCGTGTCGACCACGAACCGTAGTGGTTGATGCTGTTGATGAGGCGCACCCCGACCTGGGCATGGTTATTCGTCATCAGGACGATGTCAAACAACTCGTCGCTGTCGGGGTAGAGCCGCCTCAGCCGTGCGTTCACATTCATCAGAGCCTGCAGTGTGTGTGTGTGTGTGTTTGTTTTTAGGGCAGAATTGACACAGGGGTAAAGTCAAAACCTGACTGGTGGGTACTAGAGCAACTACTTACAGGTGGTTGCTTCAGACTATTTAGTCCCAAGTTGCAACATATATACATATGCAGGCAGGCACACTCACATGTACTGATAAATGCACAGGGGTGGAAGGGGACAAGAATTCGGCCCTGGCATTTTATCCACACCAGCCCACGTCGCTGTATAAACCACCATCATGCTACCAATCCCCGGTAGGCCACCAACAACACACACACTATACCCTGACAGGCAATAGTGCTGACATTACATTGGTAGTACAAATCAGCGTTTCTCAACCATTTTCTGTTCCAGTGACTGGCAACACATGGTCCTCCTCTTTTATCCAGCTCATGTTTAAAAAAATATGCATTTCCAGTGGTGTTTTTACAACTCACCACTATAACTGGGCCTCTTCTCTAACCATGTTGGTTTGCCACCCTGTTGTGCTGTCTATTAGTCTAAGCATCTTCTCTGCTGTCACTCTGTGCTGCTTTTGTCCTGTCTGCTTAAGCATTAGACGTTAGAAAAGCCAAGCTAACGACTTAGGCTATGTTGCAAACTCGTACATGTTCTCCTGAATCAGCACGGCCCATGTTGGTGGTTCACACCAACATGGATTAAACCTTGATCTAACCCAGTTTAAGAGTTCTAATAATCTTGGTGCAACAAATTCCACATTTAAATTAAATCTTTCCTCTAATCTAAGTTTATTTTTCACTTCAAACCTGTTGCTCAACGAATAAAAAATTAAAAAAAATACCTTAGATTGGAGATTAATTCTAAACTGCCACTTGAGGTGGTTTAACTGATAAATTGGCTGCACATCTACTGTGGAGAAACCAAAGTGACAAGAGTTCCTCAGAGATTAATTAGAGACAGGGTGAATCCTGTTGCGTGTGATGATAATTAACAAATGATTAGTAGGCTATTTACGTGCCCATTTTGTACAACAATTGAATTATGGGCTTATGACATGCCCAGCCTTGGTACGAATTATGATGTTATGCAACAATCTGAACGGGCCTGATAACGGTAACATTGTAGTGAAGTTGCATTAACGTTAGTTTTAACGTGAATTATAAGGCATTGATATTTACCAGTTATTTATGCTTACTAAATATTGCTGGGTCGAGTTGTGGGTGGTTATCATAGGAGTTATGGAGAGGGGCAAACTGCTGGGGAATCATCTCACATATCTTCTGGGTGATGGGATCAATTGCCTTGGACAGAGGCCCCCCTCCAAAGAAGTGTAACATTGTTTCATCTAACATGTACAAGCAGGAATGCATGACTCAATGCAACCTAACCCAGTAATTGTCATGTATTATGGGTTGACAATTAGACTATAGCTGCTATATTTCTGTCAAAAAAGGACTCCAGATTTTTTTTTTTTTAGTTCAATAGCGATGATACATCGTAATGTTCAAAACCTGAGGAAGTGGAAACTCAAAACAAAATGAACTAGATCGACAACTCTAACACCCACTGCTAGTAGCCATGTATTCAACCAACAGTACATTTTATGTCCTAAAGCACTTTGCATTTGTAGTCTACTACCCATGTGACCTATAGGCCTACACTACACTTGCAATGTCCTTTGCGCATTTCGCACGTGTACCGCTCCATATCTCAAAGCCATATCAAATATCTAGGTGGTAAAATAATTGCTATTGAGCGTTGAGAAATAAAAATGATACCTGCAGAAAGCGAAGGCCCTCCAATCGTCAACCAGGAAAAGGGGGACAAAGCTTCCAAAGCTGTGTTTCCCCCCAATTACATTATGAAATGTCATACGATTAGAACACATTTTTCCCTCATGTGCATTAGGGGGAGGGGGGGGGGGGGGGTTGCTCATTACAGAAGCAGGCCCCAGTGAAAACAGGCACAGGGCACACACTTTCATTACAGGAATCATGAGGCTAATGCACTTTACCGTTTGCCCAAATCATGGTTTTAGCTGCAAAAAAAATGACATTTTGAGTAAGAAGAAATGTAAAATGTGCTCTTCCTAAGTTTATAGGCAGTGACACCCACCCTTACAGTTTATGATCCATGATGTCTGTCTAACTGATGACAGTGTCGGAACAAGTATCTTTAGCTATGCCGCGTTTCACTTTGAATATGAGTTTGCATGACCTCAGCCTACCAGAAAATCAGGCCGGCCCATCTTGGCAGATTAGTATAACAGAAATTGCACAAATAAAATCAAATAAAACCAACAAATTAACTGGTCCAGCCCATCTGGCATTTCCCAGAATTGCCAGATGTCTAGGGGTAGGTTGGACAACAGTCGGCTGCATTTGCTAATTAGCTAAATGAGTCTTCGAACACCTGTGTGTAAACAGAGGACAGACGCCAAACATGTCACTAAAAAACACTGTTGGCTGCAACTGTGTTAACTTTGGAGTCCACCTGTGGTAAATTCAATTGACTGGACATGATTTGGAAAAGGATACACTTCTCTAAATAAGGTTCCACAGTTGACAGTGCTTGTCAGAGCAAAAACCAAGCCATGAGGTCGAAGGAATTGTCCGTAGAGCTCAGAGACAGGATTGTGTCAATGCCCAGATCTAGGGAAGGATACCAAAACCTTTCTGCGGCATTGAAGGTCCCTAAGAACACAGTGGTCTCCTTCATTCGTAAATGGATAAAGTTTGGAACCACAAAAACTCTTCCTAGAGCTGGCTGCCTGGCCAAACTGAGAAATCACTCAGACAGAGCTCCTCTGTGGAGATGGGAGAACCTTCCAGAAGGACAACCATCTCTGCAGCACTCCACCAATCAGGCCTTTATGGTAGTGGCCAGACGGAAGCCACTCCTCAGTAAAAGGCACAAGACAGCCTGCTTGGTGTTTGCAAAAAGGCACCTAAAGACTCGCAGACCATGAACTCATTGGCCTGAATGCCAAGCTTCACGTCTGGAGGAAACCTGGCACCATCCCTACCGTGAAGCATGGTGGTGGCAGCATTATGCTGTGGAGATTTTTTTCAGCGGCAGGGAGTGGGAGACTAGTCAGGATCGAGGGGGGGAAAATGAACAGAAGTACAGACAGATCGTTAATGAAAAGGTTCACCTTCCAACAGGAAAATGACCCTAAGCACACAGCCAAGACAATGCAGGAGTGGCTATGGGACAAGTCTCCAAGTGTCCTAGAGTGGCCCAGCCAGAGCCCAAACCAGATCGAACATCTCTGGAGAGACCTGAAAATAGCTGTGCAGCAACTCCCCATCCAACCTGACAGAAGTTAAGAGGATCTGCAGAGAAGAATTGGAGAAACTCCCCAAATACAGGTGTGCCAAGCTTGTAGCGTCATACCCAAGAAGACTTAATGATGTAATCGCTGCCAAAAGGTGCTTCAACAAAGTACTGAGTAAAGGGTCTGAATACTTATGTAAATGTGATGGTTGCTTAAAATATAACTATTTCTAAAAACCTGTTTTTGCTTTGTCATTATGAGCTATTCTGTGTAAATTGAGGAACAAAAAACTACTATTTTAGAAAAAGGCTGAAATTTAACAAAATGTGGAATAAGTGAAGGTCTGAATACTTTCCGAATGAATTGTATATCTACCGCAGTCATATACCCTTGAAAGCACCTCAGCTATGACATGTTTGTCTGTCTGTAAGGTACACCGTTTTTTAAATGCCGAATTGCTACGCCATTTTACTTGTCTGTAAAGGAATGCCACTTTTGAAACGGAATAACGTCAATCACTAGCCGACCAGAAATATCAATCAAATAATCTTACGCGCAGACCACTCTCTCCAAAACAAAGTACTTTGAAATGTGTTAAATACCGTGACATTTGAAAGAAAACAGCCACTAGGAATTAACTCCTAAGATTCAGTATTTCTGGAAAGGAGGAGACTGATTAGTTGCCGTACTTCCGAACACAAACACTTGCATCTTTCATAATGAGCTACAAAGGGTCGGGGAGAGAGAGGAGAGGGGCACAGTATAGGTAGGTCGGCCACCAGGCAGAACTATGCACTAGGCTTATCTATCTGCAATCAAAAGTTGGATCTGGCACCTTCAGTAAAGAAGGGCCTATCATCAATAAATAGGCTAGGATATTCTACACGCAAATGACCAAAAGACTGAACACACACACTCGCATGATTTGCAAAGAGAAAGAGCAAGCTAGCCAACTGTACTGTAAATGTTTTACATTTTAAGGATCCATATTTTTTTTGTTTAAACATTTTAACGTTCACACCCCCTCATATACTTAAACAGAAATTATGATGACTTTCACAGACTTTCCTCCAACCTAGAGCTCTTGCAGTATGGACTAACATCTTGTCCAGCCAATCAAAGGATCAGAGAATTAATCTAGTCCTGAAAGCATAAGCTACAGCTAGCACTGCATAAAGTGTGGTGAGTAGTTGATTCAGAAAGAGAGACAATCGAACAGTTAAATTAATTTCTTCCAAAAATTAATGAGAAGAAGCCGAGAGAGCTAGCTATGTTTCATTGTATTTTTTTCCCTTCAGAGTTGACCTTTCACTTACTTAGCTAGTTAATGCAGTTAATTTAGCCTACTCAACAACCTGCCTCAGAGAGGACTGCTATTTATGCAAGCTGGCCAAGCTGACCTTGACTTGCATTCATTTGCTGTACTGCGTGATTGTACACATGGATTGTATTGTGGGTTTACAAATGGGTTTTTTGCCTGGTCACAGGCAGCTGTTGTGAACTGAAGTCCAAATTTGAGTATCATGTAGTAGCCTAAACCTATCGATGTTACATTGAGCTGGGTGAATGGAATATGAATGACAGCCATACAATATGCTTGCATTCGTGAAATTATTTTGATGTGATATGAAAGTAGGGGGCTGTGTTTCTAGAACCTCAATGCAATTGAGAATCGATCTGTGTTTAAATTAATATTTTGGCTGTTTTTGCTGCCAGAGCCAATTTGCCTATAAACAGAATCTAATACCCCTTACCAAAAAGATTGCAGTCAGAGCGCAGTATAACTGCAGGAGGCTGAAAATACTACATCCAAAATAACTTTACCGCAGTAATTTTTCAGTATAACCGCAGTTCTGCAATCCCTGCGTCCCGAAATACCACAGTCGACTGCAGTTAGTGCACTTTTACTGCAGTTTCAAAACTGCAATAATAATAATTGTAAGGGCACACTCTGCCTTTTCCTTGCAGACTTGACGGTAGGCCATGTCCTTCAATCACTCTCTGAATTAACCTACCTTCACTAGAGGAAACGCCACCCCTGGCATGAGCGGCTCATTGTCGTGCTCCTGTTGATAGGCCACATACTTCTCGACCCCATCTTCTTTGTAGATCTTCCCCTCTGCAACCATGTTGAACAGGGAGCGAGAGGAGACGGCGATAGTAACGGCATTCTGGGGTTTGGGCTGTTTGCAAAACAGAATAAAATTACGATACGAGATTAGCAGCAAATATACCCGTATTGACACTTATCTGCAAACAATATATTTTTATTTTACCTTTATTTAACTAGGCAAGTCAATTAAGAACAAATTCTTATTTTCAATTACGGCCTAGGAACAGTGGGTTAACTGCCTGTTCAGGGGCAGAACGACAGATTTGTACCTTGTCAGCTCGGGGGTTTTGAACCAACACTCAAACCACTAGGCTACCCTGCCGCCCCAATATGCGAATGTATCACTTACAGGTCTAGGTTTGTTTGTTTTTAAACGGTCAAAAAAGGCTTTTGCTGCTGCCCAGTCCTTTTCCTCTCCAGCCTCCGTGGCTGTTGGATCGGTAGTTTTGCTTTCAGCCATATTTGGCCTGGAATTGAAACGTTTTTAGTCTGATAATTCCGTAACAACGATTACCAATGTAGACGACCAGACCAAGAGACAACAGGAAAGTTTGCGGAAATGCTTGCGTGACGGTGAAGATGTTCGTGTGTTTTTACCCATGACGCTCAATCACATGAGGTTGGTGGCATCTTAATTGGGGAGGACCGGCTCATGGTAATAGCTGGATCAGAATCAGTGGAATGGTATCAACACATAAAACCCGGGGCCGGCTCTAGCCTTTTGGAGGCTCTAAGTGAGATTTGGTCGGGGGGCTCCAATCTCGTGGCAAAAAAAAAACATTTTAGTGGCCCCCCACTTGACGTGGAGAGAAAATGTTAAAGCTGCAATATGTAACTTTTTGGACAACTTGACCAAATTCACATTGACATGTGTGTTATAGATCTGTCATTCTCATTGACAGCAAGTCTAAGAAGCGGCAGATATGTTCTATGTGCTCTATTTCTATGATTCTTGTTCTTAAGTTTAGTTGTTACACCTTTTTACTTTTGGTTTTGTACACCAGTTTCAGACAGCTGAAAATTCAATATTTTGGGTAATGGAAAATATATTTTTCACAGCGGTTTAGATGGTACAATGTTTATCTACACTATACCTGTTTTGTCACATAAACTGAAATTAAGCGAACTATTATAATTTTAGCAACCAGGAAATGGCGGAGTGAATTCTGCATAGTGCATCTTTACACATTTTGCAAAGAGGCGTAGAGAAAATGTGGCAGTTTTAAAGCAAGTTTTCTTCAATTTCTTCAACGTTTTGTAAGGACTTATGACATGTTAATATGATATCTGAGTGAGAATGACTAACTAAATCAATGGGGGCCCCAGAAGGTCAGGGCCTCTCGGCACGTGCCCTGCTTGCCCAGTCTGTATTCAGACAAGATTTCTACACGTTTAGAACATGGCTAATTGAGTGACTGTCAGTGACTGACATAATGAGAAAAACTGCTGATGCACAACCAATTTCGAAATTGCACCTTATGTATTCTAATATTCATACTCTTAACAGTAAGTTGAGACCCTAGCTGTGTTCAAATACCCATACTAACATACTGTATACTACATACTTAATGAGTATATATTACATATGCTATTAGTTCATTTTAGTATACTGTCAACGGAACAGTATCCTTTCAGTACTAGCTCTTTGCCAGTCTACCGGAAGTTGATGCTGCTGCTATGCAACCTCTTGCTAGCTAGTTAGCAAAACAAATGACTAGTTAGACATTTTACAACTTTGGGTGTGTTGTTAAATTCAATCTGGAGTGCCAGAGTGCGCTCGAAAATTCAGAGCATTGTCAGATTGTCCGTTTGTAAATTCAGAGCATTTTGCTTTCGGAGCACACTGGACGCTCGGGCCGAGGAGTAAGGGTTGATTCGAGCGTTCTGACCTGACAACGGCAGTCAAGCACCCAAGCTAACGTTAGCTAGCTTGCTAGCTACTTCCAGAAACAAATGAGTGACCATTTTACTCGCCCAAATAGAGCTGGTTAGGCAGTTTTCATGTTATCTAGAGCGTTGGTGACTAAATGTGTTGCTGGCAACAATTGCCTTAACTGACACCGGCCATATTCAACCGATGTTGAGCGCTCGTAAATTCATTATTCTAACCTCTGGTACACTCAGAAGAGAGTGCTCTGAAATCAGAGTAGATAGCCAGAGCGAATTTACGAAAGCACCCGAATGTCCATTGAGAACGCACAACGACTATACCATTTAGCTAAGCTAAGAATGACGGGAATAATCAAGTCAATAAACGTTGGGTAGGTAGTTAGATAGCCTATTGTTAAAACGTCTTATGGCTGCAGGGGCAGTATTGAGTAGCTTGGATGAAAGGTGCACAGATGTGCCCAGAGTAAACGGCTTGCTCCTCAGTCCCAGTTGCTAATATACAGTGGGGCAAAAAAGTATTTAGTCAGCCACCAATCCAGAAAAAATCCAGAAAATCACATTGTAGGATTTTTAATTAATTTGGGAGCTTGTTTTGAAGAAATCAACTGTGGGAGCAATTATAAGGAAATGGAAGACATACAAGACCACTGATAATCTCCGTCGATCTGGGGCTCCACGCAAGATCTCACCCCGTGGGGTCAAAATGATCACAAGAACGGTGAGCAAAAATCCCAGAACCGCACGGGGGACCTAGTGAATGACCTGCAGAGAGCTGGGACCAAAGTAACAAAGCCTACCATCAGTAACACACTACGCAACCAGGGACTCAAATCCTGCAGTGCCAGACGTGTCCCCCTGCTTAAGCCAGTACATGTCCAAGCCTGTCTGAAGTTTGCTAGAGAGCATTTGGATGATCCAGAAGAAGATTGGGAGAATGTCACATGGTCAGATGAAACCAAAATATAACTTTTTGGTAAAAACTCAACTCGTCGTCTTTGGAGGACAAAGAATGCTGAATTGCATCCAAAGAACACCATACCTACTGTGAAGCATGGGGGTGGAAACATCATGCTTTGGGGCTGTTTCTCTGCAAAGGGACCAGGACGACTGATCCGTGTAAAGGAAAGAATGAATGGGGCCATGTATGTGTTTTGAGTGAAAACCTCCTTCCATCAGCAAGGGCATTGAAGATGAAACGTGGCTGGGGCTTTCAGCATGACAATGATCCCAAACACACTGCCTGGGCAACGAAGGAGTGGCTTGGTAAGAAGCATTTCAAGGTCCTGGAGTGGCCTAGCCAGTCTCCAGATCTCAACCCCATAGAAAATCTTTGGAGGGAGTTGAAAGTATGTGTTGCCCAGCAACAGCCCCAAAACATCACTGCTCTATAGGAGATCTGCATGGAGGAATGGGCCAAAATACCAGCAACAGTGTGTAAAAACCTTGTGAAGACGTTTGACCTCTGTCATTGCCAACAAAGGGTATATAACAAAGTATTGAGATAAACTTTGATATTGACCAAATACTTATTTCCCACCATAATTTGCAAATAAATTCATTAAAAATCCTACAATGTGATTTTCTGGATTTTTTTTCTAATTTTGTCTGTCATAGTTGAAGTGTACCTATGATGAAAATTACAAGCCTCTTTCATCTTTTTAAGTGGGAGAACTTGCACAATTGGTGGCTGACTAAATACTTTTTTTCCCCACTGTATGTTGCTTTTGCCTGGAACCGGCCCTGCACATGGCTTCCATGCATTTGATGCCATTCCATTTACTTTCTTCCCTCCTTTCTTTTCCCCCTTTCCTAGGATTAACCATGACCAGTAGAGAGGAAATGAAAGGAAGAAGGAAAGGCAGGAATCTAGGAAAGGGAGCTATTAAAGGAGGAGGTTAGATAAGCTAGGAAAGGAAATTAGATAAGGAAAGGGATATAGAGAAGGAGGAGAGGAAAGAGAGGTAGGGAAGAAAGCTAGGAAAGGAGGAAAGGAAATACATCTAGGAAAGTAGAAAAATAAATGGAGTTAGGAAAGGAAAATGACAGAGGAAGGAAGAAAATGAATCTAGGAAAGAAAAGGAGTAGAGGAAAAGTAAGCCAGAAAAGGGAGCTAGGAATGGAAGAAAGGCACTAGGAAAGGAAAGGAGACAAGAAAATGGAGATGGGGAAGGAGGAGAGGAAAGGGATGTAGGAAAGGAAAATAAGTTAATAAAAGCGCAAAGGAAGCTAGGAAAGGAAAGGAGTTCACATATATGTGGATGGGATTAATGGTAGCCATTATATGGCTATAGTATTAGTTTCAGTAACAGGCTATTTTTAGTTACAGGCTGCTGTGGATGCTCGCTCTGTCATTCTGAAAAAAAAAATACAAATGTTCCCAGGCTACACATTTTAAGCACATTATCTGGCTACTTTTTGCATAAAGCCAAACGCCCGCTATATAGTTACTGTTTATCTGGGCATTATTACTAATTCATTGTAATAAAATTGATCCCAGCACAAAAACATAGAACATGCAATAATGGGAAAACTGATTAATATTGAAAACTACACAAGATGATCCCACAGGTGAAGAAGCCAGATGTGGAGGTCCTGGACTGGCTTGGTTACATGTGGTCTGCATTTGTGAGGCCGGTCGGACGTATTGCCAAATTTTCTAAAACAATGTTGGAGGCAGTTTATGGTATAGAAATTAACATTAAATTATCTGGCAGTAGCTCTGGTGGATAATCCTACAAGTCAGCATGCCAATTTCACACTCCCTCAAAACTTGAGACATCTGTGGCATTATGTTGTGTGACAAAACTGCACATTTTATTGTGTCCTTTTATTGTCTCCAGCACAAGGTGCAGCTATGTAATGATCATGCTGTTTAATCAGCTATTTGATATGGCACACCTGTCAGGTGGATGGATTATCTTGGCAAAGGAGAAATGCTTGCTAACAGGGATGTAAACAAATTTGTGTCCACCATTTGAGAGAATGAACATTTTGTGTGTATGGAACATTTATGGCATCTTTATTTCAGGTCATGAAACATGAGACCAACACTACATTTTGCGTTTATTTTTTTGTTCAGTGTATAAATATTACAAACATTTTTACTTTACGACAGTATGCATAACATAAAATAGCCTATTTGATACACACATAATGAATTCATGTTGACCTATACACTTAAAAAAATATACATAATCCATCATGCAAATGAACAATTATTAAACGATGTATTGCAAATAACTTACTAGTTCTTATTGCACCTACAGGTAGGCTACACTCAATGTGCGGTGCTGATGAACAGCGTCAAACAATGCCCCCCTCCCTCAAACACAAGAATAACTTCTCCCGAGTTTTCACCCCCTCGCCTTGGACCAGTCCGAAACAGAACATCATGGCGATTGATGGTAAGTACACCGTTAACTTGCATGGGACATAGTTAGAATGCTTAGTGACAGTACCATTAATTCAGCAAGATAGATGTCTAGTAATGATATAGCTGCACATTGCGTTGTCCCGTCAGCTTGGGCTGTAGGCAGCCTACATAGCGAGACGGGATGCTGAAAATTAGACGCAAGAGGCAATAGGGATGTTGCAGTACCTTCACCGGATGCGCGCGAAGTGGTGTTGAAGTGGTCAGCGACCAATAACATACATGTGACTCGGACATTACGTTGTCTTTGCTTAGTCGTATGCATGAGTGTATCGAAATCTTGATAGACTACACAAATGCTTCCTTAGAAATAGGAGTAAGTGTTGAAGTGTATTATAGGATAATGGGATCAGAACTTTATGAGTGGTGCAGTCAGATCAATGCTGTCAATGGTAGCCTACCTGTCAGTTTATCTTTTTAAAAATGTCTAGATTGAAAACTGCATGCCTGCTTCTGGGCAATACTGCATGTCATACACATTTATGGGCTACTTGGTCACGTGTACTCACTAGCACGTTGGTTGGTTGCGATCCCATCTCAGCATTGGAAGTGCGGCAGTCACACCTGGCAAATGTGGTACTGTGAGATGGAAGAGAGAGGAGAGATTGTCAGCTGTCAGTTGGTGAATGTGCTGGTCCTTAGCCAATGCTCGTCTATACTGTACTGGTCATTGGTGTAAATACACAAAATACACAAAATGTTTCTAAATGACTTTTTGTAACCTATATCCATTTTTTTGAGGCAGGCTTCTGCTCAACAGAAAATTGCGTTGAGAGCAAATAGGAAGCATTTTCTGCAAGCTACAGATATTGCATGAAGATAGAAAAGATTTGCCTATTTTCAAGTGCTTTTGGTTTTTACCTGACATTTTTTGCTAGACGGCTGATGGCAAATATAGAAACGGAGAGCGATAGAAAAAGTAGTCACTACTGATCATATAGGGCTACTGCCAAAGTAAAAACATAAATCATTTTGAAGCAGTAGCCTGTTTTGCACTCTTTGAGCAACCTCTTGTTTTTGTCCTCGGCAAAAAATGTCAACACGGGGAAGGGAAGCTTTAACCAAGCTGTTAGTGAAGTGGCTTAGACTCACAAGACAGAGTAGTGTTGAGGTTGATTTGTGTGAAATGAGAGAGGTTGCCTCAGTGCCCTGACTGAGAGAGGTTGCCTCAGTGCCCTGACTGAGAGAGGTTGCCTCAGTGCCCTGACTGAGAGAGGTTGCCTCAGTGCCCTGACTGAGAGAGGTTACCTCAGTGCCCTGACTGAGAGAGGTTACCTCAGTGCCCTGACCGAGAGAGGTTGCCTCAGTGCCCTGACCGAGAGAGGTTGCCTCAGTGCCCTGACTGAGAGAGGTTACCTCAGTGCCCTGACTGAGAGAGGTTACCTCAGTGCCCTGACTGAGAGAGGTTACCTCAGTGCCCTGACTGAGAGAGGTTACCTCAGTGCCCTGACTGCCCTTGCTGCCTTATTGACCTCAGTGATGTACTTTGATTTCCTCCTTCAATGTGAACTTCCCGTGTGTGCTCTGTCTCTGTAAACTCACACTCCATAGGGAGTATAGTACACATTCAGTAGTGAGAGGATCGTTTGAGGGTCAAGAGCCTGAGCTACTATGCGACTAAGAACTATAGTACACTCTCTGTGTAGCCACTCAGAAAAGTAATTCCTACACGACATAGTGCCAAGTATGTGTGTGTTGCATGAGTGCATGTGCCTACGTGTGTGTACTTTGCATGTGCCTGTGTGCGTGTTTGTGTATTCGTGTGTGTGTTTGTCTTTATTGTCCTATGAGTTTGTGAAGGTTGGGATACAGGGTTAAGAACATTGATCTATTTACAGTGCATTCAGAAAGTATTCACATCCCTTGACTTTTTACACATTTTGTTACATTACAGCCTTATTCTAAAATTGATTGAATAAAACATTTTCCTCATCAATCTACACACAATACCCCATAATGAAAAAGCAAAAACAGTTTTTTTTTATTTTTTAAATACCTTATTTACATAAGTATATACTTTATATAATGTAGCAAAATGTGGAAAAAGTCAAGGGGTCTGAATATTTCTGAATGCGCTGTATATAAGTATACTCTGTGTTCTCTATTCTATTTTACTTCTCAACGTTTAAATTCAACGGTTTAATGGACAGACACGTTTTTGTTCGATTTTAAACCCTTATTCATGTGTGATTCCTCACAGATAAGGAATTGAACCCTTTAGTGAATTCCTCCAGTGAAAGAGCTTCTCATTATGTAATGGGACAGTGCCTTGATAAATCTAATTGAATGTACTTAAACACTTGATAACCCCATGAGATTAGTTGGCTCAAGTTAATTAGTGTGACATCTGCCTGCCTCAGTAGCCTGAGGAGGAGTTGACATAGGAGCCAGAGCAATTTCTTAACCCCTGACCCCTGACGCTCGTATCCCTTTACTTACCCTTTAGGTGGTGGTGGGAGGAGCTGTGGGGTGCATGAGCTCATCTGTGCCAGACGAGGTAAGATCAGGGGGTTGCTCTGTTTGTCTGTCTGTACTCTAATGTACTCTATGCTTCCTTGACTGTTTGCTTGACTGTACTTGTATCCCCCTAAAAGCAGAGAGATGGCTCCATCAAAGCACTTGGCTATCTGTTTTGCTTGTTTGTAACTTTCGAGTATAGAGTTGGCTACTCTATTGTTACACACTTCTAGAAGATTCTATATCTGTGTGTGACAGTGGAGGCTGGTGGGAGGAGCTATATGAGGACGGGCTCATTGTAATGGCTGAAATGGAACGGAGTCAAACGTGGTTTCCATATGTTTGGTACCGTTCCATAAATTCCATTCCAGCCATTACAATGAGCCTGTCCTCCTATAGCTCCTCCCACCAGCCTCCACTGGTGTGTGAATCAAGTTTTAGACCTCTTCTCCAGAGAAGGCAATAGTAGTCATTATTTATTTACCACAGAGGTTTTGTTTCGTATATGGGGGGCAACGTTTTCAGATTAACCAATTGCGTTTAAATATGCGTGCCCTACATTTCCTTAGTAACCTCAAACACGCATACAATGGCACTCTGATACTGGGTCCTGAAAAAGGATATTGCCCTTGCTACCATGCTCAGCTAGTCGGGTGGCAGGTGGTCTAGCGGTTAGAGTGGTAGGCCAGTCCATGTGCCCTTGAGCAAAGCACTTAACCTTCATTTGCTCCAGGAGTGCTGGACTGCTATGACTGACCCTGTAAAACAACACATTTCGCTGCACTTATCTGGTGTATGTGACAATGAAACGTTTTTGTTTTATCTGAATGTAAACAGCGAATTATGCAAAGAGGAAATACTAGAATAAATATGGCAGTTTTCTTTTCATCAGTATTTCAATGTCATATCGTAGACTCTCTTTTTTTCATTCGAATTTTGTGGACAAACATGGTACACATTTGTCAAGAGTAACTCAGCTGTTGACATATATTCCATTAGTGGAATGTCAAATGTTCATGGTCTTTTACTTTTAATTAGTGTTTTTTTTGTTGTTGTGTGTGAACAGAATATTGTGTCAGTTATCTGGAAAACAGATGTAGCCCTGAGGCTTGGGAGTTCAAGTTCACATACTGTACAGCAGAACGCGCTTGTTGTTTTCTTTCTCTGATGCTCGGTTCATAGATTGCCCTTGGGAAAACACAACACACACACACAAACAAACACAAACAGATGCACGCACATGCACATACTGTACATACGCACACACAAACACATGCATGCACGCACACACACACCCCCACCCATTCACATCCACCCATGCTCTCTCACTCACACACACACACACACACACACACACACACACACACACACACACACACACACACACACACACACAGCTGCTTTGGAAACTCATCATACGAGCTCATCCCATCTGTCAGTATGAGATGAATAAGTCCAGTGTCCATGACTTCACTCACCATCAGCCTCTATTGCCTTATAATAGTAATCCTTAGTGAGTGCAGAGCGGGACAACAGCATCTCACTATGAGTGCTGATCTAGGATCAGCTTTCCCTGTCCATATAATCATATTCATTCATCTCTAAAAGGCATAACTGATCCTCTATCAGCACTCTGAGACTTTGTGAACACAGGCTCGGGTCATGTTAGCATGGGGCTAGCTAATGGCTAAAGGTCCACCAGCATCTGTCAATGAGAGAGGCATCCGGTTACTGCAGGTGTTTGAATTATTTAGGAGCAGTTGACATGCAAACAGCAGTAGCTTATGAAGTGTCACCACCGCACTCAGGTCAGGGACAGGGACATACAGCATTGGACTTCAGGGTCACTTCAAGACCTAATTTGACTCAATTACTAGAATTGTCTTCAGTGAGAGAGGAT
Organism: Oncorhynchus nerka; assembly: GCF_034236695.1. Taxonomy (NCBI): domain Eukaryota; kingdom Metazoa; phylum Chordata; class Actinopteri; order Salmoniformes; family Salmonidae; genus Oncorhynchus; species Oncorhynchus nerka. Next base: position 36,069,456 of record NC_088419.1, on the reverse strand, counting down.
AGGTACTGTAATGGTGTTGGGTGTTGAGAAGAATCAAGGAATTTTTGACCAAACACGAAAGATCACCTTATGGTCTCGAAGCGTTGTTACAGCTTTTGGTTACGTTGGACTCAATATTAGGATCATAACCAATTTTTTTTTTTTTTTTTCTTTGTGTTAGACTCAATAATTGTATTGGATAACCGGATTACCACTAAGGGGAACAGCACACAACACTGGTGTTTTGACAGAATGGAATAATTCACCATAGCTTAGGCGTGAAGCAATTGAGATACATACACAATCGAAAGCTGCTAGAATGGAGAAGGTGAGCTATGCATGTGGGTTATTGTTCTCTTATCTCGCCCTCTCTTTCACTCTTTCTGCTGAGCTTTGACTATCAGTCTATCTGTTTTGGGAGGAGGAGGAGACAGGAGAAGCCACTACTTCTTGTCTGTTCTCAGGCTTCAGTGGTCTCTGCCTGTTGCCATGGTGAGAAGAAGAGATAGTCCACGAGAAGTAGTTCCTTCTAAACTCAGCCAGGGTTGGATGAATGGTGCACCTTTTCCTGTGGAGATGTAGTGTGAGCGAGAGCTGTAAGGCCTTCACTCCTCAGGCAATAGATGTTTTCATATTGATGAACGTCCGCCCACGATACTCTGCCAATGACCCTTCAACGTTGCTGAATTATTCTCAGTGTTTCTGAATTGTTCGAAATGGAGGCTCTCGTGGACTCTTGGTGTGTTTTCCGAGCTTTTCTGGCACCTCTGTGTTATTTTTGTAATCGAACGCCCACTCATGCACCTGTGGCTATTCCATGGCCTGTATATTATCCATTAACTACCCTGTTTCCATAACGACAATTCTAACAACAACCCAAAAAGTAATGGGAAAGATAAGCATCATATCATTTTCAGATCTTATTTAGTGCTATACTCTTTCCATTAATTTGGGGTTGAAGCATTTAGATGTGTGCCCTGTTTGTCCCGGTATCTGCTTAATCAGTGAAACTCAATGCCTCAGAGGTCTCTGTTAAAAATAACACATCGGCAAGAACAGTGGGAGGCTGCTTAGTAACATGAGCTATTGTTGGCCTGAATAAGTGTCTGCTGAGCCTTTGAAGTGAAAAATGAATCACGAACTGAACTGTACCGTAATGGGGACGCTATCTGGTTTCTCAACTCATTCTCAAACTGAATTGTACCGTAATGGGGGAAGCTTTCGGGTTTCTCAACTCATTCACAAACTGAACTGTACTGTAATGGGGAAGCTATCGCGTTTCTCAACTCATTCACAAACTGAACTGTACTGTAATGGGGAAGCTATCGGGTTTCTCAAATCATTCACAAACTAAACTGTACTGTAATGGGGAAGCTATCGGGTTTCTCAACTCATTCACGAACTGAACTGTACTGTAATGGGGAAGCTATCGGGTTTCTCAACTCATTCACGAACTAAACTGTACCGTAATGGGGAAGCTATCAGGTTTCTCAACTCATTCACGAACTGAACTGTACCGTAATGGGGAAGCTATCGGGTTTCTCAAATCATTCACGAACTAAACTGTACCGTAATGGGGAAGCTATCGGGTTTCTCAACTCATTCACAAACTGAACTGTACTGTAATGGGGAAGCTATCGGGTTTCTCAACTCATTCACAAACTGAACTGTATTGTAATGGGGACGCTATCGGGTTTCTCAACTCATTCACGAACTAAACTGTATTGTAATGGGGAAGCTATCGGGTTTCTAAACTCATTCACGAACTGTATTGTAATGGGGACGCTATTGGGTTTCTCAACTCATTCACGAAATGAACTGTATTGTAATGGGGAAGCTATCGGGTTTCTCAACTCATTCACGAACTGAACTGTATTGTAATGGGGAAGCTATCGGGTTTCTCAACTCATTCACGAACTGAACTGTATTGTAATGGGGAAGCTATCGGGTTTCTCAACTCATTCACGAACTGAACTGTACCGTAATGGGGAAGCTATCGGGTTTTTCAACTCATTCACTAGGGCACATTCTCACACTGTCTCCTTCATTTGTCTCTGTTTGTCTTCTCCCCCTCTTCCTTTATGTCTATGTATGTTTGTCTCCCCTCTCTCTCTACTCAGTGTCTCCTGAGCTGCTAGGGGTCCTGTCCTCCATTGCAGCCTTCATGGGCCTGATGGCTCTCTTTTTTCTTTACCTCAGCAACAAGCTGTCTGTGGAGAGCACAAGCGACTTGTCATGTCTGGACGACTATAGGCCCGACCAGCAAGGTAAACACGTCAAGGTGTATAACATGCAAAGTCTGTAAACAGTTTGTTTATTGTTCAATGGGCCTGAGATAGTTTCTCGGACCAAGATTAAGCCTAGTTCTGGACTGAAAATAATATTTTCTACAGACATTTTAGCAAATTTATTAAAAAGAAAAAACAGAAATATCTTATTTACCTAAGTATTAAGACCCTTTGCTATGAGACTCAAAATTGAGCTCAGGTGCATTCTGTTTACAGGTTTCTACAACTTGATTGGAGTCCACCAGTGGTAAATTCAATTGATTGGACATGATTTGGAATGGCACACACCTGTCTATATAAGGTCCCACAATTGACAGTGCATGTCAGAGCAAAAATGAATTGTTCGTAGAACTCCGAGACAGGATTGTGTCGAGGAACAGATCTGGGGAAGGGTACCAAAAAATGTCTGCAGCATTGAAGATCCCCAACAACACAGTGGCCTCCATCATTCTTAAATGAAAGAAGTTTGGAACCACCAAGACTCTTCCTAGAACTGAGCAATTGGGGGAGAAGAGCCTTGGTCAAGGAGGTAACCAAGAACCCAATGGTCACTCTGACAGAGCTCTAGAGTTGCTCTGTGGAGATGGGAGAACCTTCCAGAAAGACAACCATCTCTGCAGAACTCCACCCATCAGTCCTTTATGGTAGAGTGGCCAGACGAAAGCCACTCCTCAGTAAAAGGCACATGACAGCCCGCTTGGAGTTTGCCAAAAGGCACCTAAAGACTCAGACAATGAGAAACAAGATTCTCTGGTCTGATGAAACCAAGATTGAACTCTTTGGCCTGAATGCCAAGTGTCATATCTGGAGGAAACCTGACACCATCTCTATGGTGAAGCATGGTGGTGGGGATGTTTTTCAGTGGCAGGGACTGGGAGACTAGTCAGGATCCACGCAAAGATGAACGGAGAAAAGTACAGAGAGATCCTTGATGAAAACCTGCTCTAGAGCGCTCAGGACCTATAGTCACTGCCAAAGGTGCTTCAACAAAGTATTGAGTAAAGGGTCTGAATACTTATGTAAATGTGTTACGGCAGTCGTCGGAATGAGACCAAGGTGCAGCGTGGTAGGCGTACATTTTTAATTTATTTAAATGAAAAAAACAAAACAAGAAAGATAAACTACACGTAAATTAATGTAGTGCTAAACCAGCAACTAACAAAAACAAGATCCCACAACAGAAAGTGGGTAAAAGGGCTGCCTAAGTATGATCCCCAATCAGAGACAATGAAAGATAGCCGGAGACAATCTGGACTGCAACTCGTCGCTGAAGACTCTGGACTGCGGACCGTCGCTGGGGCTCCGGACTGGGGACCGTCGCTGGAGGCTTCGGACTGGGGACTGTCGCTGGAGTCTTCAGGCTGGGGACCGTTGCTGGAGGCTTCGGACTGGGGACCGTCGCTACAGGCTCCGGGCCATGGATCATCACTGGAGGCTTTGTGCGATGGATTATCACTAGAGGCTCCGGGCCATGGATTATCACTGGATGCTTCGTGCCATGGATCATCACTGGAAGCTTCGTACCATGGATTATCACTGGAGGCTTCGGGCCTTGGATCATCCCTGGAGGCTTCATACGTGGAGCTGGAACAGGTATCACCGGACTGAGGAGACGTACTGGCAGCCTAGTGAGTGGAGCTGCCACAACACATCCTGGCTGGATACCCACTCTAGCTTGGTGAGTGTGGAGAGCTGGTACCGGACGCACTGGGCTATGACGGCGCACTGGAGGCATAGTGCGTAGAGCCAGCGCAGGACACACTGGACCGTGGAGGCGCACCGGAGGTCTGGAGCGCAGAGCTGGCACAACTCGTCCTGGCTGGATACCCCCCTTAGCCCGGCAAGTGCAGGGAGCTGGAACAGGCCGCACTGGGTTGCTGGCGAACTGGGGATACCGTGCGTAGAGCTGGTGCAGGACAACCTGGGCCGAAGAGACGCACCGGAGGCCAGGAACGCTGAGCCGGCACAATCTCTCCTGGCTGAATGCCCACTCTAGCACGGCAACTGTGGGGAGCTTGCAGAGAGCGCACCGGGCTGGGGCTGCGCACCGAAGGCATGGTGAGCAGAACTGGATAACACGGTGCTTGACCAGTCACTCACTCCCTATGGTAAACACGGGAAGTTGGCTCAGGTCTGAACCCTGACTCCTCCAATCTCCCCGTGTGCCCCTCCCAAAAAATGTTTGGGGCTGCCTCTCGTGCTAGCTTCGTGGAGCCAACTCCTCGTAACGTCGCCGCTCCGCTTTAGCTCCATCTCCTCCTTCGGACTGCAATACCCTCAAGCCTGCGCCCAGGGTCCTTTCCCGTCTAAGATCTCCTCCTAGGTCCATTCCTCCTGACCACGCTGCGTGGTCCTTCTGTGGTGGGATCTTCTGTTACAGCTGTCGTCGGAATGAGACCAAGGTGCAGCGTGGTAGGCGTACATTTGGAATTTATTTAAATGGGACAACCCAAAAAAACAAGAAAAATAAACGACACGTAAAGTAATGTAGCGCTAAACCAGCAACTAACAAAAACAAGATCCCACAACAGAAAGTGGGAAAAAGGGCTGCCTAAGTATGCTCCCCAATCAGAGACAACTATAGACAGCTGCCTCTGATTGGGAACCATACTCGGCCAAAAACAGGGAAAAAGACAACATAAAATGCCCACCCCAAATCACATCCTGACCTAACCAAATAGAGAAATAAAACGGCTCTCTAAGGTCAGGGCGTGACAAAATGTGATATCAGTTTTTTTTAAATATACATTTGCAAAACCTGTTTTTGCTTTATAATTTTGGGGTATTGTGTGAAGATTGATGAGGGAAAAAATGTGTTTAATCAATTTTAGAATACGGCTGTAACGCATCAAAATGTGGAAAAAGTCAAGAGGTCTGAATACTTTACGAATGCACTGTATATAATCTGACTGGCAATTTAAAACTCTCATAATCACTGTTGAGATACATGCTTGTGGGTGAGAATGTTGTGAATATACATGATCCCTATTCCCAACCACAAATTGTCCTCCTCATTACATGTACAAAGTGTAAGTCATGGTTTTCAGATAGTAATACCTTTCCCACACACTCTCATGAACCAAATGTCCCTGCCAGAGCTGTGATTATGATATAATCTAGAACACAACAGACAGTGTGGAGAAGGACAGCAGCCACAGCCATCAGCAAATCCAACCAACATGGCGTTCTTCCAGAGCTTCGGTCAGAACATACCATCGGTCAGCATCTCCTCCATCTTGGATTCAGTCAGCAGCAGAGTGGACGACCTAGCCAGCGCTGTCACTGATGCCACCTACAGCGTCAGTGACCAGCTGACCGAGCTCAGCGACCAGGTCATCAAGAAGGTGCAGACAGAGGAGGAGGAGGCTGCAGATAGGGCAGAGGGGGGCCAGGACAGCAAGGAAGGGAAGGCCCAGGAAGGGATGGCCGAGTCAGCGAGGAGCAAAATCAAGTGGCAGGCTTCAGAGGCCTGCTCAAGCCTAACAGACTACAGCTCCAAGCTTAACCAATCCAGTGACTATGGTTTGAAGAACAACCAATCGAGTGAAGTGACCGCAGAGGACTATCTTCCAGCCCACTTGGAATGGGTGTGGAAAGACGGAGGCTGGCGAGCTGTAAAACCAGGGGAGAGTTCTGCAAGGGACAAGGAACCAGAAGACAAAAGGAAGAAGGAGGAGAAGGAGAAGAGGAAGGCGGAGAAGAAGGAGGAGAGGCTGAAACAGGTGGAGGAAGAGGAAAATAGCCATGGGGAGACCATCAAGGAAGAGCCTGAAGATATAGAAACCAGCTTGTCCCCTAAAGAGAACCACACTGCTTGTCAGGACAACGAGGGCCAGAAAGAGGACAAATCCAATGGGGTCCACCAGTGACGACCATAGCGATCCTCCACAGTCTCCTTGCCCCGAGGAAGAGTCGAGAGCATCCAAAAAGAAAAAGAAGGGGGAAGCTGAAGAGGAGGAGAACGAGGTGAGCCCTGAGGGAGACGGAGAGCAGAATGAGACTGAAGCCGCTGTATCTCCCATTTCTGAGGGAAAGAAGAAAGAGCGTGACGTGAAGAATAAGAAGGGGAAAGGGAAGAAAGAGAACAAGAAGAAGAAGAAGAAGAAGAAGAGAGGGGATAAAGGTGAGATCTCTCTGGATCTCTTCTTCTCTTCTACTCTTCATGTCTGTCTGTGACATTAATTAACTGAAGTCATGGGTTCTAAAACTGAAAACAAATCCTATTTTAACAGTCATGGATGGATCCAAATACATCTGTCTGTAAGCTGTCATGTTTACACTTTCACTTCTTTCTCCTCACAGATTTAACTATTTCTCTCAAATGAGTGTTGTAGATGTGATATCGTGGACACAGAGGAATAGCTTACCAGTTAGAAATATGATACTTCTCTTCTCTGACGTAGTAGTAGTATCCATTCTTATCAGTCTGCTATCTAATACATCCCCTAACTGGAGAACATGAAATACATTTGTGGAACAGGGTAAAAAAAAAAAAATCCTTCCATTTTTTGCGAGGACACATCCTCTGTGGTCTGTGAGTGGAGATGTGTCTTATGTTGACTGATTGTGATGATGTACTATGATCTTGTGTGTGTATCTGTTTGTCCAGACCAGAGCTGCCCGGAACGTGGCTCTGAGGACGATAGTGAGGAGGACAGACCAGGGAGACACTCTGAATCCTCAGCCCAGCACAGAGCCTCAGTCTGGGATAACAGACAGAAACATACCAGCCATCACAGCAGTGAAGCCTCCATTGGACAAAGTGAGAAACTCATTGATGTGACAACATACATGCATGCACACATACACACACATCCGAGATGTTTACTAAGTCACAGATGAATCGTATCCATCACTCTGTTCCACAGCCAACAATATCCAGCGGATGAGACGGGGTTCCCCCTCAACGAGAACCAGCCTCCCCCGTATCAGGACGAGGATAGACCGGTCCGGGTGTCTCTCTCGCGGTCGGAGGTAGGGGGTCTGGGGGAGTCGAACCCTGACGGCAATGGTACACGGCGATCCAGCAAGGCCAGCGTTGACCAGGACACTGCGAGTTACCTCAACAAGGGCTATGATGAGGATGTACCTAGTGACAGCACTGCCGTCCTGGGACCAGAGGTGAGCTAGGACAAAGACACTCATGCACCAGACTGTTAGCATTTCCCATAGGACACTGTGTCATGCTAGCCGGGCATGCCGACACTGCCTGAGCAAGCCCACTGGCGTAGCACAAACTCCACAAGGCGGGGGGGGGGTGGAATACACATGTTTCTCAAAAAGTATAGAATAGCTGGAAATTAGCTCAGGGATTCTTGAAAGTCGGGACAATCCTTATCTGGCAGGGAAACTATATTTTATTATGTTGCATTATTTGAGCTTAAAATGTACATTTAGGGGAATGTTATAAGGAAAATATTTTTGAAAGAATTTTCTAAATACTTTCGATATATACAGTATACACTACCGTTCAAAAGTTTGGGGTCACTTTGAAATGTCCATTAAAATACCCATTAAAATAACCTCAAATTGATCAGAAATACAGTGTAGACATTGTTAATGTTGTTAATGACTATTGGCTTTCTAGGCAGAGTTGCAAAGAAAAAGCCATATCTCAGCCTGGCAAATAAAAAGAAAAGATTAAGATAGGCAAAAGAACACAGACACTGGACAGAGGAGCTCTACCTAGAAGGCCAGCATCCCGGAGTCGCCTCTTCACTGTTGACGTTGAGACTGGTGTTTTGCGGGTACTATTTAATGAAGCTGCCAATTGAGGACTTGTGAGGCGTCTGTTTCTCAAACTAGACACTCTAATGTACTTTGTCCTCTTGCTCAGTTGTGCACCGGGGCCTCCCACTCCTCTTTCTATTCTGGATAGGGCCAGTTTGCGCTGTTCTGTGAAGGGAGTAGTACACAGCGTTGTATGAGATCTTCAGTTTATTGGCAGTTTCTTGCATGGAATAGCCTTAATTTCTCAGAACAAGAATAGACTGACGAGTTTCAGAAGAAAGCACTTTGTTTCTGGCCATTTTGAGCCTGTAATCGAACCCACAAATGCTGATGCTCCAGATACTCAACTAGTCTAAAGAAGGCAAGTTTGATTGCTTCTTTAATCAGAACAACAGTTTTCAGCTGTGCTAGCATATTTGCAAAAGAGTTTTCCAAAGATCAATTAGCCTTTTAAAATTATAAACTTGGATTAGCTAACACAACGTGCCATTGGAACACAGGAGTGATGGTTTCTGATAGTGGGCCTCTGTACGCCTATGTAGATATTCCATAAAAAATCTGCCGTTTCCAGTTACAATAGTCATTATTTTAATGGACAAAACATGTACTTTTCTTTCAAAAACAAGAACATTTCTAAGTGAGCCCAAACATTTGAATGGTAGTGTGTGTGTATGTATGTGTATATATACACACACATATATACATAAAGCTGAAGTCGGAAGTTTACATAAACCTTAGCCAAATACATTTAAACTCAGTTTTGAACAATTCCTGACATTTAATCCTAGTAAAAATTCCCTGTCTTAGGTCAGTTAGGATCACTACTTTATTTTAAGAATGTGAAATGTCAGAATAATAGTAGAGAGAATTATTTATTTAATCACATTCCAAGTGGGTCAGAAGTTTACATACACTCATTTCTACAAGCTTCCCACAATAAGTTGGGTGCATTTTGGCCCATTCCTCCTGACAGAGCTGGTGTAACTAAGTCAGGTTTGTAGGCCTCCTTGCTCACACACGCTTTTTCAGTTCTGCCCACAAATTTTCTATGGGATTGAGGTCAGGGCTTTGTAATGGTCACTCCAATACCTCGACTTTGTTGTCATTAAGCCATTTTTCCACAACTTTGGAAGTATGCTTGGGGTTATTGTCCATTTGGAAGACCCATTTGTGACCAAGCTTTAACTTCCTGACTTATGTCTTGAGATGTTGCTTCAATATATCGACATAATTTTCCTTCCTCACGATGCCATCTATTTTGTAAAGTGCACCAGTCCCTCCTGCAGCAAAGCACCCCCACAACATGACGCTGACACCCCCGTGCTTCACAGTTGGGATGGTGTTCTTCAGCTTGCAAGCCTCCCCCTTTTTCCTCCAAACATAACGATGGTCATTATGGCTGAACAATTCTATTTTTGTTTCATCATCAGCTTGCATGCCGAAGAACACCATCCCAACTGTGAAGCACGGGGGTGTCAGCATCATGTTGTGGGGGTGCTTTGCTGCAGGAGGGACTGGTGCACTTTACAAAATAGATGGCATCGTGAGGAAGGAAAATTATGTCGATATATTGAAGCAACATCTCAGACCAGAGGACATTTCTCCAGAAAGTACGATCTTTGTCCCCATGTGCAGTTGCAAACCTTAGTCTGGCTATTTTATGGCGGTTTTGGAGCAGTGGCTTCTTCCTTGCTGAGCGGCCTTTCAGGTTATGTCGATATAGGACTCGTTTTTACTGTGGATATAGATATTTCACAAGGTCCTTTGCTGTTGTTCTGGGATTAATTTACACTTTTCACACAAAAGTACGTTCATCTCTATGGTACAGAACGCATCTCCTTCCTGAGCGATATGATGGCTGCATTGTCCCATGGTGTTTATACTTGCGTACTATTGTTTATACAGAGGAACGTGGTACCTTCAGGCATTTGGAAATTGCTCCCAAGGCTGAACCAGACTTGTGGAGGTCTACAGTTTTTTTCTGAGGTCTTGGCTGATTTCTTTTGATTGTCCCATGATGTCAAGCAAAGAGGCACTGATTTTGAAGGTAGGCCTTGAAATACATCCACAAGTACATCTCCGATTTACCCAAATGATGTCAATTAGTCTATCAGAAGCTTCTAAAGACAGAATTTTGAAAGCTGTTTAAAGGCATAGTCAACTTAGTGTATGTAAACTTCTGACCCACTGGAATTGTGATACAGTGAATTATAAGTGAAATAATCTGTCTGTGAACAATTGTTGAAAATTGTGTCTTGCACAAAGTAGATGTCCTAACCGTCTTGCCAAAACTATAGTTTGTTAACAAGAAATTTGTGGAGTGGTTGAAAAACAAGATTTAATGACTCCAACCTAAGTGTATGTAAACTTCCGACTTCAACTGTATATATATATATATAAAAATGGCAATAATGAACATTTACTGAAAAATTATATCATATCGTTTCTTTCAAAAGCCCTCTGTGACATTAAAAAATTATTTTCTCAAACTACGATTCATAAAAGATGTGTGGAGATTTGGTCAGATTTGTAAAAAATCGGGAAAGAGCAGGATTCAGTTATCATAAGGACCCCTTATTCATGTCCTCATTACATGCAGTGCAACATGACCACTCATGGTCTGTAAAGTAAAGGTTTTATTGGGATTCCATATTTTACAAGTGTTTGTATTGAACTTTTATTTGTAGAGGCAAAAATCTGTTTTGAGAATCTGTTGTCAACTCCGTAAGTGGCTTGTCAACTACGTCACTGATGGCTAACCCGCCAATATCTTGAAAAAATATTTCTATCACTGTTCTTCAGCATATGCTCAAACAATGGAAGCATTTGCTGTGCTAGACCTGTTTGCTTAATACATGTTTTTTAAAAAATGTTTTAAATCTAGAAAAAGATGCCAAAATGCTTAAGAAATTTGCCCTGGTGCATTTAATAGTGCTATAAAACACAAATGAGTTTGGAGATTTGGAAAGATCAAGGCCTGTAAACACTTGCTGGTGAAATGCCTTTGATAGTGTCTGACGGAGTTGACAGAAATCCATATAGTTGCATTTTATGAGAAATAACATGGTGTGAAAGCTAATACTTTGATCTATCAAAATATGTATTTCACATTTAGTTAATATTAAGACAAATATGTGTGGAAGATTATCCTGTCTTTCCAGAATCGCTTAGCTTGCTTGTACCTTGTGGTTTTATGCATTAATATGAATCTTATCATTCTCTCTCTCTCTCTCCCCTCTCTCTCTCTCTCTCTCTCCCTCCCTCTCTCTCTCTCTCCCTCTCTCTCTCCCTCTCTCTCTCTTCCCTCTCTCTCTTCCCCCTCTCTCTCTCTCTCTCTCTCTCTCTCTCTCTCTCCCTCTCTCTCCCCCTCTCTCTCTCTATCTCCCCACTCTCTCTCTCTCCTCTCTCTCTCCTCCCCCCACTCTCTCTCTCCTCTCCCCCACTCTCTCTCTCCTCTCCCCCACTCTCTCTCTCCTCTCCCCCTCTCTCTCTCTCTCTCTCTCTATCTCTCCCTCTCTCTCTCCCTCTCTCCCTCTCTCTCTCTTCCCTCTCTCTCTCTCTTCCCCCTCTCTCTCTCTCTCCCTCTCTCTCTCTCTCCCTCTCACTCTCTCTCTCCCTCTCTCCCTCTCTCTCTCTTCCCTCTCTCTCTTCCCCCTCTCTCTCTCTCTTCCCCCTCTCTCTCTCTCTCCTCTCTCTCTCTTCCCTCTCTCTCTCTCTCTCTCTCTCTCTCTCCCCCTCTATCTCCCCCACTCTCTCTCTCCTCTCCCCCCACTCTCTCTCTCCTCTCCCCCTCTCTCTCTCTCTCCTCGCTTCCCCCTCCCCCTCTCTTACAAGATGGTTCACCATCCCATCTGCCCTTCACCCAAGGCTCTAAGGGACTATATCTACTCTCACTCTGTAATGTCATAGATGAGGACTGACTAACAGATTCATGCATTAAAATGCATATTTTCATTATCTCTCTCCCTCTCACCCCTTCCCCCTCACTCACAGGATGGTTCACCCTCCCAGCTCCCCGGTGGCTATGAGCCCGAGCCACTGGCTAAGTACGGCACGCTGGACGTGGCCTTCGAGTATGACTCGGGCAAGCAACACCTCGCCGTCACTGTCACTGCGGCAACCGACATCCCCGTGCTCAAACAGACAGGCAACATCGCGTGGCAGGTGAAAAACTTTACTGTTGTACTTGTCTTACTTGCTCTCACACGTAAACATATTTTCTCACTAGCACTGATTTTGCTACAAGCGTTTATTTTCCAAGAAAGTTTTACTTGCAATGATTGTGATATGTGATTGTACCTACTACCTTAGTTGCCAGCACTGACTGCAAGTCACCCTGCATGAGAGCATCTGCTTCAGCTTAAGTTACGGTGAATTATACAAAAAGAGAGATAATACATTAGAAGACATTATGAAGGCTCATGCATGCCTACAGCAAGCTATAAAGCATTCTACCAAACTCTCCTCCTGGAGATCTACCACCTGTAGGTTTTTACTCCAACCTTCATTTAGAACACCTTATTCTACTTGTTAGCCGTTCACCAAGACCTAACTAGCTGAATCAGGTATGTTAGGTGAGGTTTGGACTGGAAACCTGCAGGACAAAAACAGTTTTTTTTAAATGTTGTGAATTTATATTAAAAAACAAACAGAAATACCTTATTTACATAAGTATTCAGACCTTTTGCTATGTGACTCAAAATTAAGCGAAGCTGCATCCTGTTTCCATTGATCATCCTTGATCTTTCTACAACTTGACTGGAGTCCACCTGAGGTAAATTCAATTGATTGGAAATTATTTGGAAAGGCACACACCTGTCTATATAAACGTCCCACGGTTCACAGTGCGTGTCAGAGCAAAAACAAAGCCATGAGGTCAAGGGAATTGTCCGTAGAGCTCCGAGACAGGATTGTGTCGAGGCACAGATCTGGGGAAGGTGCCAAAAGATTTCTGCAGCATTGAAGGTCCCCAAGAACATAGTGGCCTTCAACATTCTTAAATGCAAGAAGTTTGGAACCACCAAGACTCTTCCTAGAGCTGGCTACCTGGCCAAACTGAGCAATCAGGGGAGAAGGGCCTTTGTCAAGGAGGTGACCAAGAACCCGATGGTCACTCTGATAGAGCTCCAGTTTCTCTGTGGAGATGGGAGAACCTTCCAGAAGAACAACTATCTCTGCAGAACTCCACCAATCAGGCCTTTATGGTACAGTGGCCAGATGTAAACCACTCCTCAGTAAAAGGCACATGACAGCCCACTTGGAGTTTGCCAAAAGGCACCTAAAGACTCTCAGATGATGAGAAACAAGATTCTCTGGTCTGATGAAACCAAGATTGAACTCTTTGGCCTGAATGCCAAGCGTCATGTCTGGAGGAAACCTGGCACCATCCCTACGGTGAACCATGGGGGTGGCAGCATCATGCTGTGGGGATGTTTTTCAGTGGCAGGGACTGGGAGACTAGTCAGGATCGAGGGAAAGATGAACGGAGCAAAGTACAGAGAGATCCTTGATGAAAACCCGCTCCAGAACACTGTTGTGTCTGTGACTATCATTAATGTGAAGACTGTTATTTTATCAAATCAATTCTCTATGTGTAGTTATTATTGTTATTATTATTATGTGATTTAAAGTACTCATGTATACTTTAATTAACTAAGAAGTCGGGGCACCATGGGAAAATGTTTGTAGTGTCTCTATTTCCCGAATCGACTCTAAGATATTTTCATAACAAAACAGTCGCTTATTAATGAATTGTACCTCATCAGTTCTCATTACTGAACGTCGCAAACCCTTGGATATCTGCACGAACCCTAGCATAAATTATGAATCAGCGATATACAAATTGGCTTAATTATTTATTTACTAACTAACTAATCAAATCACAGAAAAACATGAAAACACACACAATTAGTTAATACGTGGGGTACTGCATGATACAAAGAAAAAGGCCCTAGCGGACAAAACCGATATGACGGCTTGGTAGACAAAGGAAAGGGGGTGTGGACCATTCAAGAGCATGAAACTCATAGCTGATAACTACAATCATAGAAATTGCTAATACTTTACATGAAAGACCACTCATTGGAAAAATTTGGAAGCAATTTACATATTTACGAGCGTATGTCTTATCTCTCTCTGTGGTCGCCGGTCCATCTGCTGGAGAGAGTTGACAGAAAAGTCTCTGGTTGTGTTCCCCAGAACTCGGTCTGTCGTAGTTGTTATAATGGATACTTCAGAGTTCCATTCGGAAATCTTCTTTGAATCAGATGCGTTTACCAGACTAAAGTATTTAAACAGCTGCATTCTGAATAATTCTTCTTTAGTTTGTAGATTTCTTTGCCATTTCAACGTGGGAATGATCTCCACGTTCTCTGGTCTTGTCCTCTGGTAGAGTTGTAGTTTAAACCACTTCACACACTAGCGTCACCAGGCATGTTTTGGTCTTAGGAATTCAACCGTTTTTAACCTTAGCTTACACCGTGGTTTGCGTGGTCTACGTGGTCTGCTGTGAATTGTGCCACAGGGGCTTTTATTCTTGAGTAGAAAAGGGCCGTCTCATCATGTTTGTGCCCACCTGGGCATGGCTACTGACTGTGCATAAGTTCCCATAAAACAACCAATTGTCATTTAGAAGACTATATCACATTATCTTTCCAAAAGTATTATTTTACTTAATCATCCATCTTATACAACATTCAGAAGTAAACCTGACTGGGGGGCACAATATACACCCAAAAGACCACATCGTGACAGCACTCAGGACCTCAGACTGGGGTGAAGGTTCACCTTCCAACAGGACAACGACCCTAAGCACACAGCCAAGACAACGCAGGAGTGGCTTTGGGGACAAGTCTCTGAATGTCCTTGAGTGGCCCAGCCAGAGCCCTGATTTGAACCCGATCGAACATCTCTGGAGTAACCTGAAAATAGCTGTGCAGCAACGCTTCCCATCCAACCTGACAGAGCTTGAGAGGATCTGCAGTAAAGAATGGGAGAAACTCCCCGAATACAGGTGTGCCAAGCCTGTAGCGTCATACTCAAGACTGTAATTGCTGCCAAAGTTGCTTCAACAAAGTACTGAGGAAAGGGTCTAAATACTTATGTAAATGTGATATTTAAGTTATTTTTCTTTTTATACATTTGCAAATATTTCTAAAAACCTGTTTTTGCTTTGTCATTATGAGGTATTGTGTGTAGATTGATGAGGGGGAAATAACAATGGAATCTATTTTAGAATACGGCAAACACCTAACAATGTGTAAAAAGTCAAGGGGTCTGAATACTTTCCGAATGCATTGTATGTAGGTACACCTGGTTTTACTGCCCACTAAGAAGCAGCGGGCCAAGACGGAGGTGCAGAGGGGGCCGTGCCCAGTGTTCACAGAGACCTTCCGCTTCTCCCGGGTGGAGCAGGAGGCACTGGCGGACCACGCCGTCCGGTTCCGCCTCTACAGCGTCAGGAGGATGAAGAAGGAGAAGGTTTGGGGGAAAAAACAAGCATGTATGCAATAATTCTTGTAAGTCACTTTGGATAAAAGCATCTGCTAAATGGCATATATTATTATATTATTATTTATGTTAGGTGTTGGGCGAGAAGGTTTTCTATTTGACTAAACTCAACCTGCAGGGCAAGATGGCGCTGCCCGTTACACTGGAGCCTGGCACTGCACTAATGGTGAGTGACTGCGAAGATAGGGGTAAAAAGGGGTGTGTGTATGTTTGTTTTACTATACTTGTGAGGACCAGAAAAGAGATTTCGGACAAGTGAGGACATTTGGCCGGTCCTAAAAAGGAAAAGGATTAGGTTTAGGAGTTAAGGTTAGGTTTAGGGAAAATTGGATTTTGAATGGGCATCAATTGTTGGTCCCCAATTTAGTGTAGCAATACACAACTGTGTGTCTGTGTATGTGGTAGGGGTCTGTTTGTGCAATTTCTTGCCAAGAAGAAGTAACCTGATTTGTATGATGTCCACTTAGATAAATTATCTTGGCATTTTTCCTATTTTGTTGCCTTACAACCTGGAATTAAAATAGATTTGTGGGGGGGTTTGGATCATTTGATTTACACAACATGCCTACCACTTAGAGGATGCAAAATAATTTTTATTGTAAAACAAACAAGGAATGAAACAGAAAAAACAGAAACCTTGAGTGTGCATAACTATTCACCCCCCCCCAAAGTCAATACTTTGTAGAGCCACCTTTTGCAGCAATTACAGCTGCCAGTCTCTTGGGGTATGTCTCCATAAGCTTGGCACATCTAACCACTGACATTTTTGCCCATTCTTCAAGGCAAAACTGCTCCAGCTCCTTCAAGTTGGATGGGTTCTCAATTGGATTTAGGTCTGGGCTTTGACTTGGCTATTCCAAGACATTTAAATGTTTCAACCTTAAACCACCCGAGTGTTGCTTTAGCAGTATTCATAGGGTCATTGTCCTGCTGGAAGGTGAACCTCCGTCCCAGTCTCAAATCTCTGGAAGACTGAAACAGGTTTCCCTCAAGAATTTCCCTGTATTTAGCACCATCCATCATTCCTTCAATTCTGACCAGTTTCCCAGTCCCTGCTGATGAAAAACATCCCCACAGCATGATGCTGCCACTACCATGCTTCACTGTGGGAATGATGAGAGGTGTTGGGTTTGCACTAGACATAGCATTTTCCTTGATGGCCAAGAAACTCCATTTTAGTCTCATCTGACCAGAGTACCTTCCATATGTTTGGGGAGTCTCCCACATGCCTTTTGGCGAACACCAAACATATTTCCTTATTTTTTTCCGTTAAGACCAGCTCTGTGGAGTGTACGGTTTAACGTGGTCCTATGGACAAATACTCCAATCTCTGCTGTGGAGCTTTGCAGCTCCTTCAGGGTTATCTTTGGCCTCTTTGTTTTCTCTCTGATTAATGCCCTCCTTGCCTGGTCCATGATTTTTGGTGGTTGGCTCTCTCTTGGCAGGTTTGTTGTTTTGCCATATTCTTTCCATTTTTTAATAATGGATTTAATGGTGCTCCGTGGGATGTTCAAAGTTTCTGATATTTTTTTATAACCCAACCCTGATCTGTACTTCTCCACAACTTTGTCCCTGACCTGTTTGGAGAGCTCCTTGGTCTTCATGGTTTCGCTTGCTTGGTGGTGCCCCTTGCTTAGTGGTGTTGCAGACTCTGGGGCATTTCAGAATAGGCGTGTGTGTATATATATATATATGCACACATATACATACACTGAGATCATGTGACACTTAGATTGTACACAGGTGGACATTATTTAACTAATTGTGACTTCTGAAGGTAATTGGTTGCACCAGACCTTATTTAGGTGCTTCATAGCAAAGGGGGTGAATACATATGTTCACCACTTTTCCGTTTTTTTCCCCCTAGTTTTTTGAAACAAGTTATTTTTTCACTTCACCAATTTGTACTATTTTGTGTATGTCCATGACATGAAATCCAAATAAAAATCTATTTAAATTACATGTTGTAATGCAACAAAATAGGAAAAACACCAAGGGGGATGAATACTTTTGCAAGACACTGTTTAATGGTACAGTAACTCGTAGACTAACCTCGTCCCCAGCTTCCAATTGCTGGCGCATGGAGCCTGGTGACAGTGTGGGACTGTTTGGGATTTAGTGGGTGTGGATTTACTGAGTGACATGATAAATTCAAATTCTGAGCAACTCACACGACTATGAAGCGTGGTTCCAAATCGAGGCGGGCAAAGTGTGTGTTATGGAGCACCACGGAAATAATTCCCTGGAACCTAAGGTAGTAGGAACACAAAACACATATTTTAGCTGGCTATACCAACCTACCATCTATCTAAACTTTTAGTCATCATGGTCGGATTACCGACCGGGGCCCCCATTGATTTTGTTAGTTACGCTCACTCAGATATCATATTAAAACATGTCTGCAAACATTTCTCTCCACCCTATGGTAAAATGTGTAGAATTGCATGAAATTAGTAATAAAATTACTAAATCTTCTCTTCACTCCATAGCAAAATGTGTACAATTGCAGCAACATTTTCCTTACACCTCATGGCAAAATGTGTAGAATTGCAGCAAATGATCTCTAAAACTTCTCTCTCCTCTGTCAAGAGAGAGGCTGCTAAAATGTTTTGCTCGCAAGGCTAAGGCCAGCTCTGACTGCATGTGTGGGTATGGATGTGGGTACACTGACCGGCGAGCCACTGCGGCTTCTCATGATGAGTTTCGATTGTTTGCTCCCACCCATCAAAGTTGCCCATCTACACTCAAAGGTGATGGACTGAAAGATCAGCCAATTAAAACCAGCGGTTGTTTTGTGCTCTCCTGTGGCGCTTGAAAACCAGACGAGAGAGCCGGCTGCTTTAGACAAAGCATAGTCTCACCCAATCCAAGCCATTCAGTTGCATTGTACTAATTCCTACCTGCCTCTAACTCTGCATGTGGTGTTGTCCATCCTCTCCTTTCTCCCTACAGGGCTGTGGGTCGTTGGTGAGTGTGTCCCGTAGTGCAGGGGCTCTATCCTACCGTTCCACCAGGGACTCCTCCCCAGAGATTCTACTGGGCCTCATCTACAACGCCACCACTGGTAGGCTTTCTGCAGAGGTCATCCAGGGCAGCCACTTCAAAAACACAGCCTCAGACAAACCTCCCAGTGAGTGGACAAATAACACGTCTATTTTCCTGTTGTGTCTGTGATAATGTTTTGGAGTAGTTGGGTAGATTAGCATTCAAATCCATAGAACTGAATACTTGTTCTTATTCCTATTTTTGTGTCTACCACCTATTTACTTCAGTCGTCATACGGTCTTCTCTCTTCTTTCCTCCCTCTGTGTGGTGTCCCCCAGGTGGTCTGTTCTGTTGTATGAAACGGTTCATCGGGGGACAACTTTACATCATGAGAGGTGAGCCCACTGTTATCAATCCATGTACCTCTATCTATACCAGAGTCACTGTCTGTTCCTCTCTGGGTCTACTGATAATGTTGGGAAAGGGGGATACCTAGTCAGTTGTACAACTGAAATGTGTCTTCCGCATTTAACCCAATCCCTCTACATATTGTATCGTGAAAAAGAACCCCCAAAAATGGCTGGTATCAAAAAGCAATTCGTATTCTATTGTGGGTCAACACAATTTTTTATTTTACTAGGTTAGTCTCGTTGAGATTAACAATCACTTTTACAAGAGACCTGGCCAAAATAGCATTTTCAACATAAAACAACGCAATACAGTTTAAAAACATGAATTTACACATTGAACAGCAAGATGTATTGGGAAAGTGTGGTGCGACTAGGGGTCAAAACAACCCCCCCCCCTCTCCCACACACACACTTTATTTTCCATCGTAGTGTTTAACCTATAGCTTTAAACCCATTTAAAGGGACGGGCTCCTGTTATTCCACGACCCTTTGAAGCTCGTTCCAGGTCAAAGAGGCAGAGAACTGGAAAGCTTTTTACCATAGCTCTGTACGGCCTTAGGCACAATCAACAAAACACTGTCCGGTGAGCGCAGGCAATAGTTTGTCTGCCGGACAATGTAGTTACATAGCACAAGTAAAATGGTAGCTGGCTATCTATATATATATATAAACCTACCAATGATTCAATCTCAGAAGAGCTAAGGAGATCCAGCCCACTCTCGCAGAGCGTACAGTGATGAGTGAGGGCTTTGGAGTTAGTAACCAACTTCAGCGCCCCATGGTACACAATCCAGCATATGTACTGATTCCACAGGGGCATACATATACAAGATATCACCAGAATCACCTACAGGCACGAAACAATGGAATTACAATAGACTATACATGACTTGAAGATCTTCTGCAATACGCCATTTTGTATTATTCTCCACTAGATGGCAGCCTCTCACCATCTTCCTCCTCCCTTCCCCAGACACCTATGTGAAGCTGACCATGCTCGACTCCAAGGGCAAGGAGATGTCCAAGTGCAAGACGTCAGTTTGCCGCGGCCAGCCCAACCCCACTTACAAGGAGACCTTTGTCTTCCAGGTGAGGGAGGGAAGAGATATAAAATAATACATTTTACATACATGGACCCTGTTTTACAACCCAACCCCATCTCTCGTCTTCCAGGTGGCCCTCTTCCAGCTGTCCGAGGTCTCCCTGGTGGTGTCCGTGTACAGCCGGAGGAGCAGCATGAAGGCCAGGGAGAGGGTGGGCTGGGTGTCCCTGGGGCTCAACAGCACCGGAGAGGAGCAGCAGGCCCACTGGAGCCAGATGAAGGAGGCCGGGGGACAGCAGGTGTGCAACTGGCACGCGCTCTTGGAATCTTGAACAGGTCTTTAATGAGAATCACAAGATTTCATCTCGGTGACACCAGGAGGAGAAATACAGAGCCAGAGGAAGATTATAGGGTATCTTGATCTCGGTGTTGAAAGGGGATTGGTTCCTTGACCTTCCGTCAGAGATGCAGACGAGGAACCATCTATCAATGCTATGCATATGAACCTGGAATGGGATGTGTGTGAGGGTGCAGCGCTATGAGAGGCACGTGGATTCCACATGGAGTCGCTATTCATTAAGTGCTGCTTTAAATACCCTTTAATATGTAAAAGAGCCACTTGACCTGAGAAAGACTGACTGGTTCTAAGCAGTGACTTCCCGCTCCTGTCATGGTCAATGGGGACTGTCAGACTGATCTTTTAATACAACAGCTGATAGACCTCAGTTATGAACTGGTCCTGGAATGGACGAAACTGCTACTGAAATGAACACAGCGGGTCCTGATCCAGTCTCTGATTGATGCCAATTTTGTGTAATTCATTTCCCATATTCTGGTCCATAATAATATGTTTTGCATGTAATTGTTTACAGAAGATGATCCAAATACGACCATACATATCTCGTACGATGGACCATTTTCATCCTGAAGAGTGTGTGGAAGAACAACGACCAAAACAAGCCAGCCCCCTCACATTCTTCTGGAGTTGTACTGGCCATAGAAATAGAATTACAAGAAGGGGAAAAGCCCCTCAGACCACTGCAATTTAAATGATACAATCATGGATTCACTCAATATGGCCGAAATGTTAATTCTATTTCTAATGGTACTGACTTCTAATAACACCAGCATCAGTCATTTCTCAACTGACGCTCACAGCCATTGGTGACTGTTAAAGCCAGCTGGGCCTGTAACAACTATGCTAACGAGCTATGCTTATTTTTTACACTTTGTGACATTATGCAACATACATTTGACTGATTTGTCATTTTTATTTTGGGGGTTTCTTTCGACAGCCATTTCATCTCCCGTTGTAATAGCGTGTATTATCTTGTGTGCGTGCATGTGTTCAAGACCACAAAATACAAAGTACATCTTCAGAATCACATTTAGCATCATTTGAGAATTTTTGTGGCTCACTGAATCAGACAACTCTGTAACCAACACCATCCTTATAAAAGACCCATCACCTTTCGTGTATTACATATTCGAAGCTACAGTGCCTTCAGAAAGTTCACACCCCTCGACTTGTTCCACATTTTGTTGTTAAAGCCTGAATATTAAATTGATTTTTTTGTCACTGGCCTACACACAATACCCCATAATGTCAGTGGAATTTGTAAAAAAAAAAAAAAAAAAAAATGACTGAAATATCTTGAGTCAATAAGTATTCAATCCCTTTATGGCAAGCCTAAAAATGTTCAGGAGTAAATTTGTGCTTAACAAGTCACATAATAAGTTGCATGTACTCACTCTGTGTGCAATAATAGTGTAACATATTTTTTGAATGACTACCTCATCTCTGTACCCCACACATACATATAATTGTAAGGTCCCTTGCAAAGAAGGGCACCTTTTGGTAGATGGGTAAAAAAATAAAAAAATAATTGAATATCCCTCTGATCATGGGTAGCCTAGTGATTAGAGCGTTGGACTAGTAACCGGAAGTTTGCAAGTTCAAACCCCCGAGCTGACAAGGTACAAATCTCTCGTTCTGCCCCTGAACAGGCAGTTAACCCACTGTTCCTAGGCCGTCATTGAAAATAAGAATTTGTTCTTAACTGACTTGCCTAGTTAAATAAAGGTAAAATAAAAAATATAAAAAATTAAATGGTGAAGTTATGAATTACACTTTGGATGGTGTATCAATACACCCAGTCACTAAAGATACAGGCGTCCTTCCTAATTCAGTTGCCTGAGAGGAAGGAAACAGCGCAGGGATTTCACAATGAGGCCAATGGTGACTTTAAAACAGTTACAGAGTTGAATGGCTGTGATAGGAGAAATCTGAGGATGGATCAACAACATTGTAGTTACTCCATAATACTAACTTAAATGACAGAGTGAAAAGAAGAAAGCCTGTACATATTACAAATATTCAAAAACATGCATCCTGTTTGCAACAAGGCACTAAAGTAATACTGCAAAAAAAAATCCAAAGCAATTACCTTTTTGTCCTGAATACAAAGCGTTAGGTTTGGGGAAAATCACTTTACTGAGTACCACTCTCCATATTTTCAAGCTCAATGGTGGCCGCATCATGTTATGGTTATGCTTGTAATCAATAAGGACCGGGGAGGTTTCCAGGATAAAAACTAAACGGAATGGAACGAAGCACAGGCAAAATCCTAGAGGAAAACCTGGTTCAGTCTGCAATAACCTAAAACACAAAGCCAAATCTACACTGGAGTTGCTTACCAAGAAGGCGGTGAATGTCCCTGAGTGGCCAAGTTACAGTTTTGAATCTACTTGAAAATCTATGACAAGACCTGAAATTGGTTGTCTGGAAATGGTCAATAACCAATGTGACAGAGCTTGAAGACTATTTAAAAGAATAATGGGTAAACGGTGCACAATCCTGGTGTGGAAAGCTCTTAAGAGATTTACCCAGAAAGACTCCGCTGTAATCGCTGCCAAAGGTTCTTCTACAAAGTATTGACTCGGGTGTGAATACTTATGTAAATGAGATATTTCTGTATTTCATTTTCAATAAATGTACAAAAATGTCAAAATACATGTTTTCACTTTGTCATTATGGGGGTATTGTGTGTAGGTGGGCGAGAAAATATATATTTAATTCATCCACACTACAGTATGCTCTTCCATAGAAATATAATCTAGTCGTTATATTTCTATGTAGAGAATCACTGGTGAAACAGAGCATTATGGGTACTGAAGTTATGCTACAAAAGGTGTACAGTATGACAAGCAGGATTCCACAGAGTGTGTCATGCTGACTCTGAAGCAGGCCTGGAACACAGGGTCTATTTCACATTTCACTGTGAAACATGTTTGATGGCTTGCCACCGAGAAGCAGAAGTGAACACTAGAGTCTCATACTAGCACCACACCCCGGCTTTACTGTTACAAGAACCCCCTCCTCCCTCGCTCTCCTGGCTGGAGATGAGGGGAGGAGTCTCTCATCTCTCCCTCTTGTGATGTTAGTGGCTCAGTGTTTAGTTCAGGCTTGCTGCCCGACGCCCCACACCCATTGGGTCAGGGTTTCTACCGTGTGCAGCCACACCTCGCAGCATGGAGTCATGGGAGAGATGGGTGACATATTGCGCTGAGATCCACCAGTATGCTGACTGAAGTAAATCCCCAGAGTCTAACTTCCAGTGTCATTGATGAAGCTGAACATGCTCATTGTGGCTAATAACATGTGAGAATAGAGAACGTCAGGAAATGTATGCCTACTTTTTCATTTCTGCGGTGAAAGGAGGAGACGGAGTTGGACGACAAAAGAACAACACGAGTCAGAGACACGCTTTAAACTAACGTTGAGATTTTAATTCCATGTCTGGCCTTCAACGGCTTGTTTTACCCTGTCATCAGTGGTCAGTCTGGTACAGAACAGGGCAGGCAGCAGTAGTTGCAGTTGGCAGGTAGCCTAGCCCAGGGTCCTATTCATTGAGGCACACTAGCAAACAGCTTTAAAGCGTTTTTTGATTTTAGATTTTTTTTTTTTTAATGTATTGGACCAACTCCAGGTAGGGACTTCCTGTTTCAGTCTGTTTGGTGCCTAATGAACAAGACCCAGGGCTGGGTGTGTTGGGGGAAACAGTCCCATGAGCGCATAGTTTCAGAACACTTAAACAGCTAGCTAGAGGAATGATTGGTGGCTTTTTCCTGGCCCTCTTCATCTGTTGACACTAGAAAACCCAGCTGTGTCATTGTCCGCCGAGGGGGAAAATGGGGAGGTGAGAGGTGGGACTTCCAAAGCACTGCATGAGACGTCACCCGAGTCGACCCCTCCCTGCCCCTGGAAATGTTAGGAGTGTGTCTGTCAGCCAGGTCATTTTTCAGACAGCATCTGGAGCTCAAACTCAAGCCACTGGTATGTGTGAGTGCACATTATTGCAAATGGGCTGACTGAGTCAGTCAAAAACAGGTTTGAGCACATACCCTGGCTGTAGTGGTCTCAAAGACTTGATCTCAGATCAGTTTTGCTTTTCACCTCTTAAAAAGGTTCAGGTTAGGATTGGCGAAGGCTAGAGATGATCCCTAGGTCTGTGTTTTAGGGCGAGTTTTAAGTCGAGCGGTCAATGCCACCTGCTGGTTCTCGTTAGTGTTCTAATGAGGCCCCCCCCACTGGGCACACACACTGTGGTTGAATCAAAGTTGTTTCCACGTCATTTCAATGAAAGGACTTTGAACCAATGTGGAATAGATGTTGAAGTGG
This sequence comes from Oncorhynchus nerka, assembly GCF_034236695.1. Classification (NCBI taxonomy): domain Eukaryota; kingdom Metazoa; phylum Chordata; class Actinopteri; order Salmoniformes; family Salmonidae; genus Oncorhynchus; species Oncorhynchus nerka. The sequence continues at coordinate 36,044,832 of NC_088419.1, read as the reverse complement.
ACCAGTGATGCGTGGTCAGTCAGGTGAGGAGGTTCCGTTGACCAAGATCACGTTTCATTTTTATTGCAGCCACCATTTCTAGTCACAAAGTTAACCCCTTCAGAAGCAAGCCTTCGTATACCCATTTGATATATTCAATTCAATAAATATACAGACATCATGGGGACGATAATGTGGAGTTCCGTAGTTTGAACTTCCCAGAATCAAATAGATTCCTATTGCTGATCAACAGTGTCGTCACATCTCCTGAATCATCTCAAATAAAGGATCTAGTGTTACAGATTAGATCCTCAAGTCAAATCAATGGAATGAAGCCAGAAAAGGTCAAAGCACGTTCATTTATAAGGGCTGTATAGGCACTGCCATTTCAATTGGTGAGGGGGGAGTCAACTTTCTTTTCTTTTTTAAGAGGGGGGAGTGGGGGGTGCTGTCTAAAAGGGGTGAGGGGGTAAGGGTGTACCAGACCATATCCTATTAACAAGCGTTCACATTGTGCACTCTGCAAAACATTGTGCTGTTTTTCAGCAGTTAAAATCGTACCTATTTGGCAAATAAAACATTCATTGAGCATCAATCGTTACAAAATGAAATTTGAGGGACCGGACGTGGAGACGCTGTACAGAGAAGCAGCTCATTTTGGAGGTTAATACTGAATGGAACTGTGATGATGATGAGGGATAGAAACACCAAAATAAGCTTGTTTTTCAGTTCCTTGCACTAAGGTCTGATATGTTTAGACTTGTGTTTCCCAAAAGTGCCCAATTGAAACAATGATTAAATGTTCCGGGGTCAAGTCTTCCCCTAGGTACAGATCTGGGATCAGCTTCTCCTCCCCCAATCCTAACCTTAAAGGTCCAATGCAGCCATTTGTATCTCAATATCAAATCACTTCTGGGTAACAAGTACCTTACTGTGATTCCTTTTGACCATTTGAATTGAAAACAAACAAAAATAGCTTCTTAGCAAAGAGCAGTGGTCTGAGCTGTTATTGGCAGAGAGGTCTGAAAGTCTTATTTACCACCTGGTCATGTCACCAGGCCAAAACACCCTCCCACCAAAACAGGCTGAATTGTCTGTCTTTTCAAACAGATCTTAAACTAAAAAAGGCGTCACCATTTTCAGAATTTCACAGTATTATTCCAACCTCACAGTGTGGAAATACATGATAAAACACAAAAATCAACGGTTTTGACTGCACTGGGCCTTTAACCATTGGTGGGGGAAATGCAAAACTGACCCAATATCAGAATCTAGGGGCAAGTTCACCCTCCTCCATTACTGAACACCTCATTAGAGGACTATATAGGAACGACTAACCCGTCAGTTAACACCGACCATTGATAGGTAGCCTAATACCAAACAAAAAAAACAAGATCACCGGAAAAAAAATACTTCTGCGACCATCAGTGCTTCTCTCGCGGTTTCATATACAAGAGTAGAGTATATAAATGTAAAATGAGTAAAAAAAATAATAAAATAATGAAATGAGTGCAATGACAAACCGTATATGCCTTTGCCCCTTTGTTTCTCTCCCAAAAGGTTACATGTCTAGCTAGCGATTCAGGAGCTCAGGACCCACTGCGACAGTCCACTGTCTCTCGGTCTCGCTCTCCCTGTGTCAGTTTAAAACCAGTCGTTTACATTGTCAGTTTGAGTTTGGCTCTGAGAGTCAAGTTAAGTCCTTGGGTAGGCAGTGTTACCACCCCTCGTGCCCATAAAAAGTGGCGCAAAAAATTGAATCTGTAGTGGTTGCTGATAAAACACACAGATGACATGACAGAAAACAAACGAAAAGGCTTTTTGATTGGCAGCGGCCCTTCTCTGCTTCCAGCCTATCAGGGGTTCCAGTAAAGGTGTGGGGGGGCGGCTCTGAGGGGGTTCAGCCAATTAACTGGAGAGGGTTGTTATTGTACATCCTAGATCCAATTCTTAGGTGTAGGCCCTCACCCCCAAACCTCCATCCATCTCAGAACCAGCCCTCTCTGCTCCCTCTTCCGCCTTTCTTCCGTTTTGCCCGAGTTCCTCATTCTCTTGCTCCGTTCTGCCCAACTTCCTTAGCTGGGCCTAGCCCTGGGCTAGATGAACTTGAAGCACTTAGTCTTGTCGTGGGGCAGACGTGTCTTGAAGAGCACAGAGTCCACGCGGAACTGTGTGTAGAGTAAGGGCATGTAGCCGTACACCTTGACAAAGAAGTTGATGCACTTGTGGCGCTCGTGGAAGTGAGAGTCGTCGTGCGACAGGGCCTGTGGGCAGCCGGGGCAGCGGAAGGTCCAACGAGACGTCACCTAAGAGGGAGGAAATGGAAAGGGTGGTGTCTGTGTGTTTCTAATCACAATGCTACAACCATTTTGATTGCTTTGTCGATACCATGAGCATGTGGTCGTAAAATATGTCAGTGTGTGCCAATGAATACTGGGACAGAATACTTGCACAGAATTGAATACCGCGACACATATTACAGTGCATAAAATAAGGTTGACTCTTAGGGTTGATTCTCCAGGAAAAGGAAAGTCACTCATTGGTTATAGGAGGTTACTTCCCACCACATGCATTATTCACCTGCCTTATTCTTACCAGGGTCAACTTGCTGTCAAGTCACACACGCCATCGAAGCCTGTTCTAATTCCGGAATGGAACACCTGGGAATATTCCAAGATTCCAGGTCCCAAAATTCCCCCTGGCTCGATTGGCATAATTAGTCCGCTAGCCATAAATATGTATATACTAGTATAAATGTCTTGCAAATAGATGTCGAGGGAAACGCAAGCGTAGGGCAACAATCCAATCTTGTTGTGCTCTGATTTATAATTTGCCACAGAATATTGAGCATGTCAGGTTGAGTAATGGTTGGCTAAGTGAGCAGAAATATAAATAAACAGTGCCCGGGGGTGTGTGTGTCTTTTTGGAGTATACGTGTGTGTGTGCGCCCCACTGACCTTGATAGGGGGCTTTCGGGTGATGTGTGACACTAGGAAGTTCATGGCGATATCCTCGCAGTTGATGTACTCGTCCACCATGTCGCGGATGGCCTGAGGCATCACATACGAGTACAGGTACGCGTAGTACTGCAGCAGAGAGACAAAACATATGAGGGAATCAACCGGCATTCCGTTCATTAGAACACTCAATGTAAAAAATAAATAAAGTACAACAGAAAATGAGCGAGTCTAGTGGACAAGTCATCCCTCTGTTTTACGTTCTTTTGTTCCGTTTGGTGCCTAATGAATATGGCCCAGGTACAATGAGGGTGAGACAGGTCAGACCAAAGAAAGTACAAGGAAGTCATGGAGAGGAGGGATGAGGGTGATGTATCTTATAGAAGACAGGTTTCGGAAAGTATTCAGACCCCTTCCCTTTTTGATACGTTACAGCCTTATTTTAAAATTGATTAAATAAAACATTTTACTCTTCATTTTACACACAATACCCCATAATGACAAAGTGAAAACAGGTTTTTAAGATAAAAAAAAAAATACATTTAATAAACCTAAAAAATAGAAATACCTTATTTACATAAGTATTCAGACCGTTTCCTATGATACTCGAAATTGAGCTCCGCTGCATCCTGTTTCCATTGATCATCCTTCAGATGTTTCTACAACTTGATTGGAGTCCACCTATGGTAAATTCAATTGATTGGACATGATTTGGAAAGGCACACGCCTGTCTAAATAAGGTTGCATAGTTGACAGTGCATTACAGAAAAACCAAGCCATGAGGTCAAAGGAATTGTCCGTAGAGCACAGAGACAGGATTGTGTCTGCAGCATTGTAAGTCCCCAAGAACACAGTGGCCTCCATCATTCTTAAATGGAAGAAGTTTGGAACCACCGAGACTCTTTCTACAGCTGGCCACCCAGCCAGATTTAGCAATCGGGGGAGAAGGGCCTTGGTCAGGGAGGTGTTCAAGAACCCGATGGTCACAATGACAGAGCTCCAGAGTTCCTCAGTGGAGATGGGAGAACCATCCAGAAGGACAACTATCTCTGCAGAACTCCACCAATCAGGCCTTTCTGGTAGAGTGGCCAGTTCGGAAGCCACTCCTCAGTAAAAGGCACATGACAGCCAGCTTGGAGTTTGCCAAAAGGCACCTAGAGACTCTCAGACCATGAGAAACAAGATTTTCTGTTCTGAATGCCAAGCGTCACATCTGGAGGTAACCTGGCACCATCCCTACGGTGAAGCATGGTGGTGGCAGCATCATGCTATGGGGATGTCTTTCAGAGGCAGGGACTGGGAAAATAGTCAGGATTTGGGGAAAGATGAATGGAGCAAAGTACAGAGAGATCATTGATGAAAACCTGCTCCAGAGCACTCAGGACCTCAGACTGGGGCGAAAGTTCACCTTCCAACAGGACAACGATTCTAAGCACACAGCCAAGACAACGCAGGAGTGGCTTTGGGACAAGTCTCCGAGTGTCCTTGAGTGGCCCAGCCAGAGCCCAGACTTGAACCGAATCAAATATCTCTGGAGAGACCTGAAAATAGCTGTGCAGCGACGCTCACAATCCAACCGGACAGAGCTTGAGAGGATCTGCAGAGAAGAATGGGAGAAACTCCCCAAGTACAGATGCCAAGCTTTTAGCATCATACCCAAGAAGACTTGAGACTGTAATCGCTGCCAAAGGTGCTTCAACAAAGTACTGAGTAAAGGGTCTGAATACTTATGTGATATTTCAGTTTTTTTTATATTAGCAGAAATGTCTAAAAACCTGTTTTTGCTTCAACATTATGCAGTATTGTGTGTAGATGAGGGGAAACTATTTAATCAATTTTAGAATAAGGCTGTAACGGCACAACAAAATGTGGAAAAAGTTTTTCCGAATACACTGTATGATATAATAATATATGCCATTTAGCAGATGCTTTTATTCAAAGTGACTTGCAGTCGCCGATACACTTTACATTACGGGTGGTCCCGGGAATCAAACCCACTACCCTGGTGTTGCAAGTGCCATGCTCTACCACCTGAGCTACAGAGGACCACCGAACAGAGCTACGTGCAGCATAGAGGTCAGGGCTCACGGGGTTGAAAGGTGTCACGACGGGGGAGGGAAGAGGGGGAGTACCTTGTGAAAGAAGGCGGCGCCCGTCAGCACCATGGACAGTTCACAGGAGTAGTTAGAGTTGTAGAGCCATGACTGGTGGTTGACGTCCCAGGCATGAAACCTCCCGGGGAAGCCCACGATGCGGTCCCTGGCCTCCCGCCACACCCTGATCCACACAACCAGACCAAGAGAAACATGACGAAAAAGGCAGCAATATACTGGGGAGAATGAGCTGAGGAGAATTGCATCAAAGTGAGACCACAATATATTCATATTGTATTGTACATGTAGGCCTATAAGGAAAATCATACAGCTGACAAAAAGGTCTCCAACAGCTCGTCAGCGAGGACGGCAATCTACAAGGAGAAGAGATATGTGTTCTGTTGTGTATTATTTTCGGACGTGCACACAGACGCACACGAGACTACAAGGACGTGCTCACTGATTGGGGAGTATCAACAGCTACATGCTGTTATCAGACGACACGCTCCTACTTCTGGAAGTCTCTGAAAAATGCGTGGCACGTACAAGAGTATATATAACCCCTTCCCTTTGAGATCTAGTACATTCCCATTACACCCACGCTATAGAACGTCCCAGTGGGAATTTAGCCGTGGTTCTAGGTGAGGGAAAAAATGATTACAGGATACTTCATGACAAATGACCCCATTCATACGGTGCCTGCCAAAACACGCTGCAAAAGTGCTAAAACCTGTGGACAATGCTGCAGTCGGGGATTTTGGGAAGCTGTTCAAAATGGTCAAGAATCAATATTTACCCATTGATTCTTGAAGAATGTAACTTATCAATAAATGGCTTAGGGGGCAATGATCTATCTTTATCATAACCCAAAATTACAGGCCAAGGTTGTATTTCTCCATTGTTTACAAACAACAAAGACTGGAAACAAAGTACGTATAGCTTCAAGATATGGTTTAAAAATATGAAGAAACATGTCCAGTCACTGCGTGTAGAGAGCCATCTATGGATTTGAGAGGTGTTACATTCCCTAGCTCGGCTTTTTTCTCTCTCCTCTGTTTTGAATCCCACAATGTAGCTTTGCACATGGCCCTGATGTGATATTCAAGGTGAGGCAAGTCTAGTACTGTACGCTCATGTGGCGTTTGAAAGTCAACATGGTCCATTTCTCTCTTGTTGATCTGTCAGGGTCAGTTGCATTAGTGCCATGTTTTGGTTTATTCTGTGGTACTGAGCTGAAAATGCTTTTAAAATGTCAGCGTGCGTTTTTTCATTATTATATATATTTTTTACATTTGGAATAAGTGTCGATTCACACGATGCTTGTCGATATCTGTAGACAGATCATCGGTCTGCTGGGTTCCAAAGAAAAATGCATCTCTTTGAAAATCAATGAGGCACAAAACAAAGTACACTTTCTTTCTCCAAAGAGCTTTGGATCCAATGACTGGTCCCAGACTCCCCTCTAACTGACCTGAACCCAAACATAATCTCGTCATGGCGGAGGTGGGCGTCGTCGTCGATGGACAAGATGGCCTCCGTCTCCACGGCGTCCCAGGGCAGGAAGCGGTTGTTGAGGCTGTTCTTCTCCGTGCGCACCACCTGCAGGACAGGAGAAGTATTCAATTGAAAATATTTGAGTATTTTCTTAATTAGTTCACTGTTAATACAATCCCAAGAATGTGTGCATGTCGGTAGTCAAGTTTTCAGGATAGAGGACTTTGAATACAGAGCAAAAACAGTATGTTTTGCATCACTATCCATTTAATGTGGCATTTCACAAAAATATAGCACAGTGTACTGGTCCAAACCACTCAGCCCCCCCCTTTCTCAACAGCTTTATTAGGCTAACCCATCTAACAAAAAACATGAAAGTATGGAATGATCTAATAGCATTCAATAGTTATGCGGTTTGTCAAATGTGTGGACCAATTAGGCTAGTCATTCAAGATCATTAAACTATCCTCCCATATCTTCCTACAGAAAGGGAATCTCTTTCCTACAGACAGTGTAATTGGGATACTTGAGTATTCTGTTCAAGTTCCATTCTAAAAGACAAACCTAATTCTGTGGACGTCACACTTTATATCAGCTGGTGTAATTTGTCCGGCTGCAGAGTTGTAAGCGAAGCAGGGAGAGCAGATTAAATGAGTTTCAGCAGCTAGACCAATGTGCTTGAGCACACTCTCAGACACACACGGCCTTCCAAGACTGCTGCGCCACGACACAAGTTACACTATTTGCATTTCAGAATGGGGTAGGACGAGCAGGGCCTTTCAGATCACTCTCTCCCATTCAATCATATTGTTCAGTCTGAGCAGTGAGCACTTAGCAGAGGGGGCATGTTTTGTATTCAGCGGCGGTGGAAAGTACTCACCACGATGGGCAGGCCGATGTCTGGCCACAGCAGGTCGTCTGAAGGAGGCTTGGGGGAGTTCCACACCACCACCACCTTGTTGAGGTAGGGCAACCCGTTGAGCCTTTCCAGGGAGTTCATTAGCACCTCCTCCCTCTCGTAGGTCAGCATGACCACCGTGAACTGCTCCCGGGGCACGTTACCACCCAGCGCTGCCTGAAACTCCTTCCCCGAGCCCCCAGCACCGCCGCCAATGGGGCGAAAGCCCGTGCCCGAGCCCAGGAACTTGGCCTCCGAGGGCAGCACGGGGTCCAGTGGCGTGTGGGGGAACAGATGGAAAGGCCCCGGGGCACGGTTCCAGGTCTGGTAGGTGTTGGCTGACGTGTAGGTAAAGTTGCGGAGGAAGCGCGGCGAGGCGTAGGGTGGCTCTGTCTCCACGGGGCCCAGGTCCAGGTCACCGTTGTCGGCCAGGTTGGCGTCCGTGCCGGCCATCTTGCCTGCTTTGTGGGGGATCTCCTGGGCGGGCTCCTCGCGGATGGGTGCGGCAGGCACCTGGATGCTGGTCCGGACGCTGGCCAGGATGGTGCCCAGTACATTCTCCGAGGTGGAGAAGTAGGTCTCCCACAGGAAGCGTCCCTGTCGTCGCATGGCCAGCAGGTCGTTGTCTGATAGGCTGCGCAGCAGGAAATGCAGCTCGGTGATGCGGGGCTTAGGCACCATGATTGCTGCCTCGCTCCAGCGGATCAGCTCATGGTAGGGCAGCCTAGCGTGGTCCCCAAGCACCACAGGGATGGCCCCCACCTCTAGGGCTTCAAACAGCCTCATGCTACTGCCTGCAGAGGCCACCAACTGACAGTCCCCGGGGGAGATGACCAGGGCGAAGGTGGAGGCCTTGAGGACCTCGAGCCGCTCCTCCCTCTCGCCACACAGAGCCCACTCGGTAGGCAGGCTGGGCCGCGGGCTCTTACAGGTGAACTCCACCAGCACCTGGTCCAGGCGGCTGTCCTGAACCGCCTTGAGCGTGCCGATGATGCGGTCATCGTAGTCGGCTGGCGCATCTCCCTCCATCTCCTCCTCAAAGGACTGGTGCGGTCCCTCCTGCAGGCTACTTCGCAGAGACTCCACCTTTTCGCCCTGGAAGGTGAACAGGTACTTCCTCTTGACGGGCACCTGGGGCGGCACCTCCAGGAAGTTGGGCTCAGATAGGGCGTGGACCAGCGGGGACACCACCAAGTCAAATCCCTCGCGGTACTGCTGCTCCAGGAAGGTAGACTGGGCCACTGCCGCTCGGCCCGTGCTCACATTGTACAGGAAGTTCTGCGTCATGGACTTCCTGGAAAGATGGACCAGGAGGTGGTTGTGTCCATCAGACCTCCAGTAGGGTAGAGCCTTCAGCTGCTTCTCCAGCTCCAAGGAAGCCGGGAGGGGGGAGGAGGGAGTCTCCTGCAGCTCCCCAACCAGCACCACATACAGACAGGCGATGCTGGGGTTGTTCGTCACATAGATGCTACTCTTTACCGAGGTGGCGAAGGCCTGCTTGACCAATGGGTCCAGGGACTCGCCCCAGGGGTAGGAGGCCGTGTCATAGACGTACACAGGGAAGCCAGAGGTCAACGGGCAGCGGGCGTAGTCGAAGCAGGAGCGCAGGCGGCAGGCACGGGCAGACTTGGGCGGGGGCAGGCCTGGGTCGTCCTTGTCGGGTAATAACCTCACGGGCAGAGAGAGCTTGGGTTGGTTCTGAGCCATCAGCTCTTTGTACGAGTGCTCCGTCTGGCTGATGACATTCTTCAGCTGCAGCAGGTCCTGCTTGGCACTGTCGATGCTCCGCTTGCACGCCTCGATGCGCAGGTTGAGCCGGGAGATCTCCCCGTTCAGCTCCTGCCGCTTTGCCTCCAGCTGTAGCAGCTCCTCACTGACTGACTCGCGGATACGGCACAGGTCTTGCACGTGCTTGGTCTCGCACAGTTCGCCGCCGGGCCGCGGGCCGAAGATGCGCTTGTCGGGGCCGCCCGCCTCGTCGATGGTGGTGAGGTAGTAGTGGGCGATGAGTGGGAAGAAAACCAGGATGAAGAAGAGCATGAAGCTGAGCCAGGTGAGGCGCACGCGCCGCAGCAGCCACGGCTGGCCGCCGGGCCCCACCCCGCCACCGTTACGCTGCATCATGGGTTAGGGTCACTGGGCTTAGCTCAGCGCCAGAGTCTCTACTAGTCTACAGGGATCAGCAGCCATGGTGCAACCTCGTCAACATGGTGAAACAGTGTAGCCGCTAAACCATCAGAATTGTTAAATCGACTTGTTTTGTCCTCATAAAATGGATAAAATGTCATCTGTGTGGATCTACCTGATTGTGGTTTTCCTTTTGGTATCAGATGTTGGGGGACTTCACCTTTGTCTTGCTGGCGTGCCATAGTTCAAACAAGTCCTTGCCATCGTTCCTCTTGTATGGTGTAGTTGTATTTCTGGCCTATGGGAGCAAACTGTCGGGTGGAGAGGAGCCCCTGCTGGTAAACGTTGGGGAGGAGAGCATGGCTGGTCACAGTCCTGCAGTGTGGCATCATGGGTCAGCTGCTACTGCCCTGGTTGTGCCCATTTCTTCTAGGTCCGTCAAAGAATGAAAGGCCTCCAAATTCTCCTTCAATGTTGAATAACAAGACCTGAAACTGATAAAGAGAAACTATGTCAAAATGGTCATATTTAAGGTCACTTAGTTGGCATTCTTAGTATATCAGATTAAAAAGAAAAAACATCCAGAAAAGTCCAGCCTTCACGTCATAATCCAAATAAGAACCATACCAGCATTCTGATGACATCACGAGGAAAAACATTCTTAACAATTAAATTGTGTGCGTGACGTGACATATGTTCTAAGTTAACACAAAAATACATCATTTGAACATACATTTGAAAGTAAATACAAACTAGCCAATGTGAAAATGTATTTCGCCAAATAATGCTTCTTTGATGGTTTAAACATGGTTGTGTTATCATGATGATGAGTCTAGTTTCCCCCCCCATGTCTCTCCACAAGCCTAAAACAGAGATCAGTAACCTATCTGATCAGCAGCACTGTGCATACTGTATCAAAACCGCTGACACGAGGTACGGTTCATAGTAACAGCATCTCATCCCTTTAGGCATCATCCTCATTAGGAACTAATGGTTTTCTCCTCTTTGCTGGCTTCCTCAGGCTAAATCACAAAGGAGACAGGTCTTCCTGTTGAACAGTTCATTTCTAAAAAGAGAGACTGCAGAATCACAATACGCTGTGTTGGAGGAAACAGTAAAATCAAAGTTTTGGCTTTGCAATCAGAAGACCATTAGCAGATAAACCAAAGCGCTGATAGGAAAGACATACTGATTCAAATGGTAAGGGCAGCCAGGGACAGGAGGAAAGACCAAAAGGGACATATTAGGCATTTGTTCTCAGACAAGAGTCCTAATGCATCAGAAAATAATGAAAGTAGCCTATTCTCCAGCAGACCAAAGACAAAAAAAAAAGGCACGGAACACAAACTAATCAATGCTGGTTCACACCAGTCTTGGACAAGGCGACAGAACAAAAACAGGACAGAACTAGACTATCTCAAGGCCAGAGAGTACAGTGTCCTCACTGCTACATATTGGGAGATGCGGCTTGTTTGGCTGAAGGCCTATCAACTAGGCCTGCACACTAAACCACAAACACTATGTTCCCCGATAAGGACTAACATTACAGAATGGAGTTCAGAATGAGATTTCACCAGGACACATAATATCACAAAATAGAAAGTGTGAACAAGTACACGTTTACCTTGGCAACAGACAAGGTTCAGTTGCAGATGAGCCATAAACTCACAGTCGTGACAAGTAGGCTGCACCATTCATTGGGCTACAGTGAGACCTAATCTGCAGAAGGGCCACTTTCACTGCTGTCCTATTAAAACTTGTTTGCCTGCCTGCTCGATTATAACACATAGATTACTAAAAGCCTTGTGACGATTTGGAGACTCAAGCATCCAGCATATGCATTTTTCTCCGACTAATGGAGCATCTTGCAATATGGCCACACAGGTCTGCTCTTATTTTCCACACTGTACTGTAGCTATCAGGGGCTAGCCTTGCTGCTATCAGGGGCTAGCCTTCTTAACACAGTGTGTGCCATTATGGCAGCAGTTATCAGCACAGCGCCCAGTAGGTCAGCTCCAAAGTGCTACTGTGTCACATGACGTCATCTGCTGGCCCTTGCACCTCCGAGGTGCCACTGGGAGACAGAAAGAGGTGCTGGCACTCAAGCCCTCTAGGTGCCACTGGGAGACCTGAGAGAGTGCCTATCAGGAGCCTCCGATTAATTGCTGCGGGCTGGGATGCAAATCTACAGTGTAATGGGAGGCAGATGCTGCAGCCTCTCGGGGGCAAAGCAATGCCACATCTAATCTGGGGCCATAAACACACCGACTAGAGCCCCAGCTCTTGTTAGCCTTTGGGTGAAACAGTCTCATCTACAACGGCAGGACTTCGGTAATCCTCAAAGTGCATAGTCTTTACTCTGTACCACAGAGTTTAATTTAATCTGTAGAGCATGGATGTGGAACACACAAACATCCACGCCAGTGTTTCCTATGGAAAGTTTAGGGGGGGGTCCCGGAGTAGATGGATTTCTACGGTCCAGTAGGACTGAGAAGCCCAGTTCTGGTGACCATTTAAAAGGACATTCTATCAAAAATATGTTATATATAAATTATGCTGACACCCTCTAAAATAGAATTTCCACACTGAGAAATGAGCCCAATAACATATTGGTAAACTTTGCATGGCCCATATTATTAGGCATTAGCATAAGAATTGCAGTGTTTTCCACGAGTGAATAGAAAACATAGCCAGCCAGGTGTCCCCGGGTCGGAGCTCTATTTGTGGCCTAGATTCCATCTGAAATACACAGCAAAATTATTGCATACTTGAATATGAGTTCACCTCTCAGATTGGAAATATTGGTTGTGGTATTGTGTAGGAAAGTCATGACTTCACAATTTTAATGACTGAAAATGTATGAATTCAGTATATTGTAAGTTGTTCTGGATATTGTCTAGGTCTAGGCCTGCAGTGCCTTCAGAAAGTATTCTTACTCCTTGACTTTTTGTTGTTACAGCCTGAATTCAAAATGGACTAAATAGATTCATTTTTTTACCTCACCCATCTACACACAAAACTCCATAATGACAAAGGGAAAACACGTTTAGAAATTTGGGGAAATGTAAAAAAAAAAAAAATGAATTGCAGAAATCTAATTTACATAAGTATTCACACCACTGAGTCAATCCTTTGTAGAAGCACCTTTGGCGGCGATTACAGATGAGTCTTATTGGGTAAGTCTCCAAGCGCATTGCACACGTGGATTGTACAATATTTCTCCATTATTCTTTTTTTTTTTCATCTAAAAGCTGTCAAGTTGATTGTTGATCATTACTAGACAGCCATTTTCAAGTCTTGCCCTAGATTTTCAAGCCGATTTAGGTCAAAACTGTAAATAGGCCACGTTGTCTTGGTAAGCAACTCCAGTGTAGATTTGGCCTTGTGTTTTAGTTTATTGTCCTGCTGAAAGGTAAATTTGCCTCCCGGTGTCTGTTCCAAAGCAGACAACCAGGTTTTCCACTAGGATGTTGCCTCTGCTTATTGCTGTATTCCATTTATTTTTATCCCCCCAAAAACTCCCTAGTCCGTGCCCGATTTCAAGCATACCTGTTACATGATGCAGCCACCATGCTTGAAAATACTTAGTGATGTGTTGGACTTGCCTCAAATGTAACGCTTTGTATTCAGGACAACAAGAAAATGCATTTCTTTGCCACATTTTTGAGATTTGCATATGTTTTTAGGGAACTCATAGGTCTGTATGTCTCATTGAAGCTACACAAATGTAAAAATGTTCAACCTTAACATGTGATAACTATACAAAAGAACAGGAATACATTTTACACAGGTGGAAAGCCACGCCCCTACTAAACTATGCCTCCAGTCTTTTGATCTGACCTGCTGGGTCATATCTTTAGAACGCATCAACCACCCATCCTGGCTCTTTTCAAAGAAAACCCAACGCCTACAACCCAGCAGTTGGGTCAACCAAACAACCCAGCATGTTTTAGTGTAGCGGTAATAAATAAAGACAAATATGGGGTTGCCTATCTGCATTTACTCAATTGAGCTCCTCATTAGCGAGATCCAAAACGTGATTTTTTTAACTAGCTTTCATCCATTTAATTAAATTCCCAAAAAACTTGCACAAACAAGTTAATATAATGTGTTCGGGTAATGTGATTCCAGTTCATCTGTTATTTTGTATCGTTACCATAGTTATTCATTGGATGGTTCTCCATCAATTGGGTTCCCGCCCATAAATACCTGGGCATTTGGATTTACAAAGTTTAAAAAAAAAAATTTAAAACTACGAACGGGCTAGTTAAAAGGCGAAGATTTAAATAGATCTTGCCTCACCGTAAATAGCAGGAAGCAGATTGTAGTCAACTTTCCTGCCAGTTCTTGACTATGGCGACAGCATTTACCAGATTGCAGCAGCCACTACTCTTAAACCTTTGGATGCAGTCTACCATAGCGCCCTTCGCTTTATCACAGGGGACAGTTTTAATACTCACCACTGCAACCTGTATCAAAAGGTTGGCTGGTCTTCATTAAAGTACCGTGGGTCTCTTAATTATTCCCTTTTTGTTTACAAAGCTCTACTACACAAGCTTCCGACTTACCCAACTTTGCTGTTAAAATATATAAACATGACACCAAACCCTTTCACAAAGATGTTTAACTCATGAGGTTCCCCGGGTCTCCACCGAACTAGGTAAATCCACTTTTAGTTTTAAAGCATCTCATTGCTGGAACCAACTACAAAATACAGTGTACAAAACATTATGAACACCTGCTCTTTCCATGACATACTGACCAGGTGAATCCAGGTGAAAGATGTGACATCAATAATGGATAATTTGTTAAATCCATTTCAAATCAATGTAGATGAAGTGGAGGAGACAGGTTAAAGAAGGATTGTTAACCATTGAGAGAACTTAAAAGCATGTATGTCATGCATTGGGGTCCAGAACGGTGGATGAATTTAAAATACAATAGAAGAATCTTAAAATGAATTGTAAAACTCACAGGTAGCCAGTGCAGAGACCCTAAAACCAGTGTAGCGTGTGCTCTCCGTCTGGTCTTGGTCAGTACACATTAGAGGTCGACCTAGTAATCAGAGTGGCCGATTTCAAGTTTTTAATTTTTTTATACCTTTATTTATCTAGGCAAGTCGGTTAAGAACACTACCTTGTTCAGGGGCAGAACGACAGACTTTCACCTTGTCAGCTCGGGGGATCCAATCTTGCAACCGTACAGTTAACTATAATCGATGCAACGCTGGGGGATGATTCAACAAAAGCGCATTTGCTAAAGAAAGCACAATCGTTGGACGACTGTACCTAAACATAAACACCAATGCCTTTCTTAAAATCAATACACAGAAGTATATATTTTGGCTAAAAGAAATCCAGGTTAGCAGGCAATATTAACCAGGTGAAATTGTGTCACATCTCTTACGTTCATTGCACGCAGAGTCAGGGTATATGCAACAGTTTGGGCAGCCTGGCTCATTGCGAACTAATTTGCCAGAATTTTAAGTAATTATGACATAACATTGAAGGTTGTGCAATGTAACAAGAATATTTAGACTTAGGGATGCCACCCGTTAGATAAAATACCCAACAGTTCCGTATTTCACTGAAATAATAAAAATCATTATTTATAACCTTGTCAACGTCTTGACTACATTTCCTATTCATTTTGCATCTCATTTCATGTATGTTTTCATGGAAAACAAAGACATTTCTAATTGACCCCAAACCATTGAGCAGTAGTGTATACAATACCAGTGAAAAGTTTGGACAACCTACTCATTCTAGGGTTTTTCATGTTACCATTTTCTACATTGCAGAATAATAGTGGAGACATCAAAACTATGAAATTACACATATGGAATCATGTAGTAACCAAAAAAGTGTTAAATCAAAATATATTTTATATTTGAGATTATTCAAAGTAGCCACCCTTTGCCTTGACAGCTTTGCACACTCTTGGCATCCTCTCAACCAGCTTTATCGGTTAGAAACCTGGAATGCATTTCAGTTAACAGGTGTGCCTTGTTAAAAGTTAATTTGTGGAATTTCTTTCCTTCTTAATGTGTTTGAGTCAATCAGTTGTGTTGTGACAAGGTAGGGTTTGTATACAGACGCCCTATTTGGTAAAAGACCACGTCCATATTATGGCAAGAACAGTCCATCATTACTTTAAGACATGAAGGTCAGTCAATTCGGAAAATAGGGCCGGGCAATGAAGTTATATCTACTGTAAACCTTCACAGACATAGAACACTGCTACATGTTGATCGTGACAATCAATAACTTTTCAGACGAAAAAAAAAAAAAAGAAGCTGCATCAGGTCTTTATCTTTTCCAACAGTAGAATTCTGCTCTGTCATAAAATATTATCTATTTTTTTTCCCCCTGACAACAATAAACGTTGCTGATTGATGTGTTGTTTTTTATGCTGTTTTTTTATGCTGTGTTAGCTAGATGTATTTATTTATACTGAATGTCTTGGTAAGTCACGGTATTTAACTTTAAAGTACTTTTGTAGAAGAGTGGTCTGCGCACAGGCAGCAGGCTGCATGCGTCAGCGCACGATTATTTGATTGACAGTTCTGGTTGCCTAGTGATGGATTTTAGTCCCGGTTCAGAAGTGGCATTCTTTTACAGGTAAATAAAATGTCTGTTCATATCACCAGAGAAGGTTTCATGTCGGCATAAAAAAATACGTAGTGTAGCCTACCCTAACAGACATTCCATAGCCGCATTCCATTGTCTGAAAAGCATAAATTGATCCAGGCTACCGGAAGCCTTCTGCAATTTCATATGAGGCAAAAATGAAGAGCAGGCTACCCCGTGCCTGCAAGACTGGCCCGAAGACCTCAGTGCCACGAATAGGCTAGGGTTTCCTTAACTCAGTCCTCGGGACCACAAGGTTTGCATGTTTTGGTTTTTGCCCTGGCACTACACAGCCGATTAAAAAAATATGCTAATCATCAAGCTTTGATAATTTGAACCAGCTGCGCAGTGTTAGGGCAAAAAAACTAAGAAGGTGCACCCCTTGGGGTCCCGAGGATCAAGTTCGGGAAACGCTGCCATGATATTCTACACGCAACAGACCGAAGAAGGCAGAAGGGTACTCATACATTTTTGGTCATGTGAATTTCGCAATGTCTTGTCTTGCATATTCACCAAGTAGCCTAAAGTTTGCCTCTTCCTCTCTAGTTTTACTTGAATTACACAACTTCCCAGGCCTTTAAAGCCTAGCGGCTATAACATGGTAAATCATATTTTTTTGTGATAACTGAATTGTGATTTCAACTAAAGTGGAGAGAAAAAAAATGAACACATTTTTTTTTCTTAACGTTAAGGATCTCAACTTTGTTTAAAAGTTGTAATGTTTAAACCTTCACACCCCTAGTCTCAATGCTAACTCCCTGCTTAAATAAAGGTTGAAAGATACTGTATATATACAAAAAGTGAACACCCCTTCAAATGAGTGGATTTGGAGCAGCAACAAGTGGTAGGCCACACAAGCTCACAGAACGGGGTCGGTCTGTCCTTGGTTGCAACACTCACTACCGAGTTCCAAACTACCTCTGGAAGTAACAACAACACAAGAACTGTTCGTCGGGAGCTTCATGAAATGGGTTTCCATGGCTGAGCAGCCGTACACAACTGTAAGATCCTCATGCACAATGGGTGGAGCAGTGGAAACGCGTTCTCTGGAGTGATGATTCACGCTTCCCCATCTGGCAGTCCGACGGACGAATCTGGGTTTGGCAGCTGCCAGGAGATTGCTACCTGCCCCAATGTATAGTGCTAACTGTAGAGTTTGGTGGAACAGGAATAATGGTATGTTTTTCATGGTTTGGGCTAAGCCCCTTAGTTTCAGTAAAGGGAAATCTCAACACTACAGCATACAATGACATTCTAGATGATTCTGTGCTTCCAACATCGTGGCAACAGTTTGGGTTAGGCCATTTCCATTTTCACAATGACAGGCACAACGTGACCTCACTAATGCTCTTGTGGCCTAATGGAAGCAAGTCCACACAGCAATGTTCCAACATCTAGTGTAAAGCCTTCCCAGAAGAGTGGAGGCTGTTATAGCAGCAAAGGGGGGGGACCAACTCCATATTAATGCCCATGATTCTGGAATGAGATGTTCGACGAGCAGGTGTCCACATACTTTTGGTCATGTAGTGTAAAATAGAAGTCCATCCCCGGTAACAAGCCCCCTGCCTGTACTTCTCACAGAAACCACTTCATGTCACAAAAAGGTATGTGTAGACTGTTCTAGCATCTTTAAAGTGCGCCTCGACAGAATTGTTTTCTTCATTTTCCATATTGTTTGGAGCGTGGTGGCAATTCATTTGCAGTGGCACAGCGCCACAGCTAAATTACTTTAGCGGAAACACTGATCCACACACACAGTATTGATCATGCCAGACACAGCTTATGTGAGAATCAATGATAATCTAATCATCGGCGTTACGAGGCAGTTTTATGTTCAGCTCCTAATCGACGGCAGGGTCCATTTGCACTTGCACTTTCAGGGAAAGACAACCACAAGGAGGTACAGACTGAGGCTGTAAAAAGGCAGCCCGGAACGCATTGTATTACAGTGGCATGCATTACGATACTGTTTCTTTGTCTTCACCTTAAAGCGGGCTACATCAACAGGAACATGTAAGGCTTGGGCCACCTCAATTATTTCAGCTCCATTTCAGAATTCTGCAACATGATCAAATCAGGAGGCCCGGGCTGTTCTCCCGGGAGGGGGTAGAGGCAGAAGCATAGCCTGATGACCCAGATAAAGGAGCAGCCAGTTGAGGAGTTAGTCAGCACGTTGGTGCTCAGAGCCGGGGAACAGAGCTGTCTAATCTAATTGCGATATCAAAGTTAATTTCATTTTGGCCGTATAGTGAGGCTGCTATGAACTCGAGCTGTTAATGTCTAGCTAACTTTTTAAAGTTATAGAATGTGCGTTAGGTGACAGTGACAAGGCAACATGATGAAGTTGGCATGAAGAAAGGGAAGTAAAAAGGGAGAACTGAACGTAGAATCATGAAAAGGGCCAAATGTCAGCCTAGTTAGTTAGGCTGGAAGGCTTTAGGCCTATATCCTTATGGTAAAGAGTAAGACCAGACAGGTCTAGACTGGGCTCGTCAGAGCGGAATTGGGCAGAAAATACAAACCGATTTTATAAGGCCCTAAGAGAAGTGAGTCAGGCAAGCGTCAGTGGCTCTAGTTTCTGAGGTCGAGACGAGTTGAGCCATCACTGGCTAACCCTCCAGACAGAGTTTAAGAAGCACACAGTCAGAAGAACAAACTTCCCGGTTCCCACACTATCATTTCGCCAGGCAAGCGACAAGTGCATCTCTAAATGTTTGAACAGTCTCTCTGCACACTGGCTGGGTGAGTGAAAGAGAGGGAGTCCTACACTTCTGGCCAGAATATCATATCAGGGTATGAAAAAAATAAAATAAAATTGACAGTATTTTATGTTTTTGAATAATGAATGTTCAAAATTTGCTTCGTGAGTAGTGCGTGACCCTAGGGTGGCAACACATACATTCTAAGTGATTTCATTGCGTCTTTCTCCATTCTGATTGTTTTATACTGTTCAATTGAACTTCAACCAAAAATAATTTTCAGCATTTCCAATTTCAGCATTTCCTGCACTCATTTGAGATCATTTCCACACTGCCACATAGGGCTGCACGATATGGGCAAACAATCTAGGCCTTATTTTTAACCAAATATTGCAATTGCGATTTGACTTGTGATTTAGAGCAAAACACTTGGGTGAACTGTTGGAATCATGAAAATAGAATGATTATCCTAATTCTATAGTTATAATATAATAGCGGGCATTTTGAATACAGTGTTTGACAACAAATGAAAATGCCAAGGAAGAGTTATGGGGACGGGTAGGAACCAAGTGTTGACAAGTGTTTCTTAGGGGGCCCTATAATTTTTGGCTTACATGTAATGTTCTCTGTTAGCTACTTCACGTAGCTAACATTCTTGCTTTGCGTATTTCTCTTTGATTTAAAAAAGATACTGTTGCACAAAAAACATGAATGTAGGTCTACACAATCACAGGGATTATCAGGCTGTATAGCTAGTAGAGGTCGACCGATTAATCGGAATGGCCGATTAATTAGGGCCGATTTCAAGTTTTCATAACCAATCAGTAATCGTCATTTTTGGACACCGATCATGGCCGATTACATTGCACTCCACGAGGAGACTGCGTGGTAGACTGAATACCTGTTATGCGAGTGCAGCAAGGAGCCAAGGTAAGGTGCTAGCTAGCATTAAATGTATCTTGTAAAAAAACATCAATCTTAACATAATCACTAGTTAACTTCTTTGGGACTGGGGGGCAGTATTGAGTAGCTTGGATGAATAAGGTGCCCAGAGTAAACTGCCTGCTACTCAGGCCCAGTTACTAATATATGCATATTATTAGTAGATTTGGATAGAAACCACTGAAGTTTCTAAACTGTTTGAATGATGTCTGAGTATAACAGAACTCATATGGCAGGCAAAAACCTGAGAAAAAAATCCAACCAGGCAGTGGGGAATCTGAGGTTTGTCGTTTTTCAAGTCATTGTCTATCGAATATACAGTGTCTATGGGGTCATATTGCACTTCATAAGGCTTCCACTAGATGTCAACAGTCTTTAGAACCTTGTTTGATGCTTCTACTGTGAAGGAGGGGGGAATGGGAGCTGAATGAGTCAGAGGTCTGCCAGAGCGGCATGAGCTGCTCACGTGAGAGCGACCTGCGTTCCATCGCATTTCTACAGACAAAGGAATTCTCTGGTTGAAACATTGACCGTTAAAAACATCCTAAAGATTGATTCTATACATCATTTGACATGTTTCTACGGACTGTAATATGACTTTTCTTCTTAACTTTTGCCTGGACTTGCCCACGCGTCATGAGTTTGGATTGTGTACTAAACGCGCTAACAAAAACGAGGTATTTGGACATAAATGATGGACTTTATCGAACAAATCAAACATTTATTGTGGAACTGGGATTCCTGGGAGTGCAGTCTGATGAAGATCAAAGGTAAGTGAATATTTATAATGCTATTCCTGACTTTGTTGACTCCACAACATGGCGGATATCTGTAAGGCTTGTTTTGTTGTCTGAGCGCTGTACTCAGATAATTGCATGGTGTGCTTTTTCGGTAAAGCTTTTTTCAAATCTGACACAGCGGTTGCATTAAGGAGAAGTGGATCTAAAATTCCATGCATAACACTTGTATCTTTAGCAATGTTTATTATGAGTATTTCTGTAAATTGATGTGGCTCTCTGCAAAATCACCGGATGTTTTGGAACTACTGAACATAACGCACCAATGTAAACTGAGATTTTTGGATATAAATATGAACTTTATCGAACAAAACATGCATATATTGTGTAACATGAAGTCCTATGAGTGTAATCTGATGAAGATCAACAAAGGTTAGTAATTCATTTTATCTCATTTCTGCTTTTTGTGACTCCTCACTTTGGCTGGAAAAATGACTGTTTTTCTGTGACTAGGTACTGACCTAACAATCGTTTGGTGTGCATTCGTCGTTAAAGCCTTTTTGAAATCGGACACTGTGGCTGGATTTACAAGTTTATCTTTAAAATGGTGTAAAATACTTGTATGTTTGAGGAATTTTAATTATGGGATTTCTGTTGTTTTGAATTTGGCGCCCTGCACTTTCACTGGCTGTTGTTGAGGTGGGACGCTACCGCCCCGAATATCCCAGAGAGGTTAACTACACATGGCTGATGATATTACTAGTTTATCTAGCTTGTCCTGCGTTGCATATAAATCGATGAGGTGCCTGTTTATTTATCATTGAATCATAGCCTACTTCGCCAAACGGTTATTTAATAAGCGCATTCGTGACAAAAGCAGTCGTTGCACCAATGTGTACCTAACCATAAACATCAAAACTTTCTTGAAATCAATACACAAGTATACATTTTTAAGCCTGCATATTTAGTTAATATTGCCTGCTAACATGAATTTCTTTCAACTAGGGAAATTGTGTCACTTGCAAAAAAAAGCACATCGTTGAACGAATGTACCTAACCATAAACATCAATGCCTTTCTTAAAAGAAACCACCAGCTTTCATTTGTTCTCATTTTCTGAGCAAGGTATTTAAACATTAGCTTTTTTACATGGCACATATTGCACTTTTACTTTCTCCTCCAATACTTTGTTTTTGCATTATTTAAACCAAATTGAACATGTTTCCTTATTTATTATTATTAATGATTTTATTGATGTATTATATTCAGTTAAAATAAGTGTTCATTCAGTATTGTTGTAATTGTCATTATTACAAATAAATAAATTTATATATATACACTTTTTTTAATTGGCCGATTAATCGGTGTCTGCTTTTTTTGGTCATCCAATAATCGGTATCGAAAAATCATAATCGGTCGACCTCTAATTGCTAGTTATGTTTCCTCTGACAGTACATGTATTAGCTAGCTAGCGATTAGTATTAGTGATTAGCGACTAACAATATTTGGGCCCAACTTGCTAAGAAATGACAAACTTGCTATTTGTAGATGTAAGAAGCAAAGTAAGTGTAATTATAACAAAATTGTTGTCATCAACATTGTTGAATGTGCTACATTAACCATGCAGGGACTGAATGAAAGTGTCTTGTGGTCGAGGAACGACAAACGCGCTCCTTGAGTGACAGGGGGCGGGGCAAGGTCTGTGTGGAAAGCAGCAGAGAGAGAGAGAGAGAGAGAGCGGAGAAAGATGACTAAAGCGAACTATAAAAATGGACATTACATGGCGGATAACATTTAACAAACCAAACATTTAAAAACCGTTATAGAAGTTAAAGTAAAAACCCAAACTGGTCAGTGCATCAATACCGGTATATCGTAAAATATGTAATACTATTCAGCCCTAGGAGAGAAGGATGGCAGAGACAAAACTGTCAGTCAGCCACATCCAAAGAGAGAGCGAGAGAGAGAGAGATTAGAAGTGAGTGGACTCAAATAGACCGGGGGCATTGTCTCAACTAGATTTGGGGATGGCAGGAAGAGAGATTTTGTAGCTCGTCTGCGGTTGTCAGTGTGAGTAATGAGAAAGTTTATGCAACACCAATGGGGGAAAAAACTGCACAGACCAATGGGGGAAAAAACTGCACAGACCTGAGGCCTGCAAAGTTATTTTTAATGTGAATTTGACAGAGAGCGAGACAGACAGACAGTGAGAGAGAGATCCGGGGGGCAGACAGAGGGAGAGATCACACAGACTGTATTTTTAATAGGGCCCAGTGTACTGTGTGTGCACTCCTCCAGATGGGTACAGAGATCTCATTCTGACGCCTCGATTTTTCTGTTATTCTTTAGTTCTTGCATCTTTGTTGTAAAGTAGCCTATAGTTCCGCAATGCACAACTTATTATATAGGTCTTAAATGGAAAGGTCCACACATTTTGAATGTTATATTGTTTTTCTACATCTGAGTGATGTTCTATTGATTCCCTGGTTCATTTCATGTTTGAGTTAAGCCAAAATACAACATTTGTTGACAAAAAAATATTATTCTCAGAGTTATTTTTAACACTGTAAATGAAATTTTGGGTGGATTTTTATTTGAATTCACACAAAGCAGATGATGACATGGTTAAAGCTTGCTGACCATTGAGGACAGGGGGCCTCGGTATAACTCGAGGGGGCATCATTGTTGAGCAGATATATCCGCCAGTCATGAACAGCATGAGGGACTTAGGGATCCAGAATCAGAATACACAGACTTTTGCACCGAATGTCTGAGTTTGCTGTTTGCTGAGGCAGCAACTGGCACAGGCCTCTGGAGGTGCTCTGCTATTGAACAGATGATCCCAGCAGATGACACTGTCTTGCGTCCCAAATGGCACCCTACCCCTACATTGTGCATCACTTTTGACCGGGTTGTGCGCTATACAGGGAACAGGGTACCGTTTGGGACGCAACCACTGTGTAAGCACTAAGCGAGTACGGAGTGAGAACGGTATCTGAGAAATGCTCCAACTGTGCCTGCGCATGTCTGATTTCCTAATAGGGTCCCTCCCTCCCTCCCCTACCAACTGAAATCACTAACTTCACAGCAAGGGGAGTATTCTCTGATGAGAAGAATGAGGAAGAGGAGGAAGGCAGCTTTGGAGCAAGGTGACAGGGCTGTGGGAGGGAGTGGAGAGCAGCAGCTGTTTCAGCCATGGCTCATCTGCAGCCAGCTGACTGCCCTGAGGGCCTGTCTCTAGTTGAGTTACAGTGGACCCACAGAGAGGAAGAGAGACACAGATAACCTTATTCTAGGACCCGTCATTAAAAGCAGATAACTCAGCACCAATAACTAACAATGAGCTGGATTGTGATCAGACCGTGTCTGTAGCGGTGCGCATACATTGGTAATTGGAATGCTCTCCACCACTGTGTGTGCAGGAATAGGTTGTGTGGCTCAGTTGGTAGATCATGGCGCTTCCAACACCAGGGTTGTGGGTTCAATTCCCACGGGGGACCAGTACGAAAAAGTATGTAAGATTGTCTGCTAAATGACTAAAATGTTTATAAAAATGGTGCATACCGTGTGTTCCACTGACAGATGGGCCTGGGTGCCTCCCAGCCAGATCTCCAAATATGAGAGACTTTAAAGAGCAGTTGTTTGAGTGTAGTCCTATTGGCATGTGGACGAGAACAGAAGCAAAAGCCATGAGGCATCATTTAACATGTTGAGAAAGACTATGTCCAGCCAAGTAACTATTTAACAAAAAGAAAATGTGCAGGCTAGCTAGCTATTTTGATTGGGCTTTATTTACCTTGAACTCCCTCTGCAGAACAGGCTGCCCGCGTCTCCCCAACAACTGGGTTTCTCAATGAAAATCAGTGCGCACACAAAGTGTGGCCAGCTATTTCACTGTCAAGCTCCATCTTTGTTTGGCACGGTCTGTCTCGTGACAAACCCCAAAAATATTGGGTTTCGTTTTTGAGATAGAATCCTCATACGACCAAGTGAAGAACCTGGAGTGAAGAACCCCCCCCCCCCCCCCCGGCCTGTCCGTCCGTGCCACACCGTTTAGTCTGCGCACCACTACGTTGGCAAGACAACAAAAAAAACGACAAGAAAGACAGTCATTTAATCTGAGCGGCTCAGCGTTGTCAGGATTTTGAAAGCCGTGCAGTATATGCCTGGTATTAGAAAAGTAGGTGATGCATGGTCCGTGTGACGCGTTGTCAGGATGAGAATCCACCTTCACGGGGGAATTACAAACTAAACGGCTGTGAGTGATTGCCGTTTGACCCTTTCGTTACCGCAATCAAATTACAGACAAAGGCATCGTGGTACTCGTTAAATCCTATGTGCCAGCCTAATTTGGCTAGATAGAGGAGGGAGTGGGGGTGCAATTAAGTTAGTAGCCACTAGACTAGCCTACGTGTCGAAGTCCGGTTCTGTACACGGGACAGCGTTATGAAGCAGCAGAGCAAAAACATTATTGTTATGAATGAAATACAGCACCAAAAAGGTCTGCCAGCAATACATTACAAGCATGTGCGCGAGCGTGCGAGGTGAAACCGTAAATGCAAGAACCACTGACCAGAAAAACAGAGAGAGAACCTTTCAAGCCCATTTCCCTAAAATACTTATGACACGGAACAAACTGAAAAACACCTCATTTTAAAGCTCCTTGCTTTATTCCCAGTTAGCCTCGCAGGTAGCTACATTAAAATCATTTTGAATTATGGGAAACATCTGATCCAGATGGGGTAGTGGGGCCCCTCCTGATAACGGCTGTAAATCCACTGGGAGGAGATTCAAGGCCTGAGAATGACCAAGGGCTCCAATTGAAATGCATTACTTCTCTTTCCTGGGTCTTTCCAATCACAGCCTTCTCTCACTTACTTATTCTCTGACCGGGAATCTTTCGCATAAGTGTATTGGCTACAAAGCTGAACGCTAATTTTCTTATGTCATTGAATGCCCCCTAAAATGTAAATTTCTACTCTTTAAAAAATATATTTACACTTTATGCTGCAGATCAAACAGGCCATAGGACTCTGACGCAGTTCTTGATGAGGATGGATTGGCGCCCATTTAATCATGAGCTGAGCTCGCTTTGGTATTTGAAGGGCAGGGCAACCTTAATTAGTCAACCGGGCTGTAATCAAGCATCGTCTCCAGCAACGCGAAGCCAGACATTACACCCCACAAGCACTTTGACGGCTTAGCGTCACAGCATTACAACAAGTCATTCAAGGGAAGTGAGAGAAAAATTTGAGGAAAAAAAAAACAAGTTCCTTTTTGTATTCTAGGGTGGAGACTGCTGGCTTCGGTGATTGATTCCATTTCAAATTCCCTGCGGCTGACGCTTTCTCTTGGAGTGTCAGACGCACGTACACGCACGCCTCTCCCTTTCTCTGGTCAGGACCGACATCCGCAGCAGTGCGAGTTGCAGCCATCCGAGGCGAGGCGCTGCAGTGAAGTGCCCCAGGGCAGAGGGCACAACAGGAGACGCTGGCTGTCTGTGCTAATGGAGAAATGAAGTAGAGAGCAGCAGAGGAAGCAGCACAGGCCAGATCAGCTCCATCCATGGCACACAGACAGACAGCACTGCAGTCAGTCAGCAGGACCTTGTGTCAGCCAGAGAATGGAAACCAGTTTAACGCACAGACAGGATCTGTCAAGCAGCGCAATAACGAACAGGCAACCACACAGAACAAAACAGGTGCTCTGAATTTTAAGGCCACAGCATATTAAGTCTACCTTCCAAACATTGTCAGTGTAATGACTCAGGCTTAGAACTGTATAGTGCTATAGTTTCCTTTTGGGAAGGCGGAGTTTGTCCCAGAACTCTCCATTTCTATGTATGAACACAGAAAGTTGATCATGCAGCTGACCAAATTAAAGGGATACTGCGAGATTTTGGCAATGATCCCCTTTTTCTACTTCCACAGAGTAAGATGAACTTGTGGATA
Organism: Oncorhynchus nerka; assembly: GCF_034236695.1. Classification (NCBI taxonomy): domain Eukaryota; kingdom Metazoa; phylum Chordata; class Actinopteri; order Salmoniformes; family Salmonidae; genus Oncorhynchus; species Oncorhynchus nerka. Next base: position 36,018,327 of record NC_088419.1, on the reverse strand, counting down.
CCATTTTTATGTCTCCTTGTCCAGTATGAAGGAAGTTCGAGGTAGTTTCGTGAGCCAATGCTAACTAGCGTTAGCCCGACTGGCAGTCTATGTGTATCCACTAGCAGATAGCGCACCGACTGGAGGTCTATGGGTAACGCTAGTTGGCAATTACACTAGCTAGCAACTTCCTTCAAACTGCATGCAGAGACAAAAATGGTATCCGTGCGTCCATCCGACTCTGTGGAAGGAGATAAAGGCCCTCATTGTTAAAATCCCAAATATCCCTTTAAGCAAGACTAACAGAGGTTAGAAGCAACCCAATGGAAACAGCGGTGTAAAAAAAATCAGCCGAATGAGCCTAACATTTGCACACAGCAAGCCAATTCTAAATAAATAAATCCTACCTCTTGTAATCTGGCCATAGCAGCGGTGGCAGCCCTGGTTTCCTGGGCCTCCTGAGAGCCTCTCTCGCCCTATCCCAGCCTAGGCAGCTAGCTTAGCCCATCACAGATGGAGGTAAGCCCTGCCAACAGCTGCCAGCCCCAGCCCACCCCCTCTTCCTCCCCCCACCCCATTCTCCAGACTCTCTTGGATTGTGGGAGAGGAGCCAGGGTGATTAGCCCCTACCATGTGGGATTTACTTCGGTATACCGCCACAATGGAGACGGCACCCAAATCTTAACAGTTAACGGAAACATTCGCAAGGCAAAGACCCACATTTCACTTGTATGCATTTTGGACGTCAATGAAAGAGCAACAGTGAATATCTGATGTTGGAGACTGCCATTGATCCATTCCAGTAACAAGTAAGCACCATTCCATCAGCAACTAGCCAAAAGCTTTCAAGAGCCCAGAAAACAGAGGGCCATGGCACTAGCAATTTGGTCTGAAAAGGACCCACATAGACCACGTCCTGTTCATTGACAGCCTATTCACAGGACGTTATGTTCTGCCACCACTCTAACTGGGCTTCCATTCAAATATTTACCCTTGGCCCGTGCTAGGCTAGCTATTTATTTTTAACTGCTTTCATCTTAACTACACATATGTTTACATTGTGTGGGGGTGGGATTGCCATCGGGATCCTCTGGGGGAGAAAAAAAAGAGGGCAAACGGGGCTCTGGAAAAAATGTAGCTTGGGAGAGGATGGATTAGCTAAGTAATCCCGATAGTGAAGCAGGGCCAGGATTTAACATGCGTGTTCCTCTGCTATCCACCGTCTCTGCCAAGAGCACATTAATTCTGCCACCTCCCTCCCTCCCTCTCACATACCAACATTCTATCACAGTGCAATTCCTTTACTCTCCATGCTGATTTCATCTGCCTCTGATCCCTTCATGTTCTCTACCTACACAGTGGACTACTCTGCATATTCTCTGAAACGCAATGAACTGAACTTCAGAAGTGGCGCTTGGCCCGTATAAATACCTTTCCCTCTCTTGACAGAGAGAGAGAAAGTAAAACAGATGTTAATGAGTCAGGCTTTAGAGCCCGCCCTGCAACACAAACATTCATCGACAAACACGGCCAAACGTCTACACCCTCTCAGCGCTGTCGGGAGAAAGTCGAGCAGACACTGCAAAAGGCAACACCTCTAGCTTATTTGCTAATTTATTGTCATTAAACTGGCACCAGTAGACATAGCTTGCACATAAAAAAAACATGAAGTAATTGCCCACGCACATAGACGCCTCAGCAATGGATCAAACGGAGCAGCTGCATCCATTCTCCCACAAGAGCTTCATGAAATGGGTTTCCATTGCCAAGTAGTCGTACACAAGCCTAAGATCACCATGTGCAATGCCAAGTGTCGGCTGGAGTGGTGTAAAGCTCTCCACCGTTGGACTCTGGAGCAGCGGAAACGCGTTCACTGGAGTGATGAATCACGCTTCACCATCTGGCTGTCCGACGGACGAATGTGGGTTTGGCATATGCCAGGAGAACGCTACCTGCACCAATGTACAGTGCCAACTGTAAAGTTTGGTGGAGGAGGAATAATGGTCTGGGGCTGTTTTTCATGGTTTGGGCTAAGCCCCTTAGTTTCAGTAAAGGGAAATCTCAACACTACAGCATACAATGACATTCTAGAAGATTCTGTGCTTCCAACATGGGTAAGACCCTTTCCTGTTTCAGTATGACAATGCCCCCAGTGCACAAAGGTAAGTCAATACAGAAATGGTTTGTCGAGATCAGTGTGGAAGAACTTGACTGGCCTGCACAGAGCCCTGACCTCAGCCCCATCCAACACCTTTGGGATGAATTGGAACACCGATTGCGAGGCAGGCTTAAATCGCCCAAGATAAATGCGCGACCTCACTAATGCTTGTGGCTGAATGGAAGCAAGTCCCCGTAGTCATGTTCAAACATCTAGTGGAAAGCATTCCCAGAAGAGTGGAGGCTGTTATTGCAGCAAAGTGGGGGACCAACTCCATATTAATGCCCATGATTTTGGAATGAGATGTTCAACGAGCAGCTGTCACATACTTTCGTATTGCATTTTTTTTTGAGGTGGAATGAAAAACATACTTTTTCCCCCACAAATTGTGCTCTGATGGACTAACTGATACTCTAAATCATGATTCCTTAATATGAAAATGTATATTATATATTATTAGTATATTATATATTATATTATGTATATTATTTATTATTTACACGATAACCACTAAAAAGCAACTATATCCTCTATAAATACGCAAGTAAATACGAAACACTTGTTCAGTTACCTTAAGTACAACTTAAAGATCGATGGCAGTGCATAAGAATGCAGAAGTGTTTTGGGCTGAAGCACCACAAGCACACTAATAAACAAGGCGGCTGAATTAATTTAACTGTCTCAAGGTCAATCTGAAACTTTCCACAAGATCAAACTCCTGTAACACGCAGTTCATATCGTCACCACTTTATATTGAGTAGATTCACTACATCGCATTACAACAGTCAAAGGTCATGTGAAGAAATCATTTTCTCCATCTCTGGCTTGTTATCCCATAATGTACTAGCACACGCTAGCTGTTCATTACGCAAAATGTTTCCTTACTGAAATCAATGTAAACTACACTCTGGTCCAATTCAAAATGTGTTGGCTATATATTTCAACTGTAAATGGCATGCGCTGGTGACTGAAAACGTCAATGCCGGAAAACGCTTCCCGCACTGGTTTTAGTCACGCGCTCTAATTTAGCTAGCTAACAATATTCTCATCATGAATGAAGCGCATGGCCTGAATGATAGATCCGTCAACTCAGGGTTTCCCAAACTCGGTTTGTTTATTCACTTCTTGATCAGCCTTGGTCAAAGAGCCCTGAGTAAAGTAGGTGCAGCCACATAGGGCTGGGTGATATGGCCAAAATATCACATCACAGTATTTAAAAAAGAAAAAACATGGTATTTGATGGTATTTTATCTTTTTGAATAATAAAAATTCTTCATTTGCTTTATGAGTAGTGCGTGACCCTAGAGTGGCAACACATACATTCTCAGTGATTTCAATGGGTCTTTCTCCATTATGATGGTTTTCTACTGTTCAATTCAACTTCCACATAAAATTATTTTCAGCATTTTCCTGCACTCATTTACACACTGCCAAGTAGGTTTGCACGATATGGGCCTTATTTTTAACCAAATGTTGCAATCGCGATTTGAAGATTAAGAGCTCAACACTTCGGTGAACTGTTGGAATCAGTGGGCACTTTGAAGTGTTGTTTGACATGACAACAAATGAAAATGCCAGGAGGAGTTATTGTGACAGGAACCAAAGTGCTAATAAGTGTTTCCTAGGGGACCCTAGAATCTTTGGCTACATAGAATTTTCTCTTTTAAATGGTTTTACTATTTATTTTTTTTATTTTTTTTACCTTTAGTTAACTAGGCAAGTAATTTAAGAACAAATTCTTATTTACAAAAGGCCTCCTACAGGGGCTGGGATAAAATATATATATATAACATATCACAACGCTACATAAAGAGAGACCTAAGACGACAACACAGCATGGCAGCAACACAGCAACACCACATGGCATCAAAACTACATGGCAGCAAAACAACATGGCAGCAAAACAACATATGGTACAAACATTATTGGGCACAGACAACAGCACAAGGGGAAAGAAGGTAGAGACAACAATACATCACACGAAGCAGCCACAACTGTCAGTAAGAGTGTCCATGATTGAGTCTTTGAATGAAGAGATGGAGATGAAACGGTCCAGTTTTTTGCAGCTCGTTCGCTAGCTGCAGCGAACTGAAAAGAAGAGCAACCCAGGAATGTGTGCCTTGGGGAGCTTTAACAGAATGTGACTGGGAGAACAGGTGTTGTATGTGGAGGATGAGGGCTGCAGTAGGTATCTCAGATAGGGGGGAGTGAGGCCAAGAGGGTTTTAGAAATAAGCATCAATCTTGCGACGGGTATACAGGGATGACCAGTTTACAGAGGAGTATAGAGTGCAGTGATGAGTCCTATAAAGAGCATTGGTGGCAAATCTGATGGCCGAATGGTAAAGAACATCTAGCCGCTCAAGAGCACCCTTATCTGCCGATCTATGAAATTAAGTCTCCGTAGACTAGCATGGGTAGGTTGTTCAGCTGAATCAGGGTTAGTTTGGCAGCTGGGGTGAAAGAGGAGCGATTACGATAGATGAAAACAAGTCTAGATTTAACCTTAGACTGCAGCTTTGATATGTGCTGAGAGAAGGACAGTGTACCATCTAGCCATACTCACAAGTACTTGCATGAGGTGACGACCTCAAGCTCTAAAATCTCATGGGTAGTAATCATACTGGTGAGGTGAGCGGCATTCTTCTTACCAAACCACATTCTTTTGGAGGTGTTCAGAGCAAGGTTAATGGCAGAGAAAGCTAGTTGGACACAAGGAAAGCTTTGTTGTAGAGCGTTTAACATAAAATCTGAGGAGGGGCCTGCTGAGAATAAGACTATCATCTGCATATAAATGGATGAGAGCTTCCTACTGCTTGAGCTATGTTGTTGATGTACAGTGGGGCAAAAAAAGTATTTAGTCAGCCACCAATTGTGCAAGTTCTCCCACTTAAAAAGACGAGAGAGGCCTGTAATTTTCATCATAGGTACACTTCAACTATGACAGACAAAATGAGGAAAAAAATCCAGAAAATCACATTGTAGGATTTTGAATGAATTTATTTGAAAATTATGGTGGAAAATAAGTATTTGGTCACCTACAAACAAGCCAGACTTCTGGCTCTCACAGACCTGTAAATTCTTCTTTAAGAGGCTCCTCTGTCCTCCACTCGTTACCTGTATTAATGGCACCTGTTTGAACTTGTTATCAGTATAAAAGACACCTGTCCACAACCTCAAACAGTCACACTACAAACTCCACTATGGCCAAGACCAAAGAGCTGTCAAAGGACACCAGAAACAAAATTGTAGACCTGCACCAGGCTGGGAAGACTGAATTTGCAAAAAGTAAGCAGCTTGGTTTGAAGAAATCAACTGTGGGAGCAATTATTAGGAAATGGAAGACATACAAGACCACTGATAATCTCCCTCGATCTGGGGCTCCACGCAAGATCTCACCCCATGGGGTCAAAATGATCACAAGAACGGTGAGCAAAAATCCCAGAACCGCACGGGGGGACCTAGTGAATGACCTGCAGAGAGCTGGGACCAAAGTAACAAAGCCTACCATCAGTAACACACTACGCCGTTAGGGACTCAAATCCTGCAGTGCCAGACGTGTCCCCCTGCTTAAGCCAGTACATGTCCAGGCCCGTCTGAAGTTTGCTAGAGAGCATTTGGATGATCCAGAAGAAGATTGGGAGAATGACATATGGTCAGATGAAACAAAAATATAACTTTTTGGTAAAAACTCAACTCGTCGTGTTTGGAGGACAAAGAATGCTGAGTTGCATCCAAAGAACACCATACCTACTGTGAAGCGTGGGGGTGGAAACATCATGCTTTGGGGCTGTTTCTTTGCAAAGGGACCAGGACGACTGATCCGTGTAAAGGAAAGAATGAATGGGGCCATGTATCGTGAGATTTTGAGTGAAAACCTCCTTCCATCAGCAAGGGCATTGAAGATGAAACGTGGCTGGGAAAATCTTTGGAGGGAGTTGAAAGTCCGTGTTGCTCAGCAACAGCCCCAAAACATCACTGCTCTAGAGGAGATCTGCATGGAGGAATGGGCCAAAATACCAGCAACAGTGTGTGAAAACCTTGTGAAGACTCACAGAAAACATTTGACCTCTGTCATTGCCAACAAAGGGTATATAAAGTATTGAGATAAACTTTTGTTATTGACCAAATACTTATTTTCCATGCAAATAAATTCATTAAAAAATCCTACAATGTGATTTTCTGGATTTTTTCCCCTCATTTTGTCTGTCATAGTTGAAGTATACCTATGATGAAAATTACAGGCCTCTCATCTTTTTAAGTGGGAGAACTTGCACGATTGGTGGCTGACTAAATACTTTTTTGCCCCACTGTAAATTGAGAAGAGCGTGGGACCTAGGATTGAGCCTTGGGGTACTCATTTGGTGACAGGTATTGGCTGAGACAGCAGATGTTCTGACTTTATACACTGCACTCTTTGAGGTAGTTAGCAAACTACGTCAAAGACCCCTCAGAGATACCAATACTCCTTCGCCAGACCACAAGAATGGAGTAGTCTACCGTATCAAAAGCTTTGGCCAAGTCAATAAAAATAGCAGCACAACATTGCTTAGAATCAAGGGCAATGGTGACATCATTTATGACCTTTAAGGCTGCAGTGACACATCCATAACCTGAGCGGAAACCAGATTGCGTACCCGAGAGAATACTATAGACTTCAAGAAAGCCAGTCAGTTGATTATTGACAAGTTTTTCAAACACTTTTGATAAACAGGGCAAAATATAATTTGGCCTATAACAGTTAGGATCAGCTTGATCTCCCCCTTTAAATAAAGGATGCACTGCAGCTGCCTTCCAAGCAATGGGAACTTCCCCAGAGAGGAGAGACACGTTAAAAAGGTCAGAGATAGAGTTGGCGATGATAGAGGCAGCAACCTTAACTTTTTATGGCTGCCCATATCAAACAGCCTGCTCCTCCGCATATTATTAGTAGTATTGAATAGAAAACACTCTGAAGTTTCTAAAACTGTTTGAATGATGTCTGTGAGTATAACATAACTCATATTGGCAGGCAAAATCCTGAGTTGAAATCAAAACAGGAAGTCGGAAATCTGAGCTTGTATGTATTCACCAGAGTCCCCAATGAAATCCCCTTGAGATATGAATTATGTTGCACTGCCTATGGGTTCCACTAGATGTCAACCATCAATAGACATTATAATGAGGCTGCTATGTTGTTGTGGGAATGAATGAGAGCAGAATATATCAGCTGTCCATCAAGCAGCCATTTTGGGATCCCACTTTTTCCTCATGGTAGTCACTTGCGTTCCATTGCTCACGAAGACAAGAAGGAGTACTCCAGTTGGAACTTTATTGAAACAATATGTTAAAAACATCCTAATGATTGATTCTGTACTTAGTTTAAATGTTTTTTCGACCGGTAATATCACTTTTTGAAGTTTTTGTCCGATATAACGCTGACCAGAATTAACGTTTGGATATGTATACCACCATGCTGACGCCATCTTTGCGGCTGTGGTGTTTTTAAATTGAGCGCCGTCTCAGATTATTGCATGCATTTCTTTTTCCGTAAAGTTTAAAAAAAATCTGACACAGCGGTTGCATTAAGGAGAGGTATATCTATAATTCCATGTGTATAACTATATTATCATCTACATTTATGATTAGTATTTCTGTTGAATGATGTGGCTATGCAAAATCACTTGATGTTTTTGGAGCTAGTGAATCTAATGCGCCAATGTAAACTCAGATTTTAAAAAAATATAAATATGAACTTTATCAAACAAAACATGCATGTATTGTGTAACGTGAAGTCCTATGAGTGTCATCTGATGAAGATAAAATGAATCACTAACCTTGAATTATCTTTTTTTCTGGTTTTTGTGAAGGCTATATTTTGCTGGAAAATGGCTGTGCTTATTGTGGTTGAGACCTAACAATTGTGGTGGAGACCTAACAATCGTTTGTAGTGCTTTCGCTGAAAAGCCTATTTGAAATCAGACACTGGTGGGATTAACAGCGAAAATAGATTTAAAATGATATAAGACACATGTATGTTTTAGGAATTGTAATTATGAGATTTCTGTGGTTTGAATTTTGGCGCCCTCTGTTTTCAGTGGTAGTTGTCATATCGATCCTGGTATCGGGATTGCAGCCATAACAGGTTAAAGAAGAAAGGGTCTAAACCATCTGACCCAGATGCTTTTTGGGGTCAAGTGTAAGGAGCTCCTTTGGCACCTCAGACTCAGTGACCGCCTGCAGGGAGAAAGACGGAAGAGCATCGGGGATAGACGCATTAGAAGGACTGGAAGATGAGGAAATGTTGGACGGGCAAGGAGGCATGGCAGAGTCAAATAGGAATGCTGACTTAATGAAGTGGTGATTAAAGAGCTCAGCCATGTGCTCGTCAGTAACAACCACATCAACATTAAGGGACATGGGTATCTGTGAGGAGGGTTTATTCTCCTGGTCTTTAATCGTTTTCCAGAACTTCTTGGGGTTATTAAATAGCTTCATTAAATAGTACCCGCAAAACATCAGTCTCAACGTCAACAGTGGAGAGACGACTCCGGGATGCTGGCCTTCTAGGCAGAGATGCAAAGAAAGCCATATTGCAGACTGGCCAATAAAAATAAAAGATTAGGATGGGCAGAGGAACTCTGCCTAGATGCCAGCATCCCTGAGTCGCCTCTTCACTGTTGACATTGAGACTGGTGTTATGCGGGTACTATTTTATTAAGCTGACTGTTGAGGAATTGTGAGGCGTCTGTTTCTCAAACTCGACACTCTACTTGTCCTCTTGCTCAGTTGTGCACCGGGGCCTCCCACTCCTCTTTCTATTCTGGTTAGGGCCCGTTTGCTCTGTTCTGTGAAGGGAGGAGTAGACAGCGTAGTACGAGATCTTCAGTTTCTTGGCAATGTCTCACATGGAATAGCCTTCATTTCTCAGAACAAGAATAGATTGACGAGTTTCTGAAGAAAGTTATTTATTTCTGGCCATTTTGAGCCTGTAATCAAACCTACAAACGAGGATGCTCCAGATACTCAAGGCCAGTTTATTCACTTCTTTATCAGAACGACAGTTTTCAGCTGTGCTAACATAATTGCAAAATGATTGTCTAATGATCAATTAGTCTTCTAAAATGATAAACTTGGATTAGCTAACACAACATGCCATTGGAACACAGGAGTGCTGGTTGCTGATAATGGGACTCTATATGCCTATGTAGATATTCCATTAAAAAATAATCCGTTTCTAGCTGCAACAGTCATTTACAAGATTAACAATGTTTACACTGTATTTCTGATCAATTTGATGTTATTTTAATGGACAATAAATGTGCTTTTCTTACAAAAACAAGGACATTTGTATGCATGTATGTATATATCTATACACACACACAACCTATATATACATACTCTACCTGTCATAAGTTTTAGAACAACTACTCATTCAAGGGTTTTTCTTTATTTTTACTATTTTCTACATTACAGAATAATAGTGAAGACATCAAAACCATGAAATAACACATATGGAATCATGTAGTAACCAAAAAAAAGTGTTTAACAAATCAAAATGGTGTATATTTGAAATTCTTCGAATAGTCACCTTTTGCCTTGATGACAGCTTTGCACACTCTGGCTCTGTCGCATACTGGGTAAGTACATATTCAATGGTAGGATTGAATATGTACTTACCCAGTATGGGACAGAGCCACAGAGCACACACACACACACACACACACACCATTTAGCAGACACTTTTATCTAAAAGATACTTAGTCATTTGAGCATACATTTGAAGTATGGGTGGTCCCAGGACTCCAACCCACTATCCTTTTAGCGCGATGCTCCAAAAACTGAGCAACAGAGGACCACATAACATTTGGTTTTTAGTGACAGGATTTGGGCATGCATTTTGAAGCATCCTGCCATAGGCCCTACCACTCCCATTGTTTCAATAGCGGCGATGCTTTAGGCTAGCTGTGGGGTAAGTAAATAAAGGCAACTAAGCCATATTCTCTATCATTTTCTCTTAGGATCAATGGATGAAACACTGTCAATAAAATGAAGTATATATACATTTTATGTACCACCCCTTTTACAGAATATACAAATTAAGTGTAATTTGGCTCAAATAACAGTCGGTTTTGGTTATTTTATTGCAGAGGACATTATTTACATGTTTAATGATGTTTTGCTATGATTGTTTCTTTTTCCAATAGTTTCTTATTGGGTCAAAATGACCCTACTTGGTAACCCATGCATGTAAAATATCAATATAGCTAACATATGAAATCCAATAAACTATCATGATAATTAAGGAAAACTGAGGTTTGCAATTACCTCTATTTAGTACCACTATTCCTAAGTAGTAGCTTTTCTGGGGACCTCTACTGAGGCTTATAGTAACAGAACAACATAACATCCTTGTCCCAAGTCCTTGTTGTTTGTGTGGTGTCACCCTTCTTCATACCATGATTCACTCCATGCCAATGGCACTGAATTGGCTAAGTATTGTGGCAAGCCAACTTCATTGCAGCATGCAAATCAAATGGGAAAAAGACTAGCTAGTTACATTGACTAGGTAACCAGCTAGCTTACTAGTTAGCTGCAATAAACAACATGTTGCTTGCCTGTAACACTGACACCAAGTACTGTTTAGTCACCTTAATCACGTAATGTCTATACACTATATGGGATCCCGATTGGCGCAGCGGTCTAAGGCTAAGGTCTAACTGCATCTCAGTGCTTGAAGCGTCACTAGACACCCTGGTTCGAATCCAGGCTGTATCACAACCGGCCGTGATTGGGAGTCCCATAGGACAGCGCACAATTGGCCCAGCGTCGTCCGGGTTTGGCCGGTGTAGGCCGTCATTGTACATACGAATTTGTTCTTAACCGACTTGCCTAGTCAAATAAAATAAAATAAGTATCGCTAGCTAGCTAATGACTGTGTGTGTCGTGTCCGTCAGAGGGGAGAGATCAAAGCAAACACGCTCTCGATGGGACTAAGAACGACCGACACACAAACACAACGCTGGCTTTTAATAGCATAATACTCGAGGCGACATGGCTAAATTCATCACTGAATAGTTAAGAGTAATATACGTCTCGGCACAACAAGATGAGGGGATTGAAGAAAAGGCAAAAAGGGGGACCATGTCTCATCTGACCAATAAACCAGCTATCCACAACGGACGAATGTTAGTTTAGCTAGGTAGTTAGCTTGCTACTCACCCGGTATGAAGCTCCGAAATGTCTCCAAATAAAAACCTTCAAAAGGCTTCAAAATATATGTCACGTTATGCAAGGTGATAACAAAATGGCATGCTCGGTGTTTAATGTAACCATGTACGCGTAGCTAGCTAGATCTAGATCCCCCTGTGTGCACGATAAATTTTACATTGAGCTGCATTGTTGGAGAAGGCTAGGCAAGCATACTGAAGCATTCTGGGACTGGGAGTTGCTGAACCTTGGACAAACTGTCGCGGTGAAGTGCTACACCTTGTGGCCATAAACGTTGTGGTTGTACTGTTATACGGAGTATGCCCACAAGATGTACTGTGCAAGCTAAATAAAACAATACATCCACAAACAGTCGATTTCATCATTTAAACAGATACATTATGTAAACTAAGGGGTATGTAGCAGGGGCATATTAAGCACGACAGCCTCTGACAAAAGGTCTTGACTAGTCTTTACCGATGGCACAGGGCGGGAGGTACTGTTAAAAACCCTCCCCAAACCCTAAACTATATAATGGCATTTGGCTTAGCAAGTATTGAGGGAGGCAGCCAGCTGCCCATAAAAGCACATCTATCATGTTACAAAGTGAGAGGTATTAAAACTGCTCTGCTTGTAGACCATGCATACCTCTTTTGAGCAAAGGAAAATCATACATGAAGTTGATTTACTTATTTTCCATGCTTCATATGTAATTAAATCTAGAGCAGCATTAATAAAGTAAGCACTATGTAAAGGCTTTAAAAGTAGCCTACACCGTACAAACACAGATTAAAGGGTGTTAGTTGTCATAACCTTTGGTACAAACTAACGATGTGTACAAACTCTGGATGACAATTAATAATTTGACACGTTTATTCTGTATTGAAGCCACCGCGCAGCCATCTTGGTATTCCTCCTCAGGTGTAAAAACGTATTTCGGAAGCTATACAAATGCATTTATTAATTTCTAATTTGACAGGTTTATTCCATTACAGATACCTTAATGCATACTTTCAAATTATGGCATGTGAGCTAGACATAAACGATTACAAATTAAAACATTTAAAAAACTTTTTTTAGAGCGCTAATATTGCTGTCCTCACAATTTAAATACATGTAATTTTGTCCTTGAAACATTCAATTGAAATACTGTCTAATTCCATTAATTTCTATGGACTGTTCCTTCCAGGGAGGGGCAATATGACCAATACATAGCCCAGGGTTTCCATACATCGTTGGTAAAAGCACTCGGAGTATGACAAAAGAGATTGCTGCATCTAACAGCCTGCACAGTAGAGGGCGATAAAGTTCTTTATCTAGCTTGTAAATTAGCTGATTTACAAATAAAAATCCCTAATAATAATAATATTTTTTATTTTTTTGTTTATTCATAATACAAAACAACTTACATCGCTACACCAAACATGTCTAACAAAACAAAACACAGTTATAAACAAGAAAATACTAAATACATACAAAACATTTAATATATAAAAAATATTTTTTTAAAGAACAACAAGTCTAGTGCAATTGCATTCACTCAGAAGAAATCTCATTATAATGATTCAGGAAGATGTTATTATTTTTCTTATTCACAAGGTATAATGTCTCAACAAGATCATTAAATTCAATCAAAAATATTTGTAATTTTGTTATAGAATTCTGGAATTTTTGTTTGTGTCTAAAGTATTTGGCAAGAAATGTAATAATTCACAATCATTTCAATTGTCTTGTTATCATTGCAAAAGTAACATATTATATCCTTCATGTTAAAAACTTTGATAGTGTTCAAAAAAGTATATAAGTATTATGTTAGGTTTTCCCAGTTTATGTGTTGGTGGGCTAGGGTCAGTCTGTTATATCTGGAGTATTTATCCTGTCTTATCCGGTGTCCTGTGTGAATTTAAGTATGCTCTCTCTTCTTTCTTTCTTTCTTTCTTTCTTTCTCTCGGAGGACCTGAGCCCTAGGACCATGCCTCAGGACTACCTGGCCTGATGACGTCTTGCTGTCCCCAGTCCATCTGGTCGTGCTGCTGCTCCAGTTTCAACTGTTCTGCCTGCGGCTATGGAACCCTGACCTGTTCACCAGATGTGCTACCTGTCCCAGACACACTGTTTTCAACTCTCTAGAGACAGCAGGAGCGGTAGAGATACTCTAATAATCGGCTATGAAAAGACAACTGACATTTACTCCTGAGGTGCTGACCGGTTGCACCCTCGACAACCACTGTCATTATTATTATTTGACCCTGCTGGTCATCTATGAACATTTGAACATGTTGGCCATGTTCTGTTATAATCTCCACCCGGCACAGTCAGAAGAGCACTGGCCACCCCTCATAGCCTGGTTCCTCTCTAGGTTTCTTTTCTCTCTCTAGGCTTTATAAATACATTTGATTGATTATCACAGATTTACATTCATAGAACAAGTGAGTCAGATTTTCACCATCTTCTTTGCAGAAAATGCAGACATCATCAATAGCCACAAATTTGGACGACATAGATTCTTGTGTAGAATTTTAAAGTGCACTTCCTTAAATTTGTTTGGTATACAATATTTGCAAGGCATCAACCAAGACAATGTCAGGAATAAGCATGTTCCAGAAAATGTTTCCTCGAGGCGTAAGTTGGTTCCGTGAATGGGAAATTTGTCTTATGTATTTATTACAACAAGATTTCTTAAGTAAGCCAACGCCTTCCAAACTGAGATCTGGATAAGCTCTGTGATCCACACCAAAGCTAAGATGAGTTTTCATTAGTGTAGTTAGACCTCTGGGAATGGCTTTGATCACAGAAATAAACTCTCTGAAAGGAATTGGAAACTCATTCAGTTTCTAAATTCTGCATATGCAAGAATATTACCCCTGTTGTCGAAAACATCAAAAACAAAGTAAATATTCCTCTCATGCCAGCTAGGGTAGAACAATGACTTATTCCTTACAGATATGTTTGAATTATTCCACAAATAGCTTTATGAGTGGAAAAATTATACAGAAAACATATTTTCCAGGACATTAAAGCTTGTTGGTGAAACCTAGCCAATTTAATGGAATATAATTACATTTCAGTAAAAATTGAAAACCTCCAAACTTATTTAACACATTGTTTGGAATGAAATACCAAATTGATTTTGTATTGACCAAACATCTTTTCAACCAATTGATCTTGAAAGTGTTATTTATGTCAACAAAATGCAATACTTCCAGACCTCCTTCAGCTCTTTAATTTGAGAGGACAGAATCTGTCTTTATCACCAGAGTCATATAAACATAAGATTTTACATGTAGAAACGTTCAGTTTTAATCCAGATGCAATAGAGAATGTAGCGATAAAATACCCGTAAGAATATCCCTGTTGTCGCACTATTGATGACGTCAGGAATGAGAAAATATTCGACAACATGGAGAAGAAACATGTGTCAGCTTTTGAATTGTACCAAAATGCGCTATTAGCATCGACTCCTGAAGTTAAAACATCTTCTGTGAAGGTACTTTGGGTTATGTTATTACTATTGGGGTTTGCTCGCTTCCAATTTCAGATAGGCTGTTTTTTTTTGAGTGTCCTATTTTGCCGGCAAACGTCAACTGTGTTGACAAATCAACTGAAGTAGCTAGCAAATGTATGTATTTTGAAGTTGGCGTCTTCCATAATGTGTATATAAGTAAGGAACATCTGTTTAATATACTATTGCAATATGCATCTGAGCAATTGACTGTTGATTGCCTAATACCATTTCATGCCTGACTGCCTCTGCCTACTGGATGCTTTTGTAGATTACAGCAAAGAAGCAGAAGGAAAATGGTATCCAGACCCCCAAATCCATCAAAAAGACCAAAAGGAAACGGATGGGCAAGCAGGTCAAAAAAGCGGCACAGAGAGAGGAGAGGGTGGAGAGACTGGCAGAGGTTAGTTTGGGGCATCAGCATATAGCCTATGTAATTGTTTGACGGTGGTTCCCTGGGTTTTTCAGTCATTGTATGTGTTTGAGATAAACTACATTGTATTCAGACAGCAGAATCGCTGCTCTACAATCACTTTGCATCCCAAATAGCTCAACTGATTGTGATCAATATAAGCTATTCTGTGCCTCGCTGGTCAAACTGAACCCCTTAAACATGCTGATTGTCTGGTTGCATGCAGGAGGTACAGTGTGGAGAGATTAGCGGAGTGGCACTAGATGCTCTGCTGAGTGACCTGGCTAAAGTCAGCAACAGCAGGGTGAGAGCCAGCAAACTTTTCCAGTGGCTCATCCACCCAATTCCCTCCAAGAGTTTCTTCAGGTAATGATGTCAGTGTAGCTTTTCACAGTACAGTATTGTAGTCGATTGCACAGGAAGACCTCCTTTGTTAACTATTGTCTTCCTTGATCTTATAGAGATGCATGGGAAAAGAAGCCAGTTTTGATCAAACGTCAGAATCCAGACTATTATACGGGACTGTTCTCCACAGCAGAGTTTGATCGCATTTTAAGACGGGTAAGGTGTCACGACTAGCTACACATCTTCTGTGTTTAGTGTCATTTTTGTTGCTCAAATAAGGTTTTTCCTATTGATATTTTCAGGATGACGTTCAGTATGGGGTGAACCTGGATGTCACCAGCTACAGAAACGGCAAAAGAGAGACACACAATCCTCCAGGGAGGGCTCTCCCATTCACTGTATGGGACTTCTATGAGGTAAAAAGTCAAGTGAAAGTCTACTGATTGTCAAGTTTCATTTACAAAGTGTGAGCAGGTGTTGGTTAGATCATACCAATGGCCGTGTAACATGTTTTAGTTAGAAGTCCTTAGTACCTCAACATAATATTGAAACCCAACCTGTTGTCTTCCATGTTGTCCAGAGTGGTTGCTCGCTGCGTATGCTTAACCCCCAGGCCTTCTCCTCCACTGTGTGGAATGTGCTGTCCATCCTCCAGGAGCACTTTGGCAGCATGGCAGGAGCCAACATGTGAGTCACCCTCTCTGACAATCTATCTGACCAGTGAGATGCTCTCACACAACATTGAAAGTTATTGAACATGTATGGGACAGTGAACATAATTTCCTCCTGGGAGGACAAACTATTCTGTTGTATTCTTACCGCATGCTGATGCACTTCCTCATGACATTTCAGTAAAAATGTATTTTGCGTCCCCAGGTATTTGACACCTCCAGGAACACAGGGCTTTGCTCCACATTACGATGATATTGAGGCCTTTGTGGTTCAGCTGGAAGGGAAGAAGCACTGGAGAGTTTACAACCCCAGGTGACTAGTTTCTCAGTACAATTCCCAAAAAGGTGATCAGCACCATCAACCCATTTTGAACTTGATTCATGTCAGAAAACTCTGCTGAGAAACAAATATATTTTGTGGGATGTGTGTTTCCTGTCACTTTTCAGGTCAGAAAATGAGGTCTTGCCTGTCGTTTCCAGTCGTAAGTAATCTTTTGTCCACTGTTGTGCCTATGAATAGACAATAAGCATGACCGATCATTCCCCTGTACCTCAGGCTCATTCCTTACAGATGGCTTGGTATTCCTCCTCCAGCTAACTTTAGCCACTCAGAGATCGGGAAGCCCATCCTGGAGGCAGTCCTGGAGGCTGGGGACCTCCTCTACTTCCCCCGAGGGTTCATCCACCAGGGGGACTGCCTGTCGGATGCTCACTCCCTCCACATCACTGTCTCATCTTACCAGAGGAACAGTTGGGGAAACTTACTGGCAAAGGTTTGTTATTAACCTGCTTAATCCTATGCATTCCTTGTATGGGACATAGTCCAGTTCTTTGTCTAATTTTGTATCAATAAAAACATTTACACTTTGAGTAAGAAAACAACTGAAAATATTGCAGGCTATACAATATGGCATGTCCATACAAAAAAATGCATTTACTTGTAAGTATAGGCTTGTATTGTGTATGATGTAGAACATGATCTATTTGACAGGTGGTCCCAGCAGCCCTAGAGATGGCCATGGAGGAGGATGTGGACTTCAGAGGAGGCCTGCCTGTGGATTACCTGACGTACATGGGGGTGCAGAACTCAGACAAGGTACTTCAGATGCCACCATTTATCTGTGCCTGGTTTCAAATGTACAATCAACCTTGAAGCACCCACCCTCAGCAGGGGTGTTTAGAAGGGTGACACGTTTGAAGATAGAAACGCTACAGAGCCGACGCCTACGCCCCATTGCAAAGAACATATGTTCTGCAACATCTATTTCTACCGGAACATACTGTAACGTTGCACGCTCGTAACGACCCTCAATCTACCTGTGCACGTATAGGAGGATCCACGCAGGGCCCAGTTCCTATCCAGAATAGAGGGTCTGATGAAGAAGCTATCAACCTTTGCCCCTGTGGATGCTGCTGTGGATCAGAAAGCTAGGGGCTATCTCCATGACTGTCTCCCCCCTATGCTCACCGCAGGTACCACAAGGTTTTACTTGAAATTGTGATAGGTGGTTGTTTTTACCTTCAGTTGAAACCACTTATTGTAAGTCACTGTGTATAATAGTTGCTAAATGACTCAATGTAAATATTTACTCTAAAATGTCACACTTTAAAGTGACTAATGTGACTCCGCCAGTTTAAATGATTCTGATGATTATCCACAGAGGAAAGGGCCAGCAGTGTCCAGGGAGCTCCTTCCAGGTGGGAGAATGGAGAGCCGGTGGACATGGGTGTGGCCATCAGAGGCCAGATCAGAGTCAGACTCGTCCGTTCTGGAATCGCCAGGTAGCTCTCAGCATTAAACACAAAAGCATGGCTATAAAGGGTTGACCTTTCCAGAAAAGACCATGACTTTCCTTTGTGCCTCTGCAGGTTATGCAGTGATGGAGAAGCAGTTTGGCTTTACTACACTGCTGACAACTCCAGAGTCTACCACAAGGAGGAGCCCAAGAGTGTTGAAATAAAAGCAGAGGTATGAATGTTTGGGTCTCTGTAATTGCTTTGCTAATATAGCAGTGACGTGTGCCTGTCTGATATGGTGCACTGCAGTGATGACCTTTATGATGCAACTCTTTCAGCACACAGATGCCATGGAGTTTCTGATCCATGCATATCCAAAGTTTGTGACAGTGGGCAGCTTGCCATGCAAGTTGGCTGAGGACAAGGTGTGTTTCCTCAACATGTTATGCAACATTGCTAAAACATGTATGCTTTCTTCTGCATAAAGTCTAACCACATACGCATCTCTGTAGTGCATGGTCAAGCCTTGATGATATACAGTGTTGGTCTCTGCACTGCAGTTTTCTTAAAGATGTAATTCCCTGCTCTTCCAGGTGTCCTTGGCTGAGCTGCTGTTTAAGAGAGGGCTTATTCACACTGCAGAACCTCTGCAGCAATCCTGAAGAGTTTCAAAATAAATGCTTGCCATGCCAGCATCATTCACTTCACTATTATGTGTAGGTAGAATTGTTCCGATTTTTAGGACAGTGGTCATTTACTCAGTAGTCCATCAGCATTGCCCTCTACAACAAATTCATCTAAAATCTTCAAAAACTGTTTGTAAAATAGCTATTTCAGCTCTATTACTATGTTACCCTTGTTCAGTAAGTATTGAATTAAACTTACTTGCATATTGGTGTAAAACACTCCTTGTTTGTGTGTGTTGCTAATGTCCAACTTTGTCTTATTGCTATAGTTGTGTATACTTAAATCACAAATGAATGACTAGAGGTTAAGATGACAACGGGGCATGTTTATTGGTTGATACAGTGACTGAAACGTATCAGGGTGCTTGATTTGAAGACCATCCAGAAAATGTCAATCACAACAGGAGATGTGACTAATGCACAATAAATATTCCACGACAGGTGGGTCTACTTCCAGGTGACTTCCTCGCCAGGCTTCAGCTCCCTTTTTATAGAGGAGAAAATTCAGAGAACCATTAGAACCCACATAGATTATTTCTAGGAATGTATGCTTTAATGTCTAGATACTGCCATGCCTGATAAACACTGGGACCAAGCTATACTGGCCTGGTTTCACATCCACTACAGTTGCTTGAAAATAAATCTGTGCCAGCACAGTATGGTTCGCATCTATAGTATATGTGTGGGTGCTGCAGATTTATACCTGCTGTACAATGCGCTTTTGTTCCTGAAAGCGGTCAGCTTCTGGTCCTGTGCTCTGTCCATGTAGATCCCGATAACAAAGCCAAGGGGGACAAATATGTTAACCCAATGGTCACGCATCAGGGCAGCAAAGTTCACCATACTTCCTGTTGGTGACAAAACACACGTTTTTAGATTACTGTATGCAACCAAATTGTATTAAAAAAAATCTTTGGTGCAGCATAAGTTAGCATACCAGTCTTTCTGATGTCAATTTCATAAGCAGTTGGTAAAGGATGAACGTCATAACATTTGGCAGTCAATTAGCTAGCTACAGTAGTTTAATCTAGCAAATTTGTCAAATTGCACATTTGCTAAATTCTAGAAATAGCTACAATACCAGCCAAACGTTTGGACACCTACTCATTCAAGGGTTTTTATTTACCATTTTCTACAATGTAGAATAATAGGAGACATCAAATAACACACATGGAATCATGGAGTAACCAAAAAAGTGTTAAATGAAAATATTTTATTTGAGATTCTTCAAAGTAACCACCCTTTGCCTTCATGACACTATTGGCATTCTCTCAACCAGCTTCATGAGGTCATCACCTGGAATTAATTTAAATTAACATGTGTGCCTTAAGTTAATTTGTGGAATTTCTTTCCTTCTGAATGCGTTTTAGCTAATCGGTTGTGTCAAGGAAGGGTTGGTAAACAGAAGATGCCCTATTTGGTAAAAGACAATCCATATTATGGCAAGAACAGTTCAGATAAGCAAAGAGAAACGACAGTCCATTATTACTTTAAGACATGAAGGTCATTGTGTCCCGCCACCCACCAACCCCTCTTTTACACTACTGCTACTCTCTGTTCATCATATATGCATAGTCACTTTAACCATATCTACATGTACATACTAATCAGCCTGACTAACTGGTGTCTGTATGTAGCCTCGCTACTATTATTTTCAAATGTCTTTTTACTGTTTTATTTCTTTCTTTCTTTAATCGCCTCCCTGCAGACCTGGCATCCTTTCACTCCCTCCTCTACATTTTCCTCCTCTGTCTCTGCTGCTAAAGCCACTTTCTACCACTCTAAATTCCAAGCATCTGCCTCTAACCCTAGGAAGCTCTTTGCCACCTTCTCCTCCCTCTTGAATCCTCCTCCCCCTCCCCCTCCTCCCTCTCTGCAGATGACTTCGTCAACCATTTTGAAAAGAAGGTCGACGACATCCGATCCTCGTTTGCTAAGTCAAACGACACCGCTGGTTCTGCTCACACTGCCCTACCCTGTGCTCTGACCTCTTCTCTCTCCAGATGACATCTCACGTCTTGTGACGGCCGGCCGCCCAACAACCTGCCCGCTTGACCCTATCCCCTCCTCTCTTCTCCAGACCATCTCCGGTGACCTTCTCCCTTACCTCACCTCGCTCATCAACTCATCCCTGACCGCTGGCTACGTCCCTCCCGTCTTCAAGAGAGCGAGAGTTGCACCCTTCTGAAAAAACCTACACTCGATCCCTCCGATGTCAACAACTACAGACCAGTATCCCTTCTTTCTTTTCTCTCCAAAACTCTTGAACGTGCCGTCCTTGGCCAGCTCTCCCGCTATCTCTCTCAGAATGACCTTCTTGATCCAAATCAGTCAGGTTTCAAGACTAGTCATTCAACTGAGACTGCTCTTCTCTGTATCACGGAGGCGCTCCGCACTGCTAAAGCTAACTCTCTCTCCTCTGCTCTCATCCTTCTAGACCTATCGGCTGCCTTCGATACTGTGAACCATCAGATCCTCCTCTCCACCCTCTCCGAGTTGGCATCTCCGGCGCGGCCCACGCTTGGATTGCGTCCTACCTGACAGGTCGCTCCTACCAGGTGGCGTGGCGAGAATCCGTCTCCTCACCACGTGCTCTCACCACTGGTGTCCCCAGGGCTCTGTTCTAGGCCCTCTCCTATTCTCGCTATACACCAAGTCACTTGGCTCTGTCATAACCTCACATGGTCTCTCCTATCATTGCTATGCAGACGACACACAATTAATCTTCTCCTTTCCCCTTCTGATGACCAGGTGGCGAATCGCATCTCTGCATGTCTGGCAGACATATCAGTGTGGATGACGGATCATCACCTCAAGCTGAACCTCGGCAAGACGGAGCTGCTCTTCCTCCCGGGAAGGACTGCCCGCTCCATGATCTCGCCATCACGGTTGACAACTCCATTGTGTCCTCCTCCCAGAGCGCTAAGAACCTTGGCGTGATCCTGGACAACACCCTGTCGTTCTCAAATAACATCAAGGCGGTGGCCCGTTCCTGTAGGTTCATGCTCTACAACATCCGCAGAGTACGACCCTGCCTCACACAGGAAGCGGCGCAGGTCCTAATCCAGGCACTTGTCATCTCCCGTCTGGATTACTGCAACTCGCTGTTGGCTGGGCTCCCTGCCTGTGCCATTAAACCCCTACAACTCATCCAGAACGCCGCAGCCCGTCTGGTGTTCAACCTTCCCAAGTTCTCTCTCACGTCACCCCGCTCCTCCGCTCTCTCCACTGGCTTCCAGTTGAAGCTCGCATCCGCTACAAGACCATGGTGCTTGCCTACGGAGCTGTGAGGGGAACGGCACCTCAGTACCTCCAGGCTCTGATCAGGCCCTACACCCAAACAAGGGCACTGCGTTCATCCACCTCTGGCCTGCTCGCCTCCCTACCACTGAGGAAGTACAGTTCCCGCTCAGCCCAGTCAAAACTGTTCGCTGCTCTGGCCCCCAATGGTGGAACAAACTCCCTCACGACGCCAGGACAGCGGAGTCAATCACCACCTTCCGGAGACACCTGAAACCCCACCTCTTTAAGGAATACCTAGGATAGGATAAAGTAATCCTTCTCCCCTCCCCCCTTAAAAGATTTAGATGCACTATTGTAAAGTGGCTGTTCCACTGGATGTCATAAGGTGAAAGCACCAATTTGTAAGTCGCTCTGGATAAGAGCGTCTGCTAAATGACTTAAATGTAATGTAATGTAAATGTAATTGTTCACCTAATACCTTTTTTGCACTATTGGTTAATGTCTGTAAGTAAGCATTTCACTAAGGTCTACTACACCTGTTGTATTCGGCACACGTGACAAATAAACTTTGATTTGATGGGTCCAAATTTGAGATTTTTCCAACTGCGGTGTCTTTGTGAGATGCAGAGTAGGTGAACGGATGAGCTCCGCATGTGTGGTTCCCACCGTGAAACATGGAGGAGGTGGGGTGGGGATGTTTGGTGGCGACACTGTCTGATTTATTTAGAATTTAAGGCACACGTAACCAGCATGTCTACCACAGCATTCTGCAGCGATATACCATCCCATCTGGTTTGCAGATAGTGGGACTTATTTGTTTTCAACAGGACAATGACCTAACACCTCCAGACTGTGTAAGGGCATTTTGACCTCAACCCAATTGAGATGTTTGGGATGAGTTGGCCCGCAGAGTGAAGGAAAAGCAGCCAACAAGTGCTCAACATATGTGGGAACTCCAACACTGTTGGAAAAACATTCCAGGTGAAGCTGGTTGAGAGAATGCAGACTGTGCAAAGCTGTCAAGGCAAATGGTGGCTACTATATACTTAATTTTATCGACAGTGTTTCATCCATTGATCCTAAGAGAAAATGATAGAGAATATGGCTTAGTTGCCTTTACTTACCCCACAGCTAGCCTTAGCATCGCCGTTATTGAAGCAATGGGAGTGGTAGGGCCTATGACAGGATGCTTCAAAATGCATGCCCAAACCCGTCACTAAAAACCAAATGTTATGTGGTCCGCTGTTGCTCAGTTTTTAGAGCATCACGCTAAAAGGATAGTGGGTTGGAGTCCCGGGACCACCCATACTTCAAATGTATGCTCAAATGACTAAGTATCTTTTAGATAAAAGTGTCTGCTAAATGGTGTATGTGTATATATAACACAGTGCCCTCGGAAAGTATTCAGACCCCTTGACTTTTAACACATTTCCACTGCCGACCATTGAATATGTACCCAGTATGCAACAGAGCCAAGAGTGTGCAAAGCTGTCATCAAGGCAAAGGGTGGCTATTTGAAGAATCTCAAATATATTTGGATTTGTTAAACACTGTTTTTGGTTACCACATGATTCTGTATGTGTTAGTTCATAGTTTTGATGTCTTCACAATTATTTTACAAGGTGTAAAATAGTACAAATAAAGAAACCTCATGGAATGAGGTGTCCAAACTTTTGACTGGTACTGTATATCAACTGGTTACCATAGATAGTTTGTGTCCACACAACTGCTATCAGCAAATATTCAATTTCTGACAAGAATGAGTGTATTTGCTCAAATCTAGAAATAGCTAGCTATATCAGCTGATTATCATAGCTAATTTGTGCCCACAACTGCATCAGCAAATACATTCATTCCGGTAGCTACCGGTAACTATTTTTTTTAAACTAGCTAATAGCTATCGTCAACTATCGTTGAAATTATTACCATATATATCTGTGTTATTAATCTAAACCAGCAAGCTAGCTGACAAGCATGGACTCAATAGGACCAGCTAACATCGTTAGCTCGCAAACAATATGCCTCGATTCTTCACACAATAATTCTACAGTATGTTGCAATTGAATTATATATATATTTTAAGTATTGCACTGCTATAGAAATACTTATAACGACGTCAAACTAATAACGAATTTATAGGAAGGCATAAAAAAGTGACATTTTACCTAGTCTTGGCCTTCGACTTCTCTTGCTCACTGGCTCTCAGAGGACGTTGGACCCTACCACCTGCTCTAAAATGGTGTTGTTGCCTTTTAACAATGAATCATTAAAAAACACTGTTTAATTCAATATGACTTCAACTTCAGAATATTAGAACATTCGTCTGGGGGATAATTTCAATGTAAAAAAACGGGTGCTTTCTTCTTTGAAAATAAAAGTTATTCTATTCACGATGCGATAAATATGACTCGATGGTACCTCCCCAGTGACCTCTCACATTTTCAGCGGCAAGCTTCCGCTTCATTGAAAGACGTGTTGACAATCGTTGCTGAAAATGCCGTAATGTTAGACTGTTCATGTTATTGATTTCTTTGCTCAGTTTTTGTGAAATATTATATAGCACTTTATGGTATGTTACTCTATGGCCCATTTTTATAGGACAATTAGTCTGATGGCCAACTTAGCATGCTAGCTAACGTTAGCTAGCTTGGACTGCAAACATACAATAGGTAGCATGGCTTCTCTAACTAGTTCTGTATGATGAGTAGTGTTAAGAATTGCTGTGTAAGTGTATCATGTTCATGTACCGTTCATGGACCATGTCTGTTCACATTATTATAAAGAGCAGACCTGTTCGTCGTCAGTCATATTTTCTGCATGTGAAAGTGGCTCGAAATATATAGCCATCTTGTTGATAACTAGGTAATGGTCTTGTCCCTGCAGTATGACAGCTGAGGAGAATGACTTCTATTATCAAACTGACCGCTGTGTCAGGGGTGCAGGAGGAGTCTGCCCTCTGCTACCTGCTGCAGGTGGATGAGTTCCGCTTCCTCCTGGACTGTGGCTGGGATGAGAGCTTCTCTATGGACATTATTGATGCCATGAAAAGGTAGAACACACATCATCTAAGCCAGTAGTTCTCAATGGGGTACATGGCCTATCCAAAGGGAGTACTTGGTAAGACTCAGAACATAGGCCTAATGATTGGTTACACATGAAGGGGCACATGTGCAGAGCAAAATGTGATTGGAGGTACAGATTGAGAATCACTGATCTACGCTATCTAGACATTGTCTTTGATTCCTGAAGTCTACAACTAGAACTTATCCCTGTCAATCAGATCTCTTACGGGCCATTCCGCTTCTCAATAGGTATGTCCACCAGGTTGATGCGGTGCTCCTCTCCCATCCTGACCCCCTGCACCTGGGGGCTCTGCCCTACGCCGTGGGCAAGCTGGGCCTCAACTGCCCCATCTACGCCACCATCCCCGTCTACAAGATGGGTCAGATGTTCATGTATGACCTGTATCAGGTAAAGGCAGGGGTGTGTTAACCTGGTCCCAGATCTGTTTGTGATGTCTTGCCAACTCAGCAGGACAGCACAAACCCATCTGGGACCAGGCTAGGGGATGTGGGTGATGTCCTATTGAACAAGAGGTGACCGTGCACTGTAAAACTATTCTCACAATTGGGATCTGTTGTTTTGGTAGTCGCGCAACAACACAGAGGACTTCAACCTGTTCACCCTGGATGATGTAGACTGCGCTTTTGATAAAATCCAGCAGTTGAAGTACTCCCAGATTGTAAATCTGAAAGGTCAGTAAAACATGTATCAGTCAGTCTTACATAGTGATTGAATGATCATATTTCTATTGAGTAACCTCCTTTTTATAGCTGAAACACTGGTTCAAACAACCTTTTTACTCTTCTGGACAGGGAAAGGACATGGTCTGTCCATCACTCCACTTCCTGCTGGTCACATGATCGGTGGGACCATCTGGAAGATTGTGAAGGATGGGGAGGAGGAGATTGTTTACGCGGTGGACTTCAACCACAAGCGAGAGATGTGAGTAGAGACTGGATAGTGCATGTTTATTTTGCTGCTGAACCTTCAAGGTACAGTACATGACCAAAAGTATGTGGACACCTGCTCATCGAACATCACATTCCAAAATCATGGGCATTATTATGGAATTGGCCGCATCAACTTGAAACAGCTGCGTGGCAATAATGACCTGACCTGTGTCCCATAATGAACCTGTATTTCATATAGAACCTGGCTAATAAAGGCTAGCCATCTTTTAAATTAGCATGTCCTTGCAGGGCTTGACATTCAGGCACACTACATGATCAAAAATATGTGGAGACCTGCTCATCAAACATAATTTAATTTCAAAATCATGGGCATCAATATGAAGTTGGTCCCCCAACATATTGTAAATCTTTCCTCCAGCCACCTGAATGGGTGTACATTGGAGTCGGTGAGTCGTCCCTCTCTGCTCATCACAGACTCCTTTAACGCTACATACGTGCAGCCGCGTCGCAAACAAAGGGACGAGCAGCTTCTCAGTAAGTTAATCAACTCTCACTCATGTGTGCAGTAATGCTATCCTGATCACAAATATCTTTATGCTGTCTTGCCAACTCCTGTGGTCACTGTCACACCATGGCCATGGCTAGACAGCACAAAAAGATCTGGGCCCAGGCTACAGTAATACCTAAACGTTGAATATTAAAAAAATGTCTAACCCGCCAATCATTTCCCCCTTCAGCCAATGTGATGGAGACGCTACGTGGTGACGGCAACGTGCTGATTGCCGTGGATACGGCGGGCCGTGTGCTTGAGCTGGCTCAACTGCTGGACCAGATCTGGAGGACGAAGGACGCCGGTCTCGGGGTCTACTCTCTGGCCCTGCTCAACAACGTCAGCTACAACGTGGTGGAGTTCTCCAAGTCTCAGGTCTCGGCCACACGAATACCCTTTTCATTACATGGTCACACAGTACCAGACAATCTTTAAAACAGTTTTAAGTGTTTGTTTCAGCCTGCCTGCAGTGCCAGATGGGTGGGGTTTGCACTTTTGGGATTGTTCCATTGGTCCAGTTGCACCGTGCAAGCTCAGTGAAGCAGAGCTAAAGTATTTGAAAGATATATAATATATATAGATATATAATATTTGAACCCAGGTCTCTAGCTCACTCACCGTGAGGAGATGTGATCAACTTTGTGCTAATGTTCACTTTTCAATAGTGCTCACTGCTCGGTCATACATTTTGTGAAAGATATTACAACGATTGACTTTTGTGGGATGGATTTAATATTTTTTCTCAGTGTTGTTGTAACACATGGCGCATGGCCTGCTAATATTGTGTGATTATCCTGTCATTGTAATAGGCACGTTATCAAGAGACGTGATTCTGCCTGTTATATTCTCCCCCTACAGGTGGAGTGGATGAGTGACAAGCTGATGCGTTGCTTCGAGGACAAGCGCAACAACCCTTTCCAGTTCCGCCACCTGTCCCTGTGCCACAGCCTGGCCGACCTAGCCCGTGTGCCCAGCCCCAAGGTGGTGCTCTGCAGCCAGCCCGACCTGGAGTCTGGCTTCTCCCGCGAGCTCTTCATCCAGTGGTGCCAGGAGGCCAAGAACTCAGTGATCCTCACCTACCGCACCACGCCTGGCACCCTGGGCCGCTACCTCATCGATAACCCCGGGGAGAAGATGCTAGACCTGGAGGTGAGACTAGGACAGGGGTCGGCAACTAGGTTTGCCTTCGGGGGAATTCTTCTGGGCTAGTAGTCAACGGGTCAGAACATAATTAGTGTAATAGCAGCCCAATTCATAGGCCTACACTACAAATTGGACACCATTGGTCCAATGCGGTCATTTTTGTTTGATCTCAATCAAATCATTTCTGTGTAACAATAAGTACCTTACTTAGAGTGTTTTCAATTAACATGGTCAAACAGAAACAAGTTTAGTTTCTCAGCAAAGGGCAATTTCTCAAGCAAGAAGTTTGCTATGACTGTTTTTGAGTGGTCTGAGTAGGGAGGGAAAGACTGAACATTTGTTGTTATTGGCAGAGGTTTGGAACGTTCTTCTTGGTCTATTAACTAATTTGCCGCTTGGTGATGTCACCATTGAAGGCCAAAACTCCCTCCCACCTTAAACAGGAATAAAGTTTGAAACAGCTCTGACACTAAAAGGGCATTATCATAATTTTCACAGTATTATTCCAACCTCAGAAATGTATATAAAACATCACGATTTTGACTGCACTGGGCCTTTAACACAACTGGTTAGTATAATGGACATAAATAATCGCAACATGCAACAATTTCAAAGATTTTATTGAATTAAAGTTCATATATGGAAATCTGTCCATTTTAAATAAATGTGGCCTAATCTATGTATTTCACATGACTGGGAATACAGATATACATTTATTGGTCACAAATAGCTTTAAAAAAGGTAGGGGCATAGATCAGCGAACCAGGCAGTATCTGGTGTGACCATCATTTACCTCATGCAGTGTGACACTCCTTTGCATAGAGTTGATCAGGCTGTTGATTGGGGCCTGCTCTTCTTCAATGGCTGTGTGAAGCTGCTGTATATCAGCTTCCAGGAATTGTGTACAGATCCTTGCGACCATTGGGCTGTGCATTATCATGCTGAAACATGAGGTGATGGCGGCTGATGAATGGCACAACAATCGGCCTCAGGATCTCTGTCACGGTATCTCTGTGTATTCAAATTGCCATCAATAAAATGCAGTCGTGTTCGTTGTCTGTAGCTTATGCCTGCCCATACCATAACCCCACCACCACCACCATGGTGCACTCTGTTCACAACGTTGACATCAGCAAACCACTTGCCTGCATGTCCCCATACACGTGGTCTGCGGTTGTACAGTCGGATGGATGTACTGCCAAAACTTCTAAAACAACGTTGGAGGGCGGCTTATGGTAGTGAAATGTACATTAGATTCTCTGGCAACAGGTCTGGTGGACATTCCTCCTGTCCGCATGCCAATTGCACGCTCCCTCAAAACTTGAGACGTCTGTAGCATAGTGTTGTGTGACAACTGCACATTTTAGTGGCCTTTTTTATTGTCCCCAGCACAAGGTGCACCTGTGTAATGATCATGCCATTAAATCTGCTTATTGATATGCTTACTAACAGGGATGTGAAGGAATTTGTGTTCCACATTTGAGAGCAATACGATTTGAGCGTATGGAACACTTCTGGGATCTGGCAGCTCTTGCTGCTTTTTATATTTTTGTTAAGTGTCTATAGTCAATTCAATGACAATAACATAATCATTTCTATATGATTACACTGATATAATAAAAAATGTCTTTACTAAATTAGTTTAAAAAATATATTTTTATGCGCTGATTGGGGAGAATCATCTTGCAATCAAGGGAAAATGACGCTCTCAAAACAAAGGTGGCTAGTAAAAATAGAAGTTTAAGGGAAGACTGGGCCCAGAAATATGCATTCTTACCATATTTCTCCAATGTCAAACCAGTGTCTTTTTTTGCTACGAAACTGTTGCTTTTTGCAAATCTGGGACGTCCTTATGTAGCCTACTTTTCAAAAGTTAACTTTCCACCCAGACAGCATCCCGACAGATGCAATAAATGTTTAGCTTAGTGACAGGATGGCAAATTCATTTTTTTTTTTTCTCTTTCGAATATAGGTCGTAGCACAGCTTCAAAATGTCATAGAGAGAAACTATATGCGTCAGTCAGATATTTTGCGTGCATTTTATAAAGCTTGTCTGTAATGTAAGGCACCAGTGTTGAGCGTCGTTATAGAACGCTTTATGTAATCGGGGTCCTTTTTTTATTATTTCATTTCAAAATATTAAGCTAACAATAGGTAGGGTATCCCTTCTGTCCTTTTCTTTAACAAAGGATATACCCCCTCAGTTGAAGCCCTGCTTTAAACCAAACACTCCAAGCCTTTCACGGACACGGAGGTATTTAAGGATGGGATGGTGACAGCATTGGAGGATTTGGATACCGACAACTCTATGGAAAGCATAAATGCGTCTGTCAAACAGGTAGGCCGAGTCTGTGTTTCTTAAATAGGAAGAAATAGTCGAATTGAAATGAAGAAAATGAATTACTCAAATTACTTTCAGCCTCATTCGCTGTCCAACTCGGTTGGTTGTACGCGGCCCGCCGCTTCACGTTTCATTACTAGGCTTGTCACGATTCCCAAATATTACAAACAATAGGATACCAGGCCAAGGATCACGATACCGAGTAGTATCGCGATGCCATGGTGGAAAAAAATTGGTGGCCTAGCATCCTGTTCGCCCCGTCCCCCGGACGCTTGTTCACGTTTTCTAAACCTTCTCCAAAAACCTATCACTGAAATTCACACTTCTACTCAATACAACACATTGAATGTAACGTCACACTGTTAAGTGTATAATATAATACTGCATAGAATGGCAGATTTGCAAATATTTGCAAAGGCATTCCTGTGATTTGGCTGGAGGAATGGGAAGAAGGAATATGGAATGGCATCAAACCCATAGAAACCGTGTTTGATACCATTCCTCTCATTTTGCTCCAGCCATTACCACAAGCCCGTCCTCCCCAATTCAGGTCATATACCTCCTATGATATACCTGCATAATGATCTGCATGTCATTGTGTCAGTGAGGAGAAAATACTGCAGAATGATCTGCATGTCATTGTGTCAATAAGGAGAAAATACTGCATAATGATCTGCATGTCAGTAGGGAGAAAATACTGCATAATGATCTGCATGTCATTGTGTCAGTAAGGAGAAAATACTGCATAATGATCTGCATGTCATTGTGTCAGTGAGGAGAAAATACTGCATCATGATCTGCATGTCATTGTGTCAGTAAGGAGAAAATACTGCATAATGATCTGCATGTCATTGTGTCAGTGAGGAGAAAATACTGCATAATGATCTGCATGTCATTGTGTCAGTGAGGATATAATACTGCATAATGATCTGCATGTCATTGTGTCAGTAAGGAGAAAATACTGCAGAATAATCTGCATGTCATTGTGTCAGTAAGGAGAAAATACTGTAATGATCTGCATGTCATTGTGTCAGTAAGGAGAAAATACTGCAGAATTATCTGCTTGTCAGTGAGGAGAAAATACTGCATCATGATCTGCATGTCATTGTGTCAGTAAGGAGATAATACTGCATAATGATCTGCATGTCATTGTGCCAGTATGGAGAAAATACTGCAGAATTATCTGCTTGTCATTGTGTCAGTATGGAGATAATACTGCAGAATGATCTGCATGTCATTGTGTGAGTGAGGAGAAAATACTGCAGACTGATCTGCATGTCATTGTGTCAATAAGGAGAAAATACTGCATAATGATCTGCATGTCAGTAGGGAGAAAATACTGCATAATGATCTGCATGTCATTGTGTCAGTGAGGAGAAAATACTGCATCATGATCTGCATGTCATTTTGTCAGTAAGGAGATAATACTGCATAATGATCTGCATGTAATTGTGTCAGTAAGGAGAAAATACTGCAGAATAATCTGCATGTCATTGTGTCAATATGGAGAAAATGCTGCATAATGATCTGCATGTCATTGTGTCAGTATGTAGACAATACTGTATAATGATCTGCATGTCATTGTGTGAGTGAGGAGAAAATACTGCAGACTGATCTGCATGTCATTGTGTCAATAAGGAGAAAATACTGCATCATGATCTGCATGTCAGTAGGGAGAAAATACTGCATAATGATCTGCATGTCATTGTGTCAGTAAGGAGAAAATACTGCATCATGATCTGCATGTCATTGTGGAGAAAATACTGCATAATGATCTGCATGTCATTGTCTCAGTGAGGAGAAAATACTGCATAATGATCTGCATGTCATTGTGTCAGTGAGGAGAAAATACTGCATCATGATCTGCATGTCATTTTGTCAGTAAGGAGATAATACTGCAGACTGATCTGCATGTCATTGTGTCAATAAGGAGAAAATACTGCATAATGATCTGCATGTCAGTAGGGAGAAAATACTGCATAATGATCTGCATGTCATTGTGTCAGTAAGGAGAAAATACTACAGAATTATCTGCATGTCATTGTGTCAGTGAGGAGAAAATACTGCATAATGATCTGCATGTCATTGTGTCAGTGAGGAGAAAATACTGCAGAATAATCTGCATGTCATTGTGTCAGTATGGAGAAAATGCTGCATAATGATCTGCATGTCATTGTGTCACTAAGGAGATAATACTGCATAATGATCTGCATGTCATTGTGTCAGTATGGAGAAAATACTGCAGAATTATCTGCTTGTCAGTATGGAGAAAATACTGCAGAATGATCTGCATGTCATTGTGTGAGTGAGGAGAAAATACTGCAGACTGATCTGCATGTCATTGTGTCAATAAGGAGAAAATACTGCATAATGATCTGCATGTCAGTAGGGAGAAAATACTGTATAATGATCTGCATGTCATTGTGTCAGTAAGGAGAAAATACTGCATAATGATCTGCATGTCATTGTGTCAGTGAGGAGAAAATACTGCATCATGATCTGCATGTCATTGTGTCAGTAAGGAGAAAATACTGCATAATGATCTGCATGTCATTGTGTCAGTGAGGAGAAAATACTGCATAATGATCTGCATGTCATTGTGTCAGTAAGGAGATAATACTGCATAATGATCTGCATGTCATTGTGTCAGTAAGGAGAAAATACTGCAGAATTATCTGCTTGTCATTGTGTCAGTATGGAGAAAATACTGCAGAATGATCTGCATGTCATTGTGTCAGTAAGGAGAAAATACTGCATAATGATCTGCATGTCATTGTGTCAGTGAGGAGAAAATACTGCATCATGATCTGCATGTCATTGTGTCAGTAAGGAGATAATACTGCATAATGATCTGCATGTCATTGTGTCAGTAAGGAGAAAATACTGCAGAATAATCTGCATGTCATTGTGTCAGTATGGAGAAAATACTGCAGAATTATCTGCTTGTCATTGTGTCAGTATGGAGAAAATACTGCAGAATAATCTGCATGTCATTGTGTCAGTAAGGAGAAAATACTGTAATGATCTGCATGTCATTGTGTCAGTAAGGAGAAAATACTGCAGAATTATCTGCATGTCATTGTGTCAGAATGGAGAAAATACTGCAGAATTATCTGCTTGTCAGTATGGAGAAAATACTGCAGAATGATCTGCATGTCATTGTGTGAGTGAGGAGAAAATACTGCAGACTGATCTGCATGTCATTGTGTCAATAAGGAGAAAATACTGCATAATGATCTGCATGTCAGTAGGGAGAAAATACTGTATAATGATCTGCATGTCATTGTGTCAGTAAGGAGAAAATACTGCATAATGATCTGCATGTCATTGTGTCAGTGAGGAGAAAATACTGCATCATGATCTGCATGTCATTGTGTCAGTAAGGAGAAAATACTGCATAATGATCTGCATGTCATTGTGTCAGTGAGGAGAAAATACTGCATCATGATCTGCATGTCATTGTGTCAGTAAGGAGATAATACTGCATAATGATCTGCATGTCATTGTGTCAGTAAGGAGAAAATACTGCAGAATAATCTGCATGTCATTGTGTCAGTATGGAGAAAATACTGCAGAATTATCTGCTTGTCATTGTGTCAGTATGGAGAAAATACTGCAGAATGATCTGCATGTCATTGTGTCAGTAAGGAGAAAATACTGCATAATGATCTGCATGTCATTGTGTGAGTGAGGAGAAAATACTGCAGACTGATCTGCATGTCATTGTGTCAATAAGGAGAAAATACTGCATCATGATCTGCATGTCAGTAGGGAGAAAATACTGCATAATGATCTGCATGTCATTGTGTCAGTAAGGAGAAAATACTGCATAATGATCTGCATGTCATTGTGTCAGTGAGGAGAAAATACTGCATCATGATCTGCATGTCATTGTGTCAGTAAGGAGAAAATACTGCATAATGATCTGCATGTCATTGTGTGAGTGAGGAGAAAATACTGCATCATGATCTGCATGTCATTGTGTGAGTGAGGAGAAAATACTGCAGACTGATCTGCATGTCATTGTGTCAATAAGGAGAAAATACTGCATCATGATCTGCATGTCAGTAGGTAGAAAATACTGCATAATGATCTGCATGTCATTGTGTCAGTAAGGAGAAAATACTGCATAATGATCTGCATGTCATTGTGTCAGTGAGGAGAAAATACTGCATCATGATCTGCATGTCATTGTGTCAGTAAGGAGAAAATACTGCATAATGATCTGCATGTCATTGTGTGAGTGAGGAGAAAATACTGCATCATGATCTGCATGTCATTGTGTGAGTGAGGAGAAAATACTGCATCATGATCTGCATGTCATTGTGTCAGTGAGGAGAAAATACTGCATAATGATCTGCATGTCATTGTGTCAGTGAGGAGAAAATACTGCATCATGATCTGCATGTCATTTTGTCAGTAAGGAGATAATACTGTATAATGATCTGCATGTCATTGTGTGAGTGAGGAGAAAATACTGCATAATGATCTGCATGCCATTGTGTCAGTGAGGAGAAAATACTGCAGAATGATCTGCATGTCATTGTGTCAGTGTGGAGAAAATACTGCATGAAACCTTCTTTCCTCTTCAGTTAACACATACTCACTCTCATAAACACACAACACTCTCTCTCTCTCTTTCACATACACACACTGCTTCCAATTTTCCAAACGTTAAGACACCAAACAGAATGTAAGGAGGACCAGATAAACATAGATGTTTGATATAGTTTAGGCTTACATTAGTTAGGCCTTATATGAATTATACCTTTTCCTTTCTTCCTGTGCCAATCAAATTTGCCTAAACCTACTGTCAAGTTACCAGGTTGTTAGCTAGCTAGAGTACATGACTGAACACTGTTATCAAATCAATATTTTAAAACGGCCTGCGACATGGTTTGTGAAACGATGTAAAATGTGCGCGAACCCCGATAGAAAGAATAAAAGGCATCTCTGGTAATATGGGTCTTATTTTTTTAATGTTTAGGCTAGAGACAAGGCATTTGTTTTTGCTGTAAAAGCTGCAAACATGCTTGTCGCAAAGCGGTGCTCCATTTTCCCTCCCTGACACTCCGAGTCTGCATGACGGTGAGCTTGCAAAGTCTACTCAGACCGGTCCGTGCTCTTTGTTATAACAGGCGATGAAATTATACAATGTATCAGCTTTGCGCACTAATCCAATGTAACAAATGTACAATTCTAACAACAAAAGACTCATAAGGGTCTGGGTCTGCATCCCTGCTCGCCATCGCGGTTAAATTATATTGGGGGTAAATAAAACGGACGGAGGAATATACACGCGGACAGAGTGAAGCAGGTGAGTGAGCACTGGTAGGGGATGTGGCTGGCTGGTTCCAGCTGACACAGGTGATATGCGCTTGAAAGGGAAGTGGATATTGGACCTGCATATACAAGTGGCTGTTGCCTCAATTGAACTGAATTTATAAACCAAACTAACTTTCTAAACATGTTATAACCGGCACCAGCAGGTTCTTAATATCGGTAGGGCTGAAAAAGTTGGTAGTATCATATGAAATGGTACTACAGTATTCTATAATGTTATTGTAAGTGTCATGACGTTTTGGTACCTTGATATTACACCATGGTACACCAGCACAACCTGGCACGCTTGCCTTATTAGTTCAAATGTAACTTTTGCATTATTTTGGCGGGGTAACTTCTTCTTGGGACATTACATTTGGATCCGTTACTATTTGGGGAACCCCAAAAAATAGAAGAGCAGCTGTGCGGCCATTTTGGCTCCGACTGATAGCTTTTTGGATTTATTTATTTTGGTGCAGCATCTCCCTAGGGCTCTTCCTGTCTCTGTTTCCGTCTCAACTCAAGCGTGGAACAGCTTGATGTGTCACTGGCATTCGCACTTTTTCTCCATTTCATTTTCATGTCATGTTGACAGATTAGAAAACGGGTGAAGCTGGAAGGCAGGGAGCTGGAAGAATACCTGGAGAAAGAGAGAATGAAGAAGGAAGCTGCCAAAAAACTTGAACAAGAAAAAGAGTGAGTCACTGACACTGTTTGTGTGTTTTTGGGCCTCACCTTATTTACAATATTTGGGCACCGTGAATAATATTCCCAGACATGGGTATTGTTCTGTGTGTGTGTTACGCGCATGTGTGCGTGGAGGACATACTATACAGATTCATGAAGTTGGTCTCCGGGAACGAAGATGTTTGTTTTTGAGATGAAGAAACACAGCAAGATTGTGTGTGTGTGTGAGTCTAATATATTTGTGTCTCTCAGGGTGGATGTGGACTCCAGTGACGAGAGCGACATGGAGGATGACCTGGAGCTGCCGGCGATGGTGAAGACCAAACACCACGACCTGATGATGAAGGGAGACGGCGTCCGCAAGGGCAGCTTCTTCAAACAGGCCAAGAAGTCCTATCCCATGTTCCCCACCCACGAGGAGAGGGTCAAATGGGATGAGTACGGAGAGATCATCAGGTACTGTAGTCATTAAACTATTACCCTTTTCACACTAAAACGCTGATCAAAACTGAGCTGTGCTGACCTGGTTATGCATCAACCATAGATGCTGGACAAGGAAAATATCAGCGCCAGTAAAGTCAGGTTGGCACAGAAGTGTAAAAATGCTCTACACAGACTGCCTTTTACCTCGGTAGAAACCCCTTTGAATAATGAGCTATGGATTTTTTGTTGAAGCAGAGCTAACTTCACACGATGATGTATTAATTAATGACTGTCTCCAGACCGGAGGACTTCCTGGTACCAGAGCTCCAGGCCACAGAGGAGGAGAAGAACAAGCTGGAGTCGGGCATGGCCAAAGGAGACGAACCCATGGACCAGGACTCCTCATCCAAAGTACCCACCAAGTGTACCTCTACTACAGAGAACCTGGAGATCAAGTAAGTGGGCCTACCCACCTAAATTGAAAGCAGACTTCTTCAGAGAGCCTCTCAATGCAACAAAAACAATATGATTCATTTTTATATTGTAATGATTTACAAGGAACACATGGTGCTGAAACGTGTACGTTTGGGATTTTAATGATCCTTGTGGATATGCCGAGACTATAGTTATTTTAATTTGCGCATAATATTAAAAGCACCTTAGTATTTTTCTCTAATATTATCAGGGACCCCCTCTCAGGCAAACTGGCGACCCACCCCCATCATACGTTAGCAAGAGAGAAAACATTCACATGTCTTGTCGTCAAGGGAATGATAATGGCCTGTAAAAGTCATGTTTTTTATTCTTATTTTATTTGCTTTGGTAGATCGTTTAAAATATATATATATATATTTTGATCTCCCCACATAATTTGAATAGGAAGTGTAAACTCTAACAGCCTATTAGCTCGAAAGGTAACTCAAACACATTTTTGCTAAGAGTAGCTGTTTAGCGGCTTAACAGCAGCCAGCGGCACTTGGTGGCCTATTTGCAGGTGCTTTTTCAATCCTATGTCAGATACTCCAGTGAGTGTAATTTGCTCAGTGTTAAGAGATAGAGTTTGTATCATTAGAAATAACATATTCTCCTCTTTTCTACTGTAGGTATGTAATTCAAAATGTGTTTCTTTTGTTGCTAGCAATATTCATAAAAACATTGAAATCAAACATTTTATATATTTATTTTTTTGGCTGAAAATAAGGGGTCTGCGGACTGCCAGTTGTATACCGCTGATAGAATATATATATATATATATTTTACATCACATTTAAAATGAATATCTTAATTCATATTTAAAATATTGAGAAATTATAAATTCTTATCTGATCATTCTGTGCAGAGCCAGGGTGACGTACATCGACTACGAGGGGCGTTCAGACGGCGACTCTATCAAGAAGATCATCAATCAGATGAAGCCGCGGCAGCTGGTGATCGTGCACGGCCCTCCCGAGGCCAGCCTGGACCTGGCCGAGTCCTGCAAGGCCTTCACCAAGGACATTAAGGTCTACACGCCTAAGCTGCAGGAGACTGTGGACGCCACCAGCGAGACACACATCTACCAGGTCAGTCGGGTTCGAATTTTATACAAAATGCCATGCTAATTTACAATATTTTGGGACAGATTGACTCATGGCCCTATATGATTGTGAATAATTGACATAGAATGTTGTGTTATCACAATTCACCAATCAGAATGATGATGTGCTTAAGTAACTGCAACTCATTTAACCCAGGTCATCTTAACCCAGGTCATCTTAGAATTTTGTAACTTGAAAGTGGGTCAATTGTGTATAAGGTTAATAATAATAATATTATTATAATATATGCCATTTGAGTTAGTCGTGTGTGCATAAATATACCGTACAGGTATTCCTGGGAATCGAACCCCACTATCTTGGCATTACAAGAGCCGTGATCTACCATCTGGGCTACAGAGGACCCAGTTAAGCAGTTTGTTTGTGTGCAATAACATTTTAAATGTTAAGCTTAAGCACTTTCTGTCATGTATACATGAAATATTTTATTCTTCCTGCCCAGGTGCGGTTGAAAGACTCGCTGGTGAGCTCTCTGCAGTTTTGCCGCGCCAAGGACACGGAGCTGGCGTGGATTGACGGCGTGCTGGACATGCGCGTGGTCAAGGTGGACACAGGCGTGCTGCCCGAGGAGGGCATGGTGAAGGGTGAAAAGGGAGCTGGCGAGGAGGCCGTGGAGGATGGCGAGCTGGCCATGGACGTGACCCCTGCTGACGACGGCACCACAGACCATAGTGTGGTGGCTCAGCAGCGCGCCATGAAGACGCTGTTTGGCGAGGACGTGCGCGAGCCGTCGGAGGAGAGTGACGTCATCCCCACCCTGGAGCCCCTGCCCGCCCACGAGGTGAGAGAGCGAGAGATTGTACTGTAACGAGAGATACTGTGGATAGACGGAGGGGAGGGCACAGAATAGGGGAGGGTTGGCTGTAATCCCTTAGTTCAGACAAAGGGAGAGAGAGGAGCTAGAAAGAGGGTATAATGAGGTGGCTTTGTCCTCAGTGAAAGAGGATGGGAGAGGGCTGACCCGAGGGAGACTAGTGTTGATCCCGGGACCGTGTTTTATTCAGAGAGGGAAATGATAGGTTGAGTGGTTCCTCTCTAGGTTTCGTCCTAGGTTCCTGCCTTTCTAGGGAGTTGTTCCTAGTCACAATGCTTCTACATCTGCATTGCTTGCTGTTTTGTGTTTTTGGCTGGGTTTCTGTATAGCACTTTGTAAAAAAAGGGCTTTATAAATACATTTGATTGATATGACAATAGACACAAAGAGCAGCACAATGCACAGGAAGAAAGCTAGCCTGTGGCTAATTTAGCAACAGAGAGAAGGGAGCTCACCGAGTAAAACTGATGTGAGGTTATATGTATAGAAATTATAAGTGATGGGGGAAAAAATTGATAGTTACAAATCGCAATATTATTTTTGGATGACATTATATTGATATTTGACTCTAAGTATTGATTTGTATAAAAATAGCATGTATTTGATTTAGCTAGATAATGTTAGCTTGTTCTCCATCTTCTTTTTAATAAGTAGTTTCTCTGCAGCAGACTTATAGTGAGCAATATGTTTGAGACATCAAATCGCAGCAAAGTCGCAGTATCAAACCGCAATACATATGGTATCGGCACAGAAGGATCGTGACAATGTCAGATTGTGAGGTCCCTGGCAATTCCCAGCCCTAGAAAATATATGGTTAGGGTTCTACAGAGTCCACAGTCAATAGAGTCAAGCTGATCTGAGATCAGATGTAAAGAAGCTATGAAGTTGCACTACAGGGGTAAAAAAAAAAACGAGGGTGCCAGTGAAGAAAGATTTCGCTGATCACGTCTGT
This sequence comes from Oncorhynchus nerka, assembly GCF_034236695.1. NCBI lineage: Eukaryota > Metazoa > Chordata > Actinopteri > Salmoniformes > Salmonidae > Oncorhynchus > Oncorhynchus nerka. The sequence continues at coordinate 35,978,605 of NC_088419.1, read as the reverse complement.
TTTTGGTTCACAATTTCCTTTAAATATTTTTTTAAATTTTTAAAAATCAAACAGCAATGGGTATGCAAACCAGGTATTCAAAACGTTTGGGACAAAGTCTTGGTTGAATCTTTTGCGATGTGCGATTCGGTCGTCATGCACTGTATGAATGAAAATGTCTAAAGGCTTTCTCAAAAAAACATACCAATTAAATGTTGAATGCAAAGTAGGCCTACCTGGCAATCATTTCATGATGATTTGTATCGATCACGGGGCATTTGTTTTGCAAACTCAGCCATCACGTGTAGCCTACACTGTACATTGTAACCTTTTTTATTTTGTATTATTGTTCACAGACCTCTCCTCCTCTGATGTGGTTTAAGCGGGGTTGTGGACTTGGTACATCACATTTTAGTTTTTTTTCTATGAACAAAAAGTGTGATTATGAGAGTGAAAGAAAAAAAATCTCTGAAACCTGGATCATGAAACTGGGAAAATGGAATTTACCAAAAGATAAAACTGATTTTATAGGGCCATACAACTGTATCGCTACCAATAACACTAGTATTGAGATTGAGTAAAAAGGTTTTATTTTTTTCCATCCTAACAACAATGTACACTATATATACAAAAGTATGTGGACACTCCTTCATATTAGTGGATTTTGTTATTTCAGCCACACCCGTTGCTGACAGGTGTATAAAATCGAACACACAGCCATGCAATCTCCATAGACAAATATTGGCAGTAGAATGGCCATACTGAAGAGCTCAGTGACTTTCAACATGGCACCGTCATAGGATGCCACCTTTCCAACAAGTTAGTATATCAAATCTCTTGCCCTGCTAGAGCTGCCCCGGTCAACTGTAAGGGCTGTTATTGTGAAGTGGAAGCATCTATTAGCAACAACGGCTCAGCCACAAAGTGGTAAGCCTCACAAGCTCACGGGACTACCGAGTGCTGAAGCACGTAGCGTGTGTCTGTCCTCAGTTGCAATACTCTCTACCAACGTCCAGACTGCTTCTGTAAGCAATGTCAGCGCATCAACTGTTTGTCGGGAGCTTCATGAAATGGGTTTCCATGGCCGAGCAGCTGCATACAAGCCTAAGATCGCAAGATGCACAATGCCAAGCGTCGGCTGGAGTGGTGTAAAGTTAGCCGCCATTGGACTCTGGAGCAGTGGAAACGCGTTCCCTAGAGTGATAAATCATGCTTCACCATATGGCAGTCTGACGGACGAATCAGGGTTTGGCGGATGCCAGGAGAACGCTATCTGCCTTAATGCTTAGTGCTAACTGTAAAGTTTGGTGGAGGAGGAATAATGGTCTGGGGAAGTTTTTCATAGACCAGGCTAGGCTCCTTAGTTCCTGTGAATGGAAATCTTAGTGCTACAGCATACAATAACATTCTAGAAGATTCTGTGCGTCCAACTTTGTGGCAACAGTTTGGAGAAGGCCCTTTCCTTTTTCAGCATGACAATGCCCCCGTGCACAAAGCGAGGTCCATACAGAATTGTTGAAATCGGTGTAGAAGAACTTGACTGGCCTGCACAGAACCCTGACCTCAACCCAATCTACCTGTGAGCCTGGTCTAATTGCCCAACATCAGTGCCAGACCTCACAATTGCTCTTGTGGCTGAATGGAAACAAGTCCCCGCAGCAATGTTCCAGAAGAGCGGAGGCTGTTATAGCAGCAAAGGGGGGACCAACTTCATATTGATGCCCATGATTTTGAAATGAAGTGTTCAATGAGCAGGTGTCCACATACTTTTGATAATTGAGTGTACCTGGATGTCAAGCCCTGCAAGGACATGCTAATTTAAAAGGTGGCTGGCTAGTTATTATTAGCTTGGGTCTATATGAAATGCAGGTTAATTATGGGACACAGGTCAGGTCATTATTGCTGTGAAAAATTGGTGCGACCAAATCTTGTGCTGATGCCATCAACTGAAAAAGTTGGATTCACACCAGTGCCACAAGTGCAAAAAGTTTGTCTCGAGCCCTGAACTAATCCACAGAGTCCAACTGATCGGTAGTCAGATTTACCAGTATTAAAAACTGTATGGTTGGGGTTCCACAGAGTCCATTCAGTTCAACTGATCAAAGATCAGGAGTGTGTTCAATAAGGTAAATACTTTGAACATGAGCTAACACATTCCATTTGTTTTGTGTTGGCCATGAAGTTGCGGAATTTTGCTAACGTTATCAAAAAGCCAGAGAAGGTAGTGTGCAGCGAACGTACGTGTCTGTTTCGGATCTAAACGGCCACTACAGATAATCAAATCAAAGTGTATTTGTCACGTGCGCCAAAGACAACAGGTGAAATGCTTACTTACGGGACACAATGCAAATAGTCCGTTAGCCATTTGATTACCTGTTCAGAAGTCTCATGGCTTGGGGGTAAAAGCTGTTGAGAAGCCTTTGGGCTTGCGGTAGTAGAGAGAACAGGCTAATACTGGGGTGGCTGGGTTCTTTGACCATTTTTAGGGCCTTCCTCTGACACCATGTGGTGTAGAGGTCCTGGATGGCAGGCAGCTTAGCTCCAGTGAATGGGGGCGTGCTCTGTCCTCCTTTTTCTGTAGTCCACAATCATCTACTTCGTCTTGGTTACGTTGAGGGATAGGTTGTTATTCTGGCACCACCCGGCCAGGTCTCTGACCTCCTCCTTATAGGCTGTCTGTTGTGTCGTCTGTAAACATAATGACGGTGTTGGAGTCGTGCCTGGCCATGCAGTCATGGGTGAACAGGGAGTACAGGAGGGGACTGAGCACGCTCCCCTGAGGGGCTCCGGTGTTGAGGATCAGCGTGGCAGATATTTTGTTACCTACCCTCACCACCTGGGGGATGGTCCAGGATCCAGTTGCAGAGGGAGGTGTTTAGTCTAAGGGTCCTTAGCTTAGTGATAGGCTTTGAGGGCACTATGGTGTTGAACGCTGAGCTGCAGTCAATGAATAGCATTCTCTTGTAAGTTTTCCTTTTGTCCAGGTGGGAAAGGGCAGTGTGGAGTGCAATAAAGATCGCATCATCTGTGGATCTGTTTGAGCGGTATGCAAATTGGAGTGGGTCTCGTGTTTCTGGGATAATGTTGTTAATGTGAGCCATTACCAGCTTTTCATGACTACAGACGTGAGTGCTACGGGTCAGTAGTGATTTAGGCAGGTTACCTCAGTGCTCTTGGGCACAGGGACTATGGTGGTCTGCTTGAAGCATGTTGGTATTACAGACAGGAAGAGGTTGAAAATGTCAGTGAAGACACCTGCCAGTTGGTCAGCACGTGGCCATGTAGGTTTGTAGTTGGAATAGCAAAGTCATTTGCAGTTTGATCATTTCCTCTAAATGCCACAGTAATCCTTAGAAAATATTTTGTTTCATGTTTCACCTTAACATTTTTGAATGTCCATTCATATTGTTTCTAAGGCTGCATTTACACAGGCAGCCCAATTCTGAGCTTTTTTTCACTAATTGTGTCTTTTGACCAATCAGATCAGCTCTTTTGCCAGTAAATGAGCAAAAAAAGATAACATAGTCCTTAGAGTCATGCTGATCTGAGATCAGATGTACAGAAACTGTATGGTTGTGGTTCCACTAATCCACATAGGATGCGTTTACACAGGCTCATCTGATCAAAAGACCAATTAGTGGAAAAAAAGATCCAAATTTGGTTACCTGTGTAAATGCAGCCGTAGAATACAACTGGTCTGAGATCAGTTGTATATAATGTGTTCTGGTTCTAACCCATACACACCCTGTCTAACTCACAGATCCCAGGCCACCAGTCGGTGTTCATCAACGAGCCCCGCCTGTCCGACTTCAAGCAGGTGCTGCTGAGGGAAGGCATCCAGGCTGAGTTTGTGGGAGGAGTGCTGGTGTGCAACAACATTGTGGCCGTCCGCAGGGTGAGTTGTCCGTCTGTCTGTCCTTCTCCCCCAGCACACCACAGTACAGCCACAGTCATTCATTTAGTTAATTCAGCTCGCTTTGACAGCATAAGCCAATCCCAGCCCTGACCGGCGATAAGTAGTTTGTAGGCTGAAGGGGCAACCTATGTATAAACAAACCATTTCTGCTGCATACTAAAGTCAGCACCACTCCATCTCCATCTACACATCTATTTGTGGATGTTAAAGGGGGGGGGGGAATGGTTGTGACTATGCGTGACCCCTCTAACCCTTGTCCGTGTCGCCCCCCCCCCTGTACAGACGGAGGCAGGGCGCATCGGCCTGGAGGGCTGCCTGTGTGATGACTACTATAAAATCCGCGAGCTGCTCTATCAGCAGTATGCTGTGGTATAGGAGAGACGAGCAGCCGCGGAGACGGCGTCGGCCGTTACATGATCACACAGAGACATTCCGTTTGAGAGGAGAGAGAGTGGAGAGAGGGGACGATACCCAGAGGACCACAGTGTTCTAGGTGTTCTCCGCACACAGGCTACCTGAGCTCCCCTCGAGCATCTCCAGCTGTTTTACTTCCAACCGCTGTGTTGATTTCTCCTTTTTTACCCCCTTTGTCTGTTTACTGTTATTTTTTTATTGTGCGTCTTTCCCCCCGCAGTGAGAGACAGATGGGCTCTCCCTTAGTGACCTCTCCTTGATGCGAACACATGATGTGCGAACCAACGGTAACCCTTAGGGTCTTTTTTACCTCTCCTCAAACTCCCTCAGCTCTGGAGAACATTCACCACACACTCGCTGGAGAGTGCCAACATCGCTTGACATAGGCTGAAATGGTTTCTGTTTTTTTGTTTTCTACTACTCATTAAATTCCCTTTTTTGAACAATTTAATTGGTTTGTGTCATATATATTTGCTGTTGGTTGAAAGGGGAACCAGACTTGTATATGTACTTTATGTAGGTTTGGGGTCAATTCAGTTAATGTTTCAATGAGGGCAATTTTGAATGGGAATTCCAGTTTACTTCCTGAATTGAGTGAATGGAAATGGAATTGACCCCGAACCTGACTGTATGTAGTACCATTAAGGGGCTTTGCTCTACTGTGCTGCTGCAGTTACGGTTTGATAACACTAGATGGAGACATTTTTCTGCCTCTTCCTCCCTCTACCTCTCTCCCACAGCAGCAATTCTAGGGTTGAGAGATGACGTTGTCCCTGCAGTGATATCTTGGAAAATTAGCATAATTCACTCAGTTATGTACATAACAAGGTATAATACTTCATTCTCTAATGCTTATATTTCAGGTAACAAATTAGGTTATATAGTTAAGATTGAGACTGAGGAAAATGAATGTATTTAAAATGGCTTGCTGATTTGTGATGTCTTCTAATCCACATATAAGGTCAATGTTATTATCCCTGTGAAGTTTAAATTCACCATTGTCTCAGGAGACTGCTTGGGGGGAGGGCGTGTCCCAAATTGCCAAATTAACCGGAGCCTTATGGTGTAAAGTAGTGCACTATAATGTGAGTAGGGTGGTGTGACTGTGATGATGATGGGGGGGGGGGGGGAGCAGCCTTTTCTCCTCGGCGGCGGTGTCATTGGCTGGCTGAAGTCCGCTGCTGCAGTAGTGGTGGCACATCGTCTCAGCCCATTACGCTCACAGACAGTCAGCGTTGTGCGAATCCCCGGGGTGGCCCCTCGCCTAGCCACCTTACCACATGGGCAGTTGTGGTATGTCACTGCCGTGGCTCGACCCACAACAAAGGACCCCCCTACCATACACACAATCTCTCTCACTCTCTCTCTCTACACACACTCACTCAGTGACCTATCATCATGGGTCAAAGCACCTCCCCTACCATACACACACTGACATCACTTCACCCTCAGTTGTTGTCGACTACCAAACTGCCCAACCTATGGACCCACAGCCGGTCAGAGTATGGTGGGCCACGAACGTTTTTAGTCTGGGCCGACCCGACGAAGCGAGCTGACTGTGGGCAGAGGGAGAAAGGGATCATGGGGATGGATGGATGGAGGGAGTTATAGGCATGAGCAGCATGGATGGCTGGCCCACTGATGCGCAGCTAGGTTAGTTTTGTACAGAACAGTTGCATAACATATAGTTTTGCACTTTAGAAACATTAAAATTTAAATGGCCTTTTTTATAATCCATGGCACAGGCACACATACACACACAACATTTGCGGCAGAAAATATGCCTTTATTCTCTCTGTCACAGAAGGGATTACTGAAGTTCACACAGAGAGAATGGGATGGAGATAAACCGAGAGAGATGGAACAAGAGAGGCTCCTGACCAGTCACTACTTTTCATTTTGATAATTGACGGTGGGAACGCCAGAAAGGTCCATCAGCGTAATCCTCTTAGTGCATTGTTTATAATGTTGACTGTCACAGAAGCTCCCTATTTTTTTTATGTAACGAGCAGCTAAGGCCCCACTTTGCCCCCAGGAGGCAGGGAGGAGACCTGAGCCCTGAATGCATCCCAATTGACACCCTATTCCCTAATGTACTACTTTTGACCAGAGACCTATGGGCCCTGGTAAAAGTAGGACACGAAATAGGGAATAGGGTGCCATTTGAGTGAGAAGCACAGCATTTCTCCTCTTCTCACTCAACAAGTGCCCTTCTCATTTGTGCCATGGGATGGGAGGACAAGCAAGGATATTAGGCCAAAAGCAAAGTTAAAAACTGGGCATCTACTGTATGTGTATTTATTCATAGCTCTGTGGAGGACAAATTAATTCAACCTGATCCCGTTGAATTCCTGGTGGCCTCTCTCTTTCTCCCTCCCCTCTCTTCTTTACTCTGTATTAAGCTGACCCCTTAATGCTGCCAGTGACATCAATGGAATAATGTGAAATGGGAGTGGTTTTCTAAGAAAGAATGTTTGAAACAACATATGGCAGAGGCACAAATGGCAAATCATTTGTTGTCTGGGCTTCCAAAGGTAGGCTATGTTTGAGCCGTTCCATGTGGGTGTGAAACACTCCTGATTCGCTGCATACGTTTAGGATGAGGAGGGGTCTGCTTTCACTTTCCCTACCCCTCTCTCCTTCCCCTGCCCTCTCTCTGTCTCTCTCTAATTCCCTCTACTCCATGGGGCTGGGTAATCCCTCTGTGCCAGTGTCTTCAAGCAGTAATGGCCCTTAGCAGTGGCGCCAGTCATGCCCACCCACTCATAAGACACATGGAGGGGGCTGGGCTGTCTCGGGGGGGCTGCTGGGGATGCGATGGGCTGAGCATCCTCCTTTTGAATTACACAATTACTAAGGTAATCCTCTTACGCAACCGGCTCCTCACACCGGCACACAATACAAGGTAGGCGATCCCTGTGAGCATAAATCCATCCACAAAGGCAGGCAGCTCGATGACAGATTATCCCCCAGGCCAATAATACAGGCAGCTGCCATATTGCCTTTGTGATAAAACAATTGTGCATTTGTGGATGGAGGACATTGGGTTGGGTGATATGATCAAATCAAGTCAAATTTTATTTGTCACATGCGCCGAATACAACAGTGAAATGCTTACTTACAAGACCTTAACCAACAATGCAGTTAAGAAAATACAAAAAAGTAAGAGATAAGAATAACAAATCATTAAAGAGCAGCAGTAAATAACAACAGGAGGGGCTGTATACAGGGTGTACCTGTACAGAGTTAATGTCAATGTGCGGGGGAACCGGTGTCGAGGTAATATGGACATGTAGGTAGAGTTATTAAAGTGACTAAGTATAGATATTAACAGAGTAGTAGCAGCAGTGTTCCGGGGGGATGCTATGCAGATAGTCTGGGTAGCCATTTGATTAGCTGTTCTGGAGTCTTATGGCTTGGGGGTAGAAGCTATTTAGGAGCCTCCTGGACCTAGACTTGGCACTCCGGTACCGCTTGCAGTTCGGTTGCAAAGAGAACAGTCTATGACTAGGGTGGCTGGAGTCTTTGACTATTTTTAGGGCCTTCCTCTGGCACCGCCTGGTATAGAGGTCCTGGATGGAAGGAAGCTTGGCCCCGGTGATGTACTGGGCTGTACGCGCTATCCTCAAAAGTGCCTTCCGGTCGGAGGCTGAGCAGTTGCCGTACCAGACAGTGATGCAACCGGTCAGGATGCTCTCAATGGTGCAGCTGTAAAACTTTTTGAGGATCTGAGGACCCATGCCAAATATTTTCAGTCTCCTGAGGGGGAATAGGTTTTGTCGTGCCCTCTTCACGACTGTCTTGGTGTGCTTGAACCATGTTAGTTTGTTGGTGATGTGGACAGAATGGGGGTGTGCTCGTCCTCCTTTTCCTGTAGTACACAATCATCTCCTTTGTCTTGATCATATTGAGGGAGAGGTTGTTGTACTTTCACCACCCGGTCAGGTCTCTGACCTCCCTATAGGCTGTCTCATCGTTGTCAGTGATCAGGCCTACAGCTGTTGTCATCAGCAAAATTAATGATGGTGTTGGAGTCGTGACTGGCCATGCCTTCATGAGTGAACAGGGAGTACAGGAGGGGGCTGAGCATGCACCCTAGAGGGGCCCCCATATTAAGGATCAGAGTGGCGGATGTGTTGTTACCTACCCTTACCACCTGGGGGCGGCCTGTAAGGAAGTCCAGGATCCAGTTGCAGAGGGAGATGTTTAGTCCCAGGGTTCTTAGCTTAGTGATGAGCTTTGAGGGCACTATGGTGTTGAAATCAGAGCTGTAGTCAATGAATAGCATACTCACATAGGTGTTCCTTTTGTCCAGGTGTGGAGTGCAATAGAGATCGCATCATCTCTGGATCTGTTTTTGCGGTATGTAAATTGGAGTGGGTATAGGGTTTCTGGGATAATGGAGTCGATGTGAGCCATGACCAGCCTTTCAAAGCATTTCAAGTAGGGTGGAGGTGATATGGTCCTTGACTAGTCTCTCAAAGCACTTCATGATGACGGAAGTGAGTGCTACGGGGTGGTAGTCGTTTAGCTCAGTTACCTTAGCTTTCTTGGGAACAGGAACAATGGTGGCCTCTTGAAGCATGTGGGAACAGCAGACTGGGATAAGGATTGATTGAATATGTCCGTAAACACACCAGCCAGCTGGTCTGCACATGCTCTGAGGACGCGGCTGGGGATGCCATCTGGGCCTGCAGCCTTGCGAGGGTTAACACGTTTAAATGTTTTACTCACGTCGGCTGCAGTGAAGGAGAGTCCGCAGGTTTTGGTTGCGGGCCGTGTCAGTGGCACTGTATTGGCCTCAAAGCGAGCAAAGAAGTTGTTTAGTCTGACTGGGAGCATGACATCCTGGTCTGCGACGGGGCTGGTTTTCTTTTTGTAATCCGTGATTGATTGTAGACCCTGCCACTCTTGTGTCTGAGCCATTGAATTGCAACTCTATTTTGTCTCTATACTGATGCTTAGCTTGTTTGATTGCCTTGCGAAGGGAATCTCTGCACTGTTTGTATTCGGTCATGTTTCCGGTCACTTGCCCTGGTTAAAAGCAGTGGTTTACGCTTTCAGTTTCAATGATACAGGGTTTTACCAGCCCTGGTAGCACAATCGATATGCTGATAGAGTTTAGCGAGTCTTGTTTTCAGATTAGCCTTGTTAAAATTCCCAGCTACAATGAATGCAGCCTCAGGATATGTGGTTTCCAGTTTAAATGGAGTCAAATAAAGTTTGTTCAGGGCCATCGGTGTGTCTGCTTGGGGGGGAATATATGCGTCTGTGATTATAATCGAAGAGAATTCTCTTGGTATATAATGCGTACTGCATTTGATTATGAGGAATTCTAAGTCAGGTGAACAGAAGGACTTGAGTTCCTGTATGTTGTTATGATCAAACCATGTCTCGTTAATCATAAGGCACACCCCCTGCCCCTCTTCTTACCAGAATGATGCTTGTTTCTGTCGGCGCAATGCCTGACGAAATCAGCTGGCTGTACCAACTCCGATAGCGTGTCTCGAGTGAGCCATGTCTCCGTGAACAAAATACTGCATAGTTTCCTAGGAACGCGAAGCGAGGTGGCCATCTCTGTCGGCGCTGGAAGTACTAAGTACTATACGCCCTGGTAATCCGTCTGGCCCTGCAGCCTTGTGAATGTTGACCTGTTTGAAGGTCTGTGTGATCACACAGTCATCCGGAACAGCTGATGCGCTCATGCATGTTTCAGTGTTACTTGCCTAGAAGCAAGCATAGAAGTTATTTAGCTCATCTGGTAGGCTTGTGTCACTGAGTAGCTCTCGGCTGTCCTCCCCTTTGTAGTCTGTAATAGTTTGCAAGCCCTACCACATCTGACTAGGTATGATTCGATCTTAGTCCTGTATTGACACTTTGCCTATTTGATAGTTTGTCAGATGGCAGAGCGTTTAAAAAAAATATGCTTACAGGTATGAGTCCCGCTCCTTGAAAGCGGCTGCTCTACCCTAGCTCAGTATGAATGTTGCCTGTATTCCATGGCTTCTGGTTGGGGTATGTACGTACAGTCACTGTGGGGGCGACGTCGTCAATGCAAAGGAGTCCTGAAGTTTAGCATCTGCTTAATCTGAACCTTTTCTTATTGACTGAGCCACTGGTGCTTCCTGCTTTAATTTTTGCTTGTAAGCAGGAATCAGGAGGATAGAATTATGGTCAGACTTTCTAAATGGAGGGAGAGCTTTGTATGTGTCTCTGTGTGTGGAGTAAAGGTGGTCTAGAATTGTTTTCCCTCTAGTTGCACATTTAACATGCTGATAGAAATGAGGTAAAACGGATTTCAGTTTCCCTACATTAAAGTCCCCGGCCACTAGGAGCGTCGCCTCTGGATGAGCTTTTTCCTGTTTGCTTATGGCGGAATACAGCTCATTGAGTGCGGTTTTAGTGCCAGCCTCTGATATTTGTATAAGTGGTTACAATGTTTATCGCACTGATCGGGTTCAGAAAGGTGGGGGTGTGGCTATATATGTCAAATCTAAATTCCATGTAAGTGTGGCAAAGTCTGAAACTATTTGTAAACAGTTGGAATTTCTTGCTTTGAATGTTGAGGTTTCAAAGGGCCTCTCTATAACTGTGATTGGCTGTTATAGACCCCCCTCTGCTCTCTATAACTGTGATTGGCTGTTATAGACCCCCCTCTGCTCTCGGTGATTCATTTTCTTCTTTCACGCACCTTATGTCTAAACTTATTTACAGTGAAATGATCTTGATTGGTGATCTCAACTGGTGTTGGTTAAAGCCGGTGTCTGATGATTTAAAAATGTTTTGTAATTCTATGAATCTTACCCAGTTGATTAACTCACCCATTCGCCCAAATCTTAAATGCCCAGATAAATCTATCCTGATTGATTTGATATTGACAAATGTTCCACATAAATATTCTGCAGTTGGTGTTTTTTGTAATGATTTAAGTGACCATTGTGCTGTTGTTGCTGTTAGAAATACTAAGGTTCCAAAGACAAACACACATTTTATTCGTAAGAGAAATTTGAAGTGTTTTAATGAGCAGGCTTTCTTTCATGATTTGTTTTGTTTTGACTGGAGCAAGATTGAGCTTATCCCTGATGTGGAAACTGCCTGGAAATTCTTTCATGATGGTTTTTCCCAAATAGTAAACAAACATGCCCCATTCCACAGGTTCAGGGTTAAAGGGAGGAATAATCCATGGTTTTCTTCTGAGCTGTCTTGTATTATTCACGACCGTAATCTAACCGGGGCTAAAGCAAGGAAATCATGTTCTGATGCTGATTGGCTTATTTTTAGGCAGTTACGAAACAAGTGTTCTTTTTTTCTCAGGAAGGCCAAGTCTGAATATTTTATGTCTGTTACCACTGATAACCTGAATGACCCTAGAACGTTTTGAAAGGCTATTAAGTCTATGTCTGGTAACAGTAATGTTAATGAATTACCGTCATGTGTGTTTGAAGGACTCTGTTGCTATATATGACAAAACTGAAATGCTGAATTGTTTCAATGGGCACTTTGTATCATCTGGTAGGCTGTTTGATTCAGTGTCCTCTGTCTCTGTACAACCCTGTGTGGATGAACCAGTGAGAGCTGGTCAAACTTTTAGCTTTTTGCCATTCTCAGTGCAGGTGGTACATAAAGCCCTGAAATCCTTAGATCAGAGAAAGCCTGCAGGTCCTGGTCTTTCGGATCCCTGCTTTTTAAATCTGGCAGCTGATTTCATAGCTGAACCACTTACATCTCTGTTCAATCTAACCCTGGAATGTAATGAAATTCCAAAGATCTGGAAGTCAGCATTTGTCCTACCACTTTTAAAAGGGGGAGATCCAACTATTTTAAATAATTATAGGCCAATCTCAAAGCTGTCACCCCTGGTGAAAACATTTGAAACCCTTGTAAGTGAACAGCTAAAATCGTTTTTATTTACTAACTCTATTTTATCAATGTAGCAATCGGGCTTCAGTAAGAAGCATAGCACAATTACAGCAGCCATGAAGGTTTTAAATGATATCACTGAAGCCATTGACAAAAAACATTACTGTGTGTCACTTTTTATTGATCTCTCTAAGGCTTTTGATATAGTTGATCATGTTAGACTAAGGCAGAGATTGTCAAGTGTAGTTCTTTCAGAGCATGCAGTTGCATGGTTTGCGACCTATCTGTCTGATAGAACTCAGGGCACTCAATTTGATGGGCTTATGTCTGTTAAATTGTCTGTCTTGAATGGTGTGCCCCAAGGCTCTGTACTTGGTCCTCTCTTATTCACTATTTATATAAATGATTTAGACAAAAATGTCCAAAATGCACAACTTTTTTTATGCTGATGATACTGTTATTTACTGTTGTGCCTCGTCTCTTACAAAAGCTTTCCAGAACTTGCAAACAGCTTTTATACTGTTCAACATACCTTGTGTCAATTGAAGCTTATCCTCAATACTGACAACTAAACTAATGGTGTTTTCTAATGCAAGAAATAGACCTCTGAACCTTTCACCTATTACTACCTGTCAGGGCAAGGAGATTGAGGTTGTAACCTCATATACATATCCTGGAATTTTAATTGATGACGGTCTCTCTTTTAAATTGCATATTCAATCATTTACAAAACAATTGAAGCTGAAATTGGGATTTTATTTTAGGAATAAGGCCTGATTTTCTTTTGAAGCCAGAAGGAGGCTAGTATCAGCTACATTTATGCCTTTACTAGACTATGGGGATATTTTATATATGAATGCTTCCACTCAGTGTTTGAGATCAATTGACACCCTTTACCATGGCACTTTGAGATTTATTTTAAACTGCAAAACCCTTATGCACCACTGCACTTTGTATACCAGGGTTGGCTGGCCTTCTCTAGTCACTCGTAGGCTCAGTCACTGGTATACTTTTATTTACAAAGCCATTTTGGGTTTACTACATTTTTATTTGTGCATTTTTATTGTTCAGAAATGTGGTGGGTACTCTCTTCGTTCGCTGGACTTTATCCTGCTAACTGTTCCAAATGTCCGAACTGAATTTGGTAAAAGGGCTTTTATGTACTCTGCGCCATCGTCTTGGAACACCTTACAAAATACTTTTAAACTGGAAGAACTTGTCCCGATTGGTGTTTTTAAATCACTGATGAAGGATTTTGAGGCTGATTCCCTGACCTGTCAATGTTTTAAATTTGCTGTTTTATACTCTTGTGAATTCAATGGTTTTTACTAGATTACTTGTAGTTTTTCATGTCTGTCTGTAATTTTTTTGTAATGACTTGGTGCTGCCTATCTTGGCCAGGGTGCTCTTGAAAAATTGATTTTAATCATGGTTTAATTCCTGGTTAAATAAAATAAAGAAAGAATAAGATATTACAGTTTTTTTGAATGTCCCGTTGGTAGGATATACGTGCTTTCAGCTCATCCCATTTATTTTCCAGCAATTGAACAGTAGCTAGCAGTTGAACAGTACAACAACCTGCCCGCTTGACCCTATTCCCTCCTCTCTTCTCCAGACAATTTCCGGAGACCTTCTCCCTTACCTCACCTCGCTCATCAACTCATCCCTGACCGCTGGCTACGTCCCTTCTGTCTTCAAGAGAGCGAGAGTTGCACCCCTTCTGAAAAAACCTACACTCGATCCCTTCGATGTCAACAACTACAGACCAGTATCCCTTCTTTCTTTTCTCTCCAAAACTCTTGAACGTGCCGTCCTTGGCCAGCTCTCCCGCTATCTCTCTCAGAATGACCTTCTTGATCCAAATCAGTCTGGTTTCAAGACTAGTCATTCAACTGAGACTGCTCTTCTCTGTATCACGGAGGCCCTCCGCACTGCTAAAGCTAACTCTCTCTCCTCTGCTCTCATCCTTCTAGACCTATCGGCTGCCTTCGATACTGTGAACCATCAGATCCTCCTCTCCACCCTCTCCGAGTTGGGCATCTCCGGCGCGGCCCACGCTTGGATTGCATCCTACCTGACAGGTCGCTCCTACCAGGTGGCGTGGCGAGAATCTGTCTCCTCACCACGCGCTCTCACCACTGGCGTCCCCCAGGGCTCTGTTCTAGGCCCTCTCCTATTCTCGCTATACACCAAGTCACTTGGCTCTGTCATAACCTCACATGGTCTCTCCTATCATTGCTATGCAGACGACACACAATTAATCTTCTCCTTTCCCCCTTCTGATGACCAGGTGGCGAATCGCATCTCTGCATGTCTGGCAGACATATCAGTGTGGATGACGGATCACCACCTCAAGCTGAACCTCGGCAAGACGGAGCTGCTCTTCCTCCCGGGAAGGACTGCCCGTTCCATGATCTCGCCATCACGGTTGACAACTCCATTGTGTCCTCCTCCCAGAGCGCTAAGAACCTTGGCGTGATCCTGGACAACACCCTGTCGTTCTCAACTAACATCATGGCGGTGGCCCGTTCTTGTAGGTTCATGCTCTACAACATCCGCAGAGTACGACCCTGCCTCACACAGGAAGCAGCGCAGGTCCTAATTCAGGCACTTGTCATCTCCCGTCTGGATTACTGCAACTCGCTGTTGGCTGGGCTCCCTGCCTGTGCCATTAAACCCCTACAACTCATCCAGAACGCCGCAGCCCGTCTGGTGTTCAACCTTCCCAAGTTCTCTCACGTCACCCCGCTCCTCCGCTCTCTCCACTGGCTTCCAGTTGAAGCTCGCATCCGCTACAAGACCATGGTGCTTGCCTACGGAGCTGTGAGGGGAACGGCACCTCAGTACCTCCAGGCTCTGATCAGGCCCTACACCCAAACAAGGGCACTGCGTTCATCCACCTCTGGCCTGCTCGCCTCCCTACCACTGAGGAAGTACAGTTCCCGCGCAGCCCAGTCAAAACTGTTCGCTGCTCTGGCCCCCCAATGGTGGAACAAACTCCCTCACGACGCCAGGACAGCGGAGTCAATCACCACCTTCCGGAGACACCTGAAACCCCACCTCTTTCAGGAATACCTAGGATAGGATAAAGTAATCCTCAGGGCAGATTAACCCTTGCCTTACTTGGACTAACAGTATATACTTTGACACTGACAAGAAGCATTACGACCATCATAATCATATAAACCAGATAAGCCTATCACTTACATGCCCTTGTATCAGTCATTAATAGGTTGTCTTCTTGTCCTGCTCCTGAAATCTGCTCCTGCATTCATCCCAGTCATCAACAGGGCATTGGGATGGGTGCATGTTGGACATCAATGTGTGTGCAATTACAATGATCATTTAATAGGGTCAATTAAAATACATATATATATATATATAACATAGCCAACGTGTCAACATTATGTTTATGGTGTAATGGAATGTTTTGCCTTGTGTGGTTGGTTCTGTGGGTTTTGACACTCTTATGAAGGTGTCATAACCATTCATAAAATAATGCAATATATATCACAAAAGGTCTAAATGTGTCATGACAGTGTTGTGACCATATTATAACAGGTTATGTCAGCTGTTATGACATTAGGACATGGTTATGACCGTGTCATAATGTTATGACACTGGGTGTCAAGTCAAGCAGAACCTGCTAGTCAAATTATTATAGATGATGCCGTAGCGCGTGTCGTGTCTTGTGTATATATATATATTTACAACTTTTTTCACATACATTTTATTTTTATTTTCCATCAACTCATCTTCAAAACACTCTCCTGCAACCCGTCTCACCAATTTATATTTATAAATAAGTATTATTTACCTCAAATCTGCAATCCTCCAAGAAGCTAGCCAGAAACTCCAAGAAGCTAGCCAGAAACTAGCCAGAAGCTAGCCAGAAGCTAGCCCAGAAGCTAATCAGAAGCTAGTTCAGAAGCTAGTTAGCTTCTTTACTGGCAAATCAAATCGTTAGTATTCAGCTAACCACGGTTTGTGGTCATCAGCTATCCTTTAGCTCGAAAATCTATCGCCAGTTTTGTACGGCGCGGCTCGGAACGGAACATACCGGACCAATTTTTCTCCCCATGTCCCTAGATTTCAACTGGATTTCAACTGCTCTCTGGACATTCATACCCGGATCTCACAGCTAGCTAGCTGCTATCCGTGTGACTCGGCTTTCGTCGATTCCGGAGCAAACATCAATTACTCCGGAGCTAGCCAGCTCCGTCAATCACTCCTGGGCTGCAGTCACCTATCCGGACCCGTTTTACTGCCTACGCGGAGCCCCACCGGGCCTTCACAACTGGACTGCCGACGTTATCTACCCGAAGGAGATCCGGCTGGCTCCTCCGTCGCGACGTTACCTGAACGCCCATCTGCGGCCTGCTAACCGTTAGCTGTCTTACCGGCTGCTCTCAGAATAGACAATCGGACAATTTATTTATTTTTATTATTATTATGTTTCTTCTTGGGCCTCTATAACTATATCTATTGTTTTTATTTTTTTGTTGTTGTGTGATTTGGATTAATCCCCTCTACCACACGGAACCCCACTAATCTACTGACGGAGATCAAGAGGTGGCTAACAACAGACCTCCATCCTATGCTAGCTTGCTACCGATGGCCTGGCTAGCTGTCTAAATCGCCGTGACCCCCAACCAATCCTCTCCACTCACTGGACCCTTTTGATCACTCGACTAAGGATGCCTCTCCTTAATGTCAATATGTCTTGTCCATTGCTGTTCTGGTTAGTCTTTATTGGCTTATTTCACTGTAGAGCCTCTAGTCCTGCTCACTATACCTTATCCAACTTATTAGTTCCACCACCCACACATGCAATGACATCTCCTGGTTTCAATGATGTTTCTAGAGACAATATCTCTCTCTTCATCACTCAATACCTAGGTTTACCTCCACTGTATTCACATCCTACCATACCTTTGTCTGTACATTATACCTTGATGCTATTTTATCGCCCCCAGAAACCTCCTTTTACTCTCTGTTCCAGACATTCTAGACGACCAATTCTTATTGCTTTTAGCCGCACCCTTATTCTTCTCCTCCTATGTTCCTCTGGCGATGTAGAGGTGAATCCAGGCCCTGCAGTGCCTAGCTCCACTCCTATTCCCCAGCGCTCTCTTTTGATGACTTCTGTAACCGTAATAGCCTTGGTTTCATGCATGTTAACATTAGAAGCCTCCTCCCTAAGTTTGTTCTATTCACTGCTTTAGCACACTCTGCCAACCCGGATGTTTTAGCTGTGTCTGAATCCTGGCTTAGGAAGACCACCAAAAATTCAGAAATTTTAATTCCAAACTACAACATTTTCAGACAAGATAGAACTGCCAAAGGGGCGGTGTTGCAATCTACTGCAAAGATAGCCTGCAGAGTTCTGTCCTACTATCCAGGTCTGTACCCAAACAATTTGAACTTCTACTTTTAAAAATCCACCTCTCTAAAAACAAGTCTCTCACCATTGCCGCCTGCTATAGACCACCCTCTGCCCCCAGCTGTGCTCTGGACACCATATGTGAACTGATTGCCCCCCATCTATCTTCAGAGCTCGTGCTGCTAGGCGACCTAAACTGGAACATGCTTAACACCCCAGCCATCCTACAATCTAAACTTGATGCCCTCAATCTCACACAAATTATCAATGAACCTACCAGGTACCCCCCCAAAGCCTTGAACACGGGCACCCTCATAGATATCATCCTAACCAACTTCCCCTCTAAATACACCTCTGCTGTCTTTAACCAAGATCTCAGCGATCACTGCCTCATTGCCTGCATCCGTAATGGGTCAGCGGTCAAACGACCTCCACTCATCACTGTAAAACGCTCCCTGAAACACTTCAGCGAGCAGGCCTTTCTAATCGACCTGGCCGGGGTATCCTGGAAGGATATTGATCTCATCCCGTCAGTAGAGGATGCCTGGATATTTTTTTTAAATTCCTTCCTAACCATCTTAAATAAACATGCCCCATTCAAGAAATGTAGAACCAGGAACAGATATAGCCCTTGGTTCTCCCCAGACCTGACTGCCCTTAACCAACACAAAAACATCCTACAGCGTTCTGCATTAGCATCGAACAGCCCCCGTGATATGCAGCTGTTCAGGGAAGCTAGAAACCGTTATACACAGGCAGTTAGAAAAGCCAAGGCTAGCTTTTTCAAACAGAAATTTGCTTCCTGCAACACTAACTCAAAAAAGTTCTGGGACACTGTAAAGTCCATGGAGAATAAGAACATCTCCTCCCAGCTGCCCACTGCACTAAAGATAGGAAACACTGTCACCACTGATAAATCCACCATAATTGAGATTTCAATAAGCATTTTTCTACGGCTGGCCATGCTTTCCACCTGGCTACTCCTACCCGGTCAACAGCACTGCACCCCCAACAGCAACTCGCCCAAGCCTTCCCCATTTCTCCTTCTCCCAAATCGATTCAGCTGATGTTCTGAAAGAGCTGAAAAATCTGGACCCCTACAAATCAGCCGGGCTAGACAATCTGGACCCTTTCTTTCTAAAATTATCTGCCGAAATTGTTGCCACCCCTATTACTAGCCTGTTCAACCTCTCTTTCGTGTCGTCTAAGATTCCCAAAGATTGGAAAGCAGCTGCGGTCATCCCCCTCTTCAAAGGGGGGGACACTCTTGACCCATTACATTACATTTACATTTAAGTCATTTAGCAGACGCTCTTATCCAGAGCGACTTACAAATTGGTGCATTCACCTTATGACATCCAGTGGAGCAGCCACTTTACAATAGTGCATCTAAATCTTTTAAGGGGGAGGGGGGGTGAGAAGGATTACTTTATCCTATCCTAGGTATTCCTTAAAGAGGTGGGGTTTCAGGTGTCTCCGGAAGGTGGTGATTGACTCCGCTGTCCTGGCGTCGTGAGGGAGATTGTTCCACCATTGGGGGGCCAGAGCAGCGAACAGTTTTGACTGGGCTGAGCGGGAACTGTACTTCCTCAGTGGTAGGGAGGCGAGCAGGCCAGAGGTGGATGAACACAGTGCCCTTGTTTGGGTGTAGGGCCTGATCAGAGCCTGGAGGTACTGAGGTGCCGTTCCCCTCACAGCTCCGTAGGCAAGCACCATGGTCTTGTAGCGGATGCGAGCTTCAACTGGAAGCTAGTGGAGAGAGCGGAGGAGCGGGGTGACGTGAGAGAACTTGGGAAGGTTGAACACCAGACGGGCTGCGGCGTCTGGATGAGTTGTAGGGTTTAATGGCACAGGCAGGGAGCCCAGCCAACAGCGAGTTGCAGTAATCCAGACGGGAGATGACAAGTGCCTGGATTAGGACCTGCGCCGATTCCTGTGTGAGGCAGGGTCGTACTCTGCGGATGTTGTAGAGCATGAACCTACAGGAACGGGCCACCGCCTTGATGTTAGTTGAGAACGACAGGGTGTTGTCCAGGATCACGCCAAGGTTCTTAGCGCTCTGGGAGGAGGACACAGTGGAGTTGTCAACCGTGATGGCGAGATCATGGAACGGGCAGTCCTTCCCGGGAGGAAGAGCAGCTCCGTCTTGCCGAGGTTCAGCTTGAGGTGGTGATCCGTCATCCACACTGATATGTCTGCCAGACATGCAGAGATGCGATTCGCCACCTGGTCATCAGAAGGGGGAAAGGAGAAGATTAATTGTGTGTCGTCTGCATAGCAATGATAGGAGAGACCATGTGAGGTTATGACAGAGCCAAGTGACTTGGTGTATAGCGAGAATAGGAGAGGGCCTAGAACAGAGCCCTGGGGGACACCAGTGGTGAGAGCACGTGGTGAGGAGACGGATTCTCGCCACGCCACCTGGTAGGAGCGACCTGTCAGGTAGGACGCAATCCAAGCGTGGGCCGCGCCGGAGATGCCCAACTCGGAGAGGGTGGAGAGGAGGATCTGATGGTTCACAGTATCGAAGGCAGCCGATAGGTCTAGAAGGATGAGAGCAGAGGAGAGAGAGTTAGCTTTAGCAGTGCGGAGCGCCTCCGTGATACAGAGAAGAGCAGTCTCAGTTGAATGACTAGTCTTGAAACCTGACTGATTTGGATCAAGAAGGTCATTCTGAGAGAGATAGCGGGAGAGCTGGCCAAGGACGGCACGTTCAAGAGTTTTGCAGAGAAAAGAAAGAAGGGATACTGGTCTGTAGTTGTTGACATCGGAGGGATCGAGTGTAGGTTTTTCAGAAGGGGTGCAACTCTCGCTCTCTTGAAGACGGAAGGGACGTAGCCAGCGGTCAGGGATGAGTTGATGAGCGAGGTGAGGTAAGGGAGAAGGTCTCCGGAAATGGTCTGGAGAAGAGAGGAGGGGATAGGGTCAAGCGGGCAGGTTGTTGGGCGGCCGGCCGTCACAAGACGTGAGATTTCATCTGGAGAGAGAGTGGAGAAAGAGGTCAGAGCACAGGGTAGGGCAGTGTGAGCAGAACCAGCGGTGTCGTTTGACTTAGCAAACGAGGATCGGATGTCGTCGACCTTCTTTTCAAAATGGTTGACAATGTCATCTGCAGAGAGGGAGGAGGGGGGGGAGGGGGAGGAGGATTCAGGAGGGAGGAGAAGGTGGCAAAGAGCTTCCTAGGGTTAGAGGCAGATGTTTGGAATTTAGAGTGGTAGAAAGTGGCTTTAGCAGCAGCGACAGAAGAGGAAAATGTAGAGAGGAGGGAGTGAAAGGATGTCAGGTCTGCAGGGAGGCGAGTTTTCCTCCATTTCCGCTCGGCTGCCCGGAGCCCTGTTCTGTGAGCTTGCAATGAGTCGTCGAGCCACGGAGCGGGAGGGGAGGACCGAGCCGGCCTGGAGGATAGGGGACATAGAGAGTCAAAGGATGCAGAAAGGGAGGAGATGAGGGTTGAGGAGGCAGAATCAGGAGATAGGTTGGAGAAGGTTTGAGCAGAGGGAAGAGATGATAGGATGGAAGAGGAGAGAGTAGCGGGGGAGAGAGAGCGAAGGTTGGGACGGCGCGATACCATCCGAGTAGGGGCAGTGTGGGAAGTGTTGGATGAGAGCGAGAGGGAAAAGGATACAAGGTAGTGGTCGGAGACTTGGAGGGGAGTTGCAATGAGGTTAGTGGAAGAACAGCATCTAGTAAAGATGAGGTCGAGCGTATTGCCTGCCTTGTGAGTAGGGGGGGGGGAAGGTGAGAGGGTGAGGTCAAAAGAGGAGAGGAGTGGAAAGAAGGAGGCAGAGAGGAATGAGTCAAAGGTAGACGTGGGGAGGTTAAAGTCGCCCAGAACTGTGAGAGGTGAGCCGTCCTCAGGAAAGGAGCTTATCAAGGCATCAAGCTCATTGATGAACTCTCCGAGGGAACCTGGAGGGCGATAAATGATAAGGATGTTAAGCTTGAAAGGGCTGGTAACTGTGACAGCATGGAATTCAAAGGAGGCGATAAACAGATGGGTAAGGGGAGAAAGAGAGAATGACCACTTGGGAGAGATGAGGATCCCGGTGCCACCACCCCGCTGACCAGAAGCTCTCGGGGTGTGCGAGAACACGTGGGCGGACGAAGAGAGAGCAGTAGGAGTAGCAGTGTTATCTGTGGTGATCCATGTTTCCGTCAGTGCCAAGAAGTCGAGGGACTGGAGGGAGGCATAGGCTGAGATGAACTCTGCCTTGTTGGCCGCAGATCGGCAGTTCCAGAGGCTACCGGAGACCTGGAACTCCACGTGGGTCGTGCGCGCTGGGACCACCAGATTAGGTGGCGCGGCCACGCGGTGTGGAGCGTTTGTATGGTCTGTGCAGAGAGGAGAGAACAGGGATAGACAGACACATAGTTGACAGGCTACAGAAGAGGCTACGCTAATGCAAAGTAGATTGGAATGACAAGTGGACTACACGTCTCGAATGTTCAGAAAGTTGAGCTTACGTAGCGAGAATCTTATTGACTAAAATGATTAAAAATGATACAGTACTGCTGAAGTAGGCTAGCTGGCAGTGGCTGCGTTGTTGACTTTGTAGGCTAGCTGGCAGTGGCTGCGTTGTTGATTTGGGGGCTACCTGGCTAGCTAGCAGTGTTGATTACGTTACGTTGCGTTAAAAGAACGACAATAGCTGGCTAGGTAACCTAGAAAATCGCTCTAGACTACACAATTATCTTTGATACAGAGACGGCTATGTAGCTAGCTATGTAGCTAGCTACGATCAAACAAATCAAACCGTTGTACTGTAATGAAATTAAATGAAAATGTGATACTACCTGTGGAGCGAGGCGGAATGCGACCGGGTTGTTGAGTTCTATTCGGTAGACGTTGGCTAGCTGTTGGCTAGCTAGCAGTGTCTCCTACGTTAAGGACGACAAATAGCTGGCTAGCTAACCTCGGTAAATTAAGATAATCACTCTAAAACTACACACTCTAAACTACACAATTATCTTGGATACGAAGACAGCAAAGACAACTATGTAGCTAGCTAACACTACACTAATCAAGTCGTTCAGTTGAGGGTAATAGTTTCTACCGTGCTGCTAGTCGGTAGACGGTGGACGTTAGCTAGCTGGCTAGCTGCTGGGCAGATAGCAGTGTAGACTACGTTAGGACGACGAAATACGATAATTACGCAATTATCTTTGATACAAAGACGGCTATGTAGCTAGCTAAGAAGAAATTGCTAAGATTAGACAAATCAAACCGTTGTACTATAATGAAATGTAATGAAAAGTTATACTACCTGCAGACTGCAGACCCAAACTGCTACAGACCTATATCTATCCTACCATGCCTTTCTAAGGTCTTCGAAAGCCAAGTCAACAAACAGATTACCGACCATTTCGAATCTCACCATACCTTCTCTGCTATGCAATCTGGTTTCAGAGCTGGTCATGGGTGCACCTCAGCCACGCTCAAGGTCCTAAACGACATCTTAACCGCCATCGATAAGAAACATTACTGTGCAGCCGTATTCATTGATCTGGCCAAGGCTTTCGACTCTGTCAATCACCACATCCTCATCGGCAGACTCGACAGCCTTGGTTTCTCAAATGATTGCCTCGCCTGGTTCACCAACTACTTCTCTGATAGAGTTCAGTGTGTCAAATCGGAGGGTCTGCTGTCCGGACCTCTGGCAGTCTCTATGGGGGTGCCACAGGGTTCAATTCTTGGACCGACTCTCTTCTCTGTATACATCAATGAGGTCGCTCTTGCTGCTGGTGAGTCTCTGATCCACCTCTACGCAGACGACACCATTCTGTATACTTCCGGCCCTTCTTTGGACACTGTGCTAACTAACCTCCAGATGAGCTTCAATGCCATACAACTCTCCTTCCGTGGCCTCCAACTGCTCTTAAATGCAAGTAAAACTAAATGCTTGCTCCTCAACCGATCACTGCCCATCATTACTCTGGATGGTTCTGACTTAGAATATGTGGACAACTACAAATAACTAGGTGTCTGGCTAGACTGTAAACTCTCCTTCCAGACCCATATCAAACATCTCCAATCCAAAGTTAAATCTAGAATTGGCTTCCTATTTCGCAACAAAGCATCCTTCACTCATGCTGCCAAACATACCCTTGTAAAACTGACCATCCTACCAATCCTCGACTTTGGCGATGTCATTTACAAAATAGCCTCCAATACCCTACTCAACAAATTGGATGCAGTCTATCACAGTGCAATCCGTTTTGTCACCAAAGCCCCATATACTACCCACCATTGCGACCTGTACGCTCTCGTTGGCTGGCCCTCGCTTCATACTCGTCGCCAAACCCACTGGCTCCATGTCATCTACAAGACCCTGCTAGGTAAAGTCCCCCCTTATCTCAGCTCGCTGGTCACCATAGCATCTCCCACCTGTAGCACACGCTCCAGCAGGTATATCTCTCTAGTCACCCCCAAAACCAATTCTTTCTTTGGCCGCCTCTCCTTCCAGTTCTCTGCTGCCAATGACTGGAACGAACTTCAAAAATCTCTGAAACTGGAAACACTTATCTCCCTCACTAGCTTTAAGCACCAACTGTCAGAGCATCTTACAGATTACTGCACCTGTACATAGCCCACCTATAATTTAGCCCAAACAACTACCTCTTTCCCAACTGTATTTAATTTATTTATTTATTTTGCTCCTTTGCACCCCATTATTTTTATTTCTACTTTGCACATTCTTCCATTGCAAAACTACCATTCCAGTGTTTTATTGTGCTATATTGTATTTACTTTGCCACCATGGCCTTTTTTGCCTTTACCTCCCTTCTCACCTCATTTGCACATTGTATATAGACTTGTTTATACTGTATTATTGACTGTATGTTTGTTTTACTCCATGTGTAACTCTGTGTCGTTGTATCTGTCAAACTGCTTTGCTTTATCTTGGCCAGGTCGCAATTGTAAATGAGAACTTGTTCTCAACTTGCCTACCTGGTTAAATAAAGGTGAAATAAAAAATAAAAGTGTGCAGTGTAGCCTTTTTGTCTTCTACCAAACCAATCAGATGGTTATTCGACATAACCAAGCTTCGCACGCCATTGATCACGTGCTTCTGATAAAGGATACAAGCATCGGCACAATGTTTCGAAGCTCCGGTATCAAAAGTAACATCAGGCCCTATTATGCTGTTTGGAGAATGTACAGTTGAAGTCGTACGTTTACATATACTTAGGTTGGAGTCATTAAAACTTGTTTTTTCAACCACTCCACACATTTCTTGTTAACAAACTATAGTTTTGGCAAGTCGGTTAGGACATCTACTTTGTGCATGACACAAGTCATTTTTCCAACAATTGTTTACAGATTATTTCACTTATAATTCACTGTATCACAATTCCAGTGGGTCAGAAGTTTACAAATACTAAGTTGACTTGGAACAGCTTGGAAAATTCCAGAAAATTATGTCATGGCTTTAGAAGCTTCTGTTTGGCTAATTGACATAATTTGAGTCAATTGGAGGTGTACATGTGGATGTATTTCAAGGCCTACCTTCAAACGCTGTACCTCTTTGCTTGACATCATGGGAAAATCAATAGAAAACAGCCAAGACCTCAGAAAATATATTGTAGACCTACAGAAGTCTGGTTCATGCTTGGGAGCAATTTCCAAATGCCTGAAGGTACCACGCTCATCTGTACAACAATAGTATGCAAGGATAAACACCATGGGACCACGCAGCTGTCATACTGCTCAGGAAGGAGATGCCTTCTGTCTCCTACTTTGGTGCGAAAAGTGCAAATCAATCCCAGAACGACAGCAAAGGACCTTGTAATGATGCTGGAGGAAACAGGTACAAAAGTATATATATCCACTGTAAAACGAGTCCTATATCCACATTACCTGAAAGGCCGCTCAGCAAGGAAGAAGCCACTGCTCCAAAACCGCCATAAAAAAAAGCCAGACTACGGTTTGCAACTGCACATAGGGACAAAGATCATACTTTTTTGGAGAAATGTCCTCTGGTCTGATGAAACAAAAATAGAACTGTTTGGCCATAATGACCATCGTTATGTTTGGAGGAAAAAGGGGGGGGGGGGGGGGGGGCTTGCAAGCCAAAGAACACCACCCCAACTGTGAAGCACGGGGGTGGCAGCATCATGTTGTGGGTTGTGCTTTGCTGCAGGGGGGGCTGGTGCACTTCACAAAATAGATGGCATCATGAGGAAGGAAACGTATGTGGATATATTGAAGCAACATCTCAAGACATGAGGAAGTTCAAGCTTGGTCGCAAATGGGTCTTCCAAATGGACAAAGCATACTTCCAAATTTGTGGCAAATTGGCCTAAGGACAACAAAGTCAAGGTATTGGAGTGGCCATCACATGGCCCTGACCTCAAACCTATAGAATATTTGTGGGCAGAACTGAAAAAGCACGTGCGAGCAAGGAGGCCTACAAACATGACTCAGTTACACAAGCTCTGTCAGGAGGAATGGTACAAAATTCACCCAACTTACTGTGGGAAGCTTGTGGAAGGCTACCTGAAACATTTGACCCAAGTTAAACAATGTAAAGGCAATGCTTCCAAATGCTAATTGAGTGTACAGTCGTGGCCAAAAGTTCTGAGAATGACACAAATATACATTTTCAAACAGTTTGCTGCTTAGGTGTCTTTAGATATTTTTGTCTGGTGTTACTATGGAATATTGAATCTATAATTACAATCATTTCATAAGTGTAAAAGGCTTTTTATTGACAATTACATGAAGTTGATGCAAAGAGTCTATTTGCAGTGTTGACCCTTATTTTTCAAGACCTCTGCAATACGCCCTGGCATGCTGTCAAGTAACTTCTGGGCCACATCCTGACTGATGGCAGCCCATTCTTGCATAATCAATGCTTGGAGTTTGTCATAATTTGTGGGTTTTTGTTTGTCCACCCGCCTCTTGAGGATTGACCACAAGTTCTCAATGGGATTAAGGTCTGGGTAGTTTCCTGGCCATGGACCCATAATATTGATATTTTGTTCCCCGAGCCACTTAGTTATCACTTTTGCCTTATGGCAAGGTGCTCCATCTTGCTGGAAAAGGCATTGTTCGTCACCAAAGTGTTCCTGTATGGTTGGGAGAAGTTGCTCTCAGAGGATGTGTTGGTACCATTCTTTATTCATGGCTGTGTTCTTAGGCAAAATTGTGAGTGAGCCCACTCCCTTGGCTGAGAAGCAACCCCACACATTAATGGTCTCAGGATGCTTTACTGTTGGCATTACGCAGGACTGATGGTAGCGCTCACCTCACCAAGATTTTTTCCGGATGCCCCAAACAATCGGAAAGGGGATTCATCAGAGAAAATGACTTTACCCCAGTCCTCAGCAGTCCAATCCCTGTACCTTTTGCAGAATATCAGTCTGTGCCTGATGTTTTTTCTGTAGAACGGGCTTCGTTGATGCCCTTCTTGACACCATTCCATTCTCCAAAAGTTTTATTCTCCCTGTGCATGCAGATGCACTCACACCTGCCTGCTGCCATTCCTGAGCAAGCTCTGTTCTGGTGGTGCCCCGATCCCGCAGCTGTATCAACTTTAGGAGATGGTCCTGGCGCTTGCTGGACTTTCTTGTGCGCCCTGAAGCCTTCTTCACAACAATTGAACCGCTCTCCTTGAAGTTCTTGATGATCCAATAAATGGTGGATTTAGGTGCAATCTTACTGGCAGCAATTTCCTTGCCTGTGAAGCCCTTTTTGTGCAAAGCAATGATGATGGCACATGTTTTCTTGCAGGTAACCATGATTGACAGAGGAAGAACAATGATTCCAAGCACCACCCTCCTTTTGAAGCTTCCAGACGGTTATTCGAACTCAATCAGCATGACAGAGTGATCTCCAACCTTGTCCTCGTCAACACTCACCTGTGTTAACGAGATAATCACTGACATGATGTCAGCTGGTCCTTTTGTGGCAGGGCTGAAATGCAGTGGAAATGTTTTTAGGGGATTCAGTTCATTTGCATGGCAAAGAGGGACTTTGCAATTAAATGCAATTCATCTGATCACTCTTCATAACATTCTGGAGTATATGCAAATTGCCATCATACAAACTGAGGCAGCAGACTTTGTGAAAATTAATATTTGTGTTATTCTCAAAACTTTTGGCGATGACTGGGAATGTGTTGAAATAAATAAAAGCTGAAATAAATCATTTTCTCCACTGTTATTCTGAAAATAAAGTGGTGATCCTAACTGCCCTAAGACAGGGAATTTTGCTAGGATTAAATGTCAGGAATTGTGAAAGACTGAGTTGAAATGTGTTTGCTAGGGTGTATGTAAACTTCCGACTTCAACTGTAAGTCCTAAATAATATATACTTGCTGCCCTATGTTCTATCCCTTTGTATGTCCATGCCCTTAGTTCCTATTCCTTTTAGTCACCTGCCACTACTTTGTTTTGTCTGTAGCACCTTATGTTGATCTTAATATGTTTCCCTCATCTCCCTTCCAGACCACATCCTAAAGCATATCCTTGGTATCCACACCATTCCTATCTCCAACTCCTGTTTGTTTGTGTGTGTAATACCGCTAAATCTGTATTGCTGCTTCATCACCTCATTTGCATTCTGACCGATGTGCAATAGTGGTAGGAACAGTCCTGAACATAGTTTACAGTCCACCCTAGTCCCAGTCCTTTCCTTCAAAGCTCACGAGGCATTTCTAAGCTATGTTCTTTAAGAATCAATGGGTATATACCATTAATTTATAAGTCCAAAAATGGATGTTGCAACTAAGGATTCCAACTTTTAAAAAGTGTCAATGATTTCACTACTGGTTCCCTCCCCATTCATTGTGCAATAAGATGTATTTCTGCTTTGTACCTGGTCTGACAAGGCTTCATCTTTCTCAAGAGTTTTCCATTAATCTTTGGACTGTTTCAAAGCAGCAGTAAAGTTTAAAAAGCTGTAAAACAAAAGATGGCAACACAGTAAAGTAGGGGGCTGAACTGAAGTAAAAAGGAATTTTATGAAGGTTTAATATGGTTTTGTTTTTGTCACATCAGGGCATCAGCCAAGGCCACATCCTTATCAATTTTCCATTCATCTTTGGACCGTTGCACACAATTAACCAAATTAAAGCTGTAAAAAGACAGATGGTAAAGTTGGTGGGTGTGCCTAAACTGAAGTAAACTCATGTTTTCATTCTCAAAGTTTAGAACCATCTATATTGAAAAATATATATCAATGCAACATGTAAAGTGTTGGTCCTATGTTTCATGAGCTGAAATAAAAGATCCCTGAAATGTTCCATACGCACAAAAAGCTTATTTCTCTCAAATGTTGTGCACAAATGTTTACTTCCCTGTTAGTGAGCATTTCTCCTTTGTCAAGATAATCCATCCACCTGACAGGTGTGGCATAACAAGAAGCTGATTATAACATCATAACTGACTTCAGTGGGCAAATGCTCACTTTCGATGGCCACTGGCATGCTGGAGAAGTGCGCTCTTCACAGATGAATCTCGGTTTCAACTATACCGGGCAGATGGATGACAGCGTGTATGGCGTTGTGTGGGCGAGCATTTTTATCCATGGCAACTTCAATACACAAAGATATCGTGACGAGATGCCCATTGTCGTGACATTCATCCGCCGCCATCCGGCCATCCTCCGACTTCATGTTTCAGCATGATAATGCACAGCCAAAATGGTCGCAAGGATCTGTACACGATTCCTGGAAGCTGAAAATGTTCCAGTTCTTCCATGCGTACTCACCAGACATGTCACCCATTGAGCATGTTTGGGATGCTCTGCATCGACGTGTACAACAGCGTCTTCCACTTCACGCCAATAACCAGCAACTTCGCACAGACATTGAAGAGGAGTGGGACAACATTCCACAGACTGCAATCAACAGCTTGAATGGTGGTCATACCAGATACTGACTGGTTTCCCTACCAACAGATGCATATCTGTGTTCCCAGTCATGTGAAATCCATAGATTAGGGCCTAATGCATTTATTATCAGAGATCGGTGTCTAAAGATCGAATTAAGTGAAAATGTCAGTCGGAACCAGTACCACGCAGGTCCCTTAAACAGGAGACTTTGCATCAAAGAAGTTTTAATATTCTCCGATCTTCCATAATAAACTGAGCAAAAATATAAATGCAACATACAACAATTTCTGAGATTTTATTGAGTTACAGATCATATAAGGAAATCAGTCAACGGAAATAGATTCATTAGGCCCCAATCTATGGATTTCACATGACTGGGAATACAGATATGCATCTGTTCGTCACAGATACCTTTAAAGGTAGGGGCATGGATCAGCTAACGTCATAGACAACATAGCTACTAGAACTAACGTGTTAGTAAAGCCGCTACAATGATGCAGTAAGGTGTACAGTCAGCAAGCTATTTAGCAGTTACACCGGCGGGCCCCGGTGGCAATGAATTAATAAAACCAAAAGCTTACCTTGACTTGGAATAGTTTCAGAGTTAGATAGCCATAGCCAGCTAGATAACATAGCATCCCTCTCTGTTTGCTCCGGGTGTTTGCGTAAACTAATCTAGCTAGCTGGAGTGAAAATAAAAAAATGATGAAATATAGATACTCTATCTCTTGCTTTCCTTCATTAAAAAAGTTCATTTGTTCAACTATTCGCTTTCTCTCTTTTGAGTCAATATTTTATGCGCTGCAGTGCTAGTTAGCCTATGCTTTCAATACTAGATTCATTCTCTGATCTTTTGATTGGGTGGACAACGTGTCAGTTCATGCTGCAAGAGCTCTGATAGGTTGGAGAACATCTTCCTGGAGGGCGTCATAATTACTATGTAAGTCTATAGAAGGGGAAGAGAACCCTGAGCCTCCTAGGTTTTGTATTGAAGTCAATGTACACATAGGAGGACGGAAAGTCTTCCATTTGATCTAAAAAGGATAGCTTTCCATATTTCACTATGAAAAAAAAAATGAAATTCACTGAGGAGGTTGGTCCTCCCCTTCCTCCTCTGAGGAGCATCCACTGATAATATTTTTCAATGAGCATGTCAGCATTCCAACTTGTCAACACTCTTTTATCAGCCTGTGAACATTCTATTGTATAGGCTCCCATACAACAAGATATATTACGGTGTGAAAAACATAGAAAGCTTCTTTAAAAAAATTCATATATCAATTTGATAAGGGCCTTGTGGGGAACAATTTAATACCATCAAACCTTTGGACAAGTGGGCACATTTTTAATCTGCAGCAACTGAAATTGTATTTAAAAAGCCTGTGGCTCATCTGCTTTATTTCATCACCGTATAGAGAAGTCCTTCTTCGGCAAACCTCTCCACTCCCGCATTTGTCCTATACGTTTCCCAGTCGAGCCGCATCATATTTAGGATCCTGTTTCCAAAACTCTGTTATCTTCTCAAGAGTAAATGGGCTTGACGAACTGCAGGAATAACCTTTGTGATCTTCCTCAATGGGATTCTTTGCAGTGATTTGCAGGGGCAAAAGGTTAGTCTTTCCTTTCCCTGCCCTTCCTTTCTGCTTGGCAGACAGAAGCATAATGAAGTTACTTATATGAGGCTCGTTACAAATGCCCTGTGCCCTCACCGAGATAGCCCACTCTGTGCTTCTGTCTTCCATCCCTTGTCTGAATCCTGGAATATGCAATATCTACAGGTGTACAGAGGCACATTATCAGCAACCATCACTCCTGTGTTTCAATGGCATGTTGTGTTAGCTAATCCAAGTTTATCATTTTAAAAGGCTAATTGATCATTAGAAAACCCTTTTGCAATTATGTTAGCACAGCTGAAAACTGTTGTTCTGATTAAAGAAGCAATAAAACTGGACTTCTTTAGACTAGTTGAGTATCTGAAGCATCAACATTTGTGGGTTTGATTACAGGCTCAAAATGGCCAGAAACAAAGCGCTTTCTTCTGAAACTCGTCAGTCTATTCTTGTTCTGAGAAGTAAAGGCTATTCCATGCGAGAAATTGCCAAGAAACTGAAGATCTCGTACAACACTGTGTACTACTCCCTTCACAGAACAGCGCAAACGGGCTCTAACCAGAATCGAAAGAGTAGTGGGAGGCCCAGGTGCACAACTGAGCAAGGGGACAAGTACATTAGAGTGTCTAGTTTGAGAAACAGACGCCTCACAAGTCCTTAACTGGCAACTTTTGAACGGTAGTGTATGTTTTTAAATAATTTCTTATTGATCTATACAATATATTAAATACTTTTCACTTTCTAACATTCAAAATAATAGATATCTCTATCTAAATGTCACTACAACTCCACAAAGCACTGCTGGGACAAGCCGTTTTTCTTTCCCTAAGCACTTTAAACAACGCATAAACAAAAATTATTGTAGTATAAAGGACTTTCATGATTAATTATTGATAAGCAGTTCAATATAAACAAAAACATGTATTTGTAATTTTTTAAGTGTTATTTGTGGTCCTGGTTAGGGGAGGGTTTGGCCAGGGTAGGGCATCATTGTAAAATAAGAATTTGTTCTTAACTGACTTGTCTAGTTAAATAAAGGTTCAATTAAAAAATATGTTGATCTTTGTCAATATGTCATTGTGGCACATTACATCTCCCAGTGTTTGAGATATAAACCTTTTATGGGCAAGGTGTGTTTGCCTGGCCTGGCTATATCAGAGGTGACACTCAATGGGTGATTGAGTCCAATTGTTAAGGAGCTGATATCAGTCAGGCATAGTGCTGAAGATGACTGCTGGCTCCAGAATGCATAGACTAGGCTCTTTGCTGCTTCTCTTTCTGTGCTGTTTACACTTCACACCCGACCAGGCATACAAACAGACCTGCAGCGCTGCTGCTGCCACAGAACCAACGCTCTACGTTGATGATGAATATTACATTTTTCCTGCAGCAAGAAGTAAATTCAGCACTTTCATAGGGACGCCCCATGTACACGACAAGGCTGTCAGGTGCTGTTTTGTTGTTGTTATTATTATTATTTTATTTCACTTTTATTTAACCAGGTAGGACAGTTGAGAGCAAGTTCTCATTTACAACTGCGACCTGGCCAAGATAAAGCAAAGCAGTGTGACAAAAACAACAACACAGAGTTACACATAAACAAGCGTACAGTCAGTAACACAAAAGTAAAGAAAAATAGAAAGATCTATGTACAGTGTCTGCAAATGTAGAAGAGTAGGGAGGTAGGCAATAAATAGGCCATTGAGGCGAAAATAATTACAATTTAGCATTAATACTGGAGGGATAGATGTGCAGATGACGATGTGCACGTAGAGATACTGGGGTGCAAAAAGAGAAAGAGGGTAAGTAATAATACGGGGATGAGGAAGTCATCTATTGACAGATTGGCTGTGTACAGGTACAGTGATCGGTAAGCTGCTCTGACAGCTGATGCTTTAAGTTAGAGAGGGAGATGCAATTCGTTCCAGCCATTGGCAGGAAAGAACTGTAAGGAAAGGCGGCCAAAGGAAGTGTTGGCTTTGGGGATGACCAGTGAAATATACCTGCTGGAGCGCTTGCTTTGGTGTGAGCTGAGATAAGGCGGGGCTTTACCTAGCAAAGACTTATAGATGACCTGGAGCCAGTGGGTTTAGCGGCGGATATGTAGTGAGTGCCAGCCAACGAGAGCATACAGGTTGCAGTGGTGGGTAGTATATGGGGGTTTGCTGATAAAATGGATGGCACTGTGATAGACTACATCCAGTTTTCTGAGTAGAGTGTTGGGGGCTATTTTGTAAATGACATCACCGAAGTCAAGGATCGGTAGGATAGTCAGTTTTACGAGGGTATGTTTGGCAGCATGAGTGAAGGATGCTTTGTTGCGAAATAGGAAGCCGATTCTAGATTTAATTTTGGATTGGAGATGCTTAATGTGAGTCTGGATGGAGAGTTTACAGTCTAACCAGACACCTAGGTATTCGTCCATATATTCTAAGTCCGGACTGTCCAGAGTAGTGATGCTAGTTGGGCGGGAGGGAGCAGGCAGCAATCAGTTGAAGAGCATGCACTTAGTTTTACTAGCATTTAAAAGCAGTTGGAGTCCACGGAAGGAGTGTTGTATGGCATTGAAGCTTGTTGGGAGGTTTGTTAGCGCAGTGTCCAAAGAAGGGCCAGATGTATACAGAATGGTGTCGTCTGCGTAGAGGTGGATCAGAGAATCACCAGCAGCAAGAGTGACATCATTGATATATACAGAGAAAAAAGTCGGCCTGAGAATTGAACCCTGTGGCTACAGAACCGGAGACTAATACAGAGCGGAGACTAATTCAGACCGGACTCCCTCCCTCTCTCCTCCACCAGCTCCCAAACAGTTAGAAAAATATAATTTACAATGCCCGCGAGGCATTAATGCAAGGTGTCAGACTTCCTCCTTCAGCTCTGTGACACCCAGGCCCAGGCAGCCTCTCCTCCGCCCCCCCTGCCCCCTCTAGAGAGATGGACACGTATGCTCGCTCGGCTGTCTGTGTGTTGCTGGTGGCCTCAGCAGAATTTGCCACTCATGTACAGTATGGGATATCCCAGCTCACCCTAGCAACTTGACATCTGAACCCATCCAAAAGAACATATCACCGTCATCCTTTTTCTTTCTCCACACTACATATGCAGTTTACGTAAAGCCTGCTACCAACTTTAGAATTGCTAAATAATGTAGCATGACGATGCAGGCATTGCTCATTTGAATTGTGAATAGTGGGGCATGAATCACCCCACTGCTGAGGTAGGCAGGGGGAGAAACTGCTGTATTGTTATGTGTGTCACTCAGTCCATTGTCAACGCCCTCAACACTTGTCTTTCCCGGGTAAGGACATGACACAAGCTTCCCACAATGAGGTTAGTATTTTTTGTTGCTTTTGCATCCAAGTCCACACACACACAGCTTTCTCTCTGTCTCTATTTCTCTGCTGCAGGTCAGATACACTGCGATGGGTCCCACAGAAGGAGCAGGAGGAGGGGTCTCCCAAGTGGCGCAGTAGTCTAAGGCACTGCATCGCAGTGCTAGCTGTGCCACTAGAGATCCTGGTTTGAGTCCAGGCTCTGTCGCAGCCGTCCGCGTCCGGGAAAGCCATGGGGACGGTGCACAATTGGCCCAGCGTCGTCCGGGTTAGGGGAGGGTTTGGCCGGCAGGGATGTTCTTGTCCCATCGTGCACTAGCAACTCCTGTGGCGGGCCATGCGCAATGCACGCTGACACGGTCGCCAGGTGTACGGTGTTTCCTCTGACACATTGGTGCGGCTGGTTCCCGGGTTAAGTGGGCATTGTGTCAAGAAGCAGTGCGGCATGGCTGGGTCGTGTTTCAGGAAGAAGCATGGCTCTCGACCCTCATCTCTCCCCAGTCCGTACGGGAGTTGCAGCGATGGGACAAGACTGTAACTACCAATTGGATACCACAAAATTGGGGAGAAAAAAAGTAGCAGGAGGGAGCAAGCAGGCGATATGTGTAGATGTAGCACAGTGGATAAAGTCCTGTAAGCAAGCCCTGGCACGGCTCCCCGATTGCCTGCCTGCTGTGTGGGCCGTGGCCTGCCTGCTTTGTGGGCCGTGGCCTCCCTTGACATGTGTGTGTTGCTGGCTGGCTGGTGACCCATGCTGCAGGATGGAAGGACCTGGGGCCAGATTAACCCTGTGAGAACCACGTTACCTAAATTGCATCCTTTACAGGCAAAATATAAAATGTATTTCATTGTCTTACAGACATGTCAAATGACCAAAAGTAAATATATTTTTAAATGTATGCTAAAAGAGGTCAGGACAACCAAATATTACTAAAAGTAAGTCAGATGTTCTCCATACGTAGAAAACACCCCAAATAGTTGATCCTTTCATAAATATACATTTTTGGTAGCGAAATACAAACATTTGAATTGGTCAAGTTGGTACATTTTGCCATTTCAGATGTGTATATACCATTAGACAATATTTCCCATCACGTCAATGCTTTTGCTCCATTTGAATGGGATTTGTATATCATTTCAGTTGTTTTTAGCACAATTGTAAAACCATTGAAGCCATGTGGCCTTTTTGCAACGATTCCATAAAATTGTTCTACAAACCTGAAATTGAAAAAAACATATTTTCATAATCAGAGGCCAAGTAAGTATTTATGAAGGGTAATCCATGTTCTTGCTCTAATTTGGATCTATGCTTTGGTCTCACAGGGTTAGAAAGCCCTCGCTAATGACAGAGATGCCTTCCATTCACACTTGACCAGCTGGCACAGACACAGGCCCCTCAGAAAACATACATGGCATTGCAGTACATCCCTTAATGCAAAGAGTGTGTTTTGGAGGTTGAGGGTGATCTGACATAATGCATGTCCACCAGATATTGTGAGGCGAGTGCCTTGACCCTTTGATCTTTATATCCTCCTTGGTGTTTTCGACTAAGTGGGCGGCTGCAGTAAGTCCTGGCGGAAGTTGACAAGCTGAAATCTGACAGGCTGATTTCTGACATGTCAACCTGCCCCCTTGCGGATTGGTCTGTGGCTGCGTGCGGCATCTCTCCTCTCCTGCCTGTTATCTTGGTAGTTGAGGTGACCTGTGGGGCCCAGTGGGAGGGGCGCAATCTCCATCCCTCAGCGCCTCAAGATCAAGGCTGCGGTCTATGGCGGTCTACCCTTATGAGACAAGTTTGTATGGTGTGTGGTTACGGGATGATCCAATTGCTGATGACTTTTTTTTATTTTTTTACAAGGCCCCTCACTTGGACATTACCAAAAATGACTTCAGCGACGGCAGACTCAGACAGAAGTACAGTATGTGGTGAACATGTAGCAGCGGAAGAATTCAGTTTGAGTCATCAGGCAAGCACACAGGTGCACATAAATGCTTGGGCACACCCCTTTACATTCAGTAACACACACTTCCTAAATGATTTTGTCATGCACATAAACACCGTCATACATTATTTACCAGGGGCACAAGTTTGGTTTTAGAAGTGTAGGGGGTAGATCAGCTTTAATATTGCAGATAGATTGTGGCTTCCATCAATGTAATTGTCTGCATCATTTCCAATCACCCATATTTGTTTTGTTTAAATATATTTACCTTCATTTTTTCCCACTAACCCTACCATCCCTCCCCTAAATGGGATGAACGAATGGACAACAACTCTTAGGCTTCCACTTTCATCTTATATATACTATATACATTTTACGGACACCGTATATTTTACAATAGTTATCTTTTGTTTGTTTTTAGTCCCATCCTTCAGCTCCACACAACCCCTCCCATCTATCTCTGAACACCATCCAGTCCCATCCTTCAGCTCCACACAACCCCTCCCATCTATCTCTGAACACCATCCAGTCCCATCCTTCAGCTCCACACAACCCCTCCCATCTATCTCTGAACACCATCCAGTCCCATCCTTCAGCTCCACACAACCCCTCCCATCTATCTCTGAACACCATCCAGTCCCATCCTTCAGCTCCACACAACCCCTCTCATCTATCTCTGAACACCATCCAGTCCCATCCTTCAGCTCCACACAACCCCTCCCATCTATCTCTGAACACCAGCCAGTTTTGTGCTGTGATGTTTCACAAAAGTTCTGAACACTTCTATTCTCATAGATTCTACATATTGTAAATAAAAAATTAAAAAATGTTTTTGCTAAGAGTATTATTATATTATTGATCGATTTGACTATGACTTTTTAAATCACCCATCAGTGCTATTTGCAGAGGTGGACATAACTTGGCAGGGGGTCTGGTGGTCCTCACATTTTCTGGGGCATCGAAAGATAATTTCTACACAATCTAATATGACCCATGGCCCTTCTAGTCATCTCTCTTTAGAACAACAAAAAGTAAGCAAAAATGCCCACAGTCATCAAGCTAGGTAAGAGATTATCAAATATGTTTAGGCAATTGATAAGACTGAACTAGATCCATGTTAACTAAATAATCAAAATCGTGTTGCACCATAGAACATACTATATGCCAGTGAAACTGAATATCATGCATTCAGAAATTGTATTATTCCTTTGGGGCTTGTCTACAGATTCTCCCTTTTCCCTGTTTTTGTTTGCTTGGAAATGTTGATACTGGAGACTGTTATCAGAAGAAACTGTGTAACCTAGCATTTAGAGTGGCTAATAAATGCATTGCCATTCATTGTAAGGATGGTTATCCTCCCACAATGGATGGAAGACGTCAAGTTCTGTATAGCATCACTAGATTTGTTTTAAGATTAGGGGATATAGTGTCCAACTTTCATAAGGTCTGGATGCCTTCATATGGAATACTGTACAACAAAAGCAGTCTCTATTTAAAACATGCCCACGTCAGGGGAGATACCTATTTAGGCAGGTTTTCCTACTTACAAAGCATGTAGAGGTCTGTAATTTTTTATCATAGGTACACTTCAACTGTGAGAGACGGAATCTAAAACAAAAGTCCAGAATTTTTATGAATGATTTTTAAGTAATTAATTTGCATTTTATTGCAAGTAGGAAGTAGGAAAACCTGCAAAATCGGCAGTGTTTCAAATACTTGTTCTCCCCACTGTATATTGTGTGCAAGTCAAAAGAACTCTACAGTACTATTAGGCCTATGATATGAATTCTATGGAGGGTGAACTGTTTCTGTGTGTTAATATGAAGGTGTATGTGTTTTCATTAAACTTTTGTTTTCCAAACCTTTCCCTTGAGACATAAAAAAATGCATATTCTTGATACCATTTGAAGGGAAACACTTTGAAGATGGTGGAAATGTGAAATGAATGTAGGAGAATATAACACATTAGATCTGGTAAAAGATAATACAAAGTAAACATGTTTTTAAAAAAATCATCTTTGAAATGTAAGAGAAATGCCAAAATGTAATATTCTAGGTTAGGCACACTTTATATTTTGCCTTCATATGGAATACTGTACATCAAAAGCAGTCTCTATTTTAAACATGCCCACGTCAGGGGAGACACCTATTTAGGCAACTCCTAGCTGCTCAGTCCTGGCCCCGGGGGTCAGGATTGTGTGTGACACACCGCCCCTCTCCACCTCCAAATCGACCCCACTCCAGAGTACAGGCCTCGGTGTAACGCTCATTCCTTTGACGATAAGCGCGAATCTGACCATCACCCCTGGTGAGACAAAACCGCGACTCGTCAGTGAAGAGCACTTTTTTGCCAGTCCTGTCTGGTACAGCGACGGTGGGTTTGTGCCCATAGGTGACGTTGTTTACAATGAAGATCTGTGAAGTTATTTGGATTGTTACCAATTATCTTTGAAATAGAGGGTCCTGAAAAGGGGACGTTTCTTTTTTTTGCTGAGTTTAGTATATCAAACTGTGAATATCCCAGTGGCCAGGGTCAGTCAGTTAGTAAAGGGTGGATGCTGCTCAGGATAGATGCAGACAGAAATTAGATT
Organism: Oncorhynchus nerka; assembly: GCF_034236695.1. Classification (NCBI taxonomy): domain Eukaryota; kingdom Metazoa; phylum Chordata; class Actinopteri; order Salmoniformes; family Salmonidae; genus Oncorhynchus; species Oncorhynchus nerka. Next base: position 35,939,741 of record NC_088419.1, on the reverse strand, counting down.
GGGTTTTTCAAATTCAGCACTATGTAATCGGGCAGGCACCTTCCACTTTCGCTCTCCCACTCGCCAAGTGCCCTTTTGGGTAGTGATATAATTATATATTTTTGGTATACATTTCTTTGTTCCGTTGTTCTGAACTCACTGCACCAAAGTCTACCCCTATCCCGTCCGTTGGTCTGCCCTGAATGGAGATTGCAGCCTGGTATCCAAACATGCATTGTGACGCGGGTCACCGTTTGTGTGTGTGTGTGTGTGTGTGTGTGTTGCAAGCTATCTAGTTTAAATATAAACAGTACTGCCACAGCAGCATAAGATATGATTAACATTCGATTTACATCATTCGGTCTGGTTGGCTGATAGCCTATGCACAGCAGCGCTTCATAATTGATTTCCTTATAGAATCATAGCGGGAGAAAGGGGCTGGAGGTGCTGCAGCACCCCTGATAAATTGAAATAAATGTGTCAAAATTATAGAATAACTGCAGTCTGAAAGAAATGTAATAATTCGGAATAACCTACTACACCATATGTAGGGCAATAATTTAGCCACAGAGGATCAATAGCTTCTTTTAAAAATAGCCTAGCTGTGGATTGCCTGTCTCCCAATAACAAGGCATATCCTGCAGTCGGGATTGCACCTTAAAACTGTCAGTGAGCAGCATTCTGACAAAACAGGCCTTTCGTAATATTTCAAATACAATTGAAGGGAAAACACAGGTTGGAAAGGAAATGACTCCTGCTGAAAATAAAATGTGAATCTGTCTGATGTAAGCTACCAAATTATTTTATCAACATCCAAATAGGCCTATTGAGCGAACATTGTTTAGTCTTCAAATGAGAGTATTTTGGAAAAGCGCATCGGTAAGGCCAGTTAGCAGCACATCATTGGGCGAGTCAGTGAAACTGGAAAGCTTTTTTGGGATGATACATTCTTCCTCATATTGTACAATAATTGTCAACACACACCTAGGCCTACAGTAGGCTGTTGATGGATTCAAGAGGAGGTTGTTTTGTTTGATCTCAGTTTGTCAAAGTAGCCTGTCATTACAATAATTTGTGCAGTAGGCTATTAAAAATATTATGCCAAAGTCTCCAGTTATGCAAATTTACATAGAAGTGCATGAAATGTGTTCATTGAAAAAAAGCCATTTCTTTCCTGGACCTAGGCTACTAAAGATGCGCAGCTTCTGTAAGCACTGCTACCGCTCAATTCCACTACGCAAATACGATGATACGCATGCAATGATTCATTATAAAGGTGTTTTTTTTGGTCAAAGAAACATAAGTTTTATTTCGGAGTGGTCGATGAGCTGCTGTCAGGATTTCAAGGTCGATAGTCCAGTGTTTTCAGTTCAGTTGTAACCGAGCAAAAGACAATAATATTATCCATTGCCGCAAACTATCACGTGTCTGCACATGACACCCTCGGAAAAGTTGCAGTTGGAGGAATCCGGCGAGGTGTTTTAAATGGACCGTAGACTGTAGCTTAAAGGAAAACTGCACCTGGAGCGACGGAGTTGACGATAGTCCCATCATCCGCACGCTTATTATTCTGCTCTACGAAAATAAGGGGAGGTTTTCGAACGATGTGACATGACTGCTACCCGAATGTAACAATTAGTCTAACCTTGATGAAATCCGATTGCGCTCTTCCGCCGTGTATTAATTGGAACCACTCGGGTGCGCACAGTTCTGCGGCCATATGTAGTTGAATCATTTAACTGAAGAGGATGCTTTAAATGTACATTCAGTAGAACATTGAAGGCTACTTTGAAGGCAACCCGGAATAGCCCCCAATTAATTTCAAATGCCATGGTAGTTTATTTGCTTAAACGTAAAGGTCAGAATCTGGGGTTTGCGAGATACATGCTGAATTGATTGGAGACCTTCGGAATTGACCGCCTTGTCATTCATTGCCTGTTGTGTAGGCACGGAATTTTCACGCGCTGTTCTAGCAATCCAACAGCTGAACAACATTGTCTAGGTTGCTCATCCAAACTGACCGCCCCACTACTTCGCATCTGCGCCCCGGCCACTTGAAATGAGGACCGCGTCCCGAGCCTGTTCTGTGTGAAGCCGCGAAAACGGGCAATTCCTTCCGTATCTCCCGTCCGCAGTGAGGCAAGGACATTAAGTCCCCGTTTGGCCGTGCTGCAGCCATGGACCGGGACGAGAACAAGAGCGTCTCGAAAAAGACCATAATCACAAAGATTTTCAAAGTTCGCAGGAGGAGAGAGATGCTTTTCGTGCAAGTGTGTTTTCTCTGCAGTGTCCTCTGCATGGCATGGAGCATGTCAGTATTGCTGACAAAGACAGGTGAGTGTGAGCCGGGGAAACTGCTGAGAAACGCGGGGCAGGGAGGACAGCTGAGAATTCTGCGGTGTAATAGTGCACCCTCTAGCCAGCTAGCCATTAGTTATATACCGAGAATTGTCTTTCACCACGCTTATAAAAATACATTTTCAAGGACATGCAAGCAAAGCATTGTCCGAATCATTTATGGTGCCCCCCCCCCCCCCAGCATTTCTAGATATTCATCTGCATCAAACCATGTTGAGATAAAATTGGAACCACTGATAAAGTGCATGGTTATTGCTCATAATTATTCAGTGCAAAATGCTTAGTGAAGTGATGGTTTATAACAATGTCGAGAGGTTTTGAAAAACTCTGCATTTAGTCTCAATGTCGACGCAGTGGCTGTTTGCCTCGGCATTATGACCCAACGCTCTCATGACAACACTCATATTAATTGTGAGGATACCTCTGTGATATGGGTCACTATAATTTTTCTTCATCGTGTACGATTATGCGTTGGTCTTTCCGTATGCCGCAGTGTGCGCGGCTGCAACACGTTAAGAAACGTGCAAGGTGGTTTACACCTCGACAACCATATACATCACCTCGGATGTAGGCTGTCATAGAACCTCAACAATATGTTATTGTGTGTGTTGGTAACATTTGGTTTGAGCGTTGTCACCCTATGGCAAAACGAGAGCAACCAACCTGGCGCATCAGTCGCTCAGCGTTTGAGAGAGAATGAGCGTAGGCTGTGGTAATGCTGGCATCATCGTGTCTCGCCCTGGGCTTCACACCTCATTGCACACTGGACAGGGCCGGCTCTAGCCTTTTGGGCCCTCCTTTACAGCAATTGTGTATATTTTTACCATGGGGCTGCGAGAACATTTAGCAATTTTATAACATTTCCTGAAATTCTACACATTTTGCCATGACTTATGTCAAGTTAAAATTATCTGAGCGAGTGACTAACAAAATCTATGGGGGTCTGGGCCCCTGGGCTCTTGCCCTTCATGCCTGGTCGTTAATTTGGATGTGATTACTACAAGTTTAGATAGTTGGCTAGACTAATTTAACAATCTAAAAAAATGTTAGCTGACATTGACTATTTGAGTGAGTGAAATAAGAGAATCTGCTGATGCACAACCACATTTCAAAACTTGCACCTTGTGTATTCTACTATTCTAACTCAATAGTAAGTTTAGACCCCGACTGAGTTGCCCATTCCTGGGCTATATGGTAGGCTGTACACCGTGGCAATTTAGCCTGTGGCATTGATTATTAGACACATTTATTCTCGTGTCAAAAGAGACAAGTGTAAATAGGATAATTTTGTTCAGAAAGTCAGTCTTGTCCAAAAGAGTTTAGTGAGTTAGTCATGACTTGACTTGAGGGGTAGGTTTAGTTGGACATAGCTCATTTGCCCACTCACGGGATACACAGCTGAAATGATTGGACTCTATCCAATCCTACTGCAGAACCGTGTGAGGCAGACTTGCTCATCAGCACAACAGATACATAAACACATCATGCATTTAACTTGAGAAATACTGCACCAAACACCTTCATGTAAAATTGTGCAAATTACATTTCAGCAAAATACTCCATTTCTGGAGTTATCCTATATTCATGGACTGTTTTGTGGAAATTATACTGTCTTTTTTCATATGGTGTCTCATGAGAGACAAACCTTTATTTAACTGCCACATCAAACCACACCCAAGACTGAAATTAGTTGTGTTCAGTCGCTCTTTAAGTTGGATGGCTGACCATGTGTGTGACATGCCCAAAAACCAAAGGTCATGGGTCCCCACGCACCTGTCATAAATCACCTCGGGCACGTGTGAACATTCAGCATGAGTTGCCAACACATTAGGAATATGTAATCAGACAAGTAGCCCTGTCCGTTTGCTTTTGAACAGAACATGTGACTGATGAGCACTGTCACTGACATTTTGTTATGACAGCAATAGAGATTTCACCCTCGATCAATTACAAATGACCAATGGATGTCAGTCATCCTTTCTATGGGCAGTAGTGTTTAGGATTGACACTAAGCTCTGAGAGCACAACTTAAACAAAGGACTGGAAGTTTTTTTTGAAGGACTGTCTGGTTTAGGATTTCTGCTGTCACCTTGGCACATCGGTCAGAATGCAATAAAGGAGAGAGAGATGAGAAATGCAGTTTTAAGGGTAATTAGTATACACAGTTGAACAGAGGCACATGGAGGGGGGGGTTGGATGGAGGTTAAGTGTTGGGATTGTAAGGCCTCTAGGTTGGATAGGAATAATGTGTTAGGAAGTGTCTTGTGAGGCCTTGGAGAAAAGTTAGGATGTGAGGGTCTGGAATAGAGATACAAAAGGGTAACATTAAGAACACAATATAAAAGGTGCAGACATGACAAAGTAGTGTCAAGTGATTATGGGGAATAGGCTTAACATATAACCTAGGAGACTGGCAGGATAAGCGTAACAAATGAGCATTCGCATGGATATAAGGGATATGACCAGTTTAAACAGCATAACATACATTGTATTCAACACTTTTCTCAGAGAATAAATATATACAGTACCAGTCAAAAGTTTGGACACACCTACTCATTCCATGGTTTTTCTTTATTTTTAAAACCATTTTAGACATTGTAGAATAATAGTGAAGAAATCAAAACTATGAAATAACATTAATGGAATCATATAGTAACCCCCCCCAAAAGTGTTTAAACAAATCAAAATATATTTCAGATTCTTCAAAGTAGCCACCCTTTGCCTTGATGACAGCTTTGCACATTCTTGGCATTCTCTCAACCAGCTTCATGAGGAATGCTTTTCCAACAGTCTTGAAGGAGTTCCCACATATGCTGAGCACTTGTTGGCTGCTTTTCCTTCACTCTGCGGTCCAACTCATCCCAAACTATCTCACTTGGGTTGAAGTCAGGTGATTGTGGAGGCCTCATGAAGATGGTTGAGAGAATGCCAAGACTGTGCAAAGCTGTCATCAAGGCAACGGTTGCTAATTTTGAAGAATCTTAAATATAAAATATATTTTGGTTTGTTTAACACTTTTCTTTCATTACTACATGATTCCACATGTGTTATTTCATAGTTGTGATGTCTTCACTATTTTCTTCACAATGTAGAAAATAGTAAAAATTAAGAAAACCAATAGAATGAGTAGGTGTGTTCAAACTATTCACTGGTACTGTAAATGAAAAGGCACTTTATCAGTCATGGCCGGTGGAAGGATAGGGCAAACTAAAGCATGCGGCTTACAAAGGGAACTGGAGAGTGAAACATGTAGAGGACAGGTGATTAAGAGAGTGGGAACAGGTGTGGTCGGAAGGGGTGTGGCCTAGGGTAATTGGTAGCATTTGGAGTCCTGTAGAGTGACATTACCCTTCACAATAACACCACATGAGCCTTAATGGTGCTTTCAAGACACCTCGGAACAACAACAAAAAAACTAGGTTAAATCATGACGTCAGTGATCTTCATGTCGGAAATCTGAGCTCTAAAAAGATGCCAGAGTTTCTGACTTGGAATTCCGAGTTGAAAGACAGTTCCCAGTTGTCTTGAACGCACTGATGTCGGATGTCGGAGATTTCCTAGTTCAGAGTTCCTACTGTAGTTCCTAGTTATTTTGAATGCGACAACAGTCCTAACAATTTTGAAACTTCTATTCGATCAAATAAGCCTCACCTAGTAAATTAGTAATGACATATTTTGCTGTCCAAATTCAACACTCTCATTGACCTCCATTCAAAAATTCCTTACTTCGTGGGCTTATTTTTTGTCGACAGATTTTGGGCGGAGAAACCTCTCCCTTCGCTTCTTCCTCTCTGCCGTGACCCTCCACCTCTCCAACCCAGTAGTGGAACATGCCCATCTGCATCCACTCAGGCCCCTGAGCGCAGAAACCCACCATAAATCGCCTCATTATGTTATGTACTCTAGGCCTATGTCCGACTGCACTGATATGTTGGAGTTTTTATTAATTACATTAAAAACAACAAGAGGCTTAAAAGATTATTCTGGAGTGATATACAGACAAGCTTGCCGCAAATCTCTTATTTCCAAAAGGCGGGCTCTAAGGGGACCAAAGTTAAAGCTTTATGGTCAGTAATGGCTTGCCTTTTTTTTGCATTTAATCAAGGTTGAATGACCTGTGCACCGTGTGCTGTGATTGTCACCATAAGAGGGTATTTGATAAGAGAGCATGCTGTGTGAATCCCTACCATGATTGAACACGTCTCATGTTTGACCATCACCTTTTGTGAGGCGAGGCAGATGTTGGAGGCAGGTGTTTGATCAAAGAGAAATACAGGTGTAACCCCTCACCTCCCCTCCATTATCTCTTTAATTCTCCCCCCTCCCTAATCCCCTCTGAACGCATCTGACTGCTCTCCATATTGCTCTCAATCCCAAATCACCATAAGAATAGGAACCAGGCATTCGTAATGTCATAATATGCCCATGTCTCTTTTCTGACTCCTGTTTTTATGGATGGGAGTACTCTGGGGTTGTTTGTCTGTGACAAATGTAGTGCCAACAGAATATGGCCAGATGGATGGGAATTGAGTGATGGATTACTTAAGGGTTATGTCTCTCTCACCCATTTTGGTTGGAGCAGGATATGTCTCCATAATGGAGATGGGGAAGGTTGAGTACTTTTGAGAGTACGCCAGGTGGTTACAGAGCTAGGGCCTGGTCTGACAGGTGTGTGTGTGTGTTGTAGGGTGATGGTGAGGGAGATGGCACTGGGATGTCTCAGCAGTGTCAGGGCAGGAAGGCAGAGAGGAGCCGTGTTTGTGTGGGAGCCGTTCGTGGCACAGGAAGTTGGCAGAGATTGATGGGTGTCATTGGTTCATCTCACTCGCCAGCTAATTGGACTGAGTTGCAGGATGATTATGCCCTCTGTTTCTCTCTCTCTCTCTCTCTCTCTCTGTAGTCCTAATAGGGCCCTATAAAATCTGTTCGATTTCTTTCCTGATTCTGTGAATCTTTTTCCAAAATTCCGTTTTGTTTTTCCCTGGTTTCAGTTTTCCTAGTATTGTCAGCTTTTTTGCTGACACCATTTTGAGAAAAACAAAACAATTGGATGTTCTAGGTCCAAAACAATGCTTAAACCAGATCAGGAGACCACCTTTGAGGTCTGGGGAAAAAAAATACATGTTGAATTTTGAGTGTAGTTACCCTTTAATGTACGTGAGCACCAGCCAGAGACAAGCGTTTCTGTAGCGCTCATGTGATTGCAGAGTTTGCAAAACAAATGGCCACTGGACTGATGCAAATAGTCATGATATCATTCTGCCATATAGACATGGGCTACTTTGTAGTTAGCATTTAATTGAGAAGGTTTTTGGGAAAGCTTTTCCATCTACCAGCAGACAGTTATCATTAGCATTGACGCTAACGGCTACACAAAGTGAAGACTAGACATAAGCAGGCAAACACCTCGCACAACACACCGATGGGGGCATTCCTTTTCCGTTTCAGAAGGTTGCATGTAAATATGAATCACTAATGCATTATGATTAACTTGAGCAAATGAATGCACCTTTTGAATAACTTCAATGTATTTAGTTTTTTTTCTTACTAAGTTAAAAACGTAAAAAAATTGCAAACATTTGTCTCCACCCTTTGGCAAAATGTGTAGAATTGCAGGAAATTACCTGTAAAACTGCTACTTTATCTCTTCGCACTGTTGCAAAATATGTAAAATTGCAGCAAAACGCACAGAATTACATTCCCATCTCATTTGCCTATACCTGATCTACAGCTACCCTTTGGTCTCCCATTCAAGGTTTTAACCAAGCTCAGTTCTGCTTGGCTATGACATTTGTTACTGACTATTACCAATGTGCTATTGTGAGAGTGATTGAGAGATCATCACTTAAAAACGAAATAGATTCACTGCTACTATCAAAGTCATCCTCAAGGGTAATAAGTTTAACAGAGCAAATTCAATTTCTCCACACTTGTATCAATCATCAATGATGCTATTTAGGCCTATATACTGTAGCATTTGAAACGTCATCAACAGCAATTGTTTGAATTCAACCCAGAAATCAACTAAAAATGGACAATACAATAGGCCTAGGGCTTCAAGCTCTGGTTGATTTCAAATTTGATGATATTTAATGATATTATTGAGTTGTTTGGTTGTCAACACAACAAAATATCAACATTTTGCTCTCAGAACAACCTTAATTCGCCGGGGCAAGGTGTTGAATGTGCTCCACAGGGATGCTGACCCATGTTGACGTCAATGCTTCCCACAGTCATCAAGTTGGCTGGATGTCCTTTGGATGGTGGACCCTTCTTGATACACACAGGAAACTGTTGAGTGTGAAAAACCCATCAGCGTTGCAGTTCTTGACGCAAACCGCAACGTGTGGCACTTTCTACCATACCCCGTTCAAAAGCACGTCTATGTTTTGTCTTGCCCGTTCACCCTCTGAATGGCACACATACACAATCCATGTCTCAATTGTCTCAAGGTTTAATAAACTCTCTTTAACCGATCTCCTCCTCTTCATCTACTCTGTTTTGACGTGGATTTGACAAGTGGCATCAATAAGGGATCAAAGCTTTCACCTGGTCAGTCTGTTATGGAAATGGCAGGTGTTCTTAATGTTTTGTATACAGTGTGTATGTTGGATTCACATCTCCATCTCAACCAAAAATCGAAGTTAAAGAATAGGACTAAATCAAATCAAACTTCTGTTTTAAAAGTGCATTTAAAGTTTGATTTGATTTAGTCCTACTCTATAACTTATTAATTTGTAGTCAAACTGGAATTAATGCCATAATAAATCAGTGGCACAGAGAACTATTCAAGCAGAAAATACATCTCCTTCAAATGTTGATATTTGGTTGCGTTGACAACCAAACACAATTCAACATCACTTTTGAAACACAACAAATTGCTTTTTTTTTTAAACTTCCTAGTGGTGCAGTGGTCTAAGGCACTGCATCTCAGTGCTAGAGGCACCACTACAGATCCTGGTTCGATTCCAGGCTGTATCACAACCAGCCACAATTTGGAGTCTCATAGGGCAGCTTGCAATTGCCCCAGGGTTGTTAGGGTTTGGCTGGGGTAGGCCATCATTGTAATTAAGCATTTGTTCTTAACTGACGTGCCTAGTTAAATAAAGGATAGAAAAATACACATTTGCTTCTCTTATTAGATGAAGCCCTGTGATATCTGTATAAATAACCAAAATATCTGACGTTGTATTCTCATTTGAACTTTGCTGTGCTTTTAAATGGTTGAAACGCAGTGATAGACATTTGGGTGACAACTACACCAAAAATCAGACTTTTTTTGTTTTTCCATTGGAATTTGGTTGTGCTTTTTAGATGGTTGAAAGCATAGTGACAACACATTGGAGATTTAACTACATTTTTGAGTGGGTGAATATAGGTTGTCATCTCATTGATCAACGTCTCAACCAAATATTACCCAATTACCCATGTCAAACTGACATAGGGTAATGTCTTCATCTGCTTCAAGGAAGCAAATTCGTTTTGGTTTTCAAGCACCTAGCTTGTTCTGCCTCGCAATTATCATGGTTTCATCCCGAGGCTGCTATCTCTTATAGAATTCAGATGTCGTAACACATCTTAATGTCTTAACTCAAAGCTCGAGTCTGAATGGCCTGTTCAGTTCTTGACCGTGACTTGACCAAAAATCAATAGCCCAAGGGAAAGGTTAGTCAGTCATTCAGTTAAGACGCTAATCCTTTTCTGTTGGTGGTTGAAATCAGTGAGCCCATAATCTAACTGGGGTTACAAACACTGACAGTTTGTAAATCTGGGTTCTTTGCACATTCCAATCTCATTGAAAACCTTCGAGAAATGACTGATGGAAAGCCAGAAGCGTCGCAAGTTGGCCCTGTGTATGGGTGATTTGCATCCAGTAATCGGGAATTAAACAGTTCTCATTTTGTATTCATCCCACTTGAAACACTTAACATTCAAACCTGAAAGGATGGGGGAAATTCATTGTATTTACTTATGTCACCTTTATTTAACCAGGTAGGCAAGTTGAGAACAAGTTCTCATTTACAATTGCGACCTGGCCAAGATAAAGCAAAGCAGTTAGACACATACAACAACACAGTTACACATGGAGTAAAACAAACATACAGTCAATCATACAGTAGAAAAATAAGTCTATATATATGATGTGAGCAAATGAAGGGAGGTAAAGGCACAAAAAAAGGCCATGGTGGCAAAGTAAATACAATATAGCAAGTTAAACACTGGAATGGTACATTTGCAGTGGGAGAATGTGCGAAATAGAAATAATGGTTGCAAAGGAGCTAAATAAATAAATACAGTAGGGGAAGCGGTAGTTGTTTGGGCTAAATTATAGATGGGCTATGTACAGGTGCAGTAATCTGTGAGCTGCTCTGACAGCTGGTGCGTAAAGCTAGTGAGGGAGATACAGTGGGGCAAAAAAGTATTTAATACTTATTTTCCACCATAATTTGCAAATAAATTCATAAAAAATCCTACAATGTGATTTTCTGTATTTTTTTCCTTCTCATTTTGTCTGTCATAGTTGAAGTGTACCAATGATGAACATTACAGGCCTCTCTCATCTTTTTAAGTGGGAGAACTTGCACAATTGGTGGCTGACTAAATACCTTTTTGCCCCACTGTAAGTGTTTCCAGTTTCAGAGATTTTTGTATTGAAGCCTACTCCATCCTACAATGCATTTAGTTATCAATCTAGTTTGTGGTAGAATTTCCATGCATATCCATTTAGTTTCAAATGATCAATTTTACAATCATTGTCATGATTATTATTATTTTACCTATATTTAACTAGGCAAGTCAGTTAACAAATTCTTATTTTCAATGACAGTGGGTTAACTGCCTGTTCAGGGGCAGAACGACATATTTGTACCTTGTCAGCTCGGGGGTTTGAACTTGCAACCTTCCGGTTACTAGTCCAACGCTCTAACCACTAGGCTACCCTGCCGCCCCATGAATGCATCTGTATTTTTCAGCACCTTTTTCACAGATACATTGTTCAATGTTACTCAGTGGTGAGAAAAAGTACTCAATTGTCATACGTGAGTAAAAGTAAAGATACCTTAATAGAAAATGATTCAGAGTCACCCAGTAAAATAATACTTGGGTAAAATTGTAAAAGTATCTGGTTTGAAATGTACTTAAGTACAGTGGTGTAAAAAGTAAATGCTATACATCAAATTCTTTATATTAAGCAAACCAGATGGCACGTTGTTTTTTTTCGGACAGCCAGGGGAAGTCTCTGACATTATTTACAAAAAGGCAGTATTTGTGTTTAGTGATGAATTCGCCAGATCGGAGGCAGTAGGGATGACGTTATATTGCTAGGTGTGTGAATACAATCATATTGCTCTCCTGCGTGAGCATTCAAAATGTTAAAAGGGCTTTTGGGTGTGAAGGAAAATGTATGGGAGTAAAACATGTCATTTAGGAATGTAGCGGAGTAGAATATATAAATAGTAAAGTACAGATACTACTTAAGCAGTTTTTTGGGGTATCTTAAAGTATTTTTAATTAAGTACTTAATAACACTGATGTTACTCAACTTCTTTATGTAACATGGCTATGATTTTCTGTGAGCAAGGATGCCTCTTTTCTTCCAGGGTACGGAATAACATTCAAAAATGGACACGAGAAGCATGAACATTGGGGAAGGAAGCTCATGGGACATGAACCCGACAACGAGACCGAGTCGAAGAACTGCACAGAGCCAGGTATTGCTCCCATCACTGGAGAAAACTACTGTCGACCATGGCAATACTTTTGTATTTATTATTTGAACCCTGATTACTGTTATATGAGTTACCATGAGTTACCTCTGGTTCGTTCAGCCATTCCTATGGGGGAAATTCATGGGGAAAGAATGGGGTTTTGGGATAAATACAGAAAATAAGGTCTGAGGTTAACACAGGCTTAGGAGATCTTTTACGTTTTGATCTGAGAGAATATCAGTCAGTTAACATGATCTTTATGAATTATGAAGCCTTTATGCTTTATGTTCTTGTTTTGATAACATACCCACATGGAAAAATGCTTTCGTATACTATGGTATAAATACTATAGTATTCACTGTAGTATTTTTGCAGGCTTTGCTGTAGTATTCATCAGGGTTACCCAACTTGTGGCCGTTTTATTTGTCCCCACCAAGTCTTCTGAACAAAAAGTGATGTGTGTATATATATATATATTTTTTAATTTTCCTCGCTGGACATAAAAGATTGTAAAAACACCAGTTATTTTAATTTAGCAAATCTGTTCCCAATTATTCCCATTCTAAATGGAGACACATGATCATATACAAATGTAAGCAAAGTTTGAAATGATCATGTGTTTGTCAAAAATGTTATCTATTTGTGATTCTTGCAGTCTACAAATGATTTGTAATTATGTTCCGGCAACCTGACCATACGCTCACTGAATCTAGTTGAGGATCCCTGCTGACATGCCATAATGTTAAATAATGGTGTTGTATTAATTGTGACAGGCTCACGTTTTACTGGTACAGCATATCCCCTCTATTTATTTTACCGGGACGCCGTACCGAACCGTACCCCCTTACTTTAACCCCTGAATGTGTTACAGCGACGAAATCACGCTCTCCTGCTGCGCTGCGATGTTAGTGGCTGTGATGAAGGGTTCAGCCAGTAGTTAATGAACAGTCGGAAGAGTGAATGAAATGGTAGGAGGGACATCCCAGCTTCAAATGGTGTCAGATTTCCCATCCTGCTTCACAAAGGCAGAAGAGACATACTCCTGGGTCCATGAGAATCAGGGCTAACGCTCAAGCAAGCCATTTCCATCTATGGTGTTCACAGATGAATTTATAAGCGAAAATGTCAGTCGGAACCGGTAACAGAAAAACGCAGATCCCTAAAACAGGGGACTTTGCATCTTTAAACACTCTGAGGGTGACACAAGGTAACAGACACTTTGGAAGGTTGTGTTTCCGGCTATTTATAGTTTCTTTGTGACACATTTGGCCCAATGGAGATTGAGTGTCTGTTTCTCATTACCAGCCACAGCTAGCAGAATCCTTTGGGGGCCTCACTGAAAGTGTTAAGGGTTGAAGCATCGTTTTATAAGAGGAAGTTTTGTCAGTGTTAAGTGTTGGAAGTGTTTACTTCAATCTAGGCCTCCATGATTGGAATATGAGTTAACACTTAGTGTTAAAAATAACACATTTTTAACTCTACAAGTGTTTCCCCTTTTCCTATCTATAATTTGAGGATGAGTAATTTATTTATATTTTTATATTAACTCTCAAAGTATACTGGATTTGTATTGTCAAGCACTTTGAACATTTAGAGCATGAACTAATTTAAATGCAGTAGGGTCCTTTTGAGACGAGTGCCAGTTGACAAGATTATGTGCTGAAAATGTTACGATTTCTAATCCAGAGGGGGATTATTTAATTTTTTGTTTGTTTACGTCTTCTTGCCCACTGCAGGCAGACTGCCCCACTCATTCCTCCTCTCCTCTTTTCTCCATCCCATTCCTTTTGTTCTACCCTTCTCCTGGCAAACAATATGTTTTATAATCTAAAATCATGGCTATTTTACATGCTCTGCTCATATGAGAGCACAGTTTTGTTTCCAGGAATAAGCTCAGTGTGACCGAGACGCCCACCTAACCTCCTAGAGTCTCCCCATGCGCTCCTCCTCAGCCTCGGCCACCTGGGGCAGAGCATGGAGATGTGGGCTGGGGATGGCACCAGGTTAGTCTATATGGATGGATGCTAATTATTATTATTCTAGTTTTTAAAAAATCCTGAGTATGTACCCCATCTAAAGTTGCACGTAATTAGGCCAGTGTTTGTGAGATGCATAGATTATCTTCCGCCTGATTTGGTCTTCTCTTTCCTCCTCATCATTATCTCTTCGCTTAGTAGTTCTGGGTTCACCAGAGGTGCTAATGTTGATCAGAGCTGGATGACGCTTAATGATGACCGTTGTCGTAAATTAGGTTTATTGGCCATTCAGCAATATTACGTTCTTAGAAATACATTTTTTTCTATAACAAAAAGCTACAAATTATGTTGCTGGTACACTAGACTATGAAGCACAGGGATCAAATAAAAAACAATATATAATGATATTTTACTTCATTCACAGAATCATTATATGGACTGGAATGCTTCCGTATTTTTTCTTTTTTGACCCGTCACTCACTTGAGTCATTAACCCTCACTCTGATCTAATTAAAACGTGTGTTTTAGAGATGTAATTTCTCCTTTGACTGTCCTAATGAGGAATGCGAACTGTTGTACTGCTGTAGCTGTAGTTCTGCTTAATTTGAAAGCAGTAGTGTTTTATTGCAAAACTCATGTTTTATTAGCCTTTACACGGTGACGTGATCCAAATTGGCGAGGGAACAATTTGTTTGTCACTTGTACTTTGTTACAGGCACTTACTCAAATGCTGCGGGTCTTTTAAACGATTGAATTTCTTTCAGGCCCCCAATGCTAATTTAAAGCTGCAGACTTGACACTGTTTTTGTGTGGGGGGAGAAGGAATGCAAGGTTAAATCGCAGTAGGAATATATTGGCCAAATACTGTACATTTACTCTTTTTTTTCCAGTAGCATAATTAATATTCTATGGTACATTAGAACTGAATGCTAGTTTCAAATACATGCAAATTAAAAATATATTTTTGAAATAAGAGAAACCTCGAGGGAATCTTATTTGAGTCAGAAAAGGGTGTTCATATGATAGGGAAGATATATAAAACCTTACAGAGAGCCTATCCAACGGACAATGTTTTAGACTTTTTTTTAACTATTGGAATTAAGACTTGAAAAGAACTGACAATGGCACAAGATGGAGGGAAAGTTGAAGCATAAATTACAGTTAACAAAAATATACACTTAATCCAGTATAAACTACAGAATTTATTATACAAGAGACAAAATTCACAAATTCTACAGCACAACGGCAGAGTCATGTCTTAAGTATAAAACCAATAATGACTCAATAATCCGTGCTTTCTGGGAATGCTATAAAGTCCAAAAGTTATGGGCGGGGCTAGAAAGTTGGCTGTTAGAAGTATTACAATGTAAACCTTTATTCTGCCAGTCTGCATATTTCAAGACATGGCATATGGGAGTGTAGTGAGATACCCAATGGGTTGGACGCTTCACTTCTCGTCACTCAACTTGAAAAAAGCATACACTAAAAGCATCAATGACACAATCTAATGATTTATTTATTTGAAAAAACAAATTGGTACAATTTTAAGGCCAAGTGGCAAACAATAATTCAAGCACTAGGGGGTGGGGGTGTGAACATGCGGGTCTAGGCAGATGAGTCCTTGTTTGTGTGCGTCTCCGCAAGTTGTTGTTCGTTTAAGTTTGTATCTGGAATGAAAAAAAAAATATATATATATAAAAGATTTGAATGCTAAAAAGCAAAGTAGAACTGAAAAATAAAGCAAAGGTTATTATGGCTTTAGTTTCTAGTATGTAATAATCCCCTGGGGGATTTTTTGATTACAGTGGTTTTAGATACTGCATCACACTAATCTGGAAGAAGGAACATGGGAGGGAGGGATGTGGAGGGGGAGAGGTGAGTGTATGTTGCGTGTTTTTGGCATGGAGCGAGAGGAGAAGGTGAGTCACACTGCCCCCAAAATTGACACGTTATGGCGCTGGCAGCCTTGATACGGCTGTGTCTGCATTTGTGTTTGTGTGCGTGTGTGTATATACATATATATATACACTACTGGTCAAAAGTTTTAGTACACCTACTCATTGAAGGGGTTTTTCTTATTTTTAAAAAACTATTTTCTACATTGTAGAATAATAGTGAAGACATCAAACTATGTAGAATCATCTAGCAACTCCCCCAAAAGTGTTAAACAAATCAAAATATATTTTTATTTTAGATTGTGCAAAGCTGTCATCAAGGCAAAGGGTGGCTACTTTGAACAATCTTGGCATTCTCTCAACCAGCTTCATGAGGTATTCACCTCATGAAGTTCCCACATATACTGAGCACTTGTTGGCAGCTTTTCATTCACTCTGCAGTCCAACTCATCCCAAACCATCTCAATTGGGTTGAGGTTGGTTGATTGTGGAGGCCATGTCATCTGATGCAGCACTCCATCACTCTCCTTCTTGGTCAACTAGCCTAGAGGTGTGTTTTGGGTCATTGTCCTGTTGAAAAACAAAGGATAGTCCCACTATTGCTGCAGAATGCTGTGGTAGCCATGCTGGTTAAGTATGCTGTGAATTCTAAATAAATCGCTGACAGCGTCACCAACAAAGCACCATCACACCTCCTGATCCATGTTTCATGGTGGGAACCAGACATGCGGAGATCATCTGTTCACCTACTCTGCGTCTCACAAAGACTCGGCGGTTGGAACCAAAAATCTCAAATGACATTTTATTTGTCACATACATGTGTTTAGAAGATGTTATTGCGGGTGTAGTGAAATGCTTGCGCTTCTAATTCCGACAGTGCAGTAATATCTAACAATGTCACAACAAATACCTAATACACACAAATCTAAGTAAAGGAATGGAATTAAGAATATTTAAATATATTGTCGAGCAATGTCAGAGCGGCATACACTGAGATACAGTAGATCGTATAGAATACAGTTGAAGTCGGAAGTTTACATACACCTTAGCCAAATGCATTTAAACTCAGATTTGCACAATTACTCCTAGTAAAAAATTACCTGTTTTAGGTCAGTTAGGATCACCACTTCATTTTAAGAATGTGAAATGTCAGAATAATAGTAGAGAATGATTTATTTCAGCTATTATTTCTTTCATCACATTGTCAGTGGGTCAGAAGTTTACATACATTCAATTAGTATTTGGTAGCATTGCCTTTAAATGTTTTAACTTGGGTCAAACTTTTCAGAGTAGCCTTCCACAAGCTTCCCACAATAAGTTGGGTGAATTCTGACCCGTTCCTCCTGACAGAGATGGTGTAACTGAGTCAGGTTTGTAGGCCTCTTTGCTTGCACATGTTTTTTCAGTTCTGCCCACACATTTTCTATAGGGTTGAGGTCAGGGCTTTGTGATGGCCATTCCAATACCTTGACTTTGTTGTCCTTAAGCCATTTTGTCACATTGTTCATTTGGAAGACCCATTTGCGACCAAGCTTTAACTTCTTGACTGATGTCTTGAGATGTTGCTTCAATATATCCACAAACGTTTCCTGCCTCATGATGTCATCTATTTGGTGAAGTGCACCAGTCCCTCCTGCAGCAAAGCACCTCCACAACATGATGCTGCCACCCCCGTGCTTTCCCTTCTTTCCCTCCAAACATAACTATGGTCATTATGGCCAAACAGTTATATTTTTGTTTCATCAGACCAGAGGACATCTGAGCAGTATGACGGCTGCATGGTCCCATGGTGTTTATACTTGCATACTATTGTTTGTACAGATGAACATGGTACCTTCAGGTGTTTGGAAATTGCTCCCAAGGATGAACCAGACTTGTGGAGGTCTATTTTTTTCTGATGTCTTGGCTGGTTTCTTTTGCTTTTCCCATGATGTCAAGCAAAGAGGCACTGAGTTTGAAGGTAGGCCTTGAAATACATCCACAGCTACACTTCCAATTGACTCAAATGATTCAATTAACCTATCAGAAGCTTCTAAAGCCATGACTTAATTTTCTGGAATTTTCCAAGCTGTTTAAAGGCACAGTCAACTTAGTGTATGTGAACTTCTGACCCACTGGAATTGTGATACAGTGAATTATAAGTGAAATAATCTGTCTATGAACAATTGTTGGAAAAATAACTTGTGTCATCCACAAAATAGATGTCCTAACCGACTTGCCAAACTATAGTTTGTTAACAAGTAATTTGTGGAGTGATTGAAAAACGAGTTTTAATGAATCCAACCTAAGTGTATGTAAACTTCCGACTTCAACTGTACATGTGAGATGAGTAATGCAAGATATGTAAACATTATTAAAGTGACATTATTAAAGTGTCTAGTGTTCCATTTATTAAAGTGGCCAATGATTTCAAGTATGTGTATTTAGTCTGCAGCCTCTCTGTGCTAGTGATGGTAATTTAACAGTCTGATGGCCTTGAAATAGAAGCTGTTTTTCAGTCTCCTCGGTCCCAGCTTTGATGCACAGAACAAAGGACAGATTTCCACCGGGCTAATGTCCATTGCTTGTGTTTCTTGGCCCAAGCAAGTCTCTTCTTCTTCTTATTGGTGTCCTTTAGTAGTGGTTTCTTTGCAGCAATTTGACCACGAAGGCCTGATTCATGTAGTCTCCTATGAACAGTTGATGTTGATGTGTCTGATATGTGAACTCTATGAAGCATTTATTTGTGCTGCAATCTGAGGTGCAGTTAATAGCTGATATCTGAGACTGGTAACTCTAATGAACTTATCCTCTGCAGCAGAGGTAATTCTGGATCTTCCTTTCCTGTGGTGGTCCTCAAGAGAGACAGTTTCATCATAGCGCTTGATGGTTTTTGCGATTGCACTTGAAGAAACTTTAAAAGTTATTGAAATTTTACATATTGACTGACCATGTCTTATAGTACTGATGGACTGTAATTTGTCTTAGTTTATTTGAGCTGTTCCTGCCATAATATGGACTTAGTCTTTTATCAAATAGGGCCATCTTCTGTATACCAACCCTAACTTGTCACAACACAACTGATTGGCTCAAACGCATTAAGGAAAGAAATTCATTTGATTTGAAATTCCACAAATTAACTTTTAACAAGGCACACTTGTTAATTGCAAGTTGAGAGCTTCAAGTTCCTTGTTCTCCACATCACCAACAACCTATCATGGTCCAAACACACCAAGACAGCCATGAAGAGGTCACGACAAAGCCTATTCCCCCTCAGAAGACTGAAAAGATTTGGCATAGGTCCTCAGATCCTCAATGTTCTACAGTTGCACCATTGAGAGCATCCTGACTGGTTGCATCACTGCCTGGTATGGCAACTGCTCGGCTTCCGACCGCAAGGCACTACAGAGGTTAGTGTGTACGGCCCAGCTTCCTGCCATCCAGGACCTCTATACCAGGCGGTGTCAGAGGGAGTCCCTAAAAGTTGTCAGACTCCAGCCACCCTAGTCATAGACTGTTCTCTCTGCTACCGCACAGTAAGCAGTACCAGAGCGCCAAGTCTAGGTCCACGAGGCTTCTTAACAGCTTCTACCCCCAAGCCATAAGACTCCTGAACAGGCCAAAGAGTTCAATCTTGGTTTCATCAGACCAGAGCATCTTGTTTCTCATGGTCTGAGAGTCTTTAAGTGCCCAAATGGGCTTTCATGTGCCTTTTACTGAAATTGATTTAATAAAATAAAACATCTCAGCAATATACAAACAATCCCCATAATGACAAAGCAAAAACAGGTTTGTAGAAATGTTTGCAAATGTATTAAAATTAATAGACAGAAATACCGTATTTACGTAACTGTTCACACCCTTTGCTACGAAACTCGAAATTGAGCTCAAGTGCATCCTATTTCCATTGGTCACCCTTAAGATGTTTCTACAACTTGATTAGAGTCCACCTGCGGTAAATTCAATTGATTGGACATGATCTGGAAAGGCACACACCTGTCAAGAGAAGGTTCAACAGTTGACAGTGTATGTCAGAGCAAACCAACAATACTCTTTCTAGAGCTGGCCGCCGAGCCAAACTGAACAATCATGGGAGAAGAGACCTTGGTCTGGGAGGTGACCAAGAACCTGATGGTGAATCTGACAGAGCTCTAGAGATTCTCTGTGGAGATCAAAGAACTTTCCAGATGGACAACCATCTCTGTAGCACTCCACCAATCAGGCCTTTATGGTAGAGTGGCCATACAGAAACCACTCCTCAGAATAAGGCTGTAATGTAACAATGTGGAAAAAGTAAAGGTTTCTGAATACTTTCTGAAGGCACTGTATATATGTAGGTGTGTGTGTATGTGTGTGTGTGTATATATATATATATATGTGTGTGTGTGTGTGTGTGTGTGTGTGTCTGCGAGAGAGACAGGGCTGGAGAAAATGAGGTACTGTAGAGGCTGTAGTGTTGGGATAATTGATTTAAGGGTTGAGTGCCAGAGCCAGAGACGTGTGGCGGTGAGAAGCCGTAGTCTGCTCTCCAGCCCACCCTCCCTGCTCACCCTCCCTTGGTGGCGAGTCATGCAGGTTTGTCCATTTTGGGGAAACACCAGAAGGCATTTTAAAAGGGGAATTACACAAGCAGAGGATTATGCTGCTACCGCGTAATGGAACCTGACCTTGCTTCTGCTTCTTGCTCGCAAGCCAACAGGAAAAACAATACAGGACCTTGTTCATTTGCCACCAAACGGGAGAAAGTGGACTGCAGCGATTCCGTGAAGGTGGCTACACGGAATCATTTCCCGGCCCCGTCAGCAAAAGTTTGCGCACGCAGTTCGTAATCAGAAATCTCGTTGTTTACCTAGCAGTGGACATGATCACGTGCAACTTCAAGTCCAGCTCATGCAAGTTAACAAACACGTGATCAGATCGCAGATGTCATCTGAGGATTGAGTACCGAGAAAGATGGCAAGGAAGTTGTTGCTAATGTTTGGTACACTTAGAGTACTTGTTGAACATAGCTATAACTATTATTCTCTAGTGTTTTCATGTTTGTCACTTAAGTTTGTCAAGGTCTCGGCATCAGCGTTAGTGTGATAAACAAAACATTGCTCTATTGCAAACGCTCATTTCCTTTTTCCGTTGCAAAACGTTTTAAAATGTTGGGTGCTCTATTGAACAGAACCCAGTAGAGAGAATGGGTGAATGAGTGAGTGTACCAGGAGGCTGAAAAGATTTGGCAAGGGCCCTCCTCAAAAAGTTCTACAGCTGCACCATTGAGACTGGCTGCATCACCACTTGGTACGGCAACTGCAAGGCAACCGACTGCGACGCTCGACAGAGAGTGGTGAGTACGGCCCACTACATCACTGGGCCCGAGCTCCCTGCCATCATGGACTTCTATACCAGATGGTGTCAGAGCTCAGAGTCCCAAAACATTTTCAAAGACTCCAGTCACCCAAGACTGTCCTCTGCTACTTCATAGCAAGCCATACAAATGCAACAAGTCTGGAAACAAAATGACCCTGAACAACTTCTACCCCACAAGCCTTAAGATTGCTAAGCAATACTGCTAAATAGCTTATCAAATGGCTACCCAGACTAACTGCATTGAGCCTTTTTATGCACTGACTCTCTTTCACTGACTATATGCGCACACACTGGACTCTACCCACACACTCACACCTATTTACACTGACACCCCAACACACACACTACATACGCCCACACACACATGCGCACACATGCATACTGACGCCAAACACACGCTCACACACACACTTTCACACTCACCACATACGCTGCTGCGCCTGTCTATTATCTATCCTTTTGCCTAGCCACTTTACCCCTACCTACAGTGCCTTCAGAAATGATTCACACCATTTGACTTTCTCCACGTGTTACAGCCTGAATTTAAAATGGATTCCATTTTGATTTTGTTTCACTGATCTACACACAATAACCCATAATGTCAAAGTGGAATTATATATTTTTTTAACATGTTTATAAATTCATAAAAATTAAAAGCTGAAATGTCCTGAGTCAATAAGTATTCAACCCCTTTGTTATGGCAAGCCTCAATAAGTTTAGGACTAACAATTTGCATAACAAGTCACATAAGTTGCATGGACTCACTCTGTGGGCAATAGTGTTTAACAAGATTTTTAAATGACAAACTCATCTCTGTAGCCCACACATACAATTATCTGTAAGGTCTCTCAGTGGAGCAGTGCATCTCAAACACAGATTCAACCACAAAGACCAGGGAGGTTTTCCAATGCCTCGCAAAGAAGGGCACCTATTGGTAGATGGATAAAAATAAAGCATAAACATATATTGAATATCCTTTTTGAGCATGGTGAAGTTATTAATGACTTTCGATGGTGTATCAATACACCCAGTCACTACCAAAGATACAGTTGTCTTTCCTAACTCAGTTGCCGGTGAGGAAGGATACCTCACAGGGATTTCACCATGAGGCCAATGGTGACTTTAAAACAGTTACAGAGTTTAATGGCTGTGATAGGAGAACATTGAGGATGGATCAACAGCAGTGCAGTTACTCCACAATACTAACCTAATTAACAGAGTGCAAAAAATGTGGGGTAATTTTGACAACCCAGTACTGGGTCAATATTGGGCAAACACAGCATTGGGTTAATTCAACCCAGCAGGCTTGGGTTGTGCTTTTAACCCAACAAATGAGACTTTATTGCTGGGTTAAAACAACCCAGTGTGTTGGGTTGTGACAAACCCAGCACATTGGGTAGGGGGATTGACCCAGAGGTAATTCTAATTTCAATTTTGCAGGCATATTTTAGCCTTCTCTACCATCCCATACACTTAAGATACAATGTTGAATTTAAAATAATTAATTTCTATTGCCTGCATTTCAGAACATATCAAATGTATTTCTATAGCCCTTACATCAGCTGATATCTCAAAGTGCCGTAACAGAAACCCAGCATAAAACTCCAAACAGCAAGCAATGCAGGTGTAGAAGCACAGTGGCTAGGAAAAACTCCCTAGCATACATCATGTCAGACAATGTACAAGAATATATTTTTAAATAGCACATTGAAACAAAGCCCTATTGTCTAAATATGTATTAATTCACAAGATAGGATTGTTTATTATAATTGATTTTGATTATTTCATGAACCCCGAAAAGTTCAAACATCAGAATAAAGCCTCAGTTGAAATTGATGTGAACACTTCGATTGCAATCTCCGAAAAACAAAGCTTGCATGCGTGTGACACTCTCTGTTTTAGGTGGTAGTAACACAGATCTGTCTATCAGACGGTGCCAGAGCTAATCAATGGATATTCACATTCATTGACACACTACAGCTATCTTAGGTGACAGCACACACACACACACACCATGCTGTTTTGCCATACAATAATGGTCTACATTTGGGTCGAGTTAAAACCATTCTTACACAGCACAAGTGTAAAATAAACATTTGAAGGTCACTACTAAGGACCTGGACTAATGAGTCATTACTTAATAACTGTATTTCATTCATAAAGCACTTTTCACAATCCGCAATGTAACATTTGTATTTAAAATTAATTGTAATAGAATGAACGTGTACCAGAACGCACTTCAGTATTTGAACTAAAGGCAAACGAGACAAATATCATAAGCAATATCGTAAGCAAAAAGCAGGCACAAATGTATTAAAAAACAAAATAAAAGTCAATTCAACAGAGCTATAAATAGTGCCTTAAGTGCATATTAGCATCGGAACGAGACACTTCTGGCTCATCCAGCCATCGATCTAATCATTCACAGGAACACATCAGCCGGAGGGCTGTGCTTCCTCCTGTCACTTCTCACACTACATACAAGAGCAGAAAAGTGTACACTATTGTTCAGTGGAAAAAAGACATGCGCGCAGCCATCGTACTGTGAGCTATTCTGTTCCTGTGAGCTATTCTGTAGCCAATACACTGTGGTCTGTAGGAGGTCCCATGCTGGGGCACAGTGGGAAAGTTGTTATGAAGCACATAATAGGGCTTGAAGCACACATCCAGTGCCACAAGCAGTGTACCTTGCTCCAATGCCCGTCCACTAATGATCAAAAACACCTGTAAGCAGTCCCCAAGAGTCAACACAAATGGTTAGGGTCAGGACACCTCCGCCTGGTGCACGTACTCAACCATGTTGGTCCTATCCTGTTGGTGAAATCATTTGATTTTACAATATGAGGACTTGTGCAAATCATGGAGGCACACTGACAATGCCATCACACATTGTATTTTGTGTATATATATATTGCAATTTACGTCAATCAACACCCAAT
Source organism: Oncorhynchus nerka (assembly GCF_034236695.1). Lineage (NCBI taxonomy): Eukaryota > Metazoa > Chordata > Actinopteri > Salmoniformes > Salmonidae > Oncorhynchus > Oncorhynchus nerka. The sequence goes on along the minus strand of NC_088419.1, from coordinate 35,915,550 downwards.
CCCTGTTTTAAAGCCTACACCTTCCATTCATTTTGGGCTGGAGCTCATAGGTTCATTTACACAACACGAACCATGTTTCCATCCAACCATTTCATGCAGATGAATTACCTGATGCATGAAAAAAGTCAGAGCTGGTGGAAACATGAAATGCTGGTGCAATTTTATAAATGCCTACAGACAATTTGTTTGTTTGACATGGTGGGATCTTTTTGTGTAGTTAAAATGAATTATGCGAGAAATGGCAGTGGAAGCAGTTTATTAGCTACAGATGAAATAAGTTATGAACTTCGCAGGATCGTAAAAGTGCAAGGTGATGAGCTTGATGCACCTTTCCAATAAATATTGAGAGTCTAATTTTGGTGACATGATGATCGATGCTTGGTGGCCGTTTGACAATGTAAATCTCTTTCTTATCCGTAATAATCTCATGATGTAGATAGCCTACCACAACTGTATGTGCGAGCTGTTGACTAGAGCTCATGTGTCAAGACCAGAGTGGGCACATTCGCTATATAATGCAACAGTTTGTGACAAAACCACCAGTAGAGTTGAAAATGATGGAAATTCGATACATGGGAATTTAACGGCAACATACATTTTTATGTACACTACATCATCAAGCACAGCCTTTTCTCCGCAAAAGTCAGTTTGCTGGAAACATCTCCAGTGGGAAAATGCACAACAGATTTTGGAATGCTGTTCCTTTCATTCAAGGTTTACAAAATGCCATGCTCTAATTATCCCAAAAATTTCCCTATGTGAATTACTTCCAGCCGATCTTGAAGACTGGTGTTGGGATGACCACTGGCAGAAGTCTTAAAGCAATGTCACTGTTGTGGAAATTCTAGAGGGACACTTGAAGTGTCCATCTGCACACACTGTATATAGACTTTATTTTTTTCTATTGTGTTATTGACTGTACGCTTGTTTATTCCATGTGTAACTCTGTGTTGTTTGTCGCACTGATTTGCTTTATCTTGGCCAGGTTGCAGTTGCAGTAAATGAGAACTTGTTCTCAACTAGCTTACCTGGTTAAATAAAGGTGAAAAAAAGAAGTAAATCTTAAATTAATCATTGTTTATTATCAGCACACTGGAGTGGTTCCAACCAACTCAATGCACCAAGTACACATGTCGATCAGGAGCTCTATCGGGGCAGTCCCGTTAGATCTTTTATATACAGACAAGTTACATTAGCATGATTTAGCTTATTCATCATTCATAATGAATTAATAATTAACATTTGCTTCATTCATGTGACTGACCAATACTGGGTCATGCATGTGACAGACCAATACCTCATGATGCTTCTTCTCTCTAATCTGAGACCTTGAAACTGAGATCTTTCATTATCAAAACAAGGGTCAGGGCGTAATACCAAATTGCAGATATTGATAGTGAGGATTCGTTCCATTAGTTACTTGCATGAACACAGAAATTGGTTAATAGAAAAGCACCAACATAATATGTTCCATCACATTTCGTCCTCTTATCACTCAATCTGTGATAATTATCATTGTCACGCTGGTATAAAGGATTTGGAGACACCCAAAACAAACATGCATACAGAAACACAGCCTTCACAGCCTTCGCCTAAGACTAGCTTACTGCTACTTCCTATACATATAATAACTCTAACATTATAGATAAACTCAGGTTACAGAACTTTCACATGCACACAACTCTCACATCCACATTCACTTAGTACTATTCCCAAACACACTCGGTAATCTCCCTTATTACCCCATGAGCATCTTCAACGATTCTCCTTTTGTTACTTCCTATGCACAATATATATCTTTATATACACCTCGTGCTATGATCAGTGGCTGCAGACCATGTAAACACTTCTCTTATGAATGCCCACAGACAGCTGTCAGCGGGGCATTCCATTCCGTTACATGTCCTCATTGGTCAGACGGGAAATTTCCCTCACGCTTCATAACATTTTCCATCACATCACCTTGTGTATCTGAAGAGAAGAATGTTTAGTGAATAACTTATAGTTAATAAATAAATTAGCATCTGAGGCACCACCAACAGGGTAATTTCAAACTATACCTGCACTTCGAAGAGAAGATCTTGAGCCTGCTTCTCTCTGGGCTGGCGAAGCGAAGTTTTTTTTTTGTCCTTGTAGACCGCGATCCAGCTATTAGTCAGTTTCCTGGTGCAGTCCGGCTTTAAATTGTAGAAGTCCTGAGCAATCTGTAGTGACAGATAATTACTTTTTTTGTAATATGTTATTTATCTTTTTCTTTTGACAAACAAAAACATACATTGACAAAAACAATACACAACTTAACATTTACATACAGTACATATCCACAAAAATGTATGACATCACACTTGCTCAGATCCACATGTTCACACAGTAGCCACACCCAATGCTGTTTCTAATTTTAAAATCCAAACAATCAGAGGTCTCAACCCTAAGAGGAAAAAACAGCATTTGAGAGAACCAATAGCATAATATTTTAGCAAATATTGTATTAACAAACGTGGATACTCTCAGACTATCTCGACTGGCTTGGCCCCATTCGGGCTGGTCCACTGAACTCCTGATTGCGGACTCCTTCAGGTACTCCGCAACCTTGTTTGCCGGCCAGATGTTGTTGTGCCACTTGGTCACGTGGGCTGCCGTCTCACATTTGACTGTTGTGAGCACGAAGTATTCAATTAATTATACATTTATTTCAAAAATGTGTTTTCAAAATACCCAAATCTTTCAACATATACCTGGCAAGACCCCTCTACTGCTCAAGCTCAGTGTGTCGCTTGGTGTGTCCACAGTCCTATGTATTCATGTGTGTGTCCCGTGGACCTCTCCTCGTGTATAAAAAAGGTGCTGTTTATAGAATACTCACTGCTTGTAAGGCATTTATGTTCTTTAACTTCAGGCCATAGTCAAGCCATCCAAAAGTAAGAGGGTTTCCTGGTCCATCTCTTCCGCTGAAAAAAAGAGGGTAAAAGGGAAAGGGGATACCAAATCAGTTGCACAACTGAATGCATTAACCTGTTAAGGTATAGGGGGCAGCATTTTCACTTTTGGATAAATAGCGTGCCCAATTTCAACTTCCTGCTACTCATGCCAGGAATATAAGATATGCATATTATTAGTAGATGTGGATAGAAAACACTGAAGTTTCTAAAACTATTTGAATCATGTCTGTGAGTACAACAGAACTTATGTTGCAGGCAAAACCCCGAGGACTAACTGTTCTTTTTTGCCTCTGACTGTTCCCTGTGTTGTCATTGCCATGGGATATTTATTGGGAACCTGTTGTCAGTTCCTACCGCTTCCACTGGATGTCACCAGTCTTTGGAATTTGGTTGAGGTTATTCATTTGTGCAATGAAGAAGAAACACATCCAGGAACAACGTTACACTATTGAGAGTTGCGCAAGACGTAAAAAGGAGCATGGTTTGTTTACTTCCTGTATTGAAAACAGATTGCGCCGTGGGTAAGGTGTATGTAAACTTCCGACTTCAACTGTAATTGAGGTATTTCATTTTTAATAAATTTGCTAACATTGCTAAACATGTTTTCACTTGGGATATTGAGTGTAGATGAGTGAGAAATATATTTAATCAATTTCGAATTCAGGCTGTAACGCAAATAAAATGTGGAATACATAAAGGGGTGTGAATACCTTTTGAAGGCACTGTACTTGAGCTGTGTGTGTGTGTGTGTGTGTTACCCAGCCATGTGGTGGGGAGGTTGAGGGAAGGTTGGAATGTGACAGAGGCACAGCTTGGACTGGTACGTCAACTGCCACATGCCAACATTTGGAAGCACTGCGTTATTGACATGGTATCTGGGTGTCACGGCAACATACTCAATGTGAGGCCTGACCCTGACCAGCAACTTTTTGTCACCTTTTATTTGAGGGTATTTTCATTTTTGCCCAATAAGAACTGAATGGTGAATCATGTATTATCATTTTAGAGTCACCTTTATTGTAAATAAGAATAGAAAATGTTTCACGATACTTCTACATTAATGTGGATGCGACCATGGTTATCGATAATCAATCATGAATGATGATTAGTGAGAAAGTTAGAGGGTCAAAGATCATACCCCCCAGAAAATAACCTCTTAACCTCTCCGGTTATTGGTTTCATTTTTTGCGGGGGTATGATTCTGTAACTTTCTCACTAATCATTCATCATAATATATGTAGAGCTGAACATAAAAATGTTAGCTTAGCTGTCCAAATAAATACGGAGGAGTGTATGTCATTCGTCATGCCTGCCAATGCTGTCTGTCTGGTGACACAATGAGTAATTATCTACAAAAAAAATCTACAAATAATGAGTCACTGCTTCGTGATCGGTTACTTGCAGGTTTAATCATTTATATTTTCCAGTTGAATATTATGAAAGGTGCGCCAGTATAAAACATAAAATGCATGCATTACTATAATTGTTTCCGAATCTCCCGTAAATTGGATTCTGAAACCGAACATGGCATGTGTGTTTCCTAGGGGGGACATCTTTGGATCCCATAAATTTGGCAGAGAGGGCAGACCATATGCACAAAACATCCATGATATACACACATATTGTAGCCTATTCAGGTATGTTGATGTACTAATGCATATGAGTCCAAGCTTGACAAATGGAGTTGTTGTGCATGTGAGAAAGAGAGATGTGGGAGTGAGGAGAGCACTACCTAGGATCACAGGCCTAATGCCCAGACAGTTGTGGCCTATAGGATCTAGTATGCGGCAGGAGATTGTTGGATAACGACCTTATTGACCTATCAGTTGGTTGGTTTATGACTCAGAAACTTAGGATGCCCTAATGTCCACATGGTTAGCACTAGCAGGCAGAGACTTTATCTGGTAAACCCTCCAACATTTCCTCTGCTTGGACTTCGTGGATTACTCCTGGAGCTGATTATGTGTGTGTGTGTGCATAGAGAAGATTGATGAACAAAAGTGTTGCCATTTATTGCATAAGTAGACGCCACTAGTCAGGTGTCCAAACAGAGAATCCAGTGGTTTATTTATAGATGTGTAGTTTAGTCTCTTTAGATGATTTTGTGGTTCTCTCTCTCTCTTTCTCCCTCTCTCTATCTCTGGCCTATCAGTTAGACTTCCCAAAGAAACAATCCCAAGCAAATGTGAGAAAGGAGGAGTGACTTTTTTTTAGTTATTCTACTGTTGTCCTTTTCAGAATGTCCTTTGAACATAGGATGTATTTACTTGGTTTAAGTAGAATGTAGCTTGCTTGTTTATGCCAGACATTGTAGTGCAGGTGTACGCCGACTGACATTTTGGATAAATATGTCAATATAATGCTCATTTTGTAGACTTACTTAAACAAAACAAAAATTACAAGTCCGTTATAAAGAAATTCTTATTTGCAATGACAGCCTACCGGGAAAGCCAGTTCCACTGCATTTTCTTGTTCAGGGGCAGAACTAAAGGGGATTCAATCCAGCAACCTTTCGTTTTCTGGCCCAACGCTCGAACCACTAGGCTACCTACCACCCCATACTAATCGGCTGTTAAAAGGTCATAAAAACCTCCTGCGTTATTTTTACATTTTTTGCTGTGTCAGACGGCTCAGCTCCAGTGATGTAACGCAACTGTGACAGCATGAACTGCTACTATTGTTGGCATGTAAAGTAATATGATAGTTAACATATTATTTAAGGGAACCATACAATTTTAACCTTGCATGTGTTCTATATGTCACTAAGACTGTGTCTCTTTTAGCCAACTACTTTGTGGTTTGTTATGACAAAACAACACAAAGGTCTTCCAACTGAAATGGATTTGCATGAGTATAACTTTGTGCTCTAGGACCCTGTACACACAAGTTGTGCAACTGATGTGAAACACATTTGACCCAAGAGTTGTGTCTTGTGACACAAAGGGTTTTTCTGTACAATAAATGTTACACAGGATTTGTGGAGACACTGCACAATGGTTACTGGGCACACCTGGGATAACTATAGTTTTAGCTAACAAAACAACCCCCCCCAGAAAACTGGTGTGTGCATATGTATCCCCCCCCCATTTGCTATGAAGCCCCTAAATAAGATCTGGTGCAACCAATTACCTTCAGAAGTCATGTAATTAGTCATGTAATTAGATTGCACACGTGGGTGGACTTTATTTAAGTGTCACATGATCTCATTACATATACACCTGTTCTGAAAGGCCCCAGAGTCTGCAACATCACTAAGCAAGGGGCACCACCAAGCAAGCGGCACCATGAAGACCAAGGAGCTCTCCAAACAGGTCAGGAACAAAGTTGTGGAGAAGTACAGATCAGGTTTGGGTTATGAAAATATATCAAACTTTGAACATTCTCAGAGCACCATCAAATGCATTATTAAAAAATTGAAAGAATATGGCACCACAACAAACCTGCCAAGAGAGGGATGCCCACCAAAACTCACAGACCAGGCAAGGAGGGCATTAATCAGAGAGGCAACAAAGAGACACCCCTGAAGGAGCTGCAAAGCTCCACAGCGGAAATAGGAGTATCTGTCCATAGGACCACGTTAAGCCGTACACTCCACAAAGCTGGGCTTAACGGAAGAGTGGCCAGAAAAAAGCTATTGCTTAAAGAAAAGAATAAGCAAACACGTTTGGTGTTTGCCAAAATGCACGTGAGAGACTCCCCAAACTTATGGATGAAGGTACTCTGGTCAGATGAGACTAACATTAGCTTTTTCGCCATCAAGAAAAACGCTATGTCTGGCCCAAACCAACACTTCTCATCACCCCAAGAACACCATCCCCGCAGCATCATGCTGTGGGGATGTTTTTCATCGGCAGGGACTGGGAAACTGGTCAGAATTGAAGGAATGATGGATGGCGCTAAATACATGGAAATTCTTGAGGGAAACCTGTTGGTCTTCCAGAGATTTGAGACTGGGACGCAGGTTCACCATCCAGCAGGACAATGACCCTAGGCATACTGCTAAAGCAACACTTGGGTGGTTTAAGGGGGAACATTTAAATGTCTTGGAATGGCCTAGTCAATGCCCAGACCTCAATCCAATTGAGAATCTGTGGTATGACGTAAAGATTGTTGTACACCAGTGGAACCCATCCAACTTGAAGGAGCTGGAACAGTTTTTCCTTGAATGGGCAAAAATCCCATTAGCTAGATGTGCCAAGCTTATAGAGACATACCTCAAGAGACTTGTAGCTGTAATTGCTGCAAAAGGTGGCTCTACAATGTATTGATTTGGGGGGGGGGGGTGAATAGTTATGCACGCCCAACGTTTCAGAATTTGTCTTATTTCTTGTTTGTTTCAACAATCAAAAATATTTTGCCTCTTCAAAGTGGTAGGCATGTTATGTAAATCAAATGATACAAATCCACCAAAAATCTAATTTAATTCCAGGTTGTAAGGCAACAAACTAAGGAAAATGCCAAGGGGGGTGAAAACTTTCGCAAGCCACTGTATCTGGAACTGCATGTTGAACATAGAAATATAATTAATAGAACACAAATATCTGACAGTCATATTTGATCTACACAACACATTTATATCTGAACATTCTGTAAATTTGCATTCTCCTGAATGTCCATTGCCTCAGGTGTACATAAGCAAGCAAGTAAGAAAATAAAATACAATGCTCAAAAAAATAAAGGGAACACTAAAATAGCACATCCTAGATCTGAATGAATGAAATATTCTTATTAAATACTTTTTTCTTTACATAGTTGAATGTGCTGACAACAAAATCACACAAAAATTATCAATGGAAATCAAATTTATCAACCCATGGAGGTCTGGATTTGGAGTCACACTCAAAATTAAAGTGGAAAACTACACTACAGGCTGATCCAACTTTGATGTAATGTCCTTAAAACAAGTCAAAATGAGGCTCAGTAGTGTGTGTGGCCTCCACGTGCCTGTATGACCTCCCTACAATGCCTGGGCATGCTCCTGATGAGATGGCGGATGGTCTCCTGAGGGATCTCCTCCCAGACCTGGACTAAAGCATCCGCCAACTCCTGGACAGTCTGTGGTGCAACGTGGCGTTGGTGGATGGAGCAAGACATGATGTCCCAGATGTGCTCAATTGGATTCAGGTCTGGGGAACGGGCGGGCCAGTCCATAGCATCAATGCCTTCCTCTTGCAGGAACTGCTGACACACTCCAGCCACATGAGGTCTAGCATGGTCTTGCATTAGGAGGAACCCAGGGCCAACCGCACCAGCATATGGTCTCGCAAGGGGTCTGAGGATCTCATCTCGGTACCTAATGGCAGTCAGGCTACCTCTGGCGAGCACATGGAGGGCTGTGCGGCCACCCAAAGAAATGCCACCCCACACCATGACTGATCCACCGCCAAACCGGTCATGCTGGAGGATGTTTCAGGCAGCAGAACGTTCTCCACAGTGTCTCCAGACTCTGTCACAGGTGCTCAGTGTGAAACTGCTTTCATCTGTGAAGAGCACAGGGCGCCAGTGGCGAATTTGCCAATCTTGGTGTTCTCTGGCTGACAGACACAGCAAACCTTCTTGCCACAGCTCGCATTGATGTCCCATCCTGGATGAGCTGCACTACCTGAGCCACTTGTGTGGGTTGTAGACGCCGTCTCATGCTACCACTCGAGTGAAAGCACCGCCAGCATTCAAAAGTGACCAAAACATCAGCCAGGAAGCATAGGAACTGAGAAGTGGTCTGTGGTCCCCACCTGCAGAACCACTCCTTTATTGGGGGTGTCTTGCTAATTGCCTATAATTTCCACCTATTCCATTTGCACAACAGCATGTGAAAATGATTGTCAATCAGTGTTGCTTCCTAAGTGAACAGTTTGATTTCACAGAAGTGTGATTGACTTGGAGTTACATTGTGTTGTTTAAGTGTTCCCTTTATTTTTTTGAGCAGTGTATATACAGTCCCAGTCAAAAGTTTGAACACACCTACTCATTCAAGGGTTTTTCTTCATTTTTATTGTTTTCTACATTGAAGAATAATAGAGAAGACTATTACGTGTGGAGGTGCTTTGCTGGTGACACTGTCTGGGATTTATTTAGAATTTAAGGCACACTTAACCAGCATGGCTACCACAGTATTCTACAGCGATACGCCATCCCGTCTGGTTTGCGCTTAGTGGGACTATCATATGTTTTCAAACAGGATAATGACCAAAAACACTCCTCCAGGATGTGTAGGGGCTATTTGACCAAGGAGAGTGATGGAGTGCTGAATCAGATGGCATCCACAAACACCTGACAACCCAGTTGAGATGGTTTGAGATGAGTTGGACTGCAGAGTGAAGGAAAAGCAGCCATCAAGTGCTCAGCATATGTGGGAACTCCTTCAAGATGGTTGGAAAAGCATTCCTCATGAAGCTGGTTGAGAGAATGCCATGAGTGTGCAAAGCTGTCCTCATGGCAAAGGGTGGCTACTTTGAAGAATCTCAAATACAAAATATATTCTGATTTGTTTAAAATTTTACTTCTAAATGACTCTATCAACATGCCACTGAAAAGGTTGAAAGCTGCAATTAATGTTATGATATCCATTGCAAACAGCTAGCTGGATGCTCAGCAAAAACAACTTTGAAAGTGTTCTTGTTTCAATCACTATACCCCTCAAACTCAACTCTGGACTGCATTTTCTTAATTGTTCCCCTCTAATCAGGGATGTGGCACCAGGTGGGTGCAATTATCAGGTAGAACAGAAAACCAGCAGGCTCCTCACCTTATAGGGTAGGAGTTGAATACCCCTGCACAATACCATCTTTAAAAGGATAGTTTATCAGAATACAAACTAACATGATTTTCTACCTTTCTTCCTATTTTATGTATGGCTTTATTTAAGACGCCATTTTTGGATATTGTTTCCTTTGAAACTTAATAGCCATATTTTGTTACTGTCAGTATTCTCAGTAACATAACATTAAACTGTTAATTGTGTCTGTGTCATTAGTCATTAGTTTTGGAGCAACATTTTATTAGTGTTGTTACATAATACTTTGGTAATTGCATTTTTAAATGCATAGCAATGAGCTGAGTTTTTGTAACTACTGTACACAAGGAATAGTCACTGTTACTTATTCCACTTATGTAATAACTTGATTATTATGCAATTATAAAGCAATGTAACAATGTTGCAATGTAACCAAGTTAATACACATGTATAAGAACTTGATGTAAAGTGTTAGTTTTACCTTATGCCACTCATTCTGAAAATATATTTGTTAGTCATTTTGAAGCTGCGCAAGTGGTCTACTCGAATGATGAGATGATTCCATGTCCCTCGTGTATTTTATTATAAGATTAATATCTGAAAGCCCTCCAAACCGTTGTTAGACTAATTCAACGAACTGTTGTAGTTTTTGGTTCTTAATCAAATATTTGGCAGCCATCAAATACATATTTTTTGTTTTCAAATAACTAGCATATGTTCAAATACCTTCAAATATAATTGGGTTTTCTGAGAGGTATTCAAAACACTTAAATAATATTTGATTCTGAGACCTGTATTTGAATAAAGAAAATGGTTACCTTTTAGTTGAAACTCTATAAAAACTATATTCGACTACCATGAGTATTTGAAAAGTTGGTATTTTCAAATAAACTAAAAAATACAAAAATGTTCTGCCCAGGTCTGGTATGGGGCCTAGTTGACTCACTGTATGTGATTTGAAGTTACACTATGGCAATACACAAATGTATGGTGTGCCACATGACATTTATATCAGCGCCAATTTTGGACATTTAGGTGCTACCCAGATATTCCTATTTTATGTATGGCTAGGTGGTGAGAGACTGAGATTAGATTTTTGTTGACCATGTTCAAGAATGTTGATTCCAATCCAACAAGAACATTAGGCTATTTCAAGGTTGACTCATGTTGAAACTGAATGATACATAGCCTACTCTCAAAGGTATCCCACAAGGTTGCCACACAGACACACACTGACGCATTGTTTCACACTAAGGAACTGCAACAACGTGCAGAACGCAGCAGACTTTCCTGTGCAAAAATACCATCAACTCTGATCCACTGACTTGTCAAATGTGCCACCTTTTTAAACCTCAAGCCTACACTAGTGGAAAACGTCAATTAACCTGTCTATATGATTCAGTTCTTTGGCTAGGTTTGGGACGCGACATTTAATCAAGCTGCACTGGAGCACCCTCCTTCAGCCGCTGCTGTGCTCTGCCTGCTGTAGTGGTAATCAAGCGATCTCCCTGCCTATCCCCGTGTGGAAACGTCTGTTGAAGCATGTTCATGTCTGGACAGACCTCTGCAGGGAGGTACAAGGGCAAACTGTGTGCAGATGGTGTCTGGTTCACTGTTTACACCGCTTTGAGAGCGGGAGAGAGGTGACCAGACCCCCTCTGCCCGCCAACTGTGCGCTGGCTCCCAGTTCTCTGAGTGCTCTAAAGCCTTTTGGAATACTGACTGTCCAAACAGCATGTTACATGTGACCAAATCGGATTTGTGTGTGTTGAGACAGCAGTCATTTTCTGGCATGGCTATGCTAGTTGTCATAGTAACAACAAGTGTGTGCGCAGTGGTGTAGGCTGATTGGTGGTGGTGCTCCTGTTTCTTATCACTCAGAAGTTATGTAAGGTGACCACAATGCCTGCCATGGACCTTTCCCAGTTAATTTGAATGTTCAAAATCATAGTGTAAGAACACTTTTAAAGCCTTAAGAGATAAGATTATCCAACTTTTAAAATGTGTCCTTTTTGGCTAGCCAAGGCAGTCAACTAGCTAGCTAGGTAGCTGTTTAGCTTTCTAGAGCATTCACTAATTTGTTTGTAAACAATTATCAAGCTAATTACTTTCCACATGTTCTTGACAAACTGTCAACAGTGTAGCTAGCAAGCAACAATATATGCTAAATAACAGTCTATAAACCACTTGAGGGCAAATAAATCAGATTTGACTGTTCAGACACAAGTTGCATGGCCAGGAATCAGATTTGTATTTGACTTCAAACCACCACATGCTTGAAATATCCAAACCCATGTGCTTTTTGGCTGTTCAGACTACAGGAAAAATAACAGATTCGAATCAGATATGCAAACAGATAGGATTTGACTTCAAACTGCTAATGTGAATAAGGCTTTTAGTACCTTTGCCATCATACTTCTGGGTGGGTGCTTTCAAGGCAACTGGGAACTCGACGAGTTTCCGATTTGTAATTCCGAATTGGGTGACGGTTCCAAAAAATGCTCCCCGTCGTAGCTTGTTTTCCCCCCCAGAGTTCCCAGTTCTCTTGAACACACTGAAGTCGGAAGTCGTAAATTTCCGAGTTCATGGTTCCCAGTTGTTTTGATCGTGGCATTATACCACGCACACAGCCAGACTTGATTGTGTTGTATCACTAAGGGGTTGTGACGTTAACTACAGAAAGGGACCGAGCGGGATGGCGGGTAGAGCCATTCAATTATTGATTGATTCACAGATCTCGTGAGTCTGTAATTTAAAAGATGCATCAGACAAGGAAGGGAAAATGTGGGCGATTAGGCAACAGAGCGGGTTAAAGTGCACTATAAGAAAGGGGAAAATATTCTTGTTTACTTGGTTGGCAGCTCTATTTTTCGATTCCTCTAAGCTTTTTAGTCATCATTGCCGAATGAGTCAAGCGATTGATAGGCTACCTACTGTATTTTCTGAAGTAGCATAGGCCTATTTAAGGCTATGTTTACACAGGCAGCCTAATTCTGATGTTTTTTTTCTTCACTAATCGGTATTTTGACCTGAAATAGATCTGATGTGAAAAGAGCTGATGTGATTGGTCAAAATACCAATTAGTGGAAAAATGATCCGAATTGGGCTGTCTGTGAAAACACAGTGTATTATTGTTACGTTGCATGTCGCTCAAGTTGCCTAAAGACACTTGTGCGCAGCTGTCATGTTCAAGTAATTGCACCTGTGATCTCGTGAGCAGTGGAGCCTACGCAACGCTTTTGCCACATGACATGGTTTCATAAATAAAATGAGCAAAATATAATGCACGATGAAATGTTTTTCCACACTGAATTCCACATATTGCTTTCTTTGCTTATATTTGTAATGACATGCAGCATCTGACCTTGGGAAGACTCTCCATAGATTGTATAAGGCTCCCTGCCTTACAGAGATTTCAGAGGGGGTGTGGTGTCACGTGGCAAAGGACCGATACCTGTGCTAATATAAACAAATCACGCTGCTAGTGGAGAGTCACTACCATGGAAGTTAACGGTCCTTTTTAAAAGATGTTTTACCTCGTCCCTCTTTTTACCGGTATGCCTACTGGGGGAAGGGATGTCAAACTGTACATCTCATATGATGTCCCTTTGAAGAGTTGGGCCAAAGCAGCGGTGCCAAGGAGGAGTCCGAAATTGGTTTCGTAAATCAGTCATGAGCGCCATCTAATGTTAATAGGCGGTGGATTGCATTAGGCGTTCGTTGTCTCAGGCGTATATTGTCATTTCATGGGTCCATATGCGTCAGAAGATCAAAATGCATCGGTGCGTTCTGTGTTATACTGTGCATAGTATTTCTGTGTGAATGGTAATGCATTTTTGTTTCAGTTTCTTTTCCAATTATCTGTGGTAAGCATTTTTTTCAAGCCACATGCAAATGCACCAGTACATCAAAACAAATCCATACTGTCTATCTGATCTAAATGTAGCCTACTGTGTATTTTGGACAATCTATGATTATATAACTTTATGCTCTAGTATCCTTGCTGCCTGCCACATTGTTGTACATTATGTAAGAGATAGGAAGAGAAGGCACATGCAGGTGTACATCTGACCTCTGGTGGACTTAACACCATTCCTAATACAGACACTAGCGGCTCCCATGGAGGGCCAGTCTGTTTCTTTCTGCTGCGGCCAGATGCTGATAGGAGTGACCACGGTCTTGGGCAGTACAGGGGTCAGTACTGGGGTCAATAGAGTCAGCGGTCAGCCTGTAATCCGGGTTTCCTCCCACAAATGTGATTTTATATATATATATACAGTACCATTTGGACACCTATTCATTCAAGAGTGTTTCTTTATATTCACTATTTTCTACATTGTAGAATAATAGCGAAGACCTTTCCCTTACATCAAAACTATGAAATAACACATGGAATCATGGAGTAACCAAAAAAAGTGTTTAAACAAATCAAAATATATTTTATATTTGAGATTCTTTATAGTAGTCACCCTTTGCCTTGATGACAGCTTTGCACACACTTGGCATTCTCTCAACCAGCTTCACCTGAAATGCTTTTCCAACAGTCTTGAAGGAGTTCCCACATATGCTGAGCACTTGTTGGCTGCTTTTCCTTCACACTGCGGTCCAAATCATCCCAGATCATCTCAATTGGGTTGAGGTCGAGTGATTGTGGAGGCCAGGTCATCCAATGCAGCACTCCGTCAAGTAGCCCATTCACAGCCTTGAGGTGTGTTGGGTCATTGTCCTGTTGAAAAACAGATGATAGTCCAAGTAAGCGCAAACCAGATGGGATGGAAAATCGCTTCAGAATGCTGTGCTAGCCATGCTGGTTAAGTTTTCCTTGAACTCTGTGAAGCATTTTTTTGGGGCTGCAATCTTAGGTGCAGTTAACTACCATGAACTTATCCTCTGCAGCAGCGGTATCTCTTGAGTCTTCCTTTTCCTGTGATGGTCCAGTTTCATCATAACGCTTGATGGTTTTTGGGACTGCACTTGAAGAAACGTTCAAAGTTCTTGAAATGTTCTGCATTGAATTACCTTCATGTCTTAATGATGAACTGTCATTTGTCTGTATTGATTTGAGCTGTCCTTGCCATAATATGGACTTTCACCAAATAGCCCTATCATCTGTATACCACCCCTACCTTGTCGCAACATAACTGATTGGCTCAAAGGCATTAAGAAGGAAAGAAATTCCACAAATGAACTTTTAACAAGGCACACCAGTTAATTGAAATGCATTCCAGATGACTACCTCATGAAGCTGGTTGAGAGAATGCCAAGAGTGTGCAAAGCTGTCATCAAGGCAAAGGGTGTCTACTTTGAAGGTTCTCAAATATAAAATATATTTGATTTATTTAACAATTCACTATTATTCTACAATGTAGACAATAGTCAAAGGAAATAAACTCTGGAATGAGTATCCAAACTGTGAGTGTCCAAACTTGACTGGTACTCTGAATATATATATAACATTTTATTTGTGTGTCAATTTCGACCAGCCCACCCAACAAATAATGGTCCGGCCCTCTGGCATTTGCCAGAATTGCCAGATGGCCAATCCGCCCCCTATTGGACAAGTTCAGGTAGTTCATCCCGGCTTTATAGGTTTCCAAACGTTTACTCCCTACTGAACACAAGACCCGGTTCATGCTTTTTAAGTATTACCTCACTGTCTTTTTTTAGGGGTTGAGGAGGATCCTTTGGTGACGTATTGCAAATGAAGTAATGTTGACTTGAACATTTAAAAGTCTTACCAAGCTCTTTGTCAGTGCCGCCACCACACAAGGTGAACTCATCCTTGGTTGTGGACAAGGGGGAATCTGGGACATCAGTCACATTACTGACACACCGTGATGATGTTGTTTTCTCTTCTCAGCTATCAAGGAGTTCCCTGAAGACATGTTTTCCAACTACGAGCGCAAGAGTGGGGCCGTCCTGCTGCACATCGTGGCGGTAAGAGAGCGCTTTGAATGCTTCTATTACTAGGTACAACTCTTTTATCACTAGCCCAGTCAAAATCAACCTCTTGTTGCCACACCTAGTTAGTGGACACTTATTGATTGCTCCTAATACTGTAGGTATGAAAGGTGTAAGCAATATAAGAATGACTCCACCTAGACCTTACTCTTAGAATGATGTTGTCATGACGTTGGCCTGGGGGGTATGACAGTCATAAATACCTCCCCCCCCTTTTCCTCTCTCCAACCTACTGAGGTTACATTTGCAAAACCCTTTGTTAACATAGAGATTCTGGGAACATCAGTAGGTGGGGGGAAATTAACTATATGCTGGTAATCCGAACAATTGAACATATGCGGTAGTAATTAAATGAATATGATGTCCGGTTGTCATCTGAGACATTCTCATCAATGATAAGATGACAAACTCTACAGTGGAAAGTCTACACATCAGAGTTATCGGATTCACATGGAATTGTTGTTCAATTGAAATGTTTGAAGATGAAATTATTCGTGATGGGATGAAATGTGATCTTAGCTTCTAAAATGTGAGATTTGGGTTTTCATAAGATATGGCTCTGCTCAATCAGCCCTGTGAACTTTTCGAACACGCCCTCCTCTGCCTTCCTATATAAGCCCTTGACGACAATATTACTATCGGTTCCAAAGATGTGAGGACGACGGTCCTATGTCAGAATAGTTCAGATAATAACTACAGAACGAAGCCAACATCAGCGTGAGCTTTGGTTGCGAATGGTATGAACTTTGAACTCTTATTCACTACAGAAGTGATACCTCCTAGCCGTTGAGTTAGCAACAGCAGATGCAACGAGGGTTAGGAAGGAACAGACAGAGTATCCCGTCTATCACCCAACGACGTTACTACAACGTATCCAATTGACAACCAGAGACATTCTTCAAAGGACTCGGTTTGGCAACACGGCCTTCCATCTACCACCAACCTACCGAAGCGCAGCTCAGAGTAAATATTTATTGCATTTTCCTTTTCCAAATGGGCGGTAATTTAGAATGCATAAGATACTGTATTTACGATAGCCCAACTTCTTCCCTTTGTCCCTCAGTCTTCCCGCTCCTTCACTCAAACCCAGCCCCTTTTCTTTTGTGTAACAAGCTGTCATATCTGGTCCGCCCGCTAGGGACGTTTTCCTTTATGACGTAATTTGTAATCAAGTTATGATTTAATTATGTGTATGTGTGATTAGTTAGGTGTTTAGTAAATAAATAATTAAACCCAATTTTTGTATTGCTGATTCAAATTGTTAGCCAGGGTTCGTGCAGATAACCAAAAATGTACAACTTTCAAATGAGACTGAAGTAAGATGACGATTGATATTGACTGCTATAATGGCTCTATAAATATTATTTTGTGGTGCCCGACTCTCTAGTTAATTACATTTACATGATTAGCTCAATCAGGTGATATTAATTACGGAGAAATTATTTTATAGAATAGCATGTCATATCACTTAATCCGGCATAGCCAAAGGCACGACAATGTCCTGGAGTTTCCACCAGTGGTGTCATGCACAACAAATGTTTGTGGGGGCACTGATGGCATTATTCAATATTTTCACATTAATAGTTTTAAAAATATTTTTTTCATATAATGAAAATGTAAAATATTTAAGGGTCATAGGACCCCTCGGTTTCAATCTAGTACCCCCCCACACATTCTTTCAGATGTACAAGTATGATCAAGAGGTGTCTCTGTAGGAGGCTAAGGTTTGAATTTGGCCTGGCATACCTCAAACTCCTTTAACAACAATACACCTCAGTTTGACCTCACACCGGGGAGAACTACTTCCCCCTTTTCCCCCTCTCAAGGCCGACCGCGGTACTCCAGGCATTGTTAGCAGAAAACACAATCCCCCATTGTAGTGAATGAATTTTTTTTGGAAAACAATCATGATACCAATTGCATAGTTAATTGTTTAATTACATGCATTTTAATCAATTTCTTCATTTCCTGCACTAATGTGTTGTCATTTACACGCTGTCACATTTCTTTCATCTTAGTATGCCTCTATTTTTTTTAACAACACTTTTCCTTGACAGAATAATGATTCTCCTATTTGACTGTGCATTTTCAGGCAGTTCTTACTTTGGTCACTAGATGGAGTTCAGGCTATTTCTAAGGGTCTGTGCTCCTGAAGTTGTTGACTGTTTTTGTGCTTGCCAGCAGTTCTCAGCTGTTAGCAGCAAATGGCAAGCAGTTTCTTCCTGGCAATAAAAATGTATAATTACCATTTTTTCAAGTCATTGCTGAATTTTTTTTATGTCACAAATTAAACATTAAACCTCGTAAATAATACATGGTAACCTTGTAAACAATTCATTTAGACCCTGCGTTTATTTAGAAAAATGCACTTTTTTGCACGGCAATTAAAAGGGACAGGCACTTATTTGAGACTATGTTTAATTGACGTTTTACTGTAAAAGTATAATTTAGTTGCTAATGAGAGCCTGCAGTACCCTGGTTGACCTTCAACTTGAGTCAACTCAAACTGTGCATGTTATTTCTCTGAGATGCCATCTTTAACTGACTTAATTTGGCTTCAATGCGTTATTGAGTCTTCTTCATGCGTCGCACCGAGAGATAAACACCTCCCTGGGAAGAAAAAGGGCGGGGGTGTATGCTTCATGATTAACGACTCATGGTGTAATCATGACAACATGCAGGAACTTAAGTCCTTCTGCTAACCTGACATAGAATTCCTTACAATCAAATGCCGGCTATATTATCTCCCAAGAGAATTCTCGTCAGTTATTGTCACAGCTGTGTGTATATACCCCCTCAAGCAGACACCACGACGGGCCTCAAGGAACTTCACTGAACTCTATGTAAACTGGAAACCATATATCCTGAGGCTACATTTATTGTAGCTGGGGATTTTAACAAAGCACATTTGAGAACAAGGCTACCTAAATTCTATCAGCATATTGATTGCAGCACTCGCATTATCAATACACTCGATCACTGCTACTCTAACTTCTGCGATGCATACAATGCCCTTCCTCGCGCTCCCTTCGGCAAATCCGACCACGACTCCATCTTGCTCCTACTGTCTTATAGGCAGAAACTCAAATGGGAAGTACCTGTGACTAGAACCATTCAATGCTGGTCTGACCAATCGGAATCCACGCGTCAAGATGGTTTTGATCTCGCGGACTGGGAAATGTTCCGGGCAGGATTCCAACAGCCCCCTCAGGCGCGACATGCGCTGAAGGCCCATTCTGCTAACCTGCTAGGCCTGCTAGCTACCTAGAGCTTCTTGGAACCCTACTAATTCCACGACTGGTCTATCGACGCCACCGCACGAAGAGGCAAAAACAGACTTACCCCCATCGTGATGTCCCCCATAGGCTAACTTGCTAGCCCCGGTCTGCTAACTGCTAGCTTGTTTAGCCCCGGCCTACTAACTGTTAGCGTGTTAGCATCGGCCTGCTAAATGTCTGAATCGCCGTGTCCCCAGTCAGCCCAACCACTCACTGGACCCATATTTTCATTTGGCTATGCATGTCTCTCTCTAATATCAATATGCCTTGTCCTTTACTGTCCTGGTTAGTGATTTTACTGTCTTATTTTACCGTAGAGCCTCTATCCCTGCTCAATATGCCTTAACCAACCATGTTGTTCCACCTCCTACATATGCGATGACATCACCTGGTTTAAATGTCTCTAGAGACTACATCTCTCTCATCATTACTCAATGCCTAGGTTTACCTCCAATGTACTCACATCCTACCTTGCCTTTGTCTGTACACTATGCCTTGAATCTATGCTGTCGTGCCCAGAAACCTGCTCCTTTTACCCTCTGTTCTGAACGTGCTAGACGGCCATTTCGTATAGCATTGTCGTACCCTTATCCTACTTCTCCTCTGTTCCTCTGGTGATGAAGAGGTTAATCCAGGTCCTGCCGTGCCTAGCTCCACTCCCACTCCCCAGGTGCTCTCATTTGTTGACATCTGTAACCGTAAAAGCCTTGGTTTCATGCAAGTTAACATTAGAAGCCTACTCCCTAAGTTTGTTTTACTCACTGCTTTAGCACGCTCTGCCAACCCGGATGTCTTAGCCATGTCTGAATCCTGGCTAAGGAAAACCACCAAAAACCCTGAAGTCTCCATTGCTAACTATAACATTTTCCACCAAGATAGAACTGCCAAAGAGGGCGGTGTTGCAATCTACTGCAAGGATAGCCTGCAGAGTTCTGTATTACTATCCAAGTCTGTACCCAAACAATTCGAGCTTCTACTTCTAAATTTTCACCTTTCCAGAATCAAGTCTCGTGCTACTCGGTGACCTATACTGGGACATGCTTAACTGGGACATGCTTAACACCCCGGCCATCCTACAATCCAAGCTAGATGCCCTCAATCTCACACAAATTATCAATGAACCTACCAGGTACATCTCCAAATTTGTAAACATGGGCACCCTCATAGATGTCATCCTAACTAACTCGCCCTCCGAATACACCTCTGCTGTTTTCACTCAAGATCTCAGCGATCACTGCCTCATTGCCTGCATCCGTAATGGGTCTGCGACCAAACGACCACCCCTCATCACTGTCAAACGCTCCCAAATGCCTTTCTAATCGACCTGGCCGGGATATCCTGGAATTACATTGACCTCATCCCGTCAGTAGATGATGCCTGGCTATTCTTTAAAAGTGCCTTCCTCACCATCTTAAATAAGCATGCCCCATTCAAAAAATGTAGAACTAGGAATAGATATAGTCCTTGGTTCACTCCAGACCTGTCTGCCCTTGACCAGCACAAAAACATCCTGTGGTGTTCTGCATTAGCATCGAATAGCCCCCGTGATATGCAACTTTTCAGGGAAGTTAATTACAAATATACACAGGCAGTTAGGAAAGCTAAGGCTAGCATTTTCAAACAGAAATTTGCAACCTAACTCAAAAAAATTCTGAGACACTAAAGTCCATGAAGAATAAGAGCACCTCCTCCCAGCTGCCCACTGCTCTGAGGCTAGGAAACACTGTCACCACCGATAAATCCACTATGGCCATGCTTTCCACCTGGCTACCCCTACCCCGGTCAACTGCCCGGCACCCTCCACAGCAATCCGCCAAAGCCCCTACCATTTCTGCTTCACCCAAATCCAGATTGCTGATGTTCTGAAAGAGCTGCAAAATCTGGACCCCTACAAATCAGCCGGGCTAGACAATCTGGACCCTCTCTTTCTAAAATTATCTACCAAAATTGTTGCAACCCCTATTACTAGCCAGTTCAACCTCTCTATCTATCCTACCCTGTCTTTCTAAGGTCTTCGAAAGCCAAGTTAACAAACAGATTACCGACCATTTCGAATCCCACTGTACCTTCTCCGCTATGCAATCTGGTTTCAGAGCTAGTCATGGGTGCACCTCAGCCACGCTCAAGGTTCTAAACAACATCATAACCGCCATCGATAAGAGACAATACTGTGCAGCCGTATTCATCGACCTGGCCAAGGCTTTCGTCAATCACCACATTCTTATTGGCAGACTCGACAGCCTTGGTTTCTCAAATGATTGCCTTGCCTGCTTTAACAACTACTTCTCTGATAGAGTTCAGTGTGTCAAATCGGAGGGCCTGTTGTCCAGACCTCTGGCAGTCTCTATGGAGGTGCCACAGGGTTCAATCCTCGGGCTGACTCTCTTCTCTGTATACATCAATACATTTACATTTACATTTAAGTCATTTAGCAGACGCTCTTATCCAGAGCGACTTACAAATTGGTGCTTTCACCTTATGACATCCAGTGGAACAGCCACTTTACAATAGTGCATCTAGGTCTTTTAAGGGGGGGTGAGAAGGATTACTTTATCCTATCCTAGGTATTCCTTAAAGAGGTGGGGTTTCAGGTGTCTCCGGAAGGTGGTGATTGACTCCGCTGTCCTGGCGTCGTGAGGGAGTTTGTTCCACCATTGGGGGGCCAGAGCAGCGAACAGTTTTGACTGGGCTGAGCGGGAACTGTACTTCCTCAGTGGTAGGGAGGCGAGCAGGCCAGAGGTGGATGAACGCAGTGCCCTTGTTTGGGTGTAGGGCCTGATCAGAGCCTGGAGGTACTGAGGTGCCATTCCCCTCACAGCTCCGTAGGCAAGCACCATGGTCTTGTAGCGGATGCGAGCTTCAACTGGAAGCCAGTGGAGAGAGTGGAGGAGCGGGGTGACGTGAGAGAACTTGGGAAGGTTGAACACCAGACGGGCTGCGGCGTTCTGGATGAGTTGTAGGGGTTTAATGAGGAGCCCAGCCAACAGCGAGTTGCAGTAATCCAGACGGGAGATGACAAGTGCCTGGATTAGGACCTGCGCCGCTTCCTGTGTGAGGCAGGGTCGTACTCTGCGGATGTTGTAGAGCATGAACCTACAGGAACGGGCCACCGCCTTGATGTTAGTTGAGAACGACAGGGTGTTGTCCAGGATCATGCCAAGGTTCTTAGCGCTCTGGGAGGAGGACACGATGGAGTTGTCAACCGTGATGGCGAGATCATGGAACGGGCAGTCCTTCCCCGGGAGGAAGAGCAGCTCCGTCTTGCCGAGGTTCAGCTTGAGGTGGTGATCCGTCATCCACACTGATATGTCTGCCAGACATGCAGAGATGCGATTCGCCACCTGGTCATCAGAGGGGGGAAAGGAGAAGATTAATTGTGTGTCGTCTGCATAGCAATGATAGGAGAGACCATGTGAGGTTATGACAGAGCCAAGTGACTTGGTGTATAGCGAGAATAGGAGAGGGCCTAGAACTGAGCCCTGGGGACACCAGTGGTGAGAGCGCGTGGTGAGGAGACAGATTCTCGCCACGCCACCTGGTAGGAGCGACCTGTCAGGTAGGACGCAATCCAAGCATGGGCGCGCCGGAGATGCCCAACTCGGAGAGGGTGGAGAGGAGGATCTGATGGTTCACAGTATCGAAGGCAGCCGATAGGTCTAGAAGGATGAGAGCAGAGGAGAGAGAGTTAGCTTTAGCAGTGCGGAGTGCCTCCGTGATACAGAGAAGAGCAGTCTCAGTTGAATGACTAGTCTTGAAACCTGACTGATTTGGATCAAGAAGGTCATTCTGAGAGAGATAGCGGGAGAGCTGGCCAAGGACGGCACGTTCAAGAGTTTTGGAGAGAAAAGAAAGAAGGGATACTGGTCTGTAGTTGATGACATCGGAGGGATCGAGTGTAGGTTTTTTCAGAAGGGTGCAACTCTCGCTCTCTTGAAGACGGGAGGGACGTAGCCAGCGGTCAGGGATGAGTTGATGAGCGAGGTGAGGTAAGGGAGAAGGTCACCGGAGATGGTCTGGAGAAGAGAGGAGGGGATAGGGTCAAGCGGGCAGGTTGTTGGGCGGCCGGCCGTCACAAGACGCGAGATGTCATCTGGAGAGAGAGGGGAGAAAGAGGTCAGAGCACAGGGTAGGGCAGTGTGAGCAGAACCAGCGGTGTCGTTTGACTTAGCAAACGAGGATCGGATGTCGTCGACCTTCTTTTCAAAATGGTTGACGAAGTCATCTGCAGAGAGAGGAGGAGGGGGAGGGGAGGAGGATTCAAGAGGGAGGAGAAGGTGGCAAAGAGCTTCCTAGGGTTAGAGGCAGATGCTTGGAATTTAGAGTGGTAGAAAGTGGCTTTAGCAGCAGAGACAGAGGAGGAAAATGTAGAGAGGAGGGAGTGAAAGGATGCCAGGTCCGCAGGGAGGCGATTTTTCCTCCATTTCCGCTCGGCTGCCCGGAGCCCTGTTCTGTGAGCTCGCAATGAGTCGTCGAGCCACGGAGCGGGAGGGGAGGACCGAGCCGGCCTGGAGGATAGGGGACATAGAGAGTCAAAGGATGCAGAAAGGGAGGAGAGGAGGGTTGAGGAGGCAGAATCAGGAGATAGGTTGGAGAAGGTTTGAGCAGAGGGAAGAGATGATAGGATGGAAGAGGAGAGAGTAGCGGGGGAGAGAGAGCGAAGGTTGGGACGGCGCGATACCATCCGAGTAGGGGCAGTGTGGGAAGTGTTGGATGAGAGCGAGAGGGAAAAGGATACAAGGTAGTGGTCAATGATGTTGCTCTTGCTGCTGGTGATTCTCTGATACACCTCTATGCAGATGACACCATTCTGTATACCTTTGGCCACTCTTTGGACACTGTGTTAACTAACCTCTAGACGAGCTTCAATGCCATACAACTCTCCTTCCATAGCCTCCAACTGCTCTTAAATGCAAGTAAAACTAAATGCATGCTATTCAACCGATCGCTGCCCACACCTGCTCGCCCGTCCAGCATCACTACTCTGGACGGCTCTGACTTAGAATACGTGGACAACTACAAATACATAGGTGTCTGGTTAGACTGTAAACTCTCCTTCCAGACTCACATTAAGCATCTCCAATCTAAAAATTTAATCTAGAATCGGCTTCCTATATCGCAACAAAGCATCCTTCGCTCATGCTGCCAAACATACCCTCGTAAAAATGACCATCCTACCGATCCTCAACTTCGGTGATGTCATCTATAAAATAGCCTCCAACACTCTACTCAACAAACTGGATGCAGTATATCATAGTGCCATCTGTTTTGTCACCAAAGCCCCATACACTACCCACCATTGCTGCCTGTACGCTCTCGTTGGTTGGCCCTCGCTTCATACTCGTCGCCAAACCCACTGGCTACAGGTTATCTACAAGGCTCTGCTAGGTAAAGCCCCGTCTTATCTCAGCTCACTGGTCACCATAGCAGCACCCACTCGTAGCACGCGCTCCAGCAGGTATATCTCACTGGTTACCCCCAAAGCCAATTCCTCCTTTGCTCGTCTTTCCTTCCAGTTCTCTGCTGCCAATGACAGGAACGAACTGCAAAAATCTCTGAAGCTGGAGACTCACATCTCCCTCACTAGCTTTAAGTGCCAGCTGTCAGAGCAGCTCAAAAATCACTGCACCTGTACATAGCCCATCTGTAAACAGCCCATCTATCTACCTGCCTCATCCCCATACTATATTTATTCATTTATCTTGCTCCTTTGCACTCCAGTATCTCTACTTGCCCATTCATCTTCTGCACGTCGACCATTCCAGTGTTTAATTGCTATATTGTAATTACTTCGCCACCATGGCCTATTTATTTCCTTAACTTACCTCATTTGCACTCACTGTATATAGACGTTTTGTTTTCTTTCGTTCTACTGTATTACTGACTAGGTTTTGTTTATTCCATGTGTAACTCTGTGTTGTTGTATGTGTCGAATTGCTATGCTTTATCTTGGCCAGGTCGCAGTTGCAAATGAGAACTTGTTCTCAACTAGCCTACCTGGTTAAATAAAGGTGAAACAAATAAATAAAATAAATAAATACAGTGCCACCATTGCGGCTTGCTAACAAGGATAGTGCCTCCCCCCTCCTTCTCCCTGGCTGATGTGAGTAAGACATTTAAACGTCACAGACAAACTGAAATGGTCCACTCACACACAGTGTGGTGAAGAGGGCGCAACAGTGCCTCTTCAACAGCTTACAGACAGCAACAGCTTACAGACGGTAGGCAATTAAAGTCTCAGTTATGAAAATTTAGGACACTAAAGAGGCCTTTCTACTGACTCTGAAATACACCAAAACAAAGATGCCCAGGGTCCCTGCTCATCTGTGTGAACGTGCCTTAGGCATGCTGCAAGGAGGCATGAGGACTGCAGATGTGGCCATTGCTATGTCCATACTATACTGTGAGATGCCTAAGACAGCGCTACAGGGAGACATGACGGACAGCTGATCGTCCTCGCAGTGGTAGACCACATGTACCAACACCTGCACAGGATCGGTACATCCGAGCATCACACCTGCGGGACAGGTACAGGATGGCAACAACAACTGCCTGAGTTACACCAGGAATGCACAATCCCTATATCAGTGCTCAATAGGCTGAGGGTGGACTGAGTGCTTGTAGGCCTGTTGTAAGGCAGGTCCTCACCAGACATCACCGGCAACAACATCGGCTATGGGCACAAACCCAACGTCGCTGGACCAGACAGGACTGGCAAAAATAGCTCTTCACTGATGAGTCGCGGTTGGGTGCACATTTATTGTCAAAGGAATGAGCGTTACATTGAGGCCTGTACCTTTATTTAACTAGGCAAGTCGGTTAAGAACAAATTCTTAATTTCAATGACAGCCTAGGAACAGTGGGTTAACTGCCTTGTTCAGGGGCAGAACGACATATTCGGTTACAAGTCCAACGCGCTAACCACTAGGCTACCTGCTGCCCCAGGTAGCTACCTGCCTGTACTCTGGAGCGGGATCGATTTGGAGGTGGAGGGTCCGTCATGGTCTGAGGCGGTGTGTCACAGCATCATCGGACTGAGCTTGTTGTCATTGCAGGCAATCTCAAGGCTGTTCGTTACAAGGAAGACATCCTCCTCCCTCATGTGGTACCCTTCCTGCAGGCTCATCCTGACATGACCCTCCAGCATGACAATGCCACCAGCCATACTGCTCGTTCTGTGCGTGATTTCCTGCAAGACAGGAATGTCAGTGTTCTGCCATGGCCAGCGAAAAGCCTGGGTCTTAATCCCATTGAGCGCTTCTGGGAACTGTTGGATAAGAAGGTGAGGGCTAGGGCCATTCCCCCCAGAAATGTCCGGGAACTTGCAGGTGCCTTGGTCCGAAGAGTGGGGTAACATCTTCCAGCAAGAACTGGCAAATATGGTGCAGTCCATGAGGAGGAGATGCACTGCAGTACTTAATGCAGCTGGTGGCCACACCAGACACTGACTCTTACATTACAGATACTGACTGTTACTTTTGATTTTGACGCCCCCCTTGTTCAGGGACACATTATTCCATTTCTGTTAGTCACATGTCTGTGGAACTTGTTCAGTTTATGTCTGTTGTTGAATCTTGTTATGTTCATACAAATATTTACACATGTTAAGTTTGCTGAAAATAAATGCAGTTGACACTGAGAGGATGTTTCTTTTTTTGCTGAGTTATCTGAGTATGCTGAGTATGCTGAGTTTATCACGTCAAGTGTACCAAAATAGGATTATATTCTCTCAAACAATGGTAAGGAACAATAGCCTGGTCCCAGATCTCTTTGTGTGGTCTTCCCAACTGACATGGTTATTTGGCATGACAATGATCATAGGAGTTGGCTATACAGCACAAACCGAGATCTGGCACCAGGCTAGGAGAATACGATGCACTGCAGAAAATGTTTAACCAATAAATACAGTTTTCAAAGTGATGGGATCAATCCCAGATCAACCCGGTGTTCCCCATACTGTGTTTTATTTTATTTATCTTGCTCCTTTGCACCCCAGTATCTCAACTTGCACACTCATCTTCTGTACATCTATCACTCGTGTTTAATTGCTATATTGTAATTATAACGCCACTATGGCCTATTTATTGCCTTTACCTCCCTTATCCTACCTCATTTGCACACACTGTATATAGACTTGTTCTATTGTATTATTGACTGTATGTTTGTTTATTCCATGTGTAACTCTGTGTTGTTGTTTGTGTCACACTGCTTTGCTTTATCTTGGCCAGGTCGTAGTTGTAAATGAGAACTTGTTCTCAACTAGCCTACCTGGTTAAATAAAGGTGAAATATATATATATTTTTAAACTAGCCCCTACCCAACTAGTCAGTTGTTTAGATCTGAGAGGATTGGAAGGGTATTATTCTACCTAATCCAGTAGTAGCTGTTCCATCTTTCCGCCAGATATGATAGGTAGCATTTTCACCACATTTCTTACTTGATGTATCTAATCATAGCTGTATCTCATCTTCTTTGATCTAGTGCTCTTCTGTATCTCACCTTCTTTGATCTAGTGCTCTTCTGTATCTCACCTTCTTTGATATAGTGCTCTTCTGTATCTCACCTTCTTTGATCTAGTGCTCTTCTGTATCTCACCTTCTTTGATCTAGTGCTCTTTTGTATCTCACCTTCTTTGATCTAGTGCTCTTCTGTATCTTACCTTCTTTGATCTAGTGCTCTTCTGTATCTCACCTTCTTTGATCTAGTGCTCTTCTGTATCTCACCTTTGATCTAGTGCTCTTCTGTATCTCACCTTCTTTGATCTAGTGCTCTTCTGTATCTCACCTTCTTTGATCTAGTGCTCTTCTGTATCTCACCTTCTTTGATCTAGTGCTCTTCTGTATCTCATCTTCTTTGATCTAGTGCTCTTTTGTATCTCACCTTCTTTGATCTAGTGCTCTTTTGTATCTCACCTTCTTTGATCTAGTGCTCTTCTGTATCTCAACTTCTTTGATCTAGTGCTCTTCTGTATCTCATCTTCTTTGATCTAGTGCTCTTTTGTATCTCACCTTCTTTGATCTAGTGCTCTTTTGTATCTCACCTTCTTTGATCTAGTGCTCTTCTGTATCTTACCTTCTTTGATCTAGTGCTCTTCTGTATCTCACCTTCTTTGATCTAGTTCTCTTTACGTTCATCCTCTCCTCTCCTTTATTCCTTCATTGAGATCTTCCAACGTTCCTATTTGTTCAGCCAAGTTAACGTTTCAGACACACATACACACTGACTCTTCTCTCCCGTCTCGACAGGCCCTCTATATGTTCCTGGCCCTCGCTATAATCTGTGACGACTACTTTGTACCGTCGCTGGAGAAGATCTGTGAGGTGAGAGACTCTTGTCAGGACACACAATCTAATCTGGTGAAACTGGTCTGAGATATTAGCATAGGCCCACCGTGGCTCTAGCATTATGTCCTTACCACGGGTGAGTTTTCTGCCAACTTAGTAGCTAGGACGGCACTTTGCTTCTCTCGAGCAATGCTTTTGATAATCAATATTTTCTGCGTGAACTGAGTCAAATCTTTCTAACAAAGTACTTTGCTATTCTATGAGTGGTCTTGGTTGTCAAGATGATGACAAAAGGGCCACAGTAACCTACAAAGCTTTTGGGAAGCTCAGCCTAACTAACCACTCCTGTCTCCTCTCTCGTTCTCTCTTCCGGTCTGTTAGAAACTAGACCTAAGTGAGGATGTTGCCGGAGCCACTTTTATGGCAGCTGGGAGTTCTGCTCCCGAGCTGTTTGCCTCCGTCATTGGTAAGATATGACACGCACAAACGCCGTCGCGCACTCACACACACACACACACACACACACACACCAATACACACCGGCACACTCACACGCACCTTTACACAACACAGAAAACTTGGAAACCCAGAATTAAAATCCTGTCAAATCGGATTTGTATTTGTCACATGCTCCGAATACAACGAGTGTATACTTTACCGTGAAATGTTTGCTTACCAGTCCTTGCCAAAGATGCAGAGTTTCAAAAATAAAATAGTAACACAAGGAATACAATAAAATACACAAGAAAAGAACTATATATTACAGGGAGGACCAGTACAAATGTGCAGCGGTACGAGGTATTTGAGGTAGATTTGTACATGACGGCAGGGTAAAGTGACTAGGCATCAGGATAGATAATTATAAGAGTGAAATAAAGAACAGAGTAGCAGCAGCAAACGATGAGTGTAAGAATTGTATGTATTTGTGTTTGTGTTGCTGATGTGCGTGTATGTGTGTGCGCGTGTGTAGTGTGTGTCGGTTTTGTTTTGTGTGGGGGTGTAATTACATCAGATGCTTGATTTGGTTCTGGGGGAGATGTATGATAAAAGACACTAACGAGACTAACGACGTCTCCACCTCCCTAAATGGATATTCAGCCAAAGCATGTCCCATCCACGCCCGACATTTTAAAAGACGTGAACACCTGCGAATGTGTGATTTGTCCAAATGACCAGTGACAAAAATATTTGTCTTTAGTCTTCACATCCCACAGTCTGCTGACCGACACTACGATAGCATTTATTTGGTCACATACACAATGTAGTTGCAGTATACAGTGAAATTCTTAAGCTCCGAGCTACAACAGTGCAGGTGTAGGAAGTCCGGGGGGGGGGACAGTCGGAGCAGGTCGCTGACTATGGTGGCTATTCAGCAGCCTGATGGTCTGAGGGTAGAAGCTATTGTCCAGTCTGATAGTTTTAGCCATGATGCTCCTGTACTGCCCACGTTTGAGTGATGGAAGCGGGAGAACAGGCCTTGGCTTGGGTGGCTTAGGTCCCTCATGATCTTCTTGGACTTCCTGCGACACCTGGTGTTGTAGGTGTCCTGGAGGGCAGGCAGTGTGCACACAATGGTACCCATAGGCACCCTATTTCTGTCCACTAGAGATTAACCAACACACCAACGTCAACATTCAACAAAAAGTCAGACAAACCTACACACCAGGGATGGGGTCAATTAACATTAAAGGCAGTCAATTCGGGAAGATATTTTAATTGAAAATTCCAAAATGCAAAAACATATGAAATAAATAGCTACTCTTCAGTTTATTGAGAAGTCATTGAAAATAGCTGCAGTTTTTTTGTTATTTTGAATTGGTGTTTAAGTTTACTTCCTGAATTGACTGCTTTCAATTCGAATTGACCCCAGCCCTGCCACACACACACACACACACACACACTCTCCCAGATAGTTGTTGTCGAGGCTGATTGTGGTTGGCTAACTCCCCCTGTACAGGTGTCTTCATCACCCACGGTGACGTGGGGGTGGGGACAATCGTCGGCTCAGCGGTCTTCAATATCCTGTGCATCATCGGCGTATGCGGAATATTCGCCGGACAGGTGTGTGTGTTTCTGTGCACATGCACATGCACATACACGTGGCTGTTTCTGTGGGTGTGTGTCTGTGTGTGTGTGTGTGTGTGCGTGCATGTGGGTCTCGTTTAGTGCAGCATATGCATTTAGGTCACTTATGGGCTGAGAAGTAAATTGAAAGATTGAGTTCTCCTATGGGGAACCATGTCTACATGTCTGATAGTTAGCAATCTCTCCCAGCTGTCGTTAGTCTCTGGAAAGCATATTTCTGGTCCTGTATTCACGAAGACTAGGAGTGCTGCTCTAGGATCATTTTAGACTTTTAGATCATAATGAATAAGATTCCATGGAAAGGGGGGACCTGATCCTAGATCAGCATTTCTAGTCTGAGATGTTTTATACACTATATATACAAAAGTATGTGGACACACCTTCAAATTATTGGATATGGCTATTTCTAACACACCGTTGCTGACAGGTGTATAAAATCAAGCACACAGACATGCAATCTTCATAGACAAACAATGGCAGTAAAATGGCCTTACTGAAGAGTTCAGTAACTTTCAACGTGGCACCGTCATAGGATGCCAACTTTCCAACAAGTCAGTCTGTCAAATTTCAGCCCTGCTAGAGCTGCCCTGGGTAACTAAGTGCTGTTATTGTGAAGTTGAAACATCTAGGAGCAATAACGGCTCAGCAGTGAAGTGGTAGGCCACACAAGCTCACAGAACGGGACCGCCGAGTGTTGAATCGCGTAGTGCGTAAAAATCGTCTGTTCTTGGTTGCAACACTCAGTACCGCGTTCCAAACTGCCACTGGAAGCAACGTCAGCACAATAACTGTTTGTCAGGAGCTTCATGAAATGGGTTTCTATGGCCGAGCAGCTGCGTACAAGCCTAAGATCACCATGCGCAATGCCAAGCGTCAGCTGGAGTGGTGTAAAGCTCGCCGCTATTGGACTCTGGAGCAGTCGAAATGCGTTCTCTGGAGTGAATCACGCTTCACCATCTGGCAGTCTGAAGGACAAATCTTGGTTTGGAAGATGCCAGGAGAACACTACCTGCCTGAATGCATAGTGCCAACTGTATAGTTTGGTAGAGGAGGAATAATGGTCTGGGGCTGTTTTTCATGGTTCAGGCCCCTTAGTTCCATTAAAGGGACATCTTAACACAACAGTATACAATGACATTCTGGATGATTCTGTGCTTCCAACTTTATGGCAACAGTTTGGGGAAGGCCCTTTCCTGTTTCAGCATGACAATGCCCCCGTGCACAAAGCAAGGTCCATACAGAAGGTTTATCGAGATTGGTGTTGAAGAACTTGACTGAGCTTGCACAGAGCCCTGACCTCAACCCCATCAAACACACCTTTGGGATGAATTGGAACGTCGTCTGCGAGCCAGGCCTGATCGGCCAACATCAGTGCCCGACCTCACGAATGCTCTTGTGGCTGAAGTCCCCGCAGCAATGTTCCAACATCTAGTGGTAAGCCTTCGCAGAAGAGTGGAGGCTGTTATTGCAGCTAAGGCGGGACCAACTTTTGTCCACATACTTTTGGTCATGTAGTGTATCTGCAGGGATGTGATCTCTTTCCTGACTGACTGTTTCTCTCTCTCTTTCTAGGTTGTAGTGTTGGGTTGGTGGTCTGTTTTCCGAGATTCATTCTACTACGTCTTGTCGATCCTCGCTCTTATTGCGGTAAGTCTGAAAGTAGAATGCACATTACATGTACTGTATGCGACCATAAACGATATATTTATTTAAGTATTTTATTAGGATCTCCGTTAGTTTTTCTGAAAGCAGCAGCTACTCTTCCTGGAGTCCACACAAAACATAAAACATGACATAATACAGAACATTAGTAGACTAGAACAGCTCAAGGACAGAAGTACATGTTGAATAATTCCGAACTGCCATTATTTTCATTTCTGCCTGTGCTCTTCCCCCCCAGTTTATCTACGATGGGAAGGTAGTATGGTAAGCGAGCCCCACCTCTTTTCGATTGGTCCTTAAATAATACCTTGATGTGATGGAATTTGCATTAGTTGCTTATCTGAACTGTGGGGCTCCTTATTGGGTGATGTGATAGGATTTAATTGGGCTACATTGGGTAACTGGGATACGATGTGATTTCAGTGGTTGTCTCTCCGTTGTGTCCGTCTCAGGTGGGAGAGCCTGGTGTTGGTGGTCATGTACTGCGGATACATCCTCATCATGAAGTAAGTGCTGCACTACTGAGTCAGGGACTTTACAAAACTCAAGGCGTCACGCCCAATGACATTGATCTGGTGGGGGAGACCGATTGACGTCATTAAGGTATCTTCTATATTTCCAAGAAATATACATAGACTCAATGCAATGATATTGAATTTGAGTGCCCCCTGAGTTTCTGTGGGGTGGAAGATTTTCACCTGTCTGTCTCTGTCTGGCCGTGTGTCTGCCCTGGTTCGTCCAGGTCACTCCCCTTGTGCTCCGACCGCCCTTCTATGACCCGTTATGATGCCACTCAGAGAATAGCCTACTACTCGCTGACCATTTCAGATATCATCCTACCTTGCCCATACGGTTCGCTGTATAACCTATGTGTGCATACATACGGTATTATGTCAAATACACAGCGTGGTTTCACATTTACCGGAAGTTGCAGGACTGAGTTTGCCACAGTTATTGTACACGTGAACAATCGCAAACGTTTTGCTGCAGTTCACCGTATACACGGGGACAGTTTCCCGGACCCAGATTTAACCTCGTGGTTGAATACAAAGATATTTGAATTGAGATGAAGTATGTTTGTTAATCGGTGTTCAGGAAACTGTTCCTTAGAGTTTACAGACCACTGCATAGAGTTCAGTTATTGTTTATTGGGTGTTGATGAAAAACATTAACCGGTGTCCCCCTCTCCGCTCTTCTCCCAGGTTTAACCAGAGCTTGCAGAAGTTATTCGCGAGTAAAGACGACAAGGACAAGAATCAGGCCAATGGTAACGCAGCGGCCAGCAGCGAGATGCAGGATGGTAATGCTAGTTATGATGACAGTGTGTGGGATGCCGAGCCCGTCATTGCCTATACTCAGCACGGCAGTAGGTAAGGCTAACCAGGCAGGCTGTAGTACACACCAAGGCTTCTCTCGAGACACGGGCTTATTCTCTGTCTCTTTACTTGTCTTCTTTTAACCCCAAAAGTTGAAGAAGACTAAAATGAACTATTGGTCCTTTCTGATCAAATAGGGTTGAGGGAATGGCGGGCATTCTAGTTCAAATGTCATTAACTTTGACTTATCTTTGCATCTGTCCCATTCTGGCATCTGAGAGCACGGGCAGCGCCATTGAATCGATCTCCATTTTGAAGTAGTCAAATTTCTTCTGCTACTCCTTCCAACAAACCAACTGAAAGGGTGAATACTGCCACCTGGAGTATGTTGTTTGAACAGGTATAAAGCCAAGGTTGGCAATTTACTGCCACCTGCAGTTATGGAATGACAGCAAGCTAAAGAGGGAACGCCCACTTATACAGACAGGAACCGCGGCCATTTATTCAATGGCGGTCTTTATGCAACATCCTCATTAACCACCATCTTTGAGTTGACTACTTCAACATGGTATAAGTCCTCCATGCGGTTGCCCATGCTTTAACAGGCTTTTGGACACTATATGTCTGGAGCTAAGTCTATAAATTGGGCAGGAATATGAACTTGTGGGTCCATGGGAGTTGGGTAGGACTTCCTCGGTCAGTGTGGTGGAGGTGTTGCAGTTCCACAATCTCCATTGTACTGTGCCGATTGACAATGGGTAATAGGTAACCTTCAGCTCAACCACAGCACTTGGCTCTCTATCTCTACCAGAGGAGGCTGGCGGGGGGTGCTACAGGAGGATGGGCTCATTGTAATGGCTGGAATGGAAATGTGGAACGTATCGGACATATGGAAACCACGTTTGACTCGGTTCCATTTATTCCATTCCAGCCATTGCAGTGAGCCTGTCCTCCTATGGCCCCTCCCGCCAGCCGCCTCTGATATCTACCCCTCTCTCTCTTCCTGGCCGCCTTATCGTTGGTATTAATGTCAGCAACTAAACACATGAAAATAACAGTCAGACATAGACAAACAAACAGTTCAAAGGTCAGATCAGTAACTTGTATAGATGCGGCCATATCTTCCACTTTCTTTCCACTAATGTCAAAGCGCCTGTCTGTTTAGTCTTACCAAACCGACTGTTGCTTAATGTGTGTTGTGTTTCTGCACGCTAGATTGCAGTGTTTCTCTGCTTGCCTCTTGAGGTAACTTGTGGTAAATGAATATCAAAATATAGGGAATGTTTATGTCAGCTTTGTTTTCTTAGTATGCATGTCAATTTATATATAATTCATAAACGTAAGAGTTGAATATAGAACACTTATCAGACTCTGAATTCGGGCCATTTGACCAGAAATAGGTGTCAAAAACAAGAGGAAACTTCTCACTGCAAGGTGTTTTTACACCTGAAATGGATTTTTGGTGTTTGATGTTTTTTTGCTAGCATGTTTGTGTGTGAGTCAGGGTTTCTGTTAGCTGGTAATAGCCGGCATTTGGCTAATAAAATGAATTAATTGAAAAGCAGATTAAGATAATTGCTGCTGGCCAATTGTCCGGGAGAAGAAGATAAAATCACATTGTGAAATAATGCTTTATAGCCTCTTCAATGATGGAAATACCAGTCGATGTAAATACATGACTGGTCATGCTTATCGGTCTATAGGTATATTTGCATAATTCTGTGGAAATAAATGAGTCCGTGTACAGTACTTTCGTTATGCATCTTATTAATCACACGCGAACAGCATACAGACACAGAACCTTTGAGCTGAAAATCTGTCAGACAGAGCCTAGTGGTTAGCCTAGTGGTTAGAGCGTTGGATTAGTAACGGAAGGTTGCAAGTTCAAACCCCCGAGCCGACAAGGTACAAGTCTGTCGTTCTGCCCCTGAACAGGCAGTTAACCCACTGTTCCTAGGCCGCTATTGAAAATAAGAATTTGTTCTTAACTGACTTGCCTGGTTAAATAAAGATAAAATAAAAAATAAAAAAACAGAAAATGAATAGCCAACCGCAGGCATGCTTCAACACCACTTATCAATGAGCTGGAGGCAGCATATGCATTTTGAAAACATATACCTAATTGTTTGAAACCCGAACGTTTTACGACATATTATGAGGCATGTCTTACCTTCAAAACAGCCTAGACGAAATCAGACCATATCCGTGGAGGCAATTATTTTCTATAGACTTTCATTGTCCAGTAGCCAAAGGCACAATCCTAGTCTTTTTAACAACCCATCCTAGTTGTTTCCTCAGATCTCCCTTCTTTCTTACATTTCTAACAGTGTTTTCATCTCTGTCACATGAAAGCGCTGGCTTGTGCGGTGCACTTTGTCGACGGGGTTTTCCCGTTAATTGCATGATGGAACAAACATTCACACGTAGCCTACGGCCTTGTGAGCATTGCCGCCCTTATAACGTGAAGAAATAATAGGTGGTCAACATATTTAAGCTAAACGTTCTGATCTGTTGCATCAGACTCATTGCTTTTGAACTTCTTTTTTTCATGTAGCTTTGGCTCCTGGTTATATGAATTTGGTATCTATCCTCCCACAACTGTTTCCAGAGTCTGTTTGGAATAGGCTATTTCTTTCTCGACAAGCTGACAAATAGAATAGGTCAACTTTTCTACTATGGGGGATAGTATATTGACATAGGGTAGTGATTTTACTCCTCTTGTTGGCTGAGGAAACCAAATGTGGACAGTTATTCTTCATCTTCAAAGTGCACATCAGAATTCAGTAAGAAGGACATCGTTGCATCCTCGGTTTGCATGTTCTGTTCATCTGAATTACCATAATCTAATTGCGATTTCTGTCATTCTGAGCACCGTGGTGAACGCCCTAATCTTGTTATGCACCCAATGCATATGGGTCCGGTACATTTCTCAAATGTCCAGCGCTACACTTTCCTAACAGAAACCCTGGTATGTGTGTGTGTGTGTGTGTGTGTCAGTTTTGAATGTCTAACATGTCTGTCCACCTCCAGTCAAGCCCAGTAAGGCTTACAGTCGTGGGTCTGTGGTCATGGTCGATGAGATGATGCATGCCAACCCTCCCAAGATGCGTTTCCCCGAGGCCGGCCTCCGCATCATGATCACCAGCCATTTTGGACCCAAGACCCGACTGCGCATGGCCAGTCGCCTCATCATCACTGAGGTATGGATAGAGAGTGATGCAACTGCAGGAAGATGGTTTTTTTCAATGTTAGAGAAGGCAATGATCTCATTTGTATAGATTTGATAGTGCTGTCATTGCTGTACTGTTGACTACCTGGGTCGTGTTCATTAGGCATCAAACGAGAAAAAAACAGACTGAATCAGGGGGGAATATCTGGACTTGGTCCAATACCAAACACTCCCTTTCATTTTTCATTGAACAACATTTTCCGACGTGTGCCTTAATGAACAACTCCCTGTTTTGCCTCTTCCTGTGACAGCGTCAGAAGCTGGTCCAGGGTGCCAACGGAGTGGAGACCCAGGTGCTGGAGGGGAAGGTGGATGTTGAGAACGGCAACGTGCCCGAGGACAAGCCTGCAGAGGAGGAGGCCGAAAATGAGACAATCTCCCCCTTTCATATCCCTGGTGTGTGTGTGTGTGTGTGTGTGTGTGTGTGTGTGTGTGTGTGTGTATTTGCATTTGCTGTGTGTGTGTTGTTTATCCAGACAGAGCTGGACATTATTGTGGATATGGCTCATTAAATTTAAACATGTGCTTGCACTTCAGTAGACGCGGTGCCCTTACCCAAATTATCCAGTGACTATCATATCATGACTAATTCTAATGATCTTTGACAGAGAGTTATGTACATGACAGACACTGCTCCAATGTGTGTATGAAACCTCCAAGTGCTTTATGATTGAAGTAGCTGATGAGTTAAATTGGTTGTGTTAGTGCTGGGCTAGACCAAATACCGGCACCTTAACCCTGCACCTTCGAGACTGCTGCCCAATGTTCAGTCATTGAACACTGGTCACTTAAATACTGTTTTACCCACTTCATATGTACAGTGCATTCGGAAAGTATTCAAGCCCCTTGACTTTTCACACATTTTGTTAGGTTACAGCTTTATTATAAATGTATTCAATTGTTTGTTTCCCTTATCAATCTACACACAATACCCCATAATGACAAGCAAAAACAGTTTTTTGTATTATATATATATATATAATATATAAGTATTCAGACCCTTTATTCAGTACTTTGTTGAAGCACCTTTGGCAGCGATCACAGCCTCAAGTTTTCTTAGGTATGACGCTACAAGCTTGGCACACCTGTATTTGGGGAGTTTCTCAAGCTCTGTCAGGTTGGATGGGGTCTCTCCAGAGATGTTCGATCGGGTTCAAGTCCGGGCTCTGTCTGGGCCACTGAAGGACATTCAGAGACTTGTCTTGAAGCCACTCCTGCAATGTCTTGGCTGTGTGCTTAGGGTCGTTGTCCTGTTGGAAGGGGAACCTTGTGGGAACTAAACTCATGACTATGATAAGATTTCCATTATTAGCAGCATCTAGACTGTCCACTGTAAAGTGCTGAGACAGAATGGCTACATAAGGAATGGAACATATAGGACCAGGGCCCCGCTACCATTATAACCTATACAGCTGTCAGATGTGGGCGTTAACAAGCAAGAACTGAGACTGAAAGACAATGGTGATGAAAGGTCACGGGGAGTTATTTTCATATAGAGGGAGGGGACTCAATACGTTATGCAAAGACAGAATACTATAAAGGCAGGGCTCTGTGATAACAGATTGTACCTGTTTCATGGAATTGCTCGGCTCTGTTACTTTGTAATAAAGTCTAACTGAATCTACAGGTTCCGGTATCTGTGCAAATATTTGACTCAAGATTTTCAATAACAACCTTCGCCCAAGTCAGGTCCTGAGTGCTCTGGAGCAGGTTTTCTTCAAGGATCTCTCTGTACTTTGCTCCGTTCATCTTTCCCTCGATCCTGACTAGTCTCCCTGTCGCTGAGAAACATCCCCACATCATGATGATGCTGCCACCACCATGCTTCACCGTAGGGATGGTGCCAGGTTTCCTCTAGATGTGAAGCTTGTCATTCAGGCCAAAGAGTTCAATCTTGGTTTCATCAGACCAGAGAATCTTGTTTCTTACGAGTCCTTCAGATGCCTTTTGGCAAACTCCAAGCGGGCTGTCATGTGCCTTTTACTGAGGAGTGGCTTCTGTCTGGCCATTCTACCATAAAGGCCTGACTGATCTGGAAGGTGCTCCCATCTTCACAGAGGAACTCTGGAGTTCTGTGAG
Organism: Oncorhynchus nerka; assembly: GCF_034236695.1. Lineage (NCBI taxonomy): Eukaryota > Metazoa > Chordata > Actinopteri > Salmoniformes > Salmonidae > Oncorhynchus > Oncorhynchus nerka. The sequence continues at coordinate 35,876,987 of NC_088419.1, read as the reverse complement.
GGCGACCATCGGGTTCTTGGTCACCTCTCTGACCAAGGCCCTTCTCCCCCGATTGCTCAATTTGGCTGGGCGGCCAGCTCTAGGAATAGTCATGGTGGTTGCAAACTTCTTCAATTTAGGAATGATGGAGGCTACTTTGTTCTTGGGGACCTTCAATGCTGCAGAAATGTTTTGGTACCCTTCCCCAGATCTGTGCCTCGACATAATCCTGTCTCTGAGCTCTACGGACAATTCCTTTGACCTCATTTGCTCTAACACGCACCGCCAACTATGGGACCTTATATAAAGAGGTGTGTGCCTTTCCAAATCATGTCCAATCACTTGAATTTACCACAGGTGCACTCCAATCATGTTGTAGAAACATCTCAAGGATGATCAATGGAAACAGGATGCACCTGAGCTCAATTTCAAGTATCATAGGAAATATCTGAATACTTATGTAAATAAAGTATTTCAGTAAAAAATTAAAAACTGTTTTCACTTTGTCATTGTGGGGTATATTGATGAGGGAAAAAATAATTTAGTACATTTCATAATAAGGCTGTAAAGCTTGGATGGGCAACTACATTCCTTGAGAAGCTGATTGGTGTCACACTTTTTCTCCATCCCTAGCAAACACAGCTGATTAATCAAATTGCATTCTAAACTGAAGATCATGATTAGGTGATTATTGGAGTCAGGTGTGTTGGCTTGGGCAAAACTGTGACATCAGGCTCTTGAGGACTGGAATTGCCCACCCCTGCGTAATGTAACAAAATGTGGAGAAAGTCAAGCGGTCTGAATACTTTCCGAATGCACTGTATGTGCTGTATTCTAGTCATTGCTCATCCCATATAACTACTGCTGTACACCTTTTCTATTCATATACTGTCCATAATGCCTTTACACAACATCAAATGCATATGTATATTTATATTCCGGACTCTGACATTGCTCATTCTAATATTTCTTAATTCCTTTTCATTTTTTTGGGATTTGCGTGTATTGTTAGGTATTACTGCACTGTTGGAGCTAGGAACACACAGGAACATGTGTGCGTGACCAGTAAAATGAGATTTGACCTAGTTTTTCCAGGACCAGAAAGCTGTTCTAGAATGAGTCGTACGTTCTCCTAGGGAGTTGTTCCTCACCACTGTGCTTCTGCTTTGCTCTTTGAAATTCTGGGCTTTGTTACAGTAAAGCACTTTGACTTGATATTAATAGGGCCTTATGAATACATGTGGTTGATTTTTACCTGCCCCTTCAATCCTACAGCGGGCATCAGCAGCAAGTGTAAGTGGCTGATCGCGTGGCCCCTGCTGCTCCTCCTGTTCTTCACCATCCCCAACTGTGCCAAGCCTCGATGGGAGAAGTTCTTTATGCTCTCCTTCATTCTCTCCACTGTCTGGATCGCCGTCTTCTCTTACTTCATGGTCTGGATGGTGAGTGTCAGGGTACAGTAGTGGACGTGTTTAATTATTCTTAACCAGGAGTCCCCGCTAGAATAGTAAACAAACAAAAATTTGACCAACTGGGGACATTTTTGTTAGTCTCCACGAGGTCAAATGCTATTTATAGGGGGTTTAGTGTTAAGGTTAGAATTACATTAATGGTTAGGGTTAGGAGCTAGGGTTAGGGTTAAGGTTAGGATTAAGGTTAGGATGAGAGTACAGGTTAGGTTTATGGAAAATAGGATTTTGAATGTCCCCACAAGGTTAGCTTAACAAGACTGTGTGTGGTGTGGTGTGTGTGTGGAGGAGGGGTGTGTGTGGGAGTTGTGTCTGGCTGTTTTGGTCACTGATTAGTTGTAATGTGGGTGTGGTCACAGGTCACCATCATCGGCTACACCCTTGGCATCCCAGACGTCATTATGGGCATAACTTTCCTGGCAGCGGGCACCAGTGTACCAGACTGCATCGCCAGTCTCATCGTTGCTCGGCAAGGTACGACTCTACTTTCTATAATAATCTTGTCTTAAGGCTTTTCAAAGTAAATTCTGGGCGTTGCTTTTAAGTACAATGCTTGTATTTGAATGACAACTATTTCTGTTTAGGAATGGGTGACATGGCAGTGTCCAACACCATCGGCAGTAATGTGTTTGATATCCTGGTTGGACTGGGGTTGCCCTGGGCGCTACAGACCATGGCGGTCAACTATGGCTCTGAGGTAAGAACAGCTATAGGGAACGGAGTAGGGTTCAGTTGCCCCTTGGCGCTGATCTTGGATCAGTATAGCATTTCCCCCACAAATGTTTAAGGTTAGAATAGGGGGATGGGAAGCTGATCCTAGATCTGTATCTTCACCCTGGAGCATAGGGAACAGCTTTCCTTGTAGGGAGCATTGAGAGATTACTGCTTTGCTTGACGTACGACTTTGTAACTCCATGTGCACGGTAAATACGTGTAGTTTAGTAGTCATCTTTCAGGAGGCGTATACACTGAAATGAGGTCAAGTGATGTTGACTCTGAGCACTTGAGTTGGAAGTGTTCATCAGTCATGTTTTGGAGAGGGAATAACACATTTTTTAAGGACTACTACAACAAGTGTTTCAGTACTGTGTGATTGAGTCCTTGACCCTACTGTTTCTCCAGCTCTCTCCTCCTCTCCCACACTTCAACTAGGGGTGCATCTCAATAGTATAAAGCATACTCCTGGCCAGAGAGGAAGCCACATAAGACTATTGAGACGCACCCCGTAGGTTAACTATGACCACAGCCATGTATTTAGATAGTTGTTCCAACTTTTATAATTTTGAATATTGCTTTAATCTATACAGTTGAAGTCAGAAGTTTACATACACTTAGGTTGGAGTCATTAAAACTAGTTTTTCACTCCACAAATTTCTTGTTAACAAACTATAGTTTTGGCAAGTCGGTTAGGACATCTACTTTGTGCATGACACAAGTCATTTTTCCAACAATTTTTCACTTATAATTCACTGTATCACAATTCCAGTGGGTCAGAAGTTGACATACACTAAGTTGACTGTGCCTTTAAACAGCTTGGAAAATTCCAGAAAATGATGTCATGGCTTTAGAAGCTAATTGACATCATTTGAGTCAATTGGAGGTGTACCTGTGGATGTATTTCAAGGCCTCCCTTCAAACTCAGTGCCTCTTTGCTTGACATCATGGGAAAATCAATAGAAATCAGCCAAGACCTCAGGAAAAATATTGTAGACCTTCACAAGTCTGGTTCATCCTTGTGAGCAATTTCCAAACGCCTGAAGGTACCACGCTCATCTGTCAAACAATAGTACGCAAGTATAAACACCATGGGACCACGCAGCCGTCATACCGCTCAGGAAGGAGACGCGTTCTGTCTCCTAGAGATTAATGTACTTTGGTGCGAAAAGTGCAAATCAATCCCAGAACAACAGCAAAGGACCTTGTGAAGATGCTATATCCATAGTAAAGCGAGTAGTACCGACATAACCTGAAAGACCGCTCAGCAAGGAAGAAGCCACTGCTCCAAAACCTCCATAAAAAAGCCAGACTACGGTTTGCAACTGCACATGGGGACAAAGATCGTACTTTTTGGAGAAATGTCCTCTGGTCTGATGAAACAAAAATACAACTGTTTGGCCATAATGACCATCATTCTGTTTGGAGGAGAAAGGGGTCGCTTGCAAGCCGAAGAACACCATCCCACCATGAAGCACGGGAGTGGTAGCATCATGTTGTGGGGGTGTTTTGCTGCAGGATGGACTGGTGCACTTCCCAAAATAGATGGCATCATGAGGTAGGAAAATTATGTGGATATATTGAAGCAAAATCTCAAGACATCAGTCAGGAAGTTAAAGCTTGGTCACAAATGGGTCTTCCAACTGTACAATGACCCCAAGCATAGTTCCAAAGATGTGGTAAAATGGCTTAAGGACAACAAAGGCAAGGTATTGGAGTGGCCATCACAAAGCCCTGACCTCGAAATGTTTGAGTTAAACAATTAAGTTAAACAATTTAAAGGCAATGCTACCAATTACTAAATGAGTGTATGTAAACTTCTGACCCACTGGGAATGTGATGAAAGAAATAAAAGCTGAAATAAATAATTCTCTCTACTATTATTCTGACATTTCACATTCTTAAAATAAAGTGGTGATCCTAACTGACCTAAGACAGGGAATTTGTACTAGGATTAAATGTTAGGAATTGTGAAAAACTGAGTTTAAATGTAATTGGCTCAGGTGTCTGCAAACGTCCGACTTCAACTGTACATTAAGTTAATTATATTTTTAAATATTCCCCATGTAATGTTAACTATGACTTCCCCTCTAGGTCATTATCAACAGTCGAGGACTTCTCTACTCTGTGGTGCTGCTGCTGGGTTCTGTGGCTTTAACGGTGAGAAGAGTCTGTCCTCTGTAGCTCAGTTGTTAGAGCATGATGTTTGTAACGCCAGGATAGTGGATTCGATTCCCAGGACTACCCATAAGTAAAACTGTTATGCACGCGTGGCTAAGTTGCTTTGGATAAAAGCATCTGCTTAATGGCATATATTATACATGTATTACATTATACTACTGACCAGAGTCTTACTTTGTATAGAGACCACAGTATCTATGTCTCTGCCACTGAACAGTCTGCCAGTGTATTCGGCTATGGAACCAATGGTTTTTCAAAGGGAGTCATCAGTTGACTGATGATAGACGACGGAGAAGATTGTCCAACAAAAAACACTCAGGCCGTCATTGTAAATAGGAATTTGTTCAGACTTGCCTAGTTTAAATAAATAAAATATATATATTTTTAATGTACATATGCAAGTTTGAGTTGACGGACAAAAACGGACAATTGATGAACGCATATACATCTGTGTGGCCTTAGATATTTATTGGAACGGTTCTGTTTTGTGGATATGAATAATGCTACTGTTTTGTCTCAAACTCTTCCGTGTGTGTGTTCGATTTAAAGAGGCACTATACATAAATCGCTCATTTCCTGGTTGCTGAAAGTACCTGCACCTTTCTGATTTTCTCACTGAATGTTATCAGATCTTCAACCAAAACCTAATATTAGATAAAGGGAACCTGAGTTTACAAATAACAAAAGAAATGTATACATATTTTATATATTTAATTAATAAAGTTATGCAACACCCAATTCCCCTGTGTGAAAAAGTAATTTCCCCATAACACTCACTAACTGGTTGTGCCACCTTCAGCTGCAATGACTCCAACCAAACACTTCCTGTAGTTGTTGATCAGTCTCTCACATCAATGTGGAGGAATTTTGTCCCATTCATGCATGTAGAACTGCTTTAACTCAGCAACATTTGTGGGTTTTCAAGCGTGAACTGCTCATTTCAAGTCCTGCCACAGCATCCCTTACAAAAAAAAGATTGCCGTTTTGCAGAATAACTGCAGTTATATTGTAGTTGAACAGCAGTTATAAACTCTAACTGCAGTTACAATGCAAAATTACTGCAGTAAAACAACGTTGGATGCAGTATTTGCAGCATACTGCAGTTACACTGCACTTTGACTGCACTCTATTTTCGTAATGGATCTCAATTGGGATCAAGCATGAACTGCTCATTTCAAGTCCTGCCACAACATCTCAATTGGGATTAGCTCTGGGCCATTCCAAAACGTAAAATGTGTTGCTTTTTACTCATTTTCATGTAGACTGTGATGGTTTGGGGATGCTATGCTGCCTCAGGACCTGGACGACTTGCCTGATAGAAGGAACCATGAATTCTGCTCTGTAGCAGAGAATTCTACAGGAGAATGTCAGGCCATCCTTCATTGAGCTGAAGCTGATGACTGAACACAATGATCCAAAACACACAAGTCTACATGAAAATGGCTAAAAAGCAAGTTTTGGAATTGCCTAGTCAAAGTCCAGAGCTAATCCCAATTGAGATGTTGTGGCAGGACTTGAAATGAGCAGTTCATGCTTGATCCCAATTGAGATCCATTACGAAAATAGAGTGCAGTCAAAGTGCAGTGTAACTGCAGTATGCTGCAAATACTGCATCCAACGTTGTTTTACTGCAGTAATTTTGCATTGTAACTGCAGTTAGAGTTTATAACTGCTGTTCAACTACAATATAACTGCAGTTATTCTGCAAAACGGCAATCTTTTTTTTGTAAGGGATGCTGTGGCAGGACTTGAAATGAGCAGTTCACGCTTGAAAACCCACAAATGTTGCTGAGTTAAAGCAGTTCTACATGCATGAATGGGACAAAATTCCTCCACATTGATGTGAGAGACTGATCAACAACTACAGGAAGTGTTTGGTTGGAGTCATTGCAGCTAAAGGTGGCACAACCAGTTAGTGAGTGTTATGGGGAAATTTTTCACAGGGACTTTCGATGTTGCATAACTTTGTTTATTAAATCATTATGTAATTGTTGTGTTACTTGTTCACTCAGGTTCCCTTTATCTAAAATGAGGTTTTGGTTGAAGATCTGATAACATTCGGTATTAAAAATATGCAAAAGTAGAGAAAATGAGAAAGGGGTGAATACCTTTTCACGGCACTCTACAGTATGTGACAAAACAAGCCAGTATCGTGGAGATAATCATTCTACCGTCTAAACCGCTGTGATATTTTCCATAGCCACAAATATTGTATTTTCAGCTGTTTGAAGCTGGTGTACAAAAGCAAAAGACACAAAAATGAAACTGAAGAACAGGACCCATAGAAACATAGAACATATCTACCGGTTGTTAGACCTCCTTTTCAATGTTAATGGCAGATCTGTAACACCATTGGTCGGTCGCCCAAAACGTGACATATTGCAGCTTGAAGTGCTAAATTGGTGTTATTGAAAAAGGTGTCTAATAAGCTCAATTACACGAATGGAAATCATCATCATTTGATTATTTACATGAACAGGTGTCTTAATTTAATTAGCTAATAGTTTCCCATTTTTTTATGATCATATGCTGAAATAAGGTCTAAGAATTTAGAACATTTTATAAATGTAAATATTTCTGTCCCATTCTAAACCGTGTGTATGCGCGCTTGCCTTCTTGCACATGTGTGTGTGTGTGTGTGTGTGGCAGAGACAGATGAACAAAAGTGTTGCCAGTCATTTCTTGATGAACCATCAGCCACTATTCAGGTGTACATACAGAGGTCTGATGTACCTCTGACTATCGGTTGCGTTCCCCTGCTCGGACGTTGCATGCATCAACCAAGGTTTGCGTGCCATGTCATCAACAGTCGGGCCACCAGTTTGCTATAACATATGATGTGGTTAGCTGATACATGATATCAAGCATTGTAAGATAAGACATTGTAAGGCATCAAGGCATTGTAAGATCTGGCATGCGCCAGCTACGCCTGGGCATAGGAACACACCCTAAGTATGGTGTGCTGTGTGTGTGTTCCACCTCTGCAGGTGGGGGGGATCCACGTGAACCACTGGAAGCTGGATCTGAAGCTGGGTATCTACACGCTGGTCCTCTACGCTGTCTTCCTGTGTTTCTCCATCATGATCGAGTACAACGTGTTCACCTTCGTCAACCTGCCGATGTGCATGGAGGAGTAGCTAGACCCTGCCCACCCACGCTGACCTCTGAACCAGGATGCTCCATCCCCTCAATCCCAGAGAGCAACCAATCACAATCAACCTTCTTCGCCGTCATCCACTACATTACTAACCCTTGTAACTGAATCTCCTGTCTGTCTGACTCCATCTTTCATTGTCATAACAGACCTGTTGACCTCTTGATCTGCTCATTGTCTTTAAATCTGTCTCTCCCTGTGCTTGGACTCACTTTCCCATGAGGCTTTGTTCTGAGGAGTGGATGGACGCCTCTCCATGCCTCAAACTTCCTCCCCTCTCTCATCCAACAGACTGGACCCAGTGTCAGACTACTCTATTTTCCATTTAACCCCTCCAACTATCTCTAGTCTTACTGTGCTTTCATTAGCATTCCATCAAAGGCTTTAGAATTAAGGGGATCCTACAATACCTACAGTCTCCCTCTCACAACAACCCACACATACCTCAGGTTAGGGTTAGTCGTAAACCCCAACATTGACACTCGACCATTTCTCCCACTCTCCCCCATCAAAACCTCTTCTCTTAACCTCCCCACCCCACACCACAGATCTACCCAAAGACCCTAGGAAGAAAAAACACAACCCCGCCCTCAATCTCTACCTCTCCCCCAAATCCCGCTTGTGCCCCCACCCTTTGGAGGAGGAACTTTTTTTCTACTTCTACTCGTTCTGGCCTGGACCCCTCTGACATGGTCCAGGCTGTGATAGTTTCCTGTTTCCACATCACTACGTCCCACCCCATTGCACCAGACACTCATCTTCACTTTTCCCCATCACCTCTTAAGAAGGACATTTTGTCAGGAATCTTTATGTAAAATGAGTCAACTCAAAGCTGAGACTGAAAGAAGAGCGCATATGATGTATATTTGCAGCACTGCACAGTGTTAAACTTGTAAACATGTATTTTTTTTTTTTTCCATTTTCTTTTTGTACCGTGTGGGTTTTTGTTTTTCAAACGGGAGTTTAAAAAGGACTCTGAAATATGTAGAGGAGCGCTTGTTGCAATCATAAAGGACGTTGCCTGTTTCACAGTAAGGAATTGTGCACAGACAAAATGCTTTTCTTGCTTTTTGCTGTAAGGAGATTTGGCCCTCCTCGAAAGGCAGGGCGTCTGGCTGATGGAGGCGACTCTATAAGCCGTTGTGCTGAAAGTTCAGCTGTTGTTTTTTTTCTCCCTCGATCCGAGACTGATATCTCTCACACGCACCCTCCAACTGCAAAACACTAAAGAGAGAAACAACTCACTCCGGATCTTGGGGAGATGTGACAGATACGTCACTGAATGGGTGGGTGGGTGGGTGGGGTGGGGGTGGGGGGGGGGGTACGGTGTCATCTTTGGAATGGTGTCCATATTAGGACATCTTCGCACAGCAGCATGGAGAAATGTGTATTGTATCACAGATGATCGGAATCGGTCTGTTCTTCTCATCTTCTGGCATTGACCCCCCTTTGACCACTAGGGGGCAATGCTGCCCCCTCACTCTGATCTGTCTGTGCATGGCAGGGGTCTTAAGCAACCACAGCTGTTTGGTTATCAGGGAATATTTGGAGCCTCTGAAGTTCCAGTAGGTGGCGCCATTGGTGGTGTTCGCTCAATGTTAATTACATGTAGATATTGCACTTTAAAACAAGCAAAGCCGTCCTCTCATTCTGAGTCAACTAGTGCTTCCTTTGAGTGTATGTATGTACATTATATGTGAGTGTGCGTGCGTGGGGTGGGGACACACCCGTGAGCACACAACAGTCTGTCTGCAGTGCATTGTACTTACTGGGAGTATAAACGCAGGCTCCTCAGCTGTACGAAAAGTGATAGGCTGAGGGGCGTGCGTGCGTGCATGCCTCCCCCCACCCCCCGACCCACTTTACAAAAAACGGCAGCTACAAGCTACTGCAATCTGAAACATTAGACATCATGCAAAAACACCTGCGGAGACCGAGTCTACAATAAGCTGGAAAAATTTGCTTTAATAGGGGAGTGTTAATGCCAAAAACATGACCTTCCCTTTTTGTGTTGGCAGCAGGTACTTGTATATGCAATCTCAATGTTATGCGTTCTGTGTGTTGGAATTAGAAGGGCCCCTATGGAGGTTGCCATAATGTTAGGGGAACATTTAAGCTCGCTTGTGTGAATGACAGCTGAGGAACCGAGCCAGAGGACATTGATGGAACGTTCTGGAATGGGGGATTCTGTGTGTGCGGGGGAGTCCGACCCTCCTGGCACAAGGGCATTATTCAACCACCAACTCTACCTGAAGACCAGACCAGAGGGGAAGGACACCAGCTGGGAAACACCCCCAGGCTACAGATGGTTTAGTCCAGTGTACTCTGAACTTTCTGGAAATTCTCCTCCAGGAAAGACAACTTTGTGAGATGAGATCTCATCTGTGTGTGAGTGATGAACCTGAGTAGCAGACATTTTAGGAGTTGGACCCCTAAGCTGCTACTCCCGGGGGAGGTATTAGCTGCGTTCTCTTGGAAGGAGGTGACCACATAGGTCCTCAAGACTCTCAACCCCCCCCCCCCCCTCCCCATCCTCCTCATCACATCCCAATGCCATCAATGCTACCCATATCGTGTGTCCTCCACCCTGCTCGACTGTCAATTTATAGCAGTTACCCTCACTGCACAGAATGGCCCCCCCAGTGGGTATTTTCCCTGTAGAAGAGTGTAAAAGTATTCTCTACTAGTGCCATTTGGATTTGATTCTCATTGTTTCCTTCTTGTTAACGATTGTCGCATTCTCAATCTTTTCGTTTGTTGTTATTAACTGTACATACAGTGGGGCCCGAAATGATTGACACCCTTGATAAAAATGACAGTATAAAATAAATCATTCAAATACTGAGCTAAATTGTATGCAAAAAAAAGTTGATATTATGTGATTTTATACTAATATAATTGCTCAGAGAAAGAGATTTTGTTTAGCAAGTAATGCAAGTAATGGTCAAAATGATTGACACCCCTGTTTTCAATACTTCACTTTGTGAGGATAACGGCACTGATAATTGTTCTACACATTGGGAGGAATCATAGACCATTTCTCCATACAGTATCCTTCCACATCCTTGATATCCTTTGTCTGCGCTTATGGACGGCCCTCTTCAATTCAAACCACAGGTTTTCAATGGGGTTTCAAGTCCGGAGACTGAGATGGCAATTGCAAAATGTAGATTTTGGGGCCGATTAACCATTTTATTTGTGGATTTTGTGTGCTTGGGTTATTGTCTTGCTGGAACATCCACTTGCGGCAAAGTTTCAGCCTCCTGTTAGAAGGAACTAAGTTTATTAACTGTGAAATCGGACCCCTGCTATTTTCATCAAAAAATATGACTTTTGTTAATTAAACAATCTCTTTCTCTGAGCAATTGGTAGTATATCAGTATAAAATCATAATCTCCAAATTATTTGTTTGCATACAATATAGCTTATATTTAATTATTTATTTTATACAGTATTTTTATCTCATCTTTATCAAGGGTGTCAATCATTTCAGACCCCGTGGTACATATGTACAGTTGAAGTGGTAAGTTTACATACACCTTAGCCAAATATATTTAAACTCAGTTTTTCACAATTCCTGACATTTAATTCTAGTAAGAATTCTCTGTCTTGGGTCAGTTAAGATCACTACTTCATTTTAAGAATTTGAAATGTCAGAATAATAGCGTAGTGATTTTATTTCAGCTTTTATTTCTTTCATCACATTCCCAGTGGGTCAGAAGTTTACATACACTCAATTAGTATTTAGTAGCATTGCCTGTAAATTGTTTAATTTGGGTCAAACGTTTCGGGTAGCCTTCCACAAGCTTCCCACAAGAAGTTGGTGAGTTTTGGCCCATTTCTCCTGACAGAGCTGATGTAACTGAGTCAGGTTTGTAGGCATCCTTGCTCGCACACACTTTTTCAGTTCTGCCCACAAATTTTCTATAGGATTGAGGTCAGGGCTTTGTGATGGCCACTCCAATACCTTGACTTTGTTGTCCTTAAACCATTTTGCCACACATTTTGAAGTATGCTTGGGGTCATTGTCGATTTGGAAGACCCATTTGTGACCAAGCTTTAACTTCCTGACTGATGTCTTGAGATGTTGCTTCAATATATCCACATCATTTTCAACCCTCATGATGCCATCTATTTTGTGAAGTGCACCAGTCCCTCCTGCAGCAAAGCTGGGATGGTGCTCTTTGGCTTGCAAGCCTCCCCCTTTTTCCTCCAAACATAATGATGGTCATTATGGCCAAACATTCTATTTTTTTCAGACCAGAGGTCATTTCTCCAAAAAGTATGATCTTTGTCCCCATGTGCAGTAGCCTATAAGAAGTTTCTAAAGCCATGACATAATTTTCTGGAATTTTACAAGCTGTTTAAAGGCACAGTCAACTTAGTATATGTCAACTTCTGACCCACTGGAATTGTGATACAGTGAATTATAAGTGAAATCATCTGTCTGTAAACAATTGTTGGAAAAATTACGTGTTTCATGCACAAAGTAGATGTCCTAACCGACTTGCCAGAACTATAGGTTGTTAACAAGAAATTTGTGGAGTGGTTGAAAAATGAGTTTAAATGACTTAAGTGTATGTAAGCTTCCGACTTGAACTGTACATTTTTGAACAGCTTTTTGGGTCAAAGGAACAAGCATATACCTGAGTTGATTCAGAATGTCAAACGTTATTGGGGGTTTGTTGTTTTCCATTCTACATTTGTGTTAGTCATTGGTTTTAAGTGGTGGGTTTGGGTTAACACCTGTGTGGTCGTGTCCTTGGACCAATCCCAAATGGACCCCTAGATCCTACGCATTATGCACTTGTGGAGATCTGAGAGGGTTCGACAGGTGTAAGCAATCAGTAATAGCTCCACATAGCCACCTGACGTCCAGGTTCAGTGCAAGTTTCACTATATTGGGCCAATACTGTTACAGGCTTTGAGGTTTTGCTCGATTTCGAGGGTTGATTCTGTTTGGGTGTGGCTTGCCCTGATTGAATCATCCTTGTTGGTCAGGATGTGTTGCACCTGTCGCCTTGTTAATCAGCCAATAGTTTCACCTGTGCTGGCACAGTGTTCCAGTGGAAATGGAGATTTTGGAAGAGCTGTACGGCTGTTTAGCAGTGGAGGCTAGTGGGAGGAGCTATAGGAGGACTGGGTCATTGTAATGCCTGGATTGTAATGAATGGAACGGTTTCAAACGTGGTTTCTATATGTTTGATACCGTTTCATTTATTCCATTCCAGCCAGTACAATGTCCTCCTATAGCTCCTCCCACCAGCCTCCACTGCTATTCCTCTTTAAGTTTGTAAACAAAGCTTTTTACTGTATCTTGTGTCTCACCTAAGTTGTGTGCGTTTTCTTCCTTTTAATTTGTCTGATATCAGGCAAGTCTAGTGGGCGTCCATTGCGGGTACTAAGACGCTACTCGGGTGGTTTGCTTGGCCAGCACACCAGTCAGTAGGCACCCACATGGATGCCTTTCAAAACACACTTTGAAACCAAACCTGTTTCGCTCTGGTTGTCAGCGGGTCAGTTGTTCGTGCCCTATTTCTTTTGAGCAACGATTTGTATTTATTTTTTGGGGAACGTAACAATACCAATAAAATCCTTGGGTCTCCACAAGTGAAGAGAGCATAGGGTCTAGGGGTTGCCTTGGAATTGGGCACCGGTTGCCAGGTCCTGAAAGTAACAACGGCACAGCAGCTCACACTCCTCCTACTGTTTGACTATTTCAACTCACCCAACACACATCCACACACATTACCAGTTTATCTGCCGCAAACGTTTATTATCAAATATTTTAATTTTAAATAAGTCGAATTCAGATACCATAAATCATGTCATAGCTCTGCATTAAAAATACATGGAAACCATGTTGTACAAAATAAAAGAGCACACACAGCCACATACACCCAGGGCAACATTTACTTAGTGCAAAATAATTATAAAAAGTGTAACAATTACCGTAAACCTCATTATCAACCGAGTAGTTTGGGTCCTGAATGCTGATTGGCTTAAACAGCATTTAGTCGTGTGTATATCAGGCAATATACCACGGGAGTGAGGTAAAAATACTTGTTTACTGTTCTATTTATGTTGGTAACCAGTTTATAATAGGAATAAGGCACCTCGGGGGTTTGTGGAATATGGCCAATATACCACAGCTAAGGGCTGTGTCCAGGCACTCCACTTCACGTCAAGCGTAAGAACAACCCTTAGCCGTGGTATATTGGCTAATATACCACACTCTCTCAGGCCGTGTTAATTATAATCTGGTAGTGTGATTTAATTTGAAATGTATCATAGTGCAAACGAGCTGTGCAAAGACAAAAAAAATACCATACACCTCGTTATAATCTGAGTGACATTTTAAAAACTTTTCTTCAACAATGTGTGTATAAAGAGACCCCTATTTATGTATTGCTCGGGTAACTAAACTCTAGTTAAATAACCGCCTCTTTATAACACGCATTGTTTAACCCTCAAGCTACTGACTGGGGTCATTGTCGAATATTTCAGGACTGTCGATCAACATGTTCTTAACAAATCTAAATCATTGTTTCGTGTTTATGTATGAATATGGACTTTTTAAAGACACCCAGGCAAAAACACCCTATTCTGCTTATAGTAATTTGATAAATGGGACCTTTATTTGAATCTAGGTTTCTCTGGAGACATGGTAACAAGTTATCCACACCACCAAAGGGTGGAGGGGGACCTTTATCATGGATTTTGACCAGATAGACAGATCACCTGCAGACATATAGCTTCCCATGTACTCACCTAAGATTGTACTTTTCTATACCACATATCGTATGACTGTACAAAACCCAAATGACCTTCTTTTTGTGCATATAAAAATCTGCCAATGGTATACAAAGTCTGCCAGAGGTAACAATACAGAACTCGGATACACTCTGAATCTACATAGAGAGCTGTATTGGTGTGTATTCTCCGAAAAGTTGTTATTCTAGGGCAAATCTAACGTATTTATTTAAATCCAGGTTTCTCTGCAAACATGAAGTTCCACATATCATCAGAGGGTGGAGGGGGGCCTTATGTACTCACTCGCCTATGGTTATAACTAGGTATGACCGTGTACAAAATCAAAATTAACTTCAATATAAACCAGGTACCCTCTGAATGTACACATAGTGCTGTATAGGCCGTTATCAATGAAACATCCCAATAAGGTGCATAGCGTTTGATTTGCCTGCTCCGCTAAAACCAACTACGCTCTGTTTTGAAGGGAATGTTTAATCCATTTTATAACTATTTGGTTTTAATATCATCACCTCTTGAAGAGTATAGTCAGGACTACACATGCCCGATTATTCCACATGTAGCTCTATCATCAGAGTTATACAGCAAGTAACTGCATGCTTGTCATGATCAGAAAACATCAATTGATCATGTATTGTCAGATACGTGAGGGGAGCCTATCCATTTGGCATGTAGCTAGATAAGCAAACAACGTGTAGTTTAGCTTGCTTCATCAGAGATTAGGCTTTTGGAAAGAGCTTGACATTGGCAAGTCCCTGTCCTGGTAAAGTTGTCAATTAGACTACTGTCATCACCACTATAGATGGTAAGCAAATCAATAAGTATGTGACCGACCGGCTTGATTCAGTCTTGTGTAGCAATTTTAATTTTTAATTTTTTTACATTGGATAAAAATAGAGACTCAGAGCTAGAAAATTGTATATCATACACTACAGTTGAGGAACAATGGGAAAGTAATTCTGCTTTGAAAGTTGATAAACTTGTAAGCTCACTTTTGAGAAAATGGCCCTTGAATGTTTTGGTAAACCTACTGGAGAGCTGTTCTTTGTCTACACTCATTCAGCATCGTCCACACCCTCTTTAAGCCTTAGCCCCACCCATCTCTTTAAGGATTCACATGTCAGGCCATGTGCTAAACAACCAAAGAGTTCAAGACTAAAGGCTAGTTTATACGACGTCTGTCGACAGTGGTCACAGTGACATCGTGAACATTCTATTGTTGTTTAACATCAAACTTGTCGTTGTGAAAAAGTATGAGCACAAAAACTACAAGCTGCATGACATCAGCAGCCTGGTGGTCCAAAATAGCATAACTAATGTAGTTTAACACCAATAAACCCACCCGTTTAAAAAAATCTATTTAGTATATGTCAATCTAGCAAACCAGGCAACTTAAAGCAACTTTCTAAACAATTAAACATATATATATGTATATAGCTGACAATGTCTTCACTTTAGCTCATTTGTCTTCATTATTACAGGAAAATAAACTCGCAACAATATCATTATTTATAAGTTAATGGTGAGCCAATTACAAAAAATATCTTTCTACCAGATAATTTTTGAACTTGGACACTGTCTCTTTGGCCTAACGTTAAATACTAATTTGACTTTGGTGCAGGTCATGTTCTTCACATTACTGTTTATGCTAAACACATACTTTTGCAATTCTACTACGTGATATATATATTTTAAAGACGTGTTGGAAAGGATTACCTACACATACTGACCAGCTCATGTTATAGACAGAAGGGTGCTACATGGCAGACCAATCCAAACTCATCTCTCGGCATGTCCAGCCCATCCATTATCTCAGCCAATCATGGCTAGCGGGAAGGTTCTTGCCTTTTTCTGTGGCTAAACCAACTAGGCTCGTAATTTAACAATTTTATTTGTGTTTACAGATAGCATACAAGTTTGCTATTAAGGCACATTCAAGTTTGCAGAAGTTCCAGAAGGCATTTCTACCAAAAAACAGGTTTTGATTTTTCTTTTTAGGTTTATGTTCAAATGCTTCTCCTGGGAAGCAGTGACGCACGACATATGCCTAGTTTACTGAAACAAGTCACATATTTGAATACACAGCCATCAAGTTTATCCCCTGAAAGTTAGCTTGTTAACTAGCCATATTGACGTGAACTATTCTTAGCTAGGTAGCCAATCTGACGTGGTCCATCCATTAATATAGCCTATCCTGTCTGTCAGCAGCAATCGTGATTAAACACTTAAAAACAATGTTGAAAAGGGGATAATGCTAGCCAACTTCGCTAGGTAGGTCTATGTTGGTTGGAGAAAAAAGTACATACTTATCACTGTTTAGCCAACTACAAAGTTTCTACCGGTAGCTTGCAAAGTAAACATGATCAGCTAACTGACAGTACATTGGCAATTGTACCCTTCTGCTGCTTGCCAGGCAGACCCCACAAAGGATGAACCTTAACCACTCATACTTGTCAGGTATAGTTCACTTATATTTTATATCAGTTATATCTAATTAATGGTAGCCAATATTGAGAGATATTGTGAGGCTAACCTCATGTAACTGAAATGTCATGATCAATTGATGTTTACTGATCATGAAAAGCAGGCAGCTACTTGCTGTATAGCTCTGATGATAGAGCTAAAATGTTCTCAATTGTTTTGCATGGAATAATCTGAAATGTGTAGTTCTCACTATGCTCTTCAAAAGGTGATGATATTACAACCAAATAGTTAACATGTATTTAACAATCCCTTTGAAACGGCGCTCAGTTGTCAATGGTTTGAGTGGAACTGGGGGTCTCCTTGCCTCCCCAGCAGGCAAATTGAATGCTCTGCATCTTATTGTGAGGTTTTATTAATAATGACCTATTGGTGTGTATTCTCCCCCAAAAACTATTATACTGAAAATATTATAAATACCAGAATTCCTATGATAACCAATATACTTTATGTGCAAGTTGTTATGATATTCTAGATGCTATACCCTTTGGTTTAAAGTAACTGAAAGGATTCAGGCATGCTTTTTGAAGCATGCTGCCATAGCCCCTACCACTCCCATTGTTTCACTAACATAGATGCTAACGCTGGCTGTGGGGTAAGTAGATAAAGAAAACTAAGCCATTGTTTTGGTCAATGTCTCTCAGGGTTAAATTATTTCAAATGTTGGTGTACTGACCCCTTTAAATGGCAGTCAATTCTACCACAAATTAATATTTTCTTCAAAAAACTGAAAACTAAATGATACTATAGTAAAATGGTAAATTAGCTTTTCAGTACTAATTGTACTTTGGAAAAAAGCTGCACATTATATGAAGGAAAAATACGTTTTCTTTTTGCAAAATATGTAAATTAACTGTAATATTGCTAAAATAATAGTCCAGATAACATTAATGACATGTCTAATGATGTTTTGATAATAAATAAGGTGATATTTTGCTGTGATTGTTAATGAATCATTTCTTATTAGGGTCAAAATGTCACTTGATGGTGAAGAAGTTTCACTTTTCACTTTGTCACGCTGTTCGATTGAGGTTTACGGTATTTTTTGCTCTTTGCACAATTTGTTTGCGCTATGAAAATGTTGCCCACACACACACACACACACACACAAACGTTTAATAACTATAAGTACTGAACACCGGAGTGGAACCATATGTAATTCTCTTGAATGAATGCGACCAGATGCACTGTGAGCTCAATGTGATGTGGGAGTCATTTGTCAACCAATAAAAATGGGAAAACATAATAATAATAATCATATTAATTATTATTATTATTATGATAATACACTATTATATATATATATATATATGTGTGTGTGTATATATATATATATATATATACACACACACACACACAAAAGTCTGTGGACACCCCTTCAAATTTGTGGATTCGTCTGTTTCAGCCACACCCGTTGGTGACAGGTGTATAAAATCGAGTACACCGCCATGCAATCTCCATAGACAAACATTGGCAGTAGAATGCCCTTACTGAAGAGCTCAGTGACTTTCAACGTGACACCGTCATAGGATGCCACCTTTCCAACAGTTCATCAAATTTCTGCCCTGCTCGAGCTGCCCCGGTCAATTGTAACTACTGCTATTGTGAAGTAGAAATGTCTAGGAGCAACAATGGCTCAGCTGCGAAGTGGTAGGCCACACAAGCTCACTGAACAGGACCGCCGAGTGCTAAAGTGCGTAAAAATCGTCTGTCCTCGGTTGCAACACTCACTACCGAGTTCCAAGCTGCCTCAGGAAGCAATGACAGAACAATAACTTTTCGTCAGGAGCTTCATAAAATGGATTTCCATGACCGAGCAGCTGCACACAACCCTGAGATTACTATGAGCAATGCCAAGCGATGGCAGGAGTGGTGTAAAGCTTTCCGCCATTGGAGCAGTGGAAACACAATCCCTGGAGTGATTAATCATGCTTCACCATCTGGCAGTCCGACAGACGATTCTGGGTTTGGTGGATGACAGGAAAAAAGCTATCTGCCCCAATGCATAGTGCCAACTGTAAAGTTTGGTGGATGAGAAATAATGGTCTTGGGCTGTTTTTCATGGTTCGGGCTAGGCCCCTTAGTTCCAGTGCAGGGAAATCTTAATGCTACAGCATACAATAACATTCTAGACGATTCTGTGCTTCCAACTTTGTGGCAACAGTTTGGGGAAGGCTCTTTCCTGTTTCAGCATGACAATGCCCACATGCACAAAGCAAGGTACATACAGAAATGGTTTGTCGAGATCAGTGTGGAAGAACTTGACTGGCCTGCACAGAGCCTTGACCTCAACCCCATCGAACACCTTTGGGATGAATTGGAACGCCGACTGCGAGCCAGGCCTATTCGCCCAACATCGGTGCCCGACCTCACGAATGCTCTTGTCTGAATGGAAGCAAGTCACTGCAGCAATGTTCAAACATCGAGTGGCAAGCCTTCCCAGAAGAGTGGAGACTGTTATAGCAGCAAAGCGGGGACCAGTTCCATATTAATGTCCATGATATTCGACTAGCAGGTGTCCACATACTTTTGGTCATGTAGTGTATATTTAATGTAAAGTTAGTTACTATAAAACATTATCGAGGACATCTGTATAACTTATATGAATGTATTGTCTTGCTGTACTGGACATATCCAACCGATGCATTTTACTGTAAAGCAATAATGTGAAAAAAAATTAAATGGCAAAATAATTCCTGTACATTTCTCTCAAAGTCCTTGAATATAGGTTATGAATTAAACATCAGAATATGGTGCAGAGCGTTTGATTTGGCTGCTGGGGGAAAAGGAGACCCCCAGCTCCGCTGAAATGATTGACAATTCGCTACATGCCCGTATTCAAGGGATTGTTATAGTCCAGGTTGCAGATAATGGACCCTATCACACATTTGTGTTGTTGGTGCTGTATATTAACTAATATACATTGGTTCTAACTTGAACAATGTACAATTTATATTCCCTGAAATATGAAAACCACGAAAACTGCCAGAAAGGCCCGAACGCAAGATCGTAATTTTGATGACTCACATCAAGTTGGCCTTATTGTACATGGTAAGCTGGTGCGCACAAGGTTGTACTTCACATGGAGGATTTTTCTACAATATTCACAACATATTGACACAATTACAATCTTTATAGAATAAAAATCTAATTTCATCAATTATATGTGGAAAAACGTATTTAAGTGAACATTATCAAACTAACAGTAGATGAAACAGAAAGTTAATTATTTTCTCCTCTGTTGGAGTAGTGAGCGGCCACGCAGTTGTGAGGGGCCCTCGTGTTGAGGGTCAGCATGGTGGATGTGTTGTTGCCTACCCTCACCCCCTGGGGGCGGCCTGCCAGGAAGTCCAGGATCCAGTTACAGAGGGAGGTGTTTAGTCCCAGTGTCCTTAGCTTAGCGATGAGTTTGGAGATCACAATGGTGTTGAACGCTGAGCTGTAGTCAATGAAAAGCATTCTCACGTAGGTGTTCCTTTTGTCCAGATGGGAAAGGGCCGTGTGAAGTGCAATAGAGATTGCGTCATCTGTGGATCTGTTGGGGCAGTATGTGAATTGGAGTGGTTCCAGAGTTTCTGGGATGATGGTGTTGATGTGAGCCATGACCAGCCTTTCAAAGCACTTCATGTATACAGATGTGTATGCTACAGGGTGGTAGTCATTTAGACAGGTTTTACCTTGGTGTTATTAAACACTGAGACTATGGTTGTTTGTTTGAAAACATGTAGGTATTACAGACTGGGTTACAGACACGCCATGGTAATCCATCTGGCGCTGTGGCTTTGTGAATGTTAACCTATTTAAAGGTCTTGCTCACATCGGCGACGGAGAGCGTGGTCATACAGTCGTCCGGAACAGCTGGTGCTCTCAATCAGTGTTGCTTGCCTTGAACCGAGCATAGAAAGCATTTAGCTTATCTGGTAGGCTTGCGTCACTGGGCAGCTCTCGGCAGTGTAGTAGGATTCGATCTTAGTCCTGTATTGATGCTTTTTACATTTACATTTACATTTAAGTCATTTAGCAGACGCTCTTATCCAGAGCGACTTACAAATTGGTGCGTTCACCTTAAGACATCCAGTGGAACAGCCACTTTACAATAGTGCATCTAAATCTTTCAAGGGGGGTGAGAAGGATTACTTTATCCTATCCTAGGTATTCCTGAAAGAGGTGGGGTTTCAGGTGTCTCCGACTGAATGTGGTGATTGACTCCGCTGTCCTGGCGTCGTGAGGGAGTTTGTTCCACCATTGGGGGCCAGAGCAGCGAACAGTTTTGACTGGGCTGCGCATTTTAGAGTGGGAACTGTACTTCCTCAGTGGTAGGGAGGCGAGCAGGCCAGAGGTGGATGAACGCAGTGCCCTTGTTTGGGTGTAGGGCCTGATCAGAGCCTGGAGGTACTGAGGTGCCGTTCCCCTCACAGCTCCGTAGGCAAGCACCATGGTCTTGTAGCGGATGCGAGCTTCAACTGGAAGCCAGTGGAGAGAGCGGAGGAGCGGGGTGACGTGAGAGAACTTGGGAAGGTTGAACACCAGACGGGCTGCGGCGTTCTGGATGAGTTGTAGGGTTTAATGGCACAGGCAGGGAGCCCAGCCAACAGCGAGTTGCAGTAATCCAGACGGGAGATGACAAGTGCCTGGATTAGGACCTGCGCCGCTTCCTGTGTGAGGCAGGGTCGTACTCTGCGGATGTTGTAGAGCATGAACCTACAAGAACGGGCCACCGCCATGATGTTAGTTGAGAACGACAGGGTGTTGTCCAGGATCACGCCAAGGTTATTAGCGCTCTGGGAGGAGGACACAATGGAGTTGTCAACCGTGATGGCGAGATCATGGAACGGGCAGTCCTTCCCCGGGAGGAAGAGCAGCTCCGTCTTGCCGAGGTTCAGCTTGAGGTGGTGATCCGTCATCCACACTGATATGTCTGCCAGACATGCAGAGATGCGATTCGCCACCTGGTCATCAGAAGGGGGAAAGGAGAAGATTAATTGTGTGTCGTCTGCATAGCAATGATAGGAGAGACCATGTGAGGTTATGACAGAGCCAAGTGACTTGGTGTATAGCGAGAATAGGAGAGGGCCTAGAACAGAGCCCTGGGGGACGCCAGTGGTGAGAGCGCGTGGTGAGGAGACAGATTCTCGCCACGCCACCTGGTAGGAGCGACCTGTCAGGTAGGACGCAATCCAGCGTGGGCCGCGCCGGAGATGCCCAACTCGGAGAGGGTGGAGAGGAGGATCTGATGGTTCACAGTATCGAAGGCAGCCGATAGGTCTAGAAGGATGAGAGCAGAGGAGAGAGAGTTAGCTTTAGCAGTGCGGAGGGCCTCCGTGATACAGAGAAGAGCAGTCTCAGTTGAATGACTAGTCTTGAAACCAGACTGATTTGGATCAAGAAGGTCATTCTGAGAGAGATAGCGGGAGAGCTGGCCAAGGACGGCACGTTCAAGAGTTTTGGAGAGAAAAGAAAGAAGGGATACTGGTCTGTAGTTGTTGACATCGGAGGGAGCATGATCGAGTGTAGGTTTTTTCAGAAGGGGTGCAACTCTCGCTCTCTTGAAGACAGAAGGGACGTAGCCAGCGGTCAGGGATGAGTTGATGAGCGAGGTGAGGTAAGGGAGAAGGTCTCCGGAAATGGTCTGGAGAAGAGAGGAGGGAATAGGGTCAAGCGGGCAGGTTGTTGGGCGGCCGGCCGTCACAAGACGCGAGATTTCATCTGGAGAGAGAGGGGAGAAAGAGGTCAGAGCACAGGGTAGGGCAGTGTGAGCAGAACCAGCGTTGCGTGGTTGTGGTCAGTAGTCTTGGTCAGTAGTGGTCAGTCGTTTGGTAAGTAGGTGTGTGGTTCAGTGGTTGTGGTCAGTAGTGTTGGTCAGTAGTTGTGTGGTTGTGGTCAGTAGTGTTGGTCAGTAGTTTGGTCTAGTTGTGTGGTTGTGGTCAGTAGTCTTGGTCAATAGTTTGGTAAGTAGCTGTGTGGTTCAGTAGTTGTGATCAGTAGCTGTGGTTGTGGTCAGCAGTTGTGGTCATTTGGGGAGGCAGGTGGCCTAGTCGTTAGAGTGTTGGGCCAATAACTGAAAGGTTGCTGGTTGAATCCCCAAACTGAGAAGGTATAAATCTGTCATTTTGCCCCTGAACAAGGTAGTTAGCCCACTGTTCCCTGGTAGGCCATCATTGTAAATAACAAAATGTTCTTAACTGACTTGCCTAGTTAAATAAAGGTAAAATAAAAAAGTCAGTAGTTTAGTAGTTGTGGTTGTGTGGTTAGTAGTTGTGATTGTGTGGTCAGTAGTTGTAGTAAGTAGCTGACTTGTTGGGGGAGTGGTCAAAATGGCAGTTGTTTGGGGAAAATGTGTTAATGCAGTTACTAAAACAGCTGTAACGTTAGACCCGTAGGATATACAGTATTTTTGTTCTGCGATCAGATTTCAATAGCAGATAAGTAGACGAAGACGTCATACCCTACAGTTTTTTGTCTAACTGGTTGGGGAAATGGTCAAAATGTATGTTTATAGAAAGTTACAGAAAATGTTGTTAATACGGTTACTAAAACAGCTGTAACTTTTTATCGGAATAAGATATTTTTGTTCAAACGTCAGATTTGAATAACAGATTTCATACATTAACCTTTTTAAAAGTTGTTGGCAAAGTGGTCAAAGTAGCTGATTTGCGTCAAGTTGGA
Organism: Oncorhynchus nerka; assembly: GCF_034236695.1. Lineage (NCBI taxonomy): Eukaryota > Metazoa > Chordata > Actinopteri > Salmoniformes > Salmonidae > Oncorhynchus > Oncorhynchus nerka. The sequence continues at coordinate 35,853,572 of NC_088419.1, read as the reverse complement.
TTGTTGCATTTACAGTGAATGGAATGTTGGAAGTGACGATGTCACAATGGGGCCCCTTACAACCTTGAGGAAATGCCATGAAAGTAAATTAAGATGGACAAAAAAAAGGACAAAGTTTAATAGTTTAAAAAGTATAAAAGATATCAAAATGTATACAAGCACACTTCATTTTAGTCATGAGTTGGTATAAAAGATCCCAGAAATTTTCCAAATGCACAAAAAGCTTATTTCTCTCAAATTGTGCACACATTTGTTTACATCCTTGTTAGTGAGCATTTCTCCTTACTCAAGATAATGCATCCAGCTGAGAGGTGTGTCAAGAAGCTGATTAAACAGCATGATCATTACACATGTGCATCTTGTGCTGGGGACAATAAAATGCCACTCTAAAATGTGCAGTTTTGTCACAAAACACAATGCCACAGATGTGTCAAGTTTTGAGGGAGCATGAAATTGGCATGCTGACTGCAGGAATGTCCACCAGAGCTGTTGCAAGATACTTTTATGTACATTTCTCTACCATAAGCTGCCTCCAACATCATTTTAGGGAATTTGGCAGCACGTCCAACCGGCTTCACAACCTCAGACCACATGCAACCACAACAGCCCAGGACCTTCACATCTGGCTTCTTCACCGGAATTGTCAGACCAGCAACCTGGGCAGCAGATTGAACTGTGGGTTTGCACAACCAAAGAATTTCTCCACAAACTGTCAGAAACGTTCTCAGGTAAGCTCATCTGCGTGCTTGTTGTCCTCACCAGGGTCTTGACCTGACTGCAGTTCGGCAACGTAACCGACTTCAGTAGGCAAATGCTCACTTTTGATGGCCACTGGCACGCTGGAAAAGTGTGCTCTTCAGATAAATCCTGGTTTCAACTGTACAGGGCAGATAGCGTGTACATTGTGTGGGTGAGCAGTTTGCTGATGTCAATGTTGTGAACAGAGTGCCCCGCGGTCGTGGTGGGGTTATGGTATGGGCAGGTATACTGGACTCGCTAAATGTACAGTAGCTCTTAGCCAGCTATCCAGTTGGCTAAACACTCATTCCAATAACTCCAGCAGGGTGCCGTTTTGCAAGTCTACTTAAATAAGTGTGAAACTGCAACAAAAGCAGAAGGACATAATGCACAGAATATCTTACACAATAACTGTACTAAATGTATGAAATAAAGTTATTAAATGCAAATGTATGCTTGATATTGCTAAGCTAGGTGTCCCCCCTATGGAGAAACAGCAGAAGCTGATGCTAAGTAGCTAACTAAATTCATAATACTGCCAGAACCTTCAAAACAATGGTTGATAAACATTAATCTTGTGTTAATAAACAAATGTACATACAGACATTGTCTTACAAAGCTTATAAAGAAGGATTGTAACTACTCTGTCAGACTTGCACATCTTTCAAATTGCTTCACTTCTGGAACTGCTTCCTGTCACATGACACAAACAGGTCAATTCTGCACTGCTGCGCTTAAACTACCACTAGGGGGTGCTAAAACAGGTCCAGAACAGTAGGCATAAGCTACGGACAACAAACACAATTCCATTTTATTGATTGCAATTTGAATGCACCGAAATACCGTGACAAGATCCTGAGGCTTATGGTCGTGCCATTCATCTGCCACCATCACCTCATGTTCTTCCATGGCCTGCATACTCATCAGATATGTCACCCGTTGACCATGTTTGGGATTCTGTGGATCAACGTGTACGGCAGCGTGTTCCAGTTCCCACTAATATCCAACAACTTCGCACAGCCATTGAAGAGGAGTGGGACAATATTTCACAGGCCACAATCAACAGCCTACCAACTCTATGCGAAGGAGATGTCACGCTGCATGAGGCAAATGATGGTCACATCAGATACTGACTGGTTTTCTGATCCACGGCCCTACATTTTTTACATATCTGTGACCAACAGAGGCATACCTATATTCACAGTCATGTGAAATCCATTTAGTATGGCCTAATTAATTTACTTCAATTGACTGATTTCCTTCTATGAACTGTAACTCAGTAACATATTTGAAATTGTTATGTTGTGTTTATATTTTGTTCAGTGTAGAATGGGACGTTTGCTTCCGAAGCCCCCCCCCCAAAAAAAGCTGAAATAAAACATGTAAATAGATTTTAGCAGACTAATCTTCAGGTTTACCACAAATACAGGGCAAAACTACCCCTTTCTAAAGTTTCTATTTTTATTGAGTAAAAATGACCAAACGTAGCTTTTTTTCTTTCACAAAATATACATTTCCCGTTAATACAGGGCTGTTTTCCCCCAAGTCACCTTACTGTTAACAAGCTTCTCTCCCTCTCCCCCCTTCTGTTTAGAGGTGGCACCACAGGTCTTAAGAGTTGTGGGGTGATTTTTTTTCTTTGGACTGATTAATCAGTTGTAAAAAGGTTTTATATGGACTATGATGAGACTAGAGTTTTCTAATCAGGTTAGGGAGGATGAAAACCCTGTCAAACTGTCTGCAGCAACCTCGAACTTGTTCATATGAATTATATTTTAAAACGAGACTAACAGCTGGGCTTTCTTTGTACTCAGACTACAGACACTGAAACAACAACTGCGATTCGACAATATAAACCATGCAGGGCTGATCATGCTTTATGCAGGTTTGTATCGTGTAGGCAGGTCTATGCAACTATAATTCAAAAGTTAGCCTACTCACACAGCCTATGTAGGGATGTCATCAATATTGTGTTGATTGATTCATCCCAGTTAATGATTTTGGATTGAAGGTCTAGGTAGCCTAGCGAGACCTGTGATTTCCGTGAATCTGATTGGTCAAAGACACACAGACTCTGCAGGACTTCAATGTGAAGGACAGATAGATGGTGCACAAGGTGACAAATCACGAGGCAAGTAAAAAACACTAGCCTACATTGTCCCTCTTTTCAACGCTTCAATATTTTGAAAACGAAATGAACCTGATTGAAAAGTGCCTGGGCAAATGCCAGTTGAGTCATTCCTACAATGCTGTGCCTTTTCTGTCCACAGGAAATCCAACTTTTATTATTCAAAATATTTCTTAATTATGTTACAGTTCAATAGTTAAATTCTCTCTCATCAATAACACACCATCATGATTATTGCATTGACCATATTTTATTTAAAATGTTCTGTGTGTCCCTGATTTCACTTTCAACCCCGTCCATTTTAGAAAACAACCCCTTCCTACAATGACACCACATTCAGGAAGTGTCACAATTTCTTTGGTGGGAAAACAAGCTAAATACATTTATACCCTCCGTTTTATCAAATTTCTCCATGTTGTTAGTCTGTATGTCCCACTCATAAATAAAAAAATATGTAGAATGCATTTGGAAAGTATTCAGACCCCTTGACCTTTCCCACATGTTGATACTGTAATGAAGACAGTCGAGAAGCAGGTGATATGTTTAATAAAACAACAAACATGGAACGAGACAACATAGTAGTGGCGTCTTCACATAAACACACAAGAAATTCTGACTGGGGAAAGAACCTAAGAGAGTGCCAGATATCGGGTAGGTAATAACTGACGTAATGGAGTCCGGGTGTGCCTCATGATGAAGTGCACGTGCGCATAGTGATAGATGCCAGGACCTGGGGTTAGTATACCAGCGACGTCGAACTCCGGAGGGGAGGAGCGGGAGTAGACGTGACAGTTACATTACAGAGACAGGATGCACGAGCTCAATTTCGGGTCTCATAGCAAAGGGTCTGAATACTTATGTAAATAAGTGGTATTGTGTGTAGATTGATGAGGAAATGCATTCATTTAATCCATTTTAGAATTAGGCTGTAACATAACAACATGTGGAAAATAGGGAAGGGGTCTGAATACTTTCCAAATGCACTGTGTATAAGATGTTTTAAATGATAGAGAAAATTCAAATGGACCAAATGTCCTCTCTTCTCTCTCAACCATTATCTTGTGCTCTGATGAGCCTCTTCTTGTTAATGCCCCTAACAAGTGTTCCATTCAGACTGCTTTACCTCATGAATATATCACTCATGAAATAATGGCCTATACAGGTTTTGGCCTACATATCTAGCTAGTAGTCCAACTGCCATTTTAGAGTTCTGGAGGAAAAACTATGTTCTTCCAGCCATCTGTGTTAGTATTTTGGAGCATTTTGTTTCATGTTTGTTCCCTGCTATTTCTGACTCATTCCTACTGTTTCTACTAATTAATCTGCTCACAGTGATGGATGGATGGTGGGTGGTAGGTAGGCATACTGGGCTGATGTTGAGGGAAACTACACTCAAAGTAGCAAATATAAAAAACAAACATTTGAAATAACACATAAAATAGCACATATACAAGTGTAAAACAAATGGAATCAAAATATATTTGAGATTAAATAGTACCTGCAAAACACCAGTCTCAATGTCCACAGTGAAGAGGTGACTCTGGGATGCTGGCCTTCCTGGCAGAGTTGCAAAGAAAAAGCCATATCTCAGACTGGCCAATAAAAAAAGAAAAGATTAAGATAGGCAAAAGAACACAGACACTGGACAGAGGAACTCTGCCTAGAAGGCCAGCATCCCGGAGTCGCCTCTTCACTGTTGACGTTGAGACTGGTGTTTTGCGGGTACTATTTAATGAAGCTGCCAGTTGTGGAATTGTGAGGTGTCTGTTTCTAAAATTAGACACTCTAATGTACTTGTCCTCTTGCTCAGTTGTGCACCGGGGCCTCCCACTCCTCTTTCTATTTTAGTTAGAGTCAGTTTGCGCTGTTCTGTGAAGGGAGTAGTACACAGCAGTGCATGAGATCTTCAGTTTCTTGGCAATTTCTCGCATGGAATAGCCTTCATTTCTCTGTACAAGAATTGGCTGACGAGTGTAGGAAGAAAGTTCTTTAAAACACAAGCATTTCGCTACAATCACAATAATATCTGCTAAACGTGTATATGACCAATACATTTTGATTAGATTTTGTGAAGCATTTATTTGGGCTGCAATGTCTGAGGCTGGTAACTCTAATGAACTTATCCTCTGCAGCAGAAGCATCTCTTCCATTCCTGTGGTGGTCCTAATGAGAGCCTGTTTCATAATAGCCTTTGATGATTTTTGCGACTGCACTTGAAGCAACTTTCAAAGTTCTTGAAATGTTCCATATTGATTGACCTTCATGTCTTAAAGTAATGATGGACTCTCATTTCTCTTTGCTTATTTGAGCTGTCCTTGGCATAATATGGCTATCTTCTGTATACCACCCCAACCTTGTCACAACACAACTGGTTGGCTCAAATGCATTAAGGAGGAAAGAAATTCCACAAATGAACTTTTAACAAGGCACATCAAGCTGGTTGAGAGAATGCCAACAATGTGCAAAGCTGTCATCAAGACAGAGGGTGGCTACTTTGAAGAATCTCAAATATAAAATATATTTTGATTTGTTTAACACTTTTTTTGGTTACTACGTGATTCCATATGTGTTATTTCATAGTTTTGATGTCTTCACTATTATTTTACAATGTAGAAAATAATAAAAATAAAGAAAAATGCTGAAATGAGTAGGTGTGTCCAAACTTTTGACTGGTACTATGTTGAAAAACGACAGCCATCTACAGGGGCAGTACACCAAAATGTTAAATATACTTAATTAATTAATATTTAAATGAATAAATAGTCAAAATAAATAAAACCCCTTGAATGAGTATGTATTTTAAAGCTTTTGACTGGAAGTGTATTGAAAACCTCGTCAGAGAGTAGAGAAAAGGAATGGATACCTCCAGGTATCTGTTTAACAATAATACAGTATATTGTTTTTTTGCAGAGGATATATTTTAAACTTTCCTCAAACCTGTTTAAAAAAAATTAGATATACGTTTTGTTTTATATAAATCTTTACATTAATACAGATTCATCCGTAACAGATTGTAAATTCCTTTCCATAGTTTACTACTAAACTGATCAATGCACACCATATAGCCCAGGGGCCTTAGAAATGCCTCCTGTTGTGGAAATGTCCTCTATTTACCAAATCATGGGAGCAAACCACACACACAAGTCAGAGTTTATAAAAGTCCATCTTTAATTATATCAGCTCTATAGCATTTTGACTTTCAACAGTTCAGTATCTCTAATGAAAAAGTTGAGAGTCCCCACACAATGGCAAAATGGGATCCTTTATAGCAAAGATCACACATAGTCAGAAAGCATAGACATAATTCATCGTTCAGCTTTGTCTCCTTTCTCAAACCCCAGAACCATAAACCAATCCTCCAAATCAACAGGCATATATCAAATAGTCATTTAGATACAACCAACTCTAAATACAACCAAACCTGGACAAACTCACGGAGAGGAGAATGAGGCTATAGGTTAAAATAAAAGGGAGCATGAGAATGATTCCAGACACTGCCACCCTCCTTTCCCCACAAGAAAAAGGTAGGGAGTAAAAGATATGTTTACACATGATGACACTTTGACCTCTCCCCTCTCTGCGGCCCATGCAACTTAGTCTTGACATAGAACAGATAACTGCAACCTCGCCACAGTATTATACAAAAATACCATTCTGATGAGAAGTAACTTACACACATTTGATAAATATAAAACAACTTACAAATGTTACCAACAAATTCTGATCCTTCCACGACACTCCCTAAGTACTTTAAATATGTATTTTCTAAAATTCCACCTCAAACCTTGTTGTTGTAGTACTGTTGTTTTGCGTACATTATATTGCATATTTAATGTTGTATTATATTAAGCGTTTTGATAGTTTAGGATTTTACTATTTGATAATTGTATGATTGTAAATCGGTTTACCATTCAGTCTATGACCGAGAGAAACCAATGAAACCTACTACTACTACTACTACTACTACTACTACCTGTCCCAGACCTGCTGTTTTCAACTCTCTAGAGACAGCAGGAGCGGTAGAGATACTCCAAATGATCTGCTATGTAAAGCCAACTGACATTTACTCCTGAGATGCTGACCTGTTGCACCCTCGACAACCACTGTGATTATTATTATTTGACCCTGCTGGTCATCTATGAAAATTTGAACATGTTGGCCATGTTCTTTTATAATCTCCACCCGGCACAGCCAGAAGAGGACTGGCCACCCCTCATAGCCTGGTTCCTCTCTAGGTTTCTTCCTAGGTTTTGGCCTTTCAAGGGAGTTTTTCCTAGCCACTGTGCTTCTACACCTGCATTGCTTGCTGTTTGGGCTTTTAGGCTGGGTTTCTGTACAGCATTTTGTGACATCAGCTGATGTAAGAAGGGCTTTATAAATACATTTGATTGATTGATACTACTACAACTACTGATATAAATGTCAACCCAAATAATTATTTTACAGAGCAGACTTTGAACTATACATTTTTTGTCTTTGATGTTCAAATAAGGACAGAAGGGTACATTTTCTCTCAGGGACTTAACCGTTCTTCCAATATCTCACTCAGTATTCTGAACAGTGCTCTTTCTGGCACCTTCAAGGTCTCTCGACTACCTCCAAAAATTCCTAAGTGTCTCCGGGTCTGAATACTGTTCCATTTAAAATTCCAATTTGACCTTTAAGCGCCTTCTAAAACTGCATGGGAACCTTGCATTTAGATTACATTAAAAAGAAATAGCAAAACAGTTGAGGTCAGTGATTGTGGCACCCATTTTGAAAAGTTGATTTATTAAAGATAGATTAACAGAGACACATGCCATATTAATTCTTATTTGTGTTTATGACATTCCAATTTAGGCATTTAGATCCCACATGCAGGGAGAAATGACCATGACACTGAATTAATAGGCTAATACATGATACTGCAGTGTGTGACTCTCCGAGCTCGATTTATATTAGGGCACGTAACAGAAAACGTTTTTAAACCGTCCTGCAACAGAAAACGTTTTTAAACCGTCCTGCAACAGAAAACATTTTTAAACCGTCCTGCAACAGAAAACGTTTTTAAACCGTCCTGCAACAGAAAATGTGTTCCATGGTTCCTTGAGATGTGTTTAGGCTTTGGGCTTCGCCCATGTCACTTCTTAGCCACACCTATAACACAGATTGGTTTCCAGATGAATCTGTATTATTAATCTGGAAGCCATCACTACCTGTCCGTTCAGTTCAAATTTTGGGGCAAATTTTCACCAATGTTCTTGAACAGACTGAGGTACGCTTGCACCGTCTGGTGTGGCGGGGTGTGGCTTAAAGCAATGATTAACGTATTCAAATGGCATGCTGAAAGCTTTCTCCAAACCACAACCTGGGTCTTCCTTTCCTGTGGCGGTCCTCACGAGAGCCAGTTTCATCATAGCGCTTGATGGTTTCCAGATTGACTGACCTTCATGTCTTAAGGTAATGATGGACTGTTTCTCTTTGCTTATTTGAGCCATAATTTGGACTTATTTGGACTTGGCTATATTCTGTATACTCCCCTACCTTTTCACAACACAACTGATTGGCTCAAATGCATTAAGGAGGAAAGAAATTCCACAAATTAATTTAACAAGCCACACCTGTTAATTGAAATGCATTCCAGGTGACTACCTCATGAAGCTGGTTGAGAGAATGCCAAGAGTGTGCAAATATGTCAAGGCAAAGGGTGGCTACTTTTTTGTGTGTTTTTTGTTTTGTTGAATTTTGACCCCTTTTTCTCCCCAATTTCGTGGTATCCAATTGTTAGTAGCTACTATCTTGTCTCATCGCTACAACTCCCGTACGGGCTTGGGAGAGACGAAGGTTGAAAGTCATGTGTCCTCCGATACACAACCCAACCAAGCCGCACTGCTTCTTAACACAGCGCGCATCCAACCCGGAAGCCAGCCGCACCAATGTGTCGGAGGAAACACCTTGCACCTGGCAACCTTGGTTAGCGCGCACTGTGTCCGGCCCGCCACAGGAGTCGCTGGTGCGCGATGAGACAAGGATATCCCTACCGGCCAAGCCCTCCCTAACCCGGGCGAAGCTAGGCCAATTGTGCGTCGCCCCACGGACACCCTTTCTTAGAATAATATGCACAAGGATGCAGTTTTTGTGCATTACCTTGTCGTTGAGACAGAACTGCCCCCACACCCAACTCTGAAGCGTCCACCTCCACCACAAAGTGTATCGTGGGATCTGGGTGTTTGAGAAATGGGGCGGAGGTTAATAAACATCCCTTCAGTTGGCAGAAGGCTTAGTCAGCTGCTGGACTCCACACCAACCTATAGGGACCACCTTTGAGGAGAGAGGTGTGAGGAGCATCGATGGAGCTAAAGTTCCCAATGAAATAGAGGTAGAAGTTGGCAAACCCTCAAAAACGCTGTACCCCCTTTATGGTGGTTGGGATTGGCCATGTTCTTACCGCGTCTACCTTCTTGACATCCATCTTCACTCCTTGCGGGCTGATTTGGTAGCCTAGGAAGGCTACATTCTCCTGATGAAACTGCCACTTCTCTGCCCACGGACGGTAAGGAGGGAGACAGGTGGCGCGGGTTTTGGAAAATCCCTCCAGCAGGGCATGGTATACCTCCGGGATGTTGGGCTGAAGGGCAACCACAGGACACTCAACCGACGTGGAACCACAGGGGATGGGAATGCAGGTCCTCCGGCATTTGGGTGCCCAGTCCGTGATTTTTATCCTTGAACATGAGATGGTGGGGTTAGAGTGTTGAAGCCAAGGGAGGCTTGAAGAAGGGAAAGTTCTCCTGATGGATGGACTCCATGGTGAGGGTGAGTGGTTTGGTGATGTGTGTAAGGGTCCCGGAACCTAGTGGATTATCAAAGGCTTAAACCGGGAAAGGATAGGAGAGCAGGTATGAGGTGATGTTAAGAGAGGAGGAAAGTTCCCCGCGGCACCGGAATCCACTGACGCTGTAAAAACAGTATGAGGGACACACTTTTTGGTGATTGACACCAAAAGGGTTTGTCAGAAAGTGATGAAGGGATACTCACACTTGCCCCAGGAGGTGGAAGATCACTTGGCTGTCCCTCTGCTCTCGTGGATCGTGATTTGGGACGTTTCGGACACTGCTGGAGCTGGTTCCCTTCTTAACCACAATAGAGACCCAGCTGTCTCTGGTTGTGTTGCTGCGCCGCGGGGCGGCGTGTGACCCCTACCTCCATGGGTTCAGGCTCTGATCCAAAGTTTTCACTGAGGGAGGGAAAGAAGCAATGAGAGTACCAATGCTCCCAAAGTAGGTTATCCAGACAGATGGCCATCGCGAGGAGAGGTTGTCATCTCGACAGGTCAATTCCGTCTGGACCTCCTCGCACAGTCCTCTTCTGAATAGAGTACGAAGCGCCGGCTCATTTGGGATGCTGCTACTGTCTGGAAGGTGAGCGCGTACTCGGCAGCAGTCTGGTCCTCCTGCCATAGTTGGAGTAGGCCCTCACCCCCCTCTCTGCCCTCCGGTGGATGATCAAAGATACCTTTGAACAGAGTCATGAACCCCTCATACGAATCCAGACAAACGGGCACTGCTGACCTGGGTGGGTTGCTGAATGGGCTGGTGTGCTGGCTCGCTGTCCGACTGGTGGTAGAGTATCCTCCGCTAGTTGAAGGGAATGCCTCTCGGGTATGTTCGATACATTGAACACTGCGAAGAACCTCTTCCAAAGCCGTCCTCAGTTGCGCCAGCTGGTCGTGGTGTTGATGAAGTACGTATCCCTGCTTGTCAACCATCTGGGAGATGTTCTGATTTGCTGCTGCTTCCATTTGTTGTGGTAGTATTTTGTAACCTTAATGCTTGGAGATGAGAAAATTTTAATACAACAAAGAACATGGATCATCAGAACATAGGAGTAGCATCTTGACATGAAAGACAGAAGCAATGGGAAATGAACCTAAGGGAGTGCCAGATAAAGGGAGGTAATGAGTGAGGTAATGGAGTCTAGGTGGGCCTCATGATGAAGTGCAGGTGTGCGTAATGATTTATGCCAGGTGTGCGTAATGATGGTTGCCAGGACCGGTGGTTAGAAAACTGGCGATGTCGAACACTGGATGGGAGAAGCGGGAGTAGACCTGACAAATATAAAATATATTTTGATTTGTTTAACCTCTCTGGTACCAGTGGGACGGTAGCGTCCCACCTCGACAACAGCCAGTGAAATTGCAGGGAGCCAAATTCAAAACTACAGAAATCCCATAATTAAAATTATACACCATTTTAAAGAAACTTTATGTAAATCCAACCACAGTGTCCGATTTCTAAAAGGCTTTACGGCGAAAGCACACCATGCGATTATGTTAGGTCAGCACCTAGTCACAGAGAACCCTACAGCCATTTTCCAGCCAAGGAGAGGGCTCACAAAAGTCAGAAATAGCGATTAAATTAATCACTAACCTTTGATGATCTTCATCAGATGGCACTCACAGGACTTCATGTTACACAATAAATGTGTGTTTTGTTCGATAAAGTTCATCTTTATGTCCAAAAACCTCAGTTTTGTTGGTGCGTTTTGTTGGTGCGTTTAGTTCAATAATCCAAAGGCACAACATCCAGACGAAAAGTTTAAAAAAGTACAATAAAAGTTTGCAGAAACATGTCAAACAATGTTTAGAATCAATCCTCAGGTTGTTTTTGTCATAAATAATCAATAATATTTCACCCGGACAAAAGCTTTGTCAATAGAAAAGGAGAAACAACAAATGCGCGCTCCCGATCACACGCTGGACTCATGTTTGGAAATTTCCACTGTCCACTCATTGAAAGTGCTGTAGATCCCTCATTTTCCAGAGTAAAAGCCTGAAACAATGCCTAAAGACTGGCCACATGTAGAAGAAACCATAGAGATCGTGTATGGTGGATAGGCTTTCAATGGAATAACAGCCTTTCAAAATAACAGTACTTCCTGGTTGGATTTTCCTCAGGTTTTCGCCTGCCATATCAGTTCGGTTATACTCACAGACATAACAGTTTTGGAACCTTTAGAGTGTTTTCTATCCAAGTCTACCAATTATATGCATATCCTAGCTTCTGGGCCTGAGTAGCAGGCAGTTTAATTTGGGCACGCTTTTCATCCAAAATTCTGAATGCTGCCCCCTACCCTAGTGAAGTTAACACGTTTTTGGTTACTACATGATTCCATATGTGTTATTTCATAGTTTTGATGTCTTCACTATTATTCCACAATGTAGGAAATAGTCCAAATAAAGAAAAACCCTTGAATGAGTAGGCGTGTCCACCTACTCATTATACTTTTGACTGGTACTGCATATTTACAAATGATCTGATAAAATGTTGAATTTGGGCTTTATTACTATAGACCATAAAAATGCAATGGATAGCACATTCCTCAATGGAAAAACAGAGTCAACAAAAAAATCATTAGGAGGAAGGTTGTGAAGTGTCTGTTTTATATCTAGGATATTTTTAGGGACACATATTTAACCCCTTTTTTGTTGGAACTAAACTACCTCCATATTCCACAAATTGTTTTAACGGGTACTGGGTTAAAACCAGACAAGTCCCAAAACGGAGAATACCGAATATCATATTAGTTAGTCGGCCAAACCGTATGGACGCTACAGACATTTTTGTTAGAAGACCGATTTTTCGGATGTCTCCTGGTCTGACAAACATCGCTGCCACTTTCCACCACAGATACGAAAGGCTAACAGGCGGATGTGGTGGATTGAGACACAGCCCATGCAAAAAACAGATATCTCTAGTTTAAACTGACGGATTTTTGATGTGGATGTTTTTATTATGTTAAATAGATTGACTAACGGGTGTACCAATAAACTCTAAATAACCGACATCTGACGTGGTTTATTGGACTATGAGTGCACCTTTATTTTAGTAAACATTATGTGTAACGCCATGTCTTTTGATCGTTGATCCCCTGTGAACAAGAAGAGACATGTATTAGAGATTGAGTTGGGAGCATCGGCAATGTGTTTGGCACCGAAAGCTTTGGTTGTCAAATCAAATCAATGTATTTGTCACATACACATGGTTAGCAGATGTTAATGCGAGTGTAGCGAAATGCTTGTGCTTCTAGTTCCGACCATGCAGTAAGATCTAACGAGTAATATAACCAAACAATTTCACAACAACTACCTTATACACACAAGTGTAAAGGAATGAATACGAATATGTACATAAAAATATATAAATGAGTGATGGCCGAACGGCATAGGCAAGATGCAGTAGATGGTATAGAGTACAGTATATACATATGAGATGAGTAATGTAGGGTATGAAAACATTATATGAAGCGGCATTGTTTAAAGTGGCTAGTGATACATTACATCAAGATGGCAAGATGCAGTAGATGGTATAGAGTACAGTATATACATATGAGATGAGTAATGTAGGGTATGAAAACATTATATGAAGCGGCATTGTTTAAAGTGGCTAGTGATACATTACATCAAGATGCAGTAGATGGTATAGCGTACAGTATATACATATGAGATGAGTAATGTAGGGTATGAAAACATTATATGAAGCGGCATTGTTTAAAGTGGCTAGTGATACATTACATCAAGATGCAGTAGATGGTATAGCGTACAGTATATACATATGAGATGAGTAATGTAGGGTATGAAAACATTATATGAAGCGGCATTGTTTAAAGTGGCTAGTGATACATTACATCAAGATGGCAAGATGCAGTAGATGGTATAGCGTACAGTATATACATATGAGATGAGTAATGTACGGTATGTAAACATTATATAAAGTGATTTGATTACATCAATTTTTCCATTATTAAAGTGGCTAGAGATTTGTGTCAGTATGTTGGCAGGAGCCACTCAATGTTAGTGATGGCTGTTTAACAGTCTGATGGCCTTGAGATAGAAGCTGTTTTTCAGTCTCTCGGTCCCAGCTTTGATGCACCTGTACTGACCTCGCCTTCTGGATGATAGCGGGGTGAACAGGCAGTGGCTCGGGTGGTTGTTGTCCTTGATGATCTTTATGGCCTTCCTGTGACATCGGGTGGTGTAGGTGTCCTGGAGGGCAGGTAGTTTGCACCCGGTGATGCGTTGTGCAGACCTCACTACCCTCTGGAGAGCCTTCTGGTTATGGGCGGAGCAACTGTACCAGGCGGTGATACAGCCCGACAGGATGTTCTCGATTGTGCATCTGTAAAAGTTTGTGAGTGTTTTTGGTGACAAGCCGAATTTCTTCAGCCTCCTGAGATTGAAGAGGCGCTGCTGCGCCTTCTTCACCACGCTGTCTGTGTGGGTGGACCATTTCAGTTTGTCCATGATGTGTACGCTGAGGAACTTAAAACGCCACCCTCTCCACTACTGTTCCGTCGATGTAGATAGGGGGCTGCTCCCTCTGCTGTTTCCTGAAGTCCACGATCATCTACTTTCTTTTGTTGACATTGAATGTGAGGTTATTTTCCTGCCACCACACTCTGAGGGCCCTCACCTCATCCCTGTCGGCCGCCTCGTAGTTGTTGGTAATCAAGCCAACTTGGTGATTGAGTTGGAGGCGTACATGGCCACGCAGTCGTGGGTGAACAGGGAGTACAGGAGAGGGCTGAGAACGCACCCCTGTGGAGACCCAGTGTTGAGGATCAGCGGGGTGGAGTTGTTGTTACCTACCCGCACCTTGTGCGTCTCCCACTAATATAATTGTTTATGTACCATGCGCTTCACTATCCAGAGGTTTTGTTTCACAGGGTTGTTGTTTACCAATTACAACTTGAAGGCAAATCTAAAGAAATGCAAATGTTTACCTTGTTTGTTCTTCATGAGACCGGGGCACAAAGTAACACTTATAGGTTTTGCTTATTTAGAAAATATTATTTGATGTAGATTCATAATATTTGTACACAAACAACATACAACATATCTAACATGCTGACCACACTGCTCGCGTCGTGTGCGTGAGCGCTGCAAAATACATTTAAACATACATGTATTCAATTATTGCACCCACACTGCTTGCGTGCGAAAACGAGCATCTGTGTTGCCAAGTGCTTAAATAGAAGTCATATTTCAACGTGCTTGTCGTGATCATGTTTGGTGTGGGGGGACAAAATCTATTTGCGCGCGGCCGGTTTGAGTATGGTGTTAGCCAACATTACACACTGTAACAACATTTCTAGGACATACCAGTCGTTTACAATTCAACCAAAAGTGGTGGTAAAATGCCCCCATGTATTTCTCACATGGCTAATTGTAACAGGCTGCAGGGTTAATTATTACACGGTCTTCAATGGCAAAAATTAGAGGTAATTGAAATCTTCTCTGATTTGAATCTGATAGAAAAGTATTTTCCTTTGATCTTTAATGCATGTAATATTGCCCTAAAACAGAGTAGTCGAATATACTTTTACAATTCAAAAGTATGAATATGACTTGAATATGAATATACTTTTTCTAGGGTATTATCTTAGTTGTATTGGCAAACTTGATGTAAAGAAGTGACAGTTTATATCATTATGTGAATGTGTCTAAATACCATTGCATTTTAGGTAAGGGGTTCATTGTAACAAATGTTACAATGTACTTCCAATACAAATCTAATCTAAGGCTTGTGAGAAAATATATCAATAACTATACCAATCAAAAGACCACTTCTTACTGATAAAACAATTATTGCCTTTGTTTGTTAATTAATCATTGTTTATACAATGGGCGGATCTAATCCTGAATGTGGATTTGTTGTCTATTCCACAAGTTACCACTGGCTAAATCTATGACGTCAAAATGCCTATTTACTCTGTTCCATCTGACACGCAATCCACTGTCTCATCAGCCCACCAGGCAAGTTATAAACTTGATCTCCACTTTAAAAAGCATCTAGACATTATCTCACATTTCTTTGAGACTAACATTTAGTTTTCAACAACGAAGAGATTTGTATAAACCTTGCTGTCTGTCTCTCCAACATTTGCAACATTGTTTCAATATTCAAATTCGATCTCCAGCTGTCCCATAGTAATGAACGTGTCGGCGTCGGTAGTGTAGACAAGACAGACAGACAGGCATCGTATTTCAGCCAGTCGAAATCATGAATCAGCTGGCATCCTTTTTATGGATATACAAAGAAATGGAATTGGAAGAAAAGGTCAAAATGAAACAAAGTGCAGCTAGTTTGCAGTCTTTCCAGCTTCAGTTTGAAGTTGGCTAGCTCCTTCCTGACGAGAGAGTACATATATGCCAGGAGAAATCGCTACTTATTAGCTCATTGTTATGGATGTATCCAAATGTCACTAGAAAACAGCTTAAACTGTCATTCTGTCTGCACTGTTTGACGTGACTGTAAATTAGCCGTAGATGGCTAGCTAGCGAGCAAGGGATAAGACATTTGCCAGCCAGTATGGCAATGGAATATTTAGAACGGACGACTGATACAGAAAGATAAGAATGAAATGGGCATGGTCTAGTTATCTGAACAACCAAGTTTAGCTTTCTTAATGAACCCGAAAATCTAGAGTTATTTCTGGCTGTCTATTGATGTTAGCTGGCTAAGTCATTGAACCTGCTTTGTAGTATACTCCCGTGTTCTGTTTTTATTAGTAAGTATTGTACAGTCACTGGCTAGTATCTCCACTTGCAAATAAAAGCCTCACTCTGGGCAAGAAAATATGCTCCACTGCATTAAAATACCTCCACTGCTAGGGCGCCCTCTGTTGCAGTTGAAGAAATATATACATTTTGGTCTATTTTTTCATGTTTTGAAAATATATTTTGATGCATTTCACCCATAGACACTTGTTAGGAACATTTGTCACATCATTCATTTAAAAGTGTTGTGTTTCTGCGAAACCCAGAGGCTGAGAAATTGGCGATTGAGCTAATCTGACAACCCGACGCGACCTCGAGAAAGGAACTAATCTTGAGTGATGAACTCCAGCGGTTTCTGCAAGGTTAGACGGAATGTCTGGGCAGAATTCTAGTAGTGTGCTTTGCATTTTGAGTGAAAGTTTATGAAGACAAAAGCCAAGCAGGCGCATGGAATTATTTCATTGGGATGGACATAACTGAAAGGTATGCAGATATTTGATCTGAAAGGTGGGTGAAATGTTTGCTTCAGTATACATTTCATTAGTGTTAAAGTTATGTGTTGTGTCGCTCACGGGGATTCAAGCATTGTTTTGATTGGTTTAGGCTCCAGAGAAAGGCATTGAAAATGAGAAATGGCTTCTGACTAGGCCTACAGGAGGAAAAGGTGTGTTGGGTGAGGTGGTAAAGTCTTGATGTATTTTGAAAACTTTTCGGGGACAGTGTTGTTTATTTCCCTTGTGCGTGTGTTATTGCCCTGGTCAAAATATGTGCACTATAAAAAGAACAAGGCGTCATTTGGAATAACCCTCCCTTTCTCTCAATTTGTTGATGAGGTCTCTAGTGGCAAAAGTGCGAATGACATGTACCCACCAGAGGCAGAGCTCCAGTACCTGTATTTCCATATAGATGGGGCTCCTTCTCACACAGTGGGAAGTGGTATTGGGCTCAGGGCAGCTAGCGTGGCTGGCTAAGTGATTCGAGGGTTTGGGGCGTAGTAGAGCAGAGGATAGACCAGCCGCATGGAGATTGGAGAAACAGTCGAGTCAGCAAGGTTGGTCAACACCCACAACACCCGCACTACAGTAGCTCGCCTGAGTCCCCTTATCGCCTCTATGCACGCCGTCCTGAATTAATGTTCTCGAAATTGAATATTTCACAAAGTTATGGATGCAAAATAAATCACAGGTAGGTAGAGGTAGAAAGTGCTTCACAAACCTTATTACGTATGGAGGGAACACAGTTAATTTCCAGATGCACAGGCTCCTGGTTGATTTGTGAATGAGTCTCGCCCTGCAAGAGTTCTCGCTAAGGTGAGCTCCTGCTGATGCGGCTACAGGTAATTTATTCCTATTTCCAAGTTTGCCATTTACTTTCTCTCCCCTCTGACAAGATTTATTCAAACAATAATGGCAATCTGTGGTGTTGTGTGTTATTGGAACAACTGTGCCCTGAGCTGGAGACACACTGAGAGCAAGGCTTAGATGTAACGAACCCACATTTATACCTTCTAGGAAGCTGAATGAACTTCACAACAGTATTTCTGTTCATGTATCCTCTTTCATCTTAAAGCAATAGTGTCAAGTTGAAAGGGCACTGCTCATTTTCAAAGAATGGAAAAAAGAGAATTGTCATTCTTCCATTTGCTGTCGTCAGGTGCCGCCTTTCTTTCCTTTCCGTAGGTTAAAGGGCACAGTCACTGAGTTCCAGTCAGTTATTGTTGATAGGGTCAAAGGGCCCTGAGGATTCTCCATTGTGTCTTGGAGTGCTGTTACCTGTGGTTGACCTGTGCATGGATCATTCCGGTTACATAATAGTACATTGTTCACGTGGCTGAACTCTCTCTGTAATGCCAGGGTTGGCCCATGAGACAATGTTTCCATGGCAACATCAGAGTTCACATAGCGTTTGAAGTGTGATTTGACAGGGGCCATGGAAGAGTTCAGACAATAGGAGAAAATAGAGAATACAACATGAGAGGGGGGGGGGAATATTAAAGTGCTATTTGGAAAAAGTGCATTCAGTGGAATTGTTAATTTGTCTTATTTTTTTTTTACATCGGTTCTCTTTAGAAAAACTGAAAAGAGATTGAATCAATTTTCTTGTAGACAAAAGTACATTTTGGATCCTTTTTAACCTGGCTCTTTAAAGGTTATACATTCCTCTTCTGTATAATGCTGAGTACTACAACACGTCCTCGGTTATGTAGCCTCCAAGTCAGAGTCTGTGGGTTAAGAGAAAGACAAATCTCTCACATTCTTTGGATACTTTTATTAAAACATTACTTGCCTCCAACATAACGTTTTTGTAAAGAATGTACATAATAACACTATTAATCATATGAATAATACTTTAACACTCACTTCATCAGTTAAGTAGAAATAGTTTGCAGTTTTCAGGTTGGATGGTACATTTATATTTCAACGTTTGTCAACGAGGCCATGTCTGCACTTCTCTGCATTATTTGACTTCAGTAAGGGAAATCAACATGATCTTTCTCCCTTCTGTTTTTCTGACATGAACACATCTCTTCTCCCCTTTGTTGTTTCTTTCACACCCACTTTTGTTAAGCCACACGCTTACAGTACATCAAAATACAGTTTCACACGCATCCCCCCCATCCGCCCACACACCCACACACACACACACACACACACACACACACACACACACACACACACACACACACACACACACACACACACACACACACACACACACACACACACACACACACACACACACACACACACACACACACACACAGAGAGTTGGCTGCCTTGAGTGGAGTGTATAGTGCTGAGCTCTGGTGCTTTTATCAGACATTTGGTCATAAAACATCACACTGACAGAGGCAGCAGGCTCCTTTCTCAGCAGAACTAAAGCAGAGGCTGAATTTCACTCTTCTATTGGCACCCATCCCCCACCGCGGCTCAAACAAACCTTCTTATTGACCCCTTTCTCCTTCCCGTTCTCTCCATCCTCTCTTTCTCCACTTCTTCAGAGCGAGGGGTGTACCTCCGTTTCTAAGGACAACAAAGAATAAAAGCCACGCAATGGACGGTCGAAAAAGGGGCATTTGAAAAAAATCCCATATATATTCAGGGAGGAACACATTTTCCAATTTACTGTTACACAACATACGTACATCACTGAGCTGCAGAATATGGAGATTGTCCGATATTATTAATAAAGTTTTAAAACGGTTAATTTAAAAACACAATTCGATACACAATTCAATAAAAACCATGTCAGTTCCTTCTTGTCAGAATCAAGGTGAATCTTTCTCCTTCTTCAACAGACAGTCTAGGCTATAAATATCCCTCTAGTTGTTATATCCACAGTTGTTCACAGTTGTATGACAGGAAGAACAATACAATCCTGTCTTGAAACCCATTTCTCTCTTAACACCAACATCTCCACGGCTGGATAGATAGAACAAGTCCAGCCAGAACTTAGGGTTTTGGTTAGTCACTGATCACAACGGTGGAGTGACTCATGTGTCTGGCGGTCATGTGTCTATGTCGCGAGCTGGCGAGGGTTCGTGGGGCAGGTTGGTGGAGTTGGGCAGGGTCTGTGAGTGCGACGTGTGGGGCGCATGTCCATGGCACACAGAGTTCTGCTGCAGCTCCAATGCCATGGTGTTCTGCGGGTGGGGGAACTCCTTCACTTGACGCCGGTACTCCAGGAACGTGGACGCCTTCGTAGCGATCGCCACCACGTTCTTGCCCACGAAGATGGTCGAGACTCTACTGTCCTGGAACAGGACCATGTTGACCCCACGGATCAGGATGGTGACCACGTTGATGGTGACTAGGCTGAGGATGGGATAGAGCATCATCTTCTGGGGCGACACGTGCTCCCCTTGCATGGAGATCTCACTGAGCGAGACGCAGGGCAGGATGAGGAGGAGGATGTAGCAGTAGAAAAACATCAGTCCCTCGGCCCAGATTGGCAGGCCGGTCCGCTGAGGTTCCCACAGGTTGGCCTGGATGTCCAGAAGATCCAGAAGATCTAGAGCCACCCAGAAGAGCCTCCCCCGCATGTCCTCCTTCTTCCTGAAGGTTCTCACGTACTCCATGTTGTCCAGAGCCACTAGAACCAAGTAAAGCCCTGGGACGCACACGGATAGTAACAGAGTCAAGGCTTTCCGGGCCACAGTCTCTAGAGACTTCCTATCCGCCTTGCAGTTCTGGAAGACGAAGTAGAGCTTGATCTCCAGCACAAATATGTAGAGGAACCAGAGGATCATGGCGTAGCCGCGGCGGGCCGTGCGTACCTCGGCGCCCACCCACACGGCCACGTAGCGCAGCACGATGAGGAAGCAGATGTCCCCGACCAGCACGATGATGCACACGCCGATCTTCCTGGGCCCCTGGTTCTGCTCCACCAGGTAGGCGTCCATGAAGGCCATGCTGGTCATGATGACGATGGTGGTCAGGCACACGTGGCGTTTGTCCGGAGGTGGCAACACCATGGCGAGGACTGGACCCGACCGCCTGCTGGCCCTCACCTCCAGTTCACGGTGTCCGAGTTTAGAAAAATAATGGGTTCCTATGGGAACACCAGTGAGTCATACAGTTAATCTATTGAGAGTCAGTCCAGTGAGTAAAAACAGTGAAGTAGTGGGGGAGGGGCGGGGAGGGTGTGTCAGTCTTTGCAGGGCTGCTGGTAGGTCATTTCTCAGGCCATGCGAACACAGGAACATCATCTCATCACTCAGCGCAGTTCCATTGATCCCCCCCTGCTAGTAAAGCAGGCGCCACAGTGAGGTGCTATATGGCTGACGGTCCATGACTGATACTGGGATGCTAATCCACACACTGAGGGGGAGTGGAAGATACACAGAGGGGTGTGTGAGGGGCATGTATAGGACACAGAGTGCAATGTGAGGTTCTATGGGGTAGAAAAAAGCAGTGTGTTTGTGCAGCTCAGTCCCTCAGTGCGTGTGGAGGCTGAGAGAGATTCTGTTATTCAGTGTGTGGCAGAATCACCCTGTGGGGCAGCACTGGCGAAGGTGGTGCAGTGTGTGTGGCTCTGTCCAGTGGTGCAGTGTATGTGTTTGTGAATGTGAAAGCGAAAGAGGATTCTGCAGTGGCCAGATCCCCAGTAGCCATAAATCACAGGGACAAGGGAGGGGGGGGTCAGCGGCCCGTTGGGCCCCGCGTCCAACGCCAGATTTCCCGGAGGGAGGCTCTCACACTGGGCCAGAGACACAACATCCTCTCGCCTAACGCCACGTGCCGGCTTCGCCACTGCCTGGGGGAGAGAGAGTGAAAGGTAGAGAGGGGGATGGGGAAAGGGAGAAAGAAAGATAACTGTCAGTGTAACTGGGCTATATAATGCAGCGCTCATTGCCAAAGACAGCAGGCTGTCCACAAGCTAGAAGCCAGGAAGTGTGTTAGCATGGTTAAGATGGGGTCTTGTTTGTTACAGTGTAGGGAGGGAGGAAGATGCTGCATCACTCAGGATCATTTTAGACCGTATGTCATCGCTATCTCCCTGTGTAATAGGGAGTGCCTGAAGACCATGTTAAAATAACTTAGAATGGCAGGTAGGGGAGACTGGGGGAAATTGTAACAGGGGGCAAGTGTAACACAAGCTAGAGTGATACAACTCACACGGTACATACCCAGAACTTTCATCACTCTATGTTGGCCAAACATTGACATGAATGACAGGTGTCAATTTTGTTGTCTCTTGCTAGGCATATGAGGTTTTGTCATGGCTGTTGGGTTGGGGGCAATTGTACAGTGCATTCGGAATGTATTCAGACCCCTTGACTTTTTCCATATTTTGTTACGTTACAGCCTTGTTCTAAAATTAATAAAAGGAAGACATTATTTATGGAAGTATTCAGACCCTTTGCCATGAGACTCGAAAATAAGCTCAGATGCATCCTGTTTCCATTGCTCATCCTTGAGATGTTTCTACAACTTGATTGGAGGACACCTGTGGTAAATTCAATTGATTGGACATGATTTGGAAAGGCACACACCTGTCTATATAAGGTCCAACAGTTGACAGTGCATGTCAGAGCAAAAACCAAGCCATGAGGTCAAAGGAATTGTCCGTACAGCACCGAGACAGGACTGTGTTGAGGCACAGATCTGGAGAAGGGTACGAAAAAATATCTGCAGTATTGAAGGTCCCCAAGAACAAAGTGGCCTCCATCATTCTTAAATTAAAAATTTTGGAACTACCAAGACTCTTAGAGCAGGCCGCCCATCCAAACAATTCGGGGGAGAAGGGCCTTGGTCAGGGAGATGACCAAGAACCCGATGGTCATTCCGACAGAACTCTAGAGTTCCCCTGTGGAGATGGGAGAACATTCCAGTGAAAGGCACGTGACAGCCCGCTTGGAGTTTGGCAAAAGGCACCTAAAGACTCTCAGACCATGAGAAACAAGATTCTCTGGTCTGATGAAACCAAGATTGAACTCTTTGGCCTGAATGCCAAGTGTCACGTCTGGAGGAAACCTGGCACCATCCCTACGGTGAAGCATGGTGGTGGCAGCATCATGCTGTGGGGATGTCAGGATATATGCAAAGATGAACGGAGCAAAGTACAGAGAGATCCTTGATGAAAACCTACTACAGAGCACTCAGGATCTCAGACTAGGGTGAACGTATACCTTCCAATAGGACAACGACCCTAAGCACACAGCCAAGTCAACGCAGGAGTGGCTTCGGGACAAGTCTCTGAATGTCCCTGAGTGGCCCATCCAGAGCCCGATCGAACCTCTCTGGAGAGACCTGAAAATAGCTGTGCCGCAACGCTCCCCATCTAATCTGACAGAGCTTGAGAGGATCTGCAGAGAAGAATGGGAGAAACTCCCCAAATACAGGTGTGCCAGGCTTGTAGTGTCATACCCAAGAAGACTCAATGCTGTAATCGCTGCCAAAGGTGCTTCAACAAAGTACTGAGTAAATAAAGGGTCTGAATACTTAGGTAAATGTAATATTTCAGTTGGCTTTTTATTAAAACATTTGCAATACATTTTTGCTTTGTCATTATGGGATACTGTGTGTAGATTGAGGGGGAAACATTTTTTTTAAATAACATTTTAAATAAGGCTAGCATATGTGGAAAAAGTCAAGGGGTCTGAATACGTTCTGAAGGCACTGTACATGAACTATCCAAATAATAACTTTAAATAGCCTTGGGGTCCTGTAGAGTGACAAAGAAGTTGTAAACACATATAATCTGGGCACCATCAGAGAATTCAGATGTTTTCAGAGGAACGAATGACCATGCAAAATAATGGGTGTTTACTATAATTATTGGTTCCGTACAAAGACATACTCATATTTCTTACAAAATCATTACGTGTCTATGATAATAGACAATTCATATTTTTTTGTTGCTACATTTGAACCCAGCTACTGCAGCTACCCCTGGCACCAGGGCAAATGTAGCAGATTTTTGGACTTTTCTGATTCAAATCAATACTGTGAGCTGACCGTCTTATGTATAGACATAGAAATGGTATGAATGATTAGGAGACAGATGTAAAAAGTTAATAGACTTGTTCAAGTGGTCTCTGAGCAAAAGAGTAAAATACAAAAACTGTCAAAATTGCCCTCAGTCTCCCCTATCATATTGTGACAAAAGATGATAGCTCGTACTACAATAACTTCATAACTGTTTGGACCTTTGCCCCATTTACTCCTAGATCATTCACAGGATCTGCATTAATCCCAAGTGATTAGAAGTGGGTACACAATATCATTGAATAGACTTCTCAATACACACTTTCACAAGTTAAATAGACAGGATATGTCTATCTAAGTCCAATAGGTCTCAATGCCAGTCAATAACGTTAGAGCATTCAGCCATCCTGCAGAGTGTTACTTAATATATCGATAATGTATCAAGCTTTCCCTCTGATTCTATTGAATGATGTTTGAAGGTGCGTGTGGTTTGACCTGCTTAGTATTCATATTGACATGCACGTTGAGCGCTATGACAGGTGAGGTCACAGGTGCACTCGTCAACCGTCTGCTCCGAAATTTACTGCACTTTGTAAAAAAAGAAAAATAATGCTGGGCGCTAAACATTACCAGAATACGCCACTCGATCTTAGTCGCTTTATCCATAAATAACACACCAGTTTATAAATGCTAGAAGGGAGAAGAAACAGAACGGGTTAATCGAGCAGAAGTGTCTTCTTCAATTATAATTGGAGCGTCAGTCGTCACACTGTTACGTCCGACAGCCGTGACAGGTATACAAAATCGAGCACACAGCCATGCAATCTCCATAGACAAGCATTGGCAGTAGAATGGCCTTACTGAAGAGCTCAGTGACTTTCAACGTGGCACTGTCATAAGATGCCACCTTTCCAACAAGTCAGTTTGTCAAATTTCTGCCCTGCTACAGCTGTCCCGGTCAACTGTAAGTGCTGTTATTGTGAAGTGGAAATGTCTAGGAGCAACAACGGCTCATCCGCGAAGTGGTAGGCCACACAATCTGAATGGAACCGCCGAATGCTGAAACACTTAAACACGTAAAAATAATCTGTCCTCGGTTGCAACACTCACTACAGAGTTCCAAACTGCCCCTGGAAGCAACATCAGCACAATAACTGTTCGTTGGGAGCTTCATGAAATGGGTTTACATGGCTGAGCAGCTGCACACAAGCTTAAGATCATCATGCACAACGCCAAGCGTCGGTTGGAGGGGTGTAAAGCACGCTGCCATTGGACTCTGGAGCAGTGGAAACACGTTCTCTGGAGTGATGAATCACGCTTCACCATCTTGAAGTCCGACGGATGAATCTGGGTTTGGCGGATGCCAGGAGAACTCTACCTACCCGAACGCATAGTGTCAACTGCAAAGTTTGGTGGAGGAGGAATAATGGTCTGGGGCTGTTTTTCATGGTTTGGGCTCGGCCCCTTAGTTCCAGTGAAGGGGAATCTTAACGCTACAGAATACAATAACATTTTAGATGATTCTGCCCTTTCCTGTTTCAGCATGACAATCCCCCAGTGCACAAGGCGAGGTTCATAGAGAAATGGTTTGTTGAGTTCAGTGTGGAAGAACTTGACTGGCTTACACAGAGCCCTGACCTCAACCCCATTGAACACCCTTGGGATGAATTGGAACGCTGACTGCGAGCCAGGCCTAATCGCCCAGCATCAGCCCCGGAACCTCAGTAATGTTCTTGTGCCTGAATGGAATTAAGTCCCTGCAGCAATGTTCTAATATCTAGTGGAAAGCCTTCCCAGAAGAGTGGAGGCTGTTATAGCAGCAAAGGGGGGACCAACTCCATATTAATGATATGAGATGCTCGACGAGCAGGTGTCCATATACTTTTAGTCATGTATTGTATGTAGCATTTAAATTTCATGTACAATGCAGCATTCAAAAATATATACCTGAACTACTCTTTAACAAAGTTGTTCAACATTGAAATGATGTGGTCAAGAAAATGAATATAAGTGCATATACTGTACATATCCTACATTACGGCTTCCTATATCGCAACAAAGCATCCTTCACTCATGTTGCCAAACACCCTCGTAAAACTTACCATCCTACCGATCCTCAACTTCGGTGATGTCATCTATAAAATAGCCTCCAACACTCTACTCAACAAACTGGATGCAGTATATCACAGTGCCATCTGTTTTGTCACCAAAGCCCCATACACTACCCACCATTGCGACCTGTACGCTCTCGTTGGTTGGCCCTCGCTTCATACTCGTCACCAAACCCACTGGCTACAGGTTATCTACAAGTCTCTGCTAGGTAATGCCCCGCCTTATCTCAGCTCACTGGTCACCATAGCAGCACCCACTCGTAGCATGCGCTCCAGCAGGTATATCTCACTGGTCACCCCCAAAGCCAATTCCTCCTCTGGTCATCTTTCCTTCCAGTTCTCTGCTGCCCATTACTGGAACGAATTGGAAAAATCTCTGAAGCTGGAGACTCACATCTCCCTCACTAGCTTTAAGCACCATCTGTCAGAACAGTTTACAGATTACTGTACCTGTACTTAGCCTATCTGTAAACAGCCCATCTATCGACCTACCTCATCCCCATACTGGTATTTATTTATTTATCTTGCTCCTTTGCACCCCAGTATCTCTACCTGCACATTCATCTTCTGCCTATCTACCATTCCAGTGTTTAATTGGTATATTGTAATTACTTCGCCACCATGGCCTATTTATTTCCTTAACTTACCTCATTTGCACTCACTGTATATAGACTTTTTGTTTTCTTTTGTTCAACTGTATTATTGACTATGTTTTGTTTTTCCCATGTGTAACTCTGTGTTGTTGTATGTGTCGAATTGCTACGCTTTATCTTGGACAGGTCGCAGTTGCACATGAGAACTTGTTCTCAACTAGCCTACCTGGTTAAATAAAGGTGAAAATAAATAAATCAATAAAATACTCTTCCAATAACATACCCTCTTTGTTTGACACTGCAAGACAGAATATCTCAGCACTATATGTTGAGACTCAGAGCTGCGTTGGACACAAACGTAGATTGCCACTTGCGAGAGGAAGCTTCAAGCCAAGACCAGCTGGTGATACAGACAGTACTGTAGTTTCACGTCTGTTCAGGAGAAACACAAGGCCACGCTGCTATGCGCTTTTGAAAATCAGAATGTGTTAATGCTGGGAGGGATGTTCAACAGGCAGTATTAACCGAACATTGATCTACAAATCATTAGGGACACATTCAGCCAGACAAATGTGTGCATCCTGAAGCTGACTGTGTAACATGCATTGGCATGAAAGGATAAAGTGAACATTTTAAATGAGACATTGCCCCTAAAAGAAATGGAATAATAATTTTGTTACTGTATGTACCTGGCCAAGAATATGTTAACACACTGTATTGTGATGATAATTGCCTGTTGAATAGTAGGCCTTCAAGGCTGAAGCGATAGATGTGGTTGGAGGTGTGTCCAACTCACAGGTGCCATCTTGAATTGGGCTGCAAGCCCAATGTTTGGGTGGTCAGTAGTTTCCACAGCCACAATGTCAAAATTGGCTATATAGTAAAAATGTATGAAAACAAAAATGTCCTTTTTGGTCTTAATTTAAGGGTAGGGTAAGGCATATGGTTAGCAGTGGTAAGGGCTAGGTTTAAATCCATATTTTAAGAAGATAAATTGTATTTATAGGCTGTGGTTACTAGTAACAACCAATTGTTTGAGGAGAGCCTTGTCACGATGCCTCGATTGTCTTGGCAACGCCAAGCACATTCACATCGAAAACCCCCCAACTAAATGTCCCTTCTCTGTCACGAATGTTGAATACAGGTATTTGAACTTACTCTGTCGATTGTCCCTGGCGTTGATTCTTCAGCTGGTCGAAAATGTAGACACAATATCCTCAGTATTATTAAACTGACTTTGTGTGTGTGTGGCAATCAAAATGTTTGCTCATGACCAAAGTACATGCACGCGATGCATGCATACTAACAGGCGCTTACATGGTTTTGTACCTGAGCCAACTGGCACTCTAAATGTTGAGCAGCTGAAGGACCAACCGGTAGAGGTAGTTCAAATGTAATGTTATAAAACATTCTGTCTTGTAAGGAAAATGTCCTCTATTTTGCAGTGCTTTGTTTCAGACTGTATATGTATCAAAGTCAGATTTTTGGGGGCAAAGGTGAGCCTAGCATTGTTTGCTAAAAATCGTGATTTTAGGCCACTTTTCTCTCATATTCCAGACTGCTTTAGTGGAAAATAGACAGAGCTATCCATTTCCATTAGACCTATTGGATTTCTGTTGGATAATTGACTTTATATCTTCGTTTTTTTAATGGTTTTTAATTGGACCGAAGACCCAAAGCCTCAACCAGAGGTTCACGTAGGGCTCAGGTTTTGATATACATCTTCGGACAGTTGGCTCTGACAGGACTATTCATTTGTTGAACCCCTATGATTTTCCAATCGATAGACTGATATTGCAAAGACCAAGTTCCCTAATCTTTCATTTCTGACAAGTTTGTGGTTTATGAAAGTAACTTTGCCTTGTGTCGAGCCCTATTTCTTGTTAGTTCTTTTTGTTTGGAAGAAATCGATAGATACACATGGTAACAGAATGAAAGGAATGTGGTAGGTTTTGGACAACACAGTGGATAGAAGAAGCCTTGTAAGGGCACTGTGCACCTCGTTTGTAATCCTATCGAGTGTTTGAATGTTTAATACCTATTATGTAGAACAGGGCCAAAGTGAGAGATTAAATTCATAAAATGTTGTTTAATTGACTGATTAGCTGAAGCCTGTGTGTCATTCTCATGCTATAAGGGACAGTGCGCCCATATATATATATATATATCACATAATAGTTTAACTGACGTTAATTATAAACTTTGTCAGAGATTTGTTTTCCTAATGAACGGATTAGCGTCTATATGCTCGTGATAACATGAGCCCGTCTGGACGATTTGGACCTCTTCAGGAATTAAATGGGGAGAACCGTGAGATGTCATCAATGTTTCAGTGCTACGTAGTGAAGCGAGAACCGAAAATGGTGATACATTTTGGCAGTAATGGATGATTGTTAATCTACTCTGTCACATTGTCTGCTAAACCGCCTTAGTCTGCAGAAACGTTGAGTGAGGCGTGTGTGGCAGCGCTTTGCATATCAATTCTATTAGCACATCCGTAATGTGTTGCTCTCATCCACTGTAGATCCATCTTGGGGTTTAGCATAGAGCTAGAATAAGTAGAATGGACATTCCAGGACAATGATCCATTATGTGGATTGGCAGCCATATTGGGTGTATTATTTAAAACGTTTGATGAATTAACAACTATCCAATCGTGCTAGTGCGCGATTGGACAGGAACATCCCTGCCGGCCAAACCCTCCTCTAACCCGGATGACGCTCGGCCAATTATGCACCGCCCCATTGGTCTCCCGGTCGCGGCCAGCTAAGACAGAGCCTGGACTCAAACCAGGATCTCTAGTGGCACAGCTAGCACTGCGATGCAGTGAATTAGACCATTGCAGCACTCGGGAGGCCCTTCTACAAAGTATTAACTTCGGGGTGTAAACTCTATATTTCATTTTCAATTAATGTGCAAAAAAAATGGGGAATTATGTGTTGATGGGTGAGAAACAACAATGCAATCCATCTTGAATTCAGGCTGTAACACAACAAAATGTGGAATAAGTCAACGGGGATGAATACTTTCTGAGGGCACTGTATCTCTATGCTTATCACATCATCTCTCAGAATGCTTTGTTCTTCATGCAACAACAATACTATGGAACACAATATCTATTTTACCCATTCTATTTACACTGAGGAAAACATTCCGCGATGCTGGCCCATGTTGAGGCCAATGCTTTCCACAGTTGTGTTTGGGTGGTGGACTATTCTTGATACACACAGAAAACTGTTGAGCGTATGAAATCCAGCAGCGTTGCAGTTCTGGACACATTCAAACCGGCACGCCTGGCACCTAGTACTATATAGTACTGTTCAAAGTCACCTAAATCTCTTGTCTTAGCCATTCACCCTCTGAATGGCACACATACACAATCCATGTCTCAGTTCTCTTAAGGCTTTAACATCCTTCTATAACCTGTCTCCTCATCTACACGAATTGAAGTGGATTTATTAACAAGTGACATCAATAAGTGACCATAGCTTTCACCTGGATTCACCTGGTCAGTCTGTCATTGCAAGAGCAGGTATCCCTAATGTTTTGTACACTCAGTGTACATGGCAGCCACAGCCTTGTTATCTTGTTTGTCGTTCCAGACATCCAGGGTCCTATCAAGACACTTCCTCAGGCCCAGCTATGCATCACACCAGTGACAGAGGTCGGGGCAGACAGTGGTAGTAAAGCACCAATTTGTTTCTTTGCCAACTGCTCTAAAACACCACTGCCTGGAGAAGGGAAGACAGGACAGATGTAACAGGTGATGAGGGAGAAGAAGACGACAGAAAGGTTGCAGAGCTTTAATAGTTAGCCATCTAGGTTTATCGAACACGGGACTTCAGGGGTTTAGAAAAGGATTTACAGGTAGCTTATTTGAGTTATTTTTTACATTTTCATTTCAGGTTTTTCCTTTGTTGTTGGATGAGTGCGTTTTCCGTTTGCACTTTTCATTACACTTGATTGTTTGGCGTATACAGTATGTTAGCTTTGTGGCCAAGGGCATTCAAGTCTTTGAAAACTACTAGGAGTAGTTTCCACAGAAGTAAATGTTTTCTTTCGTAAAGTTTGTTTGGTGAACTGTTGCCTTGAGATAGACGTGCGTTTGTGGCGCCAGCACCTTAGAAACTCCATCCCTCATGTCAAAGCTTTGAGCATCTGCCTCTTTACCTGTGGCTCGGTGTCTTCAAAAACGGCCTACTCCTTTATCGGAGTCGTGATGTTTATGCTGTTGGGAAGATGTATTGTCATGCATTAAATAACTATCATAGTATGCAGCTTGGCTACAACCGCAAACCAGCTTCCGCCTCCCACTCAAAATACCTCAGGTGGAATATACAGAGTGTTCGCTTCAGTGTTTTGATTTAATTCTGTGTTTTACTACTTTACTTACTTCAATGCTCAAAACACTGCAGTGGGGGGGACAGCTTGGATCTGCAGTGACTGAGGAGCTGTTCTTTGGCTTGCAAAGCCTCCCCCTTTTTCCTCCAAACATAACGATGGTCATTACGGCCAAACAATTCTATTTTTGTTTCATCAGACCAGAGGACATTTCTCCAAAAAATACAATCTTTGTCCCCATGTGCAGTTGCAAACCGTAGTCTGGCTTTTTTTATGGCGGTTTTGGAGCAGTGGCTTCTTCCTTGTTAAGCGGCCTTTAAGCTTATTTCGACATAGGACTCATTTGTGGATATTGATCATTTTGTACCTGTTTTCTCCAGTATCTTCACAAGGTCCTTTGCTGTTGTTCTGGGATTGATTTGCACTTTTTGTACCAAACTACATTAATCTCTAGGAGACAGAATGCGTTTCCTTCCTGAGCGGTATGACAGCTGTGTGGTCCCATGGTGTTTATACTTGCATACTATTGTTTGTACAGATAGGCGTGGTACCTTCAGGTGTTTGGAAATTGCTCCCAAAAATGAACCAGACTTGTGGAGGTCTAACATTTTAGGCTGATTTCTTTTGATTTTCCCACAATTTCAAGCAAAGAAGCACTGAGTTTGAAGGTAGGCCTTGAAATACATCCACAGGTACACCTCCAATTAACTCAAATGATGTCAATTAGCCTATCAGAAGCTTCTAAAGCCATGACATCATTTTCAGGAATTTTCCAAGCTGTTTAAAGAAACAGTCAACTTAGTGTATGTAAACTTCTGACCCACTGGAATTGTGATACAGATAATTATAAGTGAAATAATTTGTCTGTAAACAGTTGTGTCATGCACAAAGTAGATGTCCTAACAGACTTGCCAAAACTATAGTTTGTTAAAACCTGTTAAGGATAGGGCTGACTACTGTCCCCTTTGGAGGAATTGCATGCCCATAGTAAACAGAAAATAAATCTGTCCAAAATTGCTAATATATGCATATAATAATTATTATTGAATAAAAAACACTCTAAAGCTTCTAAAACCGTTCAAATTATGTCTGTATGTAAAGCAGAACTCTCAGGGCAGCCATTCTCCCAAACTCTCTCTTGTCATCAGAAAAGTTGGCCCAACTTTGACGTCATCGCCCCCACCCTTCCCAAGCAGCTACAGACCTGGGAACAGTTTCTATGTCTTCAGCGCGATGTCTGCTTTCAATGGGGCTTGCCATTGTGAGAATCGCGCGCCCACGAGACTTTTGGCGGGCTGAAACCTTCGGGTCACGCGAAAAAACAAGTACTTTCATGCGCGCGTCGGGTCCGGAGCTCTCTTTCTTCCAGGATTGACCAAACGATGTCGGTGTTTCTGTTCGTGCTAAGGATTGTTTTCCACGTTTATAAAATGCTAAAGCTTGATTCTGCACGTAGTTTGACCAGTTTAGTCGACATATAATATGTAATTTTGAAGTTTTGGTGCGCATCCACTAGAATTTTGGCTGCATTTCGACCGGAATTTGTCGCGTTTGATAACCTAAAGACACAGACTTCAAAACCAAACAATGTTTTTGGTAAGTATAACTCCTTCCAGGTCTTCTGATGGAAGAACATCAAAGGTAAGGGAATATTTATGTGGTAAATTTGGGTTTCTGTGGACTCCAAGATAGAGGAGACGTAATGCTAATTTCTGAGCGCCGTCTCATATTATAGCCTAGTGAACGAATTCTGTAACGTTAAAAATAAATGAAACACAGCGGTTGCATTAAGAAGAAGTGTATCTTTCTATCTATATGTAGAACATCAATATTTAGTTAAAGTTTATGATGTGTATTGCTTGTTATCTGACGTTATCTGACGGAGTTATCATAATTTCTCCGGACATTTGAGTAGCATTTTTTGAACATGGCGTCATTGTAAACAGAGATTTATGGATATAAATGGCATATTATTGAAAAAAACATAAATGTACTGTGTAACATGTTATATTACTGTCATCTGATGAAGATTTTCAAAAGGTTAGTGAATTATTTTTCTTTTAATCCTGCGTTTGTTGATTGCATATTTTGTTCAACTTGGCTATTCAAATTAGCTGTGTCTTTGGTGGTGGTTTGACATAAATATGTGCTATGTTTTCGCCGTAAAACATTTTAGAAATCTGACTTGCTGGGTAGATGAACAAGGTGTTTATCTTTCATTTGAGCTATTGGACTTGTTAATGTGTGGAGGTTAAATATTTCGAAGAATATTTTTGCGTTCCATTGCGCCACGTTCCAGCTGAACGTGGGAGGGTTCGTTCCCAAATGGGTACCATAACCCCCTTCTGGTTAACAAGAAATTAGTGGAGTGGTATAAAACTAGTGTTAATGACGCCAACCTCAGTGTATGTAAACTTCCGACTTCAACTGTATTTATGTCTCGCTGTTTTCATTAGTCTCCAAAATGAGATCCATATGTCGGCCTGGCTCTCCGCCATCGCTATCCCTCCCAGCAGGTGCTTTCTGATTCTGACGTCCTTTTGTGTTTGGGCTGAGCAGTGAACACTCTGCCAGTTTTGCTGATAGGTGGCAGATTGCCTCAGACCCTCCCAGTGGAACACAGAGGAACTTTGCACACAGCTCTCTCTCCTCCCTGTTAATGTCTTATTGAAGGGGAGGAGGATGCTGACAGGGTGGTTATCATTGGATCATGTCTTTTGGGACTCTTCCATGGGTTCCATTGCACCAGACAAGCTCAGGCAAGCTCAGTGGAACACAGTTCAATGACATCAGAGAAAGCAAATACAATGGGATTACCCATATTGCATTACTGTATGTGTGGCAATCTATTTACTTCACATCTGCAAACTGCAGGACTCAGGGCCCTCACGGGCCTAAGCCTTGCTCCTAATGCATAATCATTCCAATGGCATATGCATTTATTGGCTTGAAGTAGGTGTGGAAATTGCCTACTCTTTTTTGTTATCATTATTTCAGGCGTGTTTGTATCAGTTGTTTTCTGAAAAAAGGCAGTTTAATGCAGTTTTATTTGAGGCTTGGGCATTTTGCGCGAACACAACACCGTGTTCTGCTATTTAGGGACACCTTAAAACCCCATTCTTCTCTCGGTTGCTTTACATTATTAGTGTGGTACTGCGGTATAATTTGCTATAATTGCTTGTGAGGTTGCGGTGGGGCGGAATACTGAGTAGGACAACCTTTTGAGTAAAGAGGCTCGTGGTGTTTGTAGCTGTGGCTGAGATTATTTTACCATCCATTACGGATGATTAAGGTTGATGTTCCCTCTCTAAAGCACTCTGTCATATTGTATGTTCAAAGAACTTGAGTGTTTCAATGCACTCTCCTGTGATCAGGATTCCTGAAGCGTATTCCAGAGCTTTCCTTCAACGATTGTTGAAATAGGATCAAACGTAATCGCCCAATCGAATATATCGAACATGACATGCGTTGGACGTGCTAAAAAATACCTCTCTCTCTCTCTCTCTCTCTCTCTCTCTCTCTCTCTCTCTCTCACACTCCCCTAGGTCACATTTATGTTTAAAGCCCCTCAGAAATCTCTCACTCCAACTCAATCTCAACAGTAAAAACCGGGTGCTTTTCAACTGTATTTTTCATTAAAATACTAGAAATGTGTGAAAAACGTCACACGTGGCACATTCTCTACTCCCGAAGCGAGGGGAAAGAATCACGACGAATCACGACATTAAGAGTCATCATCAGACGGAAAGCCACAGACCTCTGACGTCACATTCCTCCTGACAGTATAAGTCACTAATGCAGGGGAGGAACAAATAGTGCTTGTAAGGGCCAAGGTCCTCATAGGTGCAGAGAGTGACACTGTCACTGTGTGGGAGTATTCATAAAGTGCTTCAAAGGAGAAGTACCAATCTCCTTTGGTACATTTGTGACAGTATGGTTGGAAAGGAGAGAAGAGGAGGATAGTTGAAAAAGCTGTACATCAACAGGTGAACCCACGTTAACCCAGAGTAGATGTATATTCCAGTGTTGGCAGAGCTACCACCAGAACCCTTGTTAAATAAATAGTCCAAATAGCCCCCCCCCCAAAAAAAAAAACACAACAAATACGTTTTGAAAGTGCCTTTCTATTGAAGTATCACATTGTATCTTTTAGTTTTACTGGTTAGCTAACATTGGGCCATTTTTTGCCAGGTGTTTATAGAGGGGGAACCTGCACCCCTCAGCATAGCAGCAAAAAAGGACGAAGAAATGAAGGATCGGTGCGTCACACAGCAACAGCGAATAAATATACTGTGGTTATAGTGGTTAGAAAAATACTGAAGGTATTCCAGTTCTTGGAAATGTCTTGTAATGATTCCCATCCATCCGTCGTGTCTTAAACTGGTAACAAGCTACTGTATGTAATAAAGCAGCCTACCGCTTAAGTGGAATTCTCCCTCAGTGAGAGTTAGAAACATATTGATTTTGCCTGTGCAAAACATGGCACAGTTCTCTAATGATGATTTGGTGCTCTGATCACCTCAGGCTAATAGTGATTTTTATCCACTGGTTATGCAGGGGAGATCCACTTAATCTTTGTGTCGATACTTCCCCACAACTTCCTCTTTGGATGTGCCTTGCCATTTCTCTCTCTCTCTCTCTCTCTCCTATCTCTCTTTCTCTCTCTCTCCCTCCCCTTTCTCTCTTTTTCTCTTTCCCTCCCCTCTTAGTTTCACTTTCCCTCCTCTCTCGCTCTCTTTCTTTTTATTTCCCTCCCCCTTTCTCTATTTCTCTTTCCCTCCCTCCCTCCTTTCTCTCTCTTTCTTTCTCTCCCCATTTCTCTCCTTCCCTCCTTTCTCTCTTTCTCTTTCCCATTCCATTTCTCTCTCTTTCTCTCTCTCTCTTTTTTCCCCTCTCCCATCCCATTTCTCTCTCTTTCTCTCTCTCTCTTTTTTCCCCTCTCCCATCCCATTTCTCTCTCTCTCTTTCTCTCTCTCTCTTTTTTCCCCTCTCCCATCCCATTTCTTTCTCTTTCTCTCTCTCTCTCTCTTTTTTCCCCTCTCCCTCCCCCCTTTCTCTCTCACCTCTCTTTCTCTCTCTTTCTTTCAGACAGTTGCCATTTCTGCTCTTGCCGCACTACGGGAGTGGCGTCTAACTTCATTGTATTCATGTTGCATGGCATTCTTGGTATCATCACTGCCACACGATATCGACGAAAATGACTCTCAAAAGACGGACACAATCCCCGAGACCTAGCACAATATAAAATAAAGCAGTAATGGATTTAAATGCTGTAATTATTATCTGTTTAAAAAAATGTCCTTTTAAAAGTTGTGAGTTTTGTTGTTGCCCCCAGGCCAGACGACTCGCTGTAGTTCCTATCCCAGGTAAACACACACCACATACACAAACACACAGTCTCCCTTCGCCCCTATGGCGTGCTTAAGACCAATGTGTAGTGAAGGGGAGAGAGCAGTCACTTTCATGCACCGGCGCAACGGTGTAGAGGAGTGGAAATAAAGGAGTGGAGAAGAAGATACTGAGGGAGAGCGAGAAGGAGGGAGGGAGAGATGAGGGAGAGGGAAAGAGAGGGAGGGAGAGATGAGGGAGAGCGAGAAGGAGGGAGGGAGAGATGAGGGAGAGATGAGGGAGAACAAGAAGGAGGGAGTGAGAGATGAGGGAGAGGGAAAGAGAGGGAGAGATGAGGGAGAGGGAAAGAGAGGGAGAGATGAGGGAGAGGGAAAGAGAGGGAAAGAGAGGGAGAGATGAGGGAAAGAGAGGGAGAGATGAGGGAGAGCGAGAAGGAGGGAGGGAGAGATGAGGGAGAGGGAAAGAGAGGGAGAGATGAGGGAGAGCGAGAAGGAGGGAGGGAGAGGGAAAGAGAGGGAGAGATGAGGGAAAGAGAGGGAGAGATGAGGGAGAACGAGAAGCAGGGAGAGATGAGGGAGAGTGAGAAGGAGGGAGGGAGGGAGAGATGAGGGAGAGCGAGAAGGAGGGAGGGAGGGAGAGATGAGGGAGAGCGAGAAGGAGGGAGGGAGAGATGAGGGAGAGCGAGAAGGAGGGAGGGAGAGATGAGGGAAAGAGAGGGAGAGATGAGGGAAAGAGAGGGAGAGATGAGGGAAAGAGAGGGAGAGATGAGGGAGAGATGAGGGCGAGATGAGGGAAAGAGAGGGAGAGATGAGGGAGAGATGAGGGAGAGGGAAAAGGAGGGAGAGATGAGGGAAAGAGAGGGAGAGATGAGGGAGAGGGAAAGAGCGGGAGAGATGAGGGAGAGGGAAAGAGAGGGAGAGCGAAACAGAGGGGGAGGGAGAACCATACAGAGAAAGGAGGGAACTACCATGAAAGGGGAGAGGCGCCAATACAGAGAAAACGAGCGAGGAAATCTCTCAAACTGATTGAGTGCCAGCCAGACACACAGGGAGAATCATCTAAAGCACAGGTATAATGAACCAGACTATGTAGCAGTCCCAGGAAGCATTCTAAAGGAGAACATATTACTTTTTCTTTAAGAGACTTCCACAGAGACCCACAAATGAGGCAGCGTGGATATGTC
Source organism: Oncorhynchus nerka (assembly GCF_034236695.1). Lineage (NCBI taxonomy): Eukaryota > Metazoa > Chordata > Actinopteri > Salmoniformes > Salmonidae > Oncorhynchus > Oncorhynchus nerka. Next base: position 35,816,162 of record NC_088419.1, on the reverse strand, counting down.
AGACAGGTCTTCCAACCCCTTTTGTGTGATTCATAATAATATTTTGGATGTTGTCTTGCGAATAACTCCAAAACAGGAGTTTTGATGAAATGACACTCAACTGTCGCTCTCTCGCTCCCCACGGCGACACCTGCTCTGTACGATAATGAAATGGAAAACAATATTTCACTCAGGTTTAGAGATTCCTGTTCACACGACGACAAGACACCACCACACGTTGACTTCCATAGCAACCGGTTTCCGGCGAAGAATGAGCGAAAGAAAGAATGAAGTAAAAGTTTGTGAAGGTGTGTTGCATGTGTGTCATACTATTGATATGTACCCATGGGAACTGCATCCCCGAACAGGTTATTTAAAGACAATGCAAATATAGCTACACTCTTAGAAAAAGGGGTTATTTGAGGGGTTTTCTCTTTTTGGAAGACGAGAGTTCTTTGTAAGGCAACGGGTTCTACCTAGACCATTAATCATTCTAAGAACAGTTGATGATTCTTTGAAAGCCAAGAAGCAATCTACATAGAGCCCTTCTGCATCTGAATAAACTTTTTTGGTGTTTTGTATATTTATACCCTCATATGACCAATATATTTGACACACAGTGTATTTGGAAATTATTTCGACCCCTTGACTTTTCCCCATTTTGTTACGTTACAGCCATATTCTAAAATGGATTAAATTAAATGTTTTCCTCATCAATCTACAGACAATACCTTATAATGACAGAACAGTTTTTTTTATAAATGCTTGCAAATGTATAAGTAAAAAACATAAAATGCTGTATTTATATATGTTTTCAGACCTTTTGCTTTGAGACTCGATATTGAGCTCAGTTGCGGCCTGTTTCCATTGATCATTCTTGAGATGTTTCTACAACTTGATTTTAGTCCACCTGTGGTAAATTCAATTGATTGGACATGATTTGGAAAGGCACATACCTGTCTATATAAGGTCCCACAGTTGACAGTGTATGTCAGAGCAAAAATCAAGCCTTGAGGTCAAAGGAATTGTCCGTAGAGCGCAGAGACAGGATTGTGTCGAGGCACAGATCTGGGGAAGGATACCAAAACATTTTTGCAGCATTGAAGGTCCCCAAGAACACAGTGTCTTCCATCATTCTTAAATGGAAGACATTTGGAACCACCAAGACTCTTCCTAGAGCTGGCCAAACTGAGGAATTGGGGGACAAAGGCCTTGGTTAGGGAGGTGGCAAAGAACCCGATGATCACTCTGATAGAGCTCCAGAGTTCATCTGTGGAGATGGGAGAACCTTCCAGAAGGACAACCATCTCTGCAGACGAAAGCCACTCCTCAGTAAAATGCAAGACAGCCCGCTTGGAGTTTGCCAAAAGGCACCTGAGGACTCTCAGACCATGAGAAACAAGATTCTCTGGTCTGATGAAACCAAGATTGAACTCTTTGGCCTGAATGCCAACTGTCACGTCTGGAGGAAACCTGGCACCATCCCTACGGTGAAGCATGGTGGTGGCAGCATCATGCTGTGGGGATGTTTTTCAGCAGCAGGGACTGGGAGACTAGTCAGGATCGAGGGAAAGATGAACGGAGCAAAGTACAGAAATCCTTGATTAAAATCTGCTCCAGAGCGCTCAGGACCTCAGACTGTGGCGAACATACACCTTTCAACAGGACAACAACCCTAAGCACACAGCCAAGACAATGCAGGAGTGGCTACGGGATTAGTCTCTGAATGTCCTTGAGTGGCCCATCCAGAGCCCAGACTTGAACCCGATCGATCATCTCTGGAGAAACCCCAAAATAGCTGTGCATCTACACTCCCCATCCAACCTGACAGAGCTTGAGAGGATCTGCAGTGAAGAATGGGAGAAACTCCCCAAAAACAGGTCAAGTTGAGGTAAAGTCCAAGACAAGTCTCAAGTATTTTAGTGCCAAGTCTAAGTCAAGTCCCTTTTGGCAATGGCTTTCTTCCTGCTGTGGGTTAGGTCTATAAACCTTGTAAATTATTTGAAGAGACTCCCTTGTTCATTGGTTCACACTTGTATGAAAGAAAGCACATCAGGCACTATTTCAATCAAAACACATTTCCTTTTAAAATGTAGACAGTTTACATGAATAAAAGTAATTGAACTGGATATGAAAAATAGCTAACATAACATTTTAAGGTGCATGGTATTTTGTGTCAGACAGTCTATTTAACTTCATTCTGTCACACAAACAGAACATCTGTAGGTGAGGGAAGATACATGAAGATAAATGACAAGTATGAATGTAAACCAAAATGACTAACAACTGTTCAATTACTGCACCACTAAAGTGTCCTATATATGACCTTTATCCCTAAAATATACTTACTGACCTGGACACTTAACAAAAATACAATTTTCTGTAACAAGTAGCAAATTACTTCCTGTGTCCTAAGACAGAGAACATTTATGTTGCAGACATTTCAGAAAGATCAAGTTTGTCATCGTTCTTGCACTGAGCCTGGCACGATGAGGGTGCATGACGAGGCCTCCATGACTAAACACTCTCTCCACTGGGGCACTGGTGGCAGGTACAGCCAACACTGTCATTGCTACCTGCTTGAGCCTTGAACAGTCTTTTGCATGCATTCTCCAAAAAGATACTTCAATGTGGGGTGGCAGGGTAGCCTAGTGGTTAGAGCGGTGGACTAGCAACCGGAAGGTTGCTAGATCAAACCCCCGAGCTGACAAGGTACAAATCCCTGAACAGGCAGTTTAACCCACTGTTCCTAGGATGCCATTGAAAATAAGAATTTGTTCTTAACTGTCTTGCCTAGTTAAATGCGGATATAAAAATGTAGCAAATAATCTCTTCTCTGACAGATTACTTTATGTCTCCTTTCTTCTTGCTGATCTTGTTGCGGTAGCCAGAGAATATTCTGGAGGTTTTAGCAGGTGGTTGTTCTTCTTCTCCACTAATGCTCTCCGAAACAGTGACTTGATGTAAATGATGAAGAATATAACAGTATACATTGTACATGAAAATAAATCTTCATTATTTGAATGCAAGTGGCTTAGAAAACATTGCATGTTGCAATGCATTGTACCTACCAATCAGACTCTCCTTCAATTGAGCTTTATCTTCATGTGGTATGAGGACATCATGATCAAGCCAGAACAGGCAGAGGGACGGGTCCAGAAGTGTAGTCATTATGTATACATTATCATCAAATGGACGTTTTGTTGCCTGTTTATCCGAGTGCTCCATTCTGACATTCACAAACACCCCCTGGAATCGGCGTTTGAGTGACTACTGCAGTGCTTTTACTAGACTGACTAGGTGACGACTTGTGCTCAGTATACTTTGCAGATGATAGTTGAGTGACAGTACACAAGGAAGGGCAGGACTGAGAGTCACCACTTTCTCCCCCGGAGTAAGGTCGGTGGCCTGCACAAAAAGTGTACAAAATGTCCACTAGCGCCAATAGCTGTCTCCATACCCTTGGTGCTAAGCAGAGCTCCTTGTGTCCTTGGGCTTCAAGTAGAGTATTGAGGCTTTGTTGATTCAGATTGGTGACTGATTTAACAAGCCGGAGGATGGAATTCCATCTGTTAGACACAGCAACAGGGATACTACGATTGGCTCCGAACTCAGCTTCACATGCTTCTTTCAGACCACAGGTAGTATGTAGTAAGCTGCAAAGTTTAGTTACCTTAGCCATCACACAGTTTATGATTTTTGTTTCCTTTAGTCCATCTCTAAATCACAGTTGTAATGAATGGGCAAAGCACTGTAAGCACTGTTTCCTGCAGTTGGTTTGGATAGCTTCTACATCAGCATTGTACTCTTCACCAAATTCTTCCCATAGGCTTCCCATCTTCCCATCATCATCATCGCTTGCTTTGGGGAAACAAACTGTGAAGGCCCTTTTCATGTTTGCAGCGTTATCACATATGATGTCATCTAATTGATGTTTTATGGCAAAATTATCGCATATTATTTCAAATGTGTCACTGATTCTTTCCCCAGTGTGTGACCCTGTGAATCTATCACAGCTCAACAGAACTGACTCCAGTCTGGGAGTTTATTTTCTCTTCCATGGACCATGTAATGGGCCGTTACTCTCATGAAGCCCCTCATGGTCCTGTCAGTCCATATATCTACAGTGACAGACACTGATTCTGTCTGTTCTAGGGCACTTTTGATTGTAGCCTCTTTGTTCAGTGTTAAGTCATGCAGGCGCCTGGTCAACGTGGGCCTACTTGCTGGTCTATATTTGTCGTCTACCACTGACATGAAGTGCCTAAAGTGAGGGTTGTCCACTAAGGACATAGGCAGGTTGCAGGAAATGATCAGGTCTTGCAGTATAGCCTCTGTTATGGCCTTCTGCCTGGGGGGCCCTGGCTGTGCACATGGACTCCTATGGTGGTTAAGAATGAGTCAATGCTGCTCTGTCCTTCTGTCCCTGCGCTGGTCACCTTTGCTTTGCAGAATTCAGTGAAACTGCAGATGAACAACATGATGGATAGTTGTTGCTGACTGGAGATGGAAGTACAAGGACACAACCAAATATATATTTTCCAGCAGAAATGTCCAAGAGGTTGCATGCTTTGAACTCTAGTTTCATACTAAGCTACTTCCTAGGACCAGGCTACAACAGAAAGTACATTACATCTCAGAGTGGTATGCATGACGCCGAGATGTAACTTAATAATCTCTGCTAAAAAGTAGACATTTCCAGTTAGCTAAAAGACGACACACAAGAAAGCTAGCTATACATCTAGCTGGCATCTTCTTAACAGACTACTATTAGTCTAACCACATTGTAATGTTGTTAGCTAGCTAGCCTAACTGACCTCTCGGTGCGTTTTCAAACGTTGGGTGAAGTTCGATGGAGTTGCGCCAGCATCTTTAATGTTAATTCCACCAGTTTTGAAAAAGAGCATTTTGTTTTTTTTTGCCACTGGCATTAAACTGCAGGTTCTTGTAACCAAATGTAATAACGAAAGCCTCACCACCTGATGACATTGTTGCTGATGTACGATTGTTTCGCTGTAGTACTACAGTGACGTACGAATGACGCAGACGTTCTAGAACGTTTTTCAGCCTTCTGTATTAAACTACTTTCTCTGTGTTACAACACCGCCTCTTCCATGTTATCTGACAGAAAATGCACAACAACAACTTATCCCAGTACTGACTTGCATTGTTCACGAGTCTCATCTAGGGTCCAAGTCAAGTTTCAAGTCAATTGATCCCTACAAGCCAGAGATAGACATTTGAGTCCGAGTCTCAGAAAATGACTTGCAACTTGACTTGGACTTGAATTTCTCTCTGGCTTGTAGTGTCATACCCAAGAGGATTCGAGGCTGTAATCGCTGCCAAAGGTGCTTCAACAAAGCACTGAGTGAAGGGTCTGAATACTTATGTGAATGTGATATTTCATTTTAATGATTTTTTATGAATTTGCAAACATTTCAAAAAATGTTTTGTCATTATGAGGTATTGTGTGTAGATTGATGAGGGAAAACATATATTTAGAATAAGGCTGTAACTTAACAAAATGTGGAAAAAGTCAAGGGGTGTGAATACTTTTAGAATGCACCGTACATGGATTACCTAGAAGCAACAATCATAGCAAAATATCAACATAATTCCTATCAAAACATCATTAGACAAGTAAATGATGTTAACTGAAATAACAAATAACCAAAAAAGACAGACATTTCAGCAAAATTACAGTTATTTTCCATATAATGTCAAATTAAAACATTTGTCCCCTTATTTAATTACTGTGCAGCTTTTACTATCCACATAAGTACTAAACAGATGATTTACAATAATTTGATGGTAGTTGACTACCATTTAGTTTTTTTTACCACAGCATTCTGTAGCGATACGCCATCCCCCATCTGGTTTGGGTTAAGTGGGACTATCATTTGATTTTCAACAGGTTAATGACCCAACACACCTCCAGGATGTGTAAGGGCTATTTGACCAAGAAGGAGAGTGATGGAGTGCTGCATCAGATGACCTGGTCTCCACAATCACCTGACCTCAACCCATTTGAGATGGTTTGGGATGAATTGGAGTGAAGGAAAAGCAGCCAACAACTGCTCAGCATATGTGGGAACTCCTTCAAGACTGTTGGAAAGCATTCCAGGTGAAGCTGGTTGAGAGAATGCTCAGCGTGTGCAAAGCTGTCATCAAAGCAATGCGTGGCTACTTGAAGAATCTCAAATATCAAATGTATTTTGATTTGTTAAACACTTTTTTTGTTTACTACATGATTCCATATGTGATGATGTCTTCACTATTATTTTATAATGTAGAAAATAATACAAATACATAAAAATCCTGAAATGACTAGGTGTGTCCAGACTTTGGACTGGTACTGTCTGTATATGGTAAAAATGACAGCCATCTACAGGGGCAGTACACCAAAATGTTAAATATACTTACTTTTATTGACAACAAGTGATTCATCCATTGATATTGAGAGAGAATGACCAAAACTATGGCTTAGATGTCTTTTTTTTGCTTACCCCACAGCTAGCATTAGCATTGCTGCTAGTAAAACAATTGGAGTGGTAGGGCCTATGGCAGGGTGCTTCAAAAATTCATGGCTAAATCCTCAAAGTCAATTCAAACCAAATGTTATAGCAACCGAAATACCATAACAAGATGCACGTATAGAATATTGGAGGATATTATGGGAATTCTGGTATTTATAGAACATTTCCCGTAAAATAAAAATATTTCAGAGAATACGCACAAACAGTTGTACCATGTATTCATACCGCTGACATACTTTTCTAAGCTGTTTTGACTGCAGCTAAGAATATATGAAAGGTCATTTAGATTTTGTTCACACTTATGCCTAGTTATAACCATAGGTTAGTACGTAATCTGCAGATGATCTGTCTATCTGGTCAAAATCACTGATACGGCTCCCCCTCCACCCTCTGGCGGTATGGATAATTATGTCTCCAGAGAAACCTAGATTCCAAGAAATGTCCTATCTATCAAATTACTATTGGTGGAATTAGGTGGTTTTGGCTGGGACTGGCTGGGTAAGTCCATCCTGATACAGAAACGCCAAACAATGATTTATAAACAACTGGTTTATTGGCAAAGTCATGAAAAACTGGAAGATTTGAATGAACCACCTATTGGGACGTGTTTAAAAACAAGATGCCTCTGGGCTCGTCGGTAGTATGGGGGTTATGTAGTGCCTGAGCATGATTGTTTACCTCAGTGTTTAAACTTTAACATCAAGAGTTTGAGTAATCTGAAACTGCTAAAAAGATAGCTGTGAGAATATTTATCGGTATCTAGAGTATAGCAATTGTTGTGCATGTGTCTGGTATTCCCTTAATCATTTTACATATCCAGTACTATCTTTGCCATGATCTCTGTCTTTAACATGTGTTTTTTTCTCTGTGATTTTATTGAACAGATAGTAGGAGAAGAGAAGGGAATCGGAGTGAACAAGCAGTGTTTTGTATGATACGCAGCAAATTGGCAAGTGCTACCTAGGGTTTTTTTGTGACTCAGTGGTGTTAAAGAACCCCAGCGTTGAGTGTGATTACATTATGTCGCTTTTACTCTGAATACTCAAAACCATATCCATCATTATCATATTTCCCAGCATCCTCTATTGTAGGTTGATTTTCAGAATTGCTTGTTTTAATATCTGTGTTTTTGCATGTACATTGATTGGTTTATTAATCTTATGCTGCACAAAGATAAATAACATACATTTTTTACAAACAAATTAAATCTGTTAGTAGTTGGATTTATTGCACCAGTTACGGAGATGGTTGTTCCAGTTTAGATGATCGAGGTAGTCTTCATACCCTGGCAGTCATTCTAAATGGTGGTTGTGGCTGATTCAAAGATCCAATTGTTGAATATTTTCACTTTAGCTGGATTCCAATAGGAATTACACATCATTTTGCAAGCCAGTATAATGTTACTTGCAGGCCTGATTTGGCCTAAACCAGGAGTTTAGACCACTGTGTTAGGGTGTAACTAGGCCCTAAAAAAAGGACATATATACAGTATGTGATGTATTGTCAGAGTTACATTTTTGAAATAACAAAACTAAAGGGTTCTTGGCAGAACCGTTCATAGAGGGTTATCGGAAGAATCTTTAGACGATGAAAGGGTTATTGGTAAAACCATTTATAGAGGGTTCTATGAAGAAGCCAAAGAACCCTACATGGTTATACTTAGCACCTTTCTTTCTAAGAGTGTAAACACAACTTACAAATCGATACTCTATGTACACTATTCAGTAAAATACATCCATATCAGTCTATCTTATTCCCCTAAGAGACAGTTATCTACCACTGAGGCCAAACAAAACAACAGAAGCCTTGTTTGGCATCAGCAAACACCAAATGACAGCTCAGTGGCAGCTTTCCCCATTGAAAAGAACAGACCTCTCCTGCCACTGTACTACACAAACAGATGGTTATTAAAGGGACTCGCAAAGCAATCCCCACACAGACCGATGCCATGCGCCATCCACAGCCAGGGAGATCCAGCCAGGCTGTCTGGTCTCAATCCCCCCTAGAGGGCACCTAACCGGGGAAGGATCGCAGAGGAGTCTTTAACCCACCCACCCCTCCTCCTCACCAGACGAGAGTGCTTGTCAGCTGATCGATTGATGTCTGCGCCTGATAGGCTGGACGGTGTGTAGTCGGTTAAAAGCCAAAGTGATCAATCAACCACCTGCTAACAGCCTCTCCAGAATGAGGACGGATCCCTCAACGAGCCAGAGAGAGAACCTCCTCTGCTCCTCCCCTCCTCTTTTCCTCCACTACTCCTCTCCCCTGCTCCTCCTCCTCTTCCTCTCCTCCTCCTCCTTCAGTACATTGTACTGATCTATAGCAGACCTCCCACAGAAGCGAAGTGTGAACGACCGGTGTTCAAACCCATGTCTCCTGTGCACCTCAAGATTTGGTTAGCCCCCTTAGCTTGAGCCAATGTGAGTATTCAGGTCTAATGAAATGGTCATCTCCCTTCATCACACGCATCGAAAGGGAGATGCCAATTTTAAGACGAACAACAGTTTTTCACAGGTCACTATTACACTATCCCAAAAGGTTCACCATTCATTCTCAACCTTCTCCTCTCTCATCCCAATATGTTAATTTGTAGGGTGTGGGCTAGTGTAATGAACCGGTTAAATGCCAAAGTGTAATTGAGAAGGAGGAATTCATCAAAAGAGCATTGGCTGTCGGGCCCTGCCAAAATGGGACTAAATCACTCTTGAAGATGTCGTCTCATTTTCGCTGCTGTATTATGAAGACCGTTCATCATTCTCCTGGAAGGAAAGACAGTAGAAAGACACTGTAGTGTGGTAGTTCATGTTGGGTCTTTGCTATGGCCTTTGACAGAAACTGGCCTGTGTTTAACTGCCTCCCACATACGGCACCTTCAGAAAGTATTCAGACCCCCTGACTTTTCCCACATTCTGTTAGGTTACAGCCTTATTATAGAATCGATCAAATCGCTTCCCCCTCGTCAATCTACGCACAATACTCCATAATGACAAAGCTAAAACAGGTCTTTAGAAATTTTGGGGCTCTGGCTGGGCTACTCAAGGACATTCAGATACTCCCGAAGCCACTCCTTCGTTGTCTTGGCTGGGTGCTTAGAGTCGTTGTCCTGTTGGAAAGTGAACCTTCACCCCAGTCTGAGGTCCTGAGAGCTCTGCAGCAGGTTTTCGTCAAGACTCTCTCTGTACTTTGCTCCGTTCATCTTTGCCTCGATCCTGACTAGTTTCCCAGTCCCTGCAGCTGGGAAGACATCCCCTCACCATGCTTCACTGTAGGGATGGTGCCAGGTTTCCTCCAGACGTGACGCTTGGTATTCAGGCCAAATAGTTCAATCTTGCTTTCATCAGACCAGAGAATCTTGTTTCTCATGGTCTGAGAGTCTTTCGGTGCCTTTTGGCAAACTCCAAGCGGGCTGTCATGTACCTTTTACTGAGGAGTGGCTTCCGTCTGGCCACTCTACATTAAAGGCCTGATTGGTGGAGTGCTGCAGAGATTGTTGTCCTTCTTGACGCTGCTCCCATCTCCACAGAGGAACTCTGGAGCTCTGTCAGAGTGACCATTGTGTTCTTGGTCACGTCCCTGACCAAGGCCCCTCTCCCCTGATTGCTCAGTTTGGCCCGGGCGGCCACCTCTTGGTGGTTCTGTAAGAATATTTCGAAGATAAATACACAACGCAGAGGACTAAAGGTCAAGAGGGAATGAATGATCAATTAAAAAAAAAATTATGATCAATGGGTCAGAGACATAGGAGGAATTTGTCTGTACATTGAGCCTGAAACAGGATACTTGTTATTTGGCCATTGGCCCAATTTTACTGCAAGGATTGGTCAACCACAGGCTAGAGTTGATGGTTATAAATTTCATCCTGTCACTTTGTTCTATGGATAAAATCACTGGGGAGAATGAACATCGACCCTCTATTCCCCAGCATGATTCGTTCTCTTTGAATAAACCTATTTTTCTCCCCCTGATTTGCTTTGGGGCCTGTCATTGAAGAGTAACATCAACTGCTAACAGTTCCTGTCACGTTCTGACCTTAGTTCCTTTGTTTTGTCTTTGTTTTAGTGTGGTCAGGGCGTGAGTTGGGGTGGGCAGTCTATGTGCGTTTTCTATGATTTGGTATTTCTGTGTTTGGACTGGTATGGTTCTCAATCAGAGGCAGGTGTCGTTAGTTGTCTCTGATTGAGAATCATACTTAGGTAGCTTTTTCCCACCTGTGTTTCGTGGGTGATTGTTTTCTGTTCTGTCACCTTTTAGAACTGTTTAGTTTCTCCTTTGTTATTTTGTTTAGTGTTCTCGGTTTAATAAATATATGATGAACACTTACTACGCTGCGCTTTGGTCCTCACCTCATTCCAACGACGAGCGTCACAGTTCCAAACTTCTTCCATTTAAGAATGGAAGCCACTGTATTCTTGGGGACCTTCAATGCTGCATAAATGTTTTGGTACCTTTCCCCAGATCTGTGCCTCGACACAATCCTGTCTCGGCGCTCTACAGACAATTCCTTCGACCTCAAGGCTTGGTTTTTGCTCTGACATGCACTGTCAACTGTGGGACCTTATATAGACAGTTGTGTGCCTTTCCAAATCATGTCCAACTAATTGAATTTACCACAGGTTGACTCCAAGTTGTAGAAACATCTCAAGGATTATCAATGGAAATGGGATGCACCTGAGTTTCATAGCAAAGGGTCTGAATACTTATGTAAATATGGTATTTATGTTTTTTATTTGTAATACATTTTTTTTAAACTGTCTTCGCTTTTTCATTATGGGGTTTTGTGTGTAGATTGCTGAAGATTTGTTTTTATTTAATCCATTTTAGAATAAGGATGTTTGGAAAAGGTCAAGGGGACTTAAACGCAATTTAGTTTTTACCAACTATAAGTTGCGGCACTCATACATTATTCCCTGCTCCTTAGTACTATCTCTGTTTCTGTGTCTGTGGCTCTCTCTGTGTCTGTGTCTCTCTCTGTCTCTCTGAAACATACAATTACAATTACCAACTCATGCCTTTGAATACAAATACCAAAGCCTACTGTTACATGTTATTCGTACTGGTGTCTCAAATCAGTAGACAACCAACTCTCTAGTCTGAAAGAACTGCAGGTCTGCTTTTGAAGGATAGGCAGGGAAGGTGAAGGTGAAACAAAGCAACTCAACAACAGCAAGAGAAGAAGAAGACGACAAGAGGAAGTAGGAACAGCTGGAGACATCCAATTACTGTAACACCGAGACGCTTGACACGAATCCTCCGTGACACGTTGTGTTGCTTGTTAGTGAACGAACGCATCGTCACGACAGACGGCTTGCGCTAACTAGAATCTAGTGTTTTATTATTTTAAGAATGGAATTCTGAACTCCTCACATGCTTTTTTTTTGGGGGGGGGGGGGGGGGGCAGGATAGGAGCAGGTGCAAGGAGGCGGATTAGAGGGAGCAGAAATGCAGGGATCGAACCGGGATCCCTCTGCTGCAGGGGGATGCAAATGTTTCCGAGGGCAAAAGTGTCACCCACTTGACCAGACTCTGGTGAGAGTCAAATGTTTCTAATGTTTCAAATGTTTCTAACGGGATAACAAGGAGCTGTCAATCTATTCCAGATACACTTGTTATTGTTATTTATTACAGTTAGTGGAACTTTGTTAATTGAGCATGATCAGGGCTGTTGTAATGTGTGTGTGTGTGTGTGTGCGTGTGGTTCAGTAAGTGTGTGTGTGTCTCTGTGTTCATGTGTGTGCATCCATTCGTGTGTGTGTGTGGTTATGACTGTTAATCGATGCCGTGTGGCTGTGTTGTTCTGTATGTCTCTCCCAAGTCCTAGTCATCTCTCTCCAGGCAGACTAAGACCTCTCCTGCTATGTTGAGGCCCGAACTGGCTGAGCTTTGGAGAGAGAAAGAGGGATTTCAAAGCTGTAACGTTAATGGGAGGGGTAGAGAAAGAAACCATAAAGCTGCAATGGATAAAAGGAATCAATAAACGTTCACGCTCACATGTATATACACACACGCACACACACACACACACACACACACACACACACACACACACACACACACACACACACACACACACACACACACACACACACACACACACACACACACACACACCTCTCACATACCTGAGCTTGAATGATGAGCATCCACCAGGGAAAAATTCTCAAATTCTCCAATTTCTCCCCTTGACTGAACCCCCGCTTTCCTCCCTGCTCCCTCGCGGCTCTCTTCCCATCAGAGATTTTTTTTTTCTTCGAAAAGACAGATCTGCCCTCTTCACCTCAGAGAGAGTTCACACTCATTTTCATTCAAAAGTTGTCTGCTGAACGTTTACTGAACGTTTACTGAACGTTTACTGAATGTCCATATGATGTAGCTCAAGCCTCAAGGTCGTTTACCAGATAATGAAGTGCAAGTTATACATTGATAATTATTAATAATATTTAGGGCTAGGGTCCTTTTTTCAGTATTTCCGCCTGACTGACGTGCCCAAAGTAAACTGCCTGTTACTCAGGCCCAGAAGCCAGGATATGCATATAATTGGTACCATTGGATAGACAACACTTTGAAGTTTGTATAAATGTTAACATAATGTATGAGACTATAACACAATTTATATGGTAGGAGAAAATCCAAAGAAAAAACAACCAGAATTATTTTGTTTGAGATCCCATGCTCTTACAATGGAAAGCTATGGGTCCTATGCAATTCCAGCTCCCAGATTGCAATTCCTATGGCTTCCAGTAGATGTCAAATAGTCTTTGTTCAAGGTTCGAGGCTTATTTCTTCCAAAACGAGGAAGACTTTTGAGTTTTGGTACTGGGAGCACTTGCTAATTTTATATTTCTATTGAACACACTGTCCAGGCCCGCGTGCGCTGCAGGATTTTAATCCATCACGGCGTAGTGTGTTACTAATGGTTTTCTTTGAGACTGTGGTCCCAGCTCTCTTCAGGTCATTGACCAGGTCCTGCCGTGTAGTTCTGGGCTGATCCCTCACCTTCCTCATGATCATTGATGCCCCACGAGGTGAGATATTGCATGGAGCCCCAGACCCAGGGTGATTGACCGTCATCTTGAACTTCTTCCATTTTCTAATAATTGTGCCAACAGATGTTGCCTTCTCACCAAGCTGCTTGCCTATTGTCCTGTAGCCCATCCCAGCCTTGTGCAGGTCTACAATTTTATCCCTGATGTCCTTAAACAGCTCTCTGGTGTTGGCCATTGTGGAGAGGTTGGACTCTGTTTGATTGCGTATGTGGACAGGTGTCTTTTATACAGGTAACTAGTTCAAACAGGTGCAGTTAATACAGGTAATGAGTGGAGAACAGGACGGCTTCTTAAAGAAAAACTAACAGGTCTGTGAGAGCCGGAATTCTTACTGGTTGGTAGGTGATCAAATACTTATGTCATGCAATAAAATGCAAATTAATTACTTAAAAATCATACATTGTGATTTTCTGGATGTTTGTTTTAGATTCCATCTCTCACAATTGAAGTGTACCTATGATAAGTAGGAAAACCTGCAAAATCGGCAGTGTATCAAATACTTGTTCTCCCCACTGTACTTCTTTGAAATATGAAATATTATAGTTTAATTACATTTTAGGGTACTTGAGGATTAAATAGAAATGTAGTTCGACTTGTTTTAACAAAGTTTAGCGGTAGCCTTTTGGATTCCTTTGTCTGCAACTCAAATCGATGGTGCCAACTAAACTGACTTTTTGGGATATAAAGAACGATTTTATCTAACAAAACGACCATGCATGTTGTAGCTGGGACCCTTTGATTTGCAAATCAGAGGAAGATTTTCCAAAAGTAAGTGATTATTTAATCGCTATTTGTGATTTTATGAATGCCTGTGTTGGTTGAAGAATATGTTGATGTGGGGCACCGTCCTCAAACAATCGCATGGCATGCTTTCGCTGTAAAGCCTATTGTCACGAGTCCGACCGAGGGTGGTTTCCCTTCCCGGGCGGGTGGCGCTCGGCGGTCGTCGTCACCGGCCTATTAGCTGCCACTGATTGTCTTTCCTCCCCCTCCTTGTATGTTTATTGGTAGCACCTGTTTATGAATGATTAGTTTGTCTTTATTAGACAGCCGGCCCGCCTGGTTGTTGTGCGGGATTATTCAGTGTAACCTTCGGCTCTGTTGTAGAGGTACGTGTTAGTGCCTGGTCGTGCATTTTCATTCCCTGTGTTTGGGGCCGTTACTATTGTGAGCACCCTGTGGTGCGTTGGTGCATTAAAGAGCACAGCATTGCACTCTCTGTCTCCTGCGTTTGACTCCACACCCACGACACCCGGGGCATTACACCTATTGTAAATCGGACAATGCAGTTAGATTAAGAAGACTTGAAGCTTTTAACCGATATAAGACACTCGTATGTACCTAGATGTTTAATATCCATACTTTTTACGATTATATATTTTGAATTGCGCGCCCCCCCCCATTTTCACCGGAGATTGTCGACAGGTGTCCTGCTGACACTACTCCTAGCCCTAAGAAGATCTATATAGATTAAGATCAAATGAATGCTCTGCCCAATCACCAGGTGAATTGAATCATTTGTGTTTAACAGTTACGTAACCTTATTATGACTGTTTTAAATTAAAATGGTCAACAATAAACAAAAATAGCTTCTTAGCAAAGAGCATTTTCTCAAGCAAGAATTTTGCTATGACCGTCTGGGAGTGGTCTGAGTGTGGATGGGAAAATCTGAAAATGAGCTGTTATTGGTAGAGAGGTTTGGAACGCTCTTTCTTATTGGTCTATTAACACATTTACCGCGTGGTGAGGACTCCATCCCACCAAAAAAAGTATATCTTACACCAAAAAGGCATTATCATAATTTTCACAACGTTATTACAATATTATTACAACCAACCTCTTTAAGTGGCGCTTAGGATTCACCCCATATAGACCCCAGGCCAATAAATGTCTTATAAATTCTGGTGTGATATAACTACTAATATGACCCAACAGGTTTGCAGGGGACAGACCTGAGCTTGAAAAGTCCAACTGAGCAAACACAACTGTGGGAAAGTGCATATTCCTTGGTTGCTGGGGCAACCGGTCTCTTGGTAGAACGGTCTTAGTGGTGGGATATGGAAGTGTGGAGTGTGTGTGAGAGAGAAACAGAGAGAAGGTGTGTGTGAGAGAGAAACCGAGAGAAGGTGTGTTTGTGTGTGTGGGCGGTGAGGGGGGTGCATAGGTGCGTGTGTCTGTGTGTATGCAAGAGAGTGATTGTGTGTGTGTGTGAGAGAGAGAGAGAGAGAGAGAAAACGAGAAAGAGAAAATGTAATAACAAAGACCCCGACTGACCCAGAGACTGTAAACAACGACTCCCCCCTCGGTGTAGAGCAAGGATCTAGATCTACCCATGTAACAGTCAACATACGCTACGTTATCCGTCCTTACTCATCCTTCATGTTAAATATCCCTCCATCTACTCTCTCTCTTATGGATTATTCAAATGATGGGTCCCTCATCTAAGGAATTAGAGTGGTAGACATATGGTCCTATAAATTGGCTTCATCGGATAACACATTCTAGCTGAGCGAATCTCTATGATATACTGACACCTGTGTGTCCTAATGCACTATTACTTCATTCTGAGCTAGCTGGTGCATGCGTCCAAAATGGGGCCCTATTTCCTACATAGTGCACTACTATTGACCCGAGCACTATGGACCCTGGTCAAAAGTAGTACACTAAATAGGGAATACGGTGCCATTTGGGACGTAGGCCAGTGAGAGCAGTGAGAGCTGCGTCTGTGTCACCCAGCAAGATTAAAGTCATAAAACCTAGCAGGGAAATGACGTGACATTTCAGCCAAGCAGTAAAACTTCTTGGTCTCGGATGCTACTCTCTTTCACACTGTACTGTAAATCCGCCGCTAGCAACAAGAGGGTTTACAGTCAACTAGATATTTGCATGGAGTTGAAACATTGTGTGTGTGCGACGGTATCTGTATCTGTGTATGTTCACGTGTGTGTGTGTGTGTGTGTGTGTGTGAGAGAGAGAATGACTGTGTAATGCACAGTGAGTATCTGTGTGTGTGCCTCATCCATCAAGTGGAAAAAGAAGGGACAATGAATGACATTGAAAAGCGGTAGCAGACGTGTTCTGTAGTACATCACTCATTCATTATCTCGCTCTGTCCTCTCTCTCTTTATCTCTCTCTTTCTCTCTCTCTCGCTCCCTCTCACTTTCTCTCTCTGTTCTTCTCACTCTCTCCCTCTCTCCCTTTCTTTCCCTAACGCTCTCTTTCTCTCTCCCTTTCTCTCTCTGTTCTTTTCTCTCTCTCCCTTTCTCTCCCTATCGCTCTCTCTCTCTCTCTATCTCCCTGGGACACAGAGGCCGATCACTGATAGCAGATGTCTCTAATTGCTGAGGGGAACTCCGGCCATGTCTCTGTCTCCTCTCCCTCTATCCCTCTCCTTCTGGCCCTGCCAGAAGCTAACGACCCCAGAGCTCCAATCACGCTATCTGCCCATAACTGGCCTTATCTCCCACCTTCAGCATGCCTCTGCAGCCAGCCCCACACTACTAGGGAGGGACAAGGAGAGGGGGAGATGGAGGGCGAAGAGTGGGAGGAAGAGATGGGGGTGGAGGTAGGTACAGGGGAGAGGGGGAGATGGCGAGCAAGTGAGGGAGGGACATGGAGTGGAAGAGGAGGGAGATGGAGGGAGAGACATGGAGTGGAAGAGGAAGGTGAAGATGGAGGGATATACATGGAATGGAAGAGGAAGGTGAAGGGGGAGATGGAGGGAGAGACATGGAGGAGGGAGATGGAGGGAGATGGAGTGGAAGAGGAGGAGAAGATGGAGGGATAGACATGAAGTGGAAGAGGAAGGTGAAGGGGGAGATGGAGGGAGAGACATGAAGTGGAGGAGGAGATGGAGGGTGAGACATGGAGTGGAAGAAGAGGGAGATGGAGGGATATACATGGAGTAGTGCAGGAGGAAATGGAGGGAGGGAGGAACATGGAGTGGAAGAGATGGAGGGAGAGAAATGGAGTGCAGGAGAAGATGGATGGAGATGGAGGGGGGGACATGGAGTGGAAGAGGAGGAGGGAGATGGAGGGAGGGACATGGAGTGGAAGAGGAGGAGGGAGATGGAGGGAGAGAGTTGGTGGAAGAGGAGGAGGAGATGGATGGAGACGGAGGGAGATGGAGGGAGATACATGGAGTGGAAGAGGAGGAGGGAGATGGAGGAAGAGACGTGGAGTGGAAGAGGAAGGTGAAGGGGGAGATGGAGGGAGAGACATGGCATGGAGGAGGAGGGGATGGAGGGTGAGACATGGAGTGGAAGAATAGGGAGATGGAGGGATAGAGATGGAGTGGAGGAGGAGGAGATGGAGGGCGAGACATGGAATAGAAGAGGAGGGAGATGGAGGGATATACATGGAGTGGAGGAGGAAGAGATGGAGGGAGAGACATGGAGTGGAGGAGGAAGAGATGGAGGGCAAGACATGGAGTGGAGAAGGAGGAGATGGAGGGCGAGACATGGAGTGGAAGAAGAGAGAGATGTAGGGATATACATGGAGTGGAGGAGGAAGAGATGGAGGGAGAGACATGGAGTGGAGGAGGAGGAGGGAGATGGCGGGAGAGAAATGGAATGGAGGAGGAGGAGCTGGATGGAGATGGAGGGAGGGATATGGAGTGGAGGAGGAGGAGGAGGAGGAGGCAGATGGCAGGATATACATGGAGTGGAGGAGGAAGAGATGGAGGGAGGGATATGGAGTGGAAGAGGAGGAGGGAGATGAATGGAGGCAGGGAGGGACATGGAGTGGAAGAGGAGGAGGAGATGGAGGGAGATGGAGGGATAGACATGGAGTGGAAGAGGAAGGTGAAGGGGGAGATGGAGGGAGAGACATGGAGTGGAGGAGGAGGTGATGGAGGTCGAGACATGGAGTGGAAGAAGAGGGAGATAGAGGGATAGACATGGAGTGGAGGAGGAGGAGATGGAGGGCGAGACATGGAGTAGAAGAGGAGGGAGATGGAGGGATATACATGGAGAGGAGGAGGAAGAGATGGAGGGAGAGACATGGAGTGGAGGAGGAGGAGGGAGATGGAGGGAGAGGAGTGGAGGATGAGGGGATGGATGGAGATGGATGGAGAAGGGAGATGGAGGGAGGGACATGGAGTGGAAGAGGAGGAGAAGATTGAGGGATAGACATGGAGTGGAAGAGGAAGGTGAAGGGGGAGATGGAGGGAGAGACATGGAGTGGAGGAGGAGGAGATGGAGGGTGAGACATGGAGTGGAAGAATAGGGAGATGGAGGGATAGACATGGAGTGGAGGAGGAGGAGATGGAGGGCGAGACATGGAGTAGAAGAGGAGGGAGATGGATGGATATACATGGAGTGGAGGAGGAAGAGATGGAGGAAGAGATGGATTAGAGCAGGAAGAGATTTAGGGAGAGACATGGAGTGGAGGAGGAGGAGATGGAGGGTGAGACATGGAGTGGAAGAAGAGAGAGATGTAGGGATATACATGGAGTGGAGGAGGAAGAGATGGAGGGAGAGACATGGAGTGGAGGAGGAAGAGATGGAGGGAGAGACATGGAGTGGAGGAGGAGGCAGATGGCAGGATATACATGGAGTGGAGGAGGAAGAGATGGAGGGAGGGATATGGAGTGGAAGAGGAGGAGGGAGATGAATGGAGGCAGGGAGGGACATGGAGTGGAAGAGGAGGAGGAGATGCAGGGAGATGGAGGGATAGACATGGAGTGGAGGAGGAAGAGATGGAGGGAGAGACATGGAGTGGAGGAGGAGGCAGATGGCAGGATATACATGGAGTGGAGGAGGAAGAGATGGAGGGAGGGATATGGAGTGGAAGAGGAGGAGGGAGATGAATGGAGGCAGGGAGGGACATGGAGTGGAAGAGGAGGAGGAGATGCAGGGAGATGAAGGGATAGACATGGAGTGGAAGAGGAAGGTGAAGGGGGAGATGGAGGAAGAGACATGGAGTGGAGGAGGAGGTGATGGAGGTCGAGACATGGAGTGGAAGAAGAGGGAGATGGAGGGATAGACATGGAGTGGAGGAGGAGGAGATGGAGGGCGAGACATGGAGTAGAAGAGGAGGGAGATGGAGGGATATACATGGAGAGGAGGAGGAAGAGATGGAGGGAGAGACATGGAGTGGAGGAGGAGGAGAAGATGAAGGGATAGACATGGAGTGGAAGAGTAAGGTGAAGGGGGAGATGGAGGGAGAGACATGGGGTGGAGAAGGAGGAGATGGAGGGCGAGACATGGAGTGGAAGAAGAGAGAGATGGAGGGATAGACATGGAGTGGAGGAGGAGGAGATGGAGGGTGAGAAATGGATTAGAGGAGGACGAGATGAAGGGCGAGACATGGAGTGGAGGAGAAGGAGGGAGATGGAGGGAGAGAAATGGAGTGGAGGAGGAGGAGATGAAGGGAGGGACATGGAGTGGAAGAGGAGGAGGGAGATGGATGGAGGGAGGGACATGGAGTGGAAGAGGAGGAGGGAGATGGAGGGAGGGGCATGGAGTGGAAGAGGAGGAGGGAGATGGAGGGAGAGAAATGGAGTGGAGGAGGAGGAGATGAAGGGAGAGACATGGAGTGGAAGAGGAGGAGGGAGATGGATGGAGGGAGGGACATGGAGTGGAAGAGGAGGAGGGAGAGAAATGGAGTGGAAGAGGAGGAGGAGATGGAGGAAGATGGAGGGAGAGACATGGAGTGGAAGAGGAGGGGGAGATGGAGGGAGGGACATGGAGTGGAAGAGAGGGAGATGGAGGAAGTGATATGGAATAGAAGAGGGGGTGAAGGGAGAGATGGAGGGAGGGTGAAGGGGGGTAAAAATGAGGCAGACTGGTTGGGAGAGGAAGAAGGAAAGATGGAGTTAGGGATTAGGAGCGAAATGGGAGGGACGGGGGGAGGAAGATGGAGGTGCTGGATGGAGAGGGGCAGAGTAGCTGGGAGAGAGCAGGGTTGAGGGATGGGATAATGCATGAGGTAAGTAAGAGTGAGGAGAGGGATCAGTTAGAGAGGAAGTGGGAGGAAGGAAGGTGAAAAACATGATAGAGGTGGAGAAGGAGAGTGGGATGTGAGCAGAGAGCGAGAGAGAGAGAGGGAGGGAGCACGGTATGGAGGAGAGATGGAAAGACACAGAGGGCAGGAGAGAGATGGATAAGGAGATAGTGGGAAGGAGAAATAACTAGAGAGAGACAGTCACAGAGCGAGAGACAGCCAGTGAGTTAACGAGAGCGAGATAGAGAGATAGAACGATGGAGGTAGGGAACTTAGGAGTCCATCTCCTGCACACTGCTCCCGCTGTCTGAGCACCTCTTTAAAATCAATTGAAGAAATTACCATGCAGCCAGAGTTCCAGCATTAGGATTTAATAATTTCATCTTCCTCCTCCGGTGCCTTTATCCCCTGGCCTCTCAGTTAATCTCTGCAGCACAGCCCCAGTGAATAATTAACCACGGCAGTGAGCAGGGAGATGATGAGCAACATACACACACACACACACACACACACACACACACACACACACACACACACACACACACACACACACACACACACACACACACACACACACACACACACACACACACACACACACACACACACACACACACACACACACACACGCACAATGAGCAGTGTACACACACACGTGCACACAATAGCAGGCATTGACGCACACACACATTTAGGAATACACATACACTATCTTTGATGAACACACACACACACACACATACATCTAAGAACACAGACACACACCTTACAGTGCATTATTGATGCACACACACACATTCAGGGATACACATGCTTTCACACAGAAGCACACACCGCGGCAGGCACAAATACACACAGTGTACACACTCACGCGTGCACACACAAACTACTCTTATCGCCCAGCACGGCACACCGTCTCTCTCTGTTTCCTCTCTTACTCTCTTCTATCTAATTCCCCCCTGGCACTTTAGTAGATATCACAGTGGGAGTAAAGGCAGGGAGGGGAGAGGAGGAGGCGAGGCTTCGTCCTTCACAGCTTCAGATCCCTACATGACATAGCTGCTGGCTTGGCCTAGGTCTAGAGAGACTAAGCATGCTGGGTCTGGGTCTGGCTGAGAGAGCTGACCTGGTCTGTGTCGTTACTACCAAGGGCTTAGCTTTAAGTTCAACTGTGGAGGGAGCCTTTATGTCAAGGCAATAAATGCTGCAGACTCAAGTGGCTGTCTCTGGATTGCTCCTGCAATTCAAACCACTTTCAGAGTCAATGCTGACACTCCAGTGGCTGTCTAGCTTCCGCAATCCACTCTCAGAGCCTTTTAGGAATAATCTTATATGGCCATTACACTCTAATGTTTGGCTAATATGATATCCTACCGTCTAAAGTCCTATTCACACCGAACTTCTACTACTAAATGACTAGGTATATCCCCTGGTATACAAAAACCCTCCACATACTACAGGGTGACACGATTTTGTTTCAAGGTCCTTCCAGCCGGAGAGGAACCAGCGACCTAACTACAAGTGGTGTAAATGAGACTTAAGATGTGGCTCTTGGATTCTGCATGTTAGTGTCTCAGTACGGAAGTAGTCTCACACTAGATATCCAACCTCCTTCCAAACCTATTGATTAATACCAATAATACTCGTGAAAGGCCTGCGGAGGACACGTGTAACCACCGGACTCCATCTGTTTTGCAGCCTTTAAACTGTTGGGCAATTACAATTAGATCTAGTGTGTAGAAGTTATAAATGATTCACATTAGCCCAAGTGTTGACTAATTGTGACCATTAGAATCTTGACACTGCTGGTTAATTTGTTTCCCTGTATATTTATAGTGATAATTTGTTCCTGGGGAAGGCTAGCTACCAATGAAACATGAGGTGATTATTAGAGGAAGTGAATTTGATGAAGTTGGAGAGGGAGCTAGGTTGGGGTATGGTTGTGTGTGTGTGTGTGTGTGTGTGTGTGTGTGTGTGTGTGTGTGTGTGTGTGTGTGTGTGTGTGTGTGTGTGTGTGTGTGTGTGTGTGTGTGTGTGTGTGTGTGTGTGTGTGTGGGTCACGCAGACCACACAGTCCAACACTTCATCCTTCATACAGCAGGTTTGTTACCCGGACAGGGACAGCTAGCTACACAGAAATAGAAACCCAGCGTCATTAAATCCATCAGCGATGGCGGAGGCACTTTGATCTTTGTGTGAAATCCATGATGAGAATACACAGGAATAGCATAATTAGTGTGGGATAGATATGAGGAAATTGGAACATTGATCAGGTAAGCTACAGTGCAGACACAGGATGCTTCACAAATGGCAGCCTTCTCCCTACATAGTGCACTATTTTTAACCAGAACCCTATGGGGAATATGGTGCCATTTGTGACACATGCGTGCTGTGAAATGAGAGATGTCAACCTAATAAAACATGGACCAGCGGAACAGAGTCTACCTTATGATTAACCTCATCCCCAGGCTAATTGCCCAACACAATCTCGCGGTCTCACTTCAGTACTCAACATGTATCTGGGGGGGAGTGGGGGGGATAAACATCTATGGGTGAAGTGAAAGTTGTTAAGGGTTTGACGGATTACGTTTGGGCATTCATTCAGAGTGATTAAGTTAAGGGTTAAGGTTTTGGACAGGGTTAACACGAAACAAAACAATAGTGCCTAGCACTGGGATTGAACCCATAACCTCGGAGCTGTAGCTCGCGGTTTAAGCCCTTCCTTTATCAATATCCAAGCCGCAATGGTATTGGATGGTAATAGACATTCATGTTGCCCATAGTGGACGGTATTGAAGGCATCTCCCGACGTCCTGGGGACCTGGACAAACGTCTAATAATGCAGTGGATCTGGTGTGACCTGTCTGAATTGCCACTGTATTTATCTGGCTGGTGGATGAGCTCACCTCATGTTACATCTCTTTAAAGGACAATTATGTAGTGTTGTGTACCACCCGACTGATTTCAGATGGAAATGCGAGTTAAAGATCTGTCACTCTCATTGAAAACAAGTTTAATAAGCTGTAGATCTGGGTCGGTATTTACAAAGCGTCTCAGAGTAGAAAATTGGTCGTAAGTGCTGAAAATGGAAACATTTTACTCCTATTCTTCTGGATAAAAATTAAAGCTATGCATGAAATCCTACCTAGTTGACAGATATTTACTAACCAGGTAAGCGTTACCAGCAGGTGTCTTGATAATAGAAAAAGTAGTCAGTGGTTCCTGCACCACATGCAATTGCTTTGGACTTGTTAAAATAATGTTTTTATAGTTCTATATGATAAATCCATAAATAATGGAGACATACATGCTCTTGAAAATGATTTCACATGAGTCCTATTTCACATGATATGCCTAAATGCTTATAACCACATAGGCTAATAAATAATCACATATTTTTCTTTCAATTATTTAATTAACCTAGATTAAAATTTCATTAATGTTACTTCAAGTTATCCCTTTGGAGCGCAACATCACGTTGTGAAAAACGATTCCTTAAGTGGTCATGCTTATAAGTTGGGGAATTAAAGGCATCTGTGGCCGATGTTAACTTTGAATTTGTTTGATTAGAATTATAGACCTTTCTAACGTTTTATGTAACATTATCAGCAAGTGGTTGGATGCCAACTGTGCCAAAGCAATTTAGAGTTGTTAAATGGGAGTGACGAATGTGTTGATAACGAGTGTGACTAGTGTGTTGATTTTTAACAACTATCAGAATTGTCACAAAAAAATAATATGCACGTCAACATTTGAGCAAATAATTAAGAGTATGCAAAGTGATTGTGTCAGGTGAAAATTTGATCAAACATTTTACCTTCGGATGCACGATATATCGGTAAGCATATCGGAATCGGCTGATATTAGCTAAAAATGCAAACATTGTCCAGTGTAACGCCGATGTGCAAAACCGATGTAAAAGCTTATGTGCATACCTATATAACGTAGGTAGATGACGTGCATACCTATATAACGTAAGTAGATGACATGCATACCTATATAACATAGGTAGATGACGTGCATAACTATATAACCTAAGTAGATGACGTGCATACCTATATAACGTAAGTAGATGACGTGCATACCTATATAACGTAGGTAGATGACGTGCATACCTATATAACGTAGGTAGATGACGTGCATACCTATATAACGTAAGTAGATAACGTGCATACCTATATAACGTAGGTAGATGATGTGCATACCTATATAACGTAAGTAGATGACGTGCATACCTATATAACGTAAGTAGATGACGTGCATACCTATATAACGTAAGTAGATGACGTGCATACCTATATAACGTAGGTAGATGACGTGCATACCTATATAACGTAGGTAGATGACGTGCATACCTATATAACGTAGGTAGATGACGTGCATACCTATATAACGTAAGTAGATGACGTGCATACCTATATAACGTAAGTAGATGACGTGCATACCTATACAACGTAGGTAGATGACGTGCATACCTATATAACGTAAGTAGATGACGTGCATACCTATATAACGTAAGTAGATGACGTGCATACCTATATAACGTAGGTAGATGACGTGCATACCTATATAACGTAAGTAGATGACGTGCATACCTATATAACGTAGGTAGATGACGTGCAGACCTATATAACGTAGGTAGATGAAGTGCATACCTATATAACGTAAGTAGATGACGTAACGACGCCACGAAAAATACAGCGCTACACAGAACAAAAGCAGAAAAATACTAAGAGCACACTTCCAACAACTAAACAAGTTCAAGTCCAGCAGCCATTTGAAAGAGTAAGACAATGTCAGGTAGACAACTCCAAGGCAAAATCCTTTAACGCCAAAATAATGTAATCATTGCCCTTGACAATCAACCGTTCTCTGTCGTGGATGATGTTGGCTTTCGCCAACTGAGCTTCTTGCTATGGGCGTCACTGCTATTGGCTTTACAACTGACATTTAGACCAGCGATGTAAGCCCCATGAGCATGCTGAGTCTGACAGCACAGTGGGTCGATGAGGACTTCGTACTGAGGAAAGCCATATTGCTCAAGAATGTGCTTGTTCTCATACCGCTGCTGCCATTTCAATGGCATTTGAGAACATGTTTGAAACATGAACACATTCCTAGCTACATTCGAACAACTGACTGGAGAAATAAGCTCATCCACTGCGTCTGTAGCAGACGTGAAACCCTCTGTCATGGAACTGAAACGGCTGCTCAACAAAACTGCCCACACAGACCGTGGGGTTAGAACTTGCAAAAGTACTCTACAAGGGCTGTGAACAAGCGATTCGATGGCATTCTTTTGAGCCTCTTTACTGTGTCGCCACCGCGCTCAATGCTAGGTACAAGGACCGCGACTTCGATGCAGACAAGAAACAGGGTTTACGTGAAATGTTACATACACAGCTGGACAAGATGGAAACGGACCCAGTGACCGAGGAAGAGAGGCCACGGACAGACAGAGCTGCAACTTCACTGCTTGACATGTAAGATGAAATCCTGGTTGAGACTGAACAAATGAACAACGAAACAGTACAGCAAGTGAGTGAAAGAAATAGGTTTTGATTATGTTTTACTGGTAATGGGGACATACGTAAATGCTAACAAAATAACTTTTTGGTCAGTGTGTGTGTGTGTGTATTTCAACTATTTAACTGTACTAAAATGCTTTAAAGGCCGCAAAAATGTTTTTATTTTTTTTTTAGCAGGGAAAAGATCAGATATTTGTATCGGCCAAAAATGTCAGATCCCTAATTTATTTTGCAAAATTTGACAGTCACATTCACCGTGCTTGTCTGAAGCGTGCACAGCTGGCGATGCCTCATCACGATTGGTTAATTCCCATAATTTGCAACAATGTCAATGAGCATCATCACTATTTTTCCTTTGCGGTACCTCAAGCTGTTGTGATTATCGCTGAGAAACATTTATCAGTTGATTTTACTCCTGGCTCAGCGTTTGTCTGAGCAGTGTCGTAACATCATCCTAAAACCTACTCTGAGCTAGGAGTTTTGTTTGTTGTATTAAAACAGGTTTTAACAGGATTCCTAGGACCTTTTCTGATCTGCATTGCGGATACGGGCCCTGTTCTATTAGCAATATATTCTATGCTTCTCCTCTGTAAGGGTCATGTTTTTTTAAAACTTTCTGTTTTGTACATCAGTTGAAAATAAAATGATTTGGATTATTCACAAGATATTCCACAAGGGTTTAGAATGCACAATGATTCTCTACAGTGCTTGTTGTGTCACATAAATTGAAATCAGACAAACGTTTCAGACACCAGGAAATAGCAGAGCTATTTCTAAATATTACATATATATTACATGGCGCCGGAAGAAATGGCAGCAGTTTTACGGGCGCCCAACCAATTGTGCTATTATGTGTTTTTTTCGCGTTATTTGTAACTTATTTTGTACATAATGTTTCTGCAACCGTATCTTATGACAGAAAAGAGCTTCTGCATATCAGGACAGAGATCACTCACCTCGGATTAGACAAAGATTTCTTCAACAACAAGCAAGACTCACATGATATTCTCTAAACACCCGGCAGGGCCGACATCCCAGTTATTCGCAAGAGGAAGCTGCGCATGTACAGAGGACGAAGAGCCGGATGCCTCGTCAGGACCCACAGAAGGTCGCCAATGTACAATCATTGGACAATAAAATAGACGAGGTACGATCACGAATATCCTACCAATGGGATGTCAAAAACTGTAATATCCTATGTTTCATGGAATAGTGGCTGAATGACGACATGGATGTTCAGCTAGCGGGATACACGCTGCACCGGCAGGATAGAACAGCACACTCCGGTAAGATGGGGGGGGTCTGGTGCACGAAATCTAAGGAAGTCTCTAGATTTTGCTCGCCTGAAGTAGAGTATATTGTGATAAACTTCAGGCCACACTACTTGCCTAGAGAGTTCTCAGCTATACTTATCGTGGCTGTTTATTTACCACCGCAAACAGATGCTGGCACTAAGACCGCACTCAGTCAGCTGTATAAGGAAATAAGCAAACAGGAAACCACTCACCCAGAGGCGGCGCTCCTAGTGGCTGGAGACGTTAATGCAGGGAAACTTAAATCAGTTCTACCAAATCTCTATCAACATGTTAAATGTGCAACCAGAGGGAACAATTTTCCAGATCACCTGAACTCCACACACAGAGATGCGTACAAAGCTCTCCCTCGCCGTCCCATTTGGTAAATCCGACCACAACTCTATCCTCCTGATTCCTGCTTACAAGCAAAAATTAAAGCAGGAAGCACCAGTGACTCGGTCTATAAAAAAGCGGTCAGATGAAGCAGATGCTAAACTGCAGGACTGTTTTGCTATCACAGACTGGAACATGTTCCGGGATTCTTCCGATGACATTGAGAAATACACCACATCAGTCACTGGCTTTATTATTAAAAGTATCGAGGACGTGGTCCCCACAGTGACTGTACGTACATACCCCAACCAGAAGCCATGGATTACAGGCAACATTCACACTGAGCTAAAGGGTAGAGCTATTGCTTTCAAGGTGCGGGACTCTAACCCGGAAGCTTATAAGAAATCCTGCAATGCCCTGCGATGAACCATCAAACAGCAAAGCTTCAATACAGGGCTAAGATTGAATCATACTACACCGGCTCCGACACTCGTCGGATGTGGCAGAGCTTGCAAACTATTACAGACTACAAAGGGAAGCACAGCCACGAGCTGCCCAGTGACACGAGCCTACCAGATAAATCACTTCTATGCTCTCTTCGAGGCAAGCAACACTGAGGCATGCATGAGAGCATCAGCTGTTCCGGATGACTTTGTGATCATGCTCTCCCTGATTGAGTCTGTAATACCAACATGTTTCAAGCACACCACCATAGTCCCTGCGCCCAAGAACCCAAAGGCAACCTGCCTAAATGACTACAGACCCGTAGCACTCACGTCCATAGCAATGAAGTGCTTTGAAAGGCTGGTTATGGCTCACATCAACACCATTATCCCAGAAACCCTAGACCCACTCCAATTTGCATACAGCCCAAACAGATCCACAGATGATGCAATCTCTATTGCACTCCACACTGCCCTTTCCCACCTGGACAAAAGAAACACCTATATGAGAATAATATTCATTTACTACAGCTCAGCGTTCAACACCCTAGTAACCTCAAAGCTCATCACTAAGCTAAGGAACCTGGGACTAACCACCTCCCTCTGCAACTGGATCCTGGACTTCCTGACGGGCCGCCCCCCAGGTGGTGAGGGTAGGTAGCAACACATCTGCCATGCTGATCCTCAACACTGGAGCTCCCCAGGGGTGCGTGCTCAGTCCCCTCCTTTACTCCCTGTTCACCCACGACTGCATGGACAGGCACGACTCCAACACCATCATTAAGTTTGCAGACGACACAACAGCCTGATCACGGACTACGACGAGACAGCCTATAGGGAGGAGGTCAGAGACCTAGCCGGGTGGTGCCAGAATAACAACCTATTCCTCAACGTAACCAAGACTAATGAGATGATTGTGGACTACAGGAAAAGGAGCACCGAGCACGCCCCCATTCTCATCGACGGGGTTGTAGTGGAGCAGGTTGAGAGTTTCAAGTTCCTTGGTGTCCACACCAACAACAAACAAGAATGGTCCAAACACACCAAGACAGTCGTGAAGAGGGTACGACAAAGCCTATTCCCCCCCAGGAAACTACAAGGATTTAGCATGGGTCCTGAGATCCTCAAAATGTTCTACAGCCTGAACATCGAGAGCATCCTGACCGGTTGCATCACTGCCTGGTACGGCAATTGCTCGGCCTCCGACCGCAAGGCACTACAGAGGGTAGTGCGTACGGCCCAGTACATCGCTGGGGCAAAGCAGCCTGCCATCCAGGACCTCTACGCCAGGTGGTGTCAGAGGAAGGCCCTAATAATTGTCAAAGACCCCAGCCACCCCAGTCATAGACTGTTCTCTCTACTACCATACCGGAGTGCCAAGTCCCGGACAAAAATGCTTCTCAACAGTTTTTACCCCCAACCCATAAGCATTCTAAACAGGTAACAGAACAGTTACCAAGACTATTTGCATACCTCTCTTTCTACACTACTGCTATGCTCTGTTCATCATATATGCAAAGTCACTTTAACCATACCTACATGTACATGCTACCCCAATAAGCCTGACTAACCGGTGTCTGTATACAGCCTTGCTACTGTTATTTTCAAATGTTTTTTTTTACTGTTGTTTTACTTCTTTACTTACCTACACACACACACACACACACACACACACACACACACACACACACACACACACACACACGAATACCTTTTTTTTTGCACTTTTGGTTAGAGCCTGTAAGTAAGCATTTCACTGTAAGGTTGTATTCGGCGCACGTGACAAATAAACTTTGATTTGATTTGACACAGAGGCATGGTTTGGAAAAAGACCATCACCAGACAGACCTGCGTTCCAATACTATTTGTTTTCTTTCAAGTACTTTAGCTGTTATTGGTTTGAGTTCGCCTGGCGCAATGGAACCAATGGAACAGTTCCCCAGGTAATCTGGTACTCCAGACAAACTCAATCAAATGCTCAAAGTATTTAGAGGATTTCAATTACTAAACTCTTAGAAAAAAGGTAAAACCCTTTTGGGTGCCATGTAGAACATTTTCCACAGAGGGTTCTACATGGAACCCAAAATGGTTCTCTTATGGCGACAGCCGAAGAACCCGTTTGGAACCCTTTTTTCTTAGAGTGTAGCTATTGCAACACAGGTCTGCCACCAGACCAATACTCTAAAATGTCTTTTAAAATGAAAGCTTGTTGTCTGGCTGTTTACAGTTAGTTGTGGACTTCTCTTGGTATTCCTAAGTTCGCTCGGTTCTTCTGAATTGTTAGATATGAAAAACTATATGATGTGATGGTCTACCGTGCACTTATATTCAACATGTGATAGTCACACTCCTGTTTTGATCAACAGACCATATCTCCTAGCTCCACAGCTCCGATACCTAACAGATACATTATGATTCCTACTGAGTCTCCAAATCCCAAAAAATAAATGTAAGCCCTTTACAATGATTATATGACAGATAGAATAGCATATAAATAATATTATCAATTTGCCAGGTCTGAACATAACCTTCAGAAGGTTGTATGGTGCAGGATGAAACATCATGAATCCTCGTTCTTAATTCTCATGGTGAACTCATGCAAAAAGAAAAGATTTCCAGGGCAGAAAAAAATTGAGAACAAGAGGGAGAGAGGGAAGGGTAGAGAGTGAGGGGGAAGGGTAGAGAGTGAGAGGGAAGGGTAGAGAGTGAGGGGGAAGGGTAGAGAGTGAGAGGGAAGGGTAGAGAGTGAGAGGGAAGGGTAGAGTGAGAGGGAAGGGTAGAGTGAGGGGGAAGGGTAGAGAGTGAGGGGAAGGGTAGAGAGTGAGAGGGAAGGGTAGAGAGTGAGAGGAAGGGTAGAGAGTGAGAGGGAAGGGTAGAGAGTGAGAGGGAAGGGTAGAGAGTGAGAGGGAAGGGTAGAGAGTGAGAGGGAAGGGTAGAGAGTGAGAGTGAAGGGTAGAGTGAGAGGGAAGGGTAGAGTGAGAGGGAAGGGTAGAGTGAGAGGAAGGGTAGAGAGTGAGGGGGAAGGGTAGAGAGTGAGAGGGAAGGGTAGAGAGGGTGAGAGGGAAGGGTAGAGAGTGAGAGGGAAGGGTAAAGGGGAAGGGTAGAGAGTGAGAGGGAAGGGTAGAGAGTGAGGGGGAAGGGTAGAGAGTGAGAGGGAAGGGTAGAGAGTGAGAGGGAAGGGTAGAGAGTGAGAGGGAAGGGTAGAGAGTGAGAGGGAAGGGTAGAGTGAGAGGGAAGGGTAGAGAGTGAGAGGGAAGGGTAGAGAGTGAGAGGGAAGGGTAGAGAGTGAGAGGGAAGGGTAGAGAGTGAGAGGGAAGGGTAGAGAGTGAGAGGGAAGGGTAGAGAGTGAGAGGGAAGGGTAGAGAGTGAGAGGGAAGGGTAGAGAGTGAGAGGGAAGGGTAGAGAGTGAGAGGGAAGGGTAGAGAGTGAGAGGGAAGGGTAGAGAGTGAGAGGGAAGGGTAGAGAGTGAGAGGGAAGGGTAGAGAGTGAGGGGGAAGGGTAGAGAGTGAGAGGGAAGGGTAGAGAGTGAGAGGGAAGGGTAGAGAGTGAGAGGGAAGGGTAGAGAGTGAGAGGGAAGGGTAGAGAGTGAGAGGGAAGGGTAGAGAGTGAGAGGGAAGGGTAGAGAGTGAGAGGGAAGGGTAGAGAGTGAGAGGGAAGGGTAGAGAGTGAGGGGGAAGGGTAGAAAGTGAGAGGGAAGGGTAGAGAGTGAGAGGGAAGGGTAGAGAGTGAGAGGGAAGGGTAGAGAGTGAGAGGGAAGGGTAGAGAGTGAGGGGGAAGGGTAGAGAGTGAGAGGGAAGGGTAGAGAGTGAGAGGGAAGGGTAGAGAGTGAGAGGGAAGGGTAGAGAGTGAGAGGGAAGGGTAGAGAGTGAGAGGGAAGGGTAGAGAGTGAGAGGGAAGGGTAGAGAGTGAGAGGGAAGCGAGAGAATCAGGGAATAGAGTCATGAGAAAATAATAAAGGGTGAAAAGTGGAAGGAGAGAAAACGAGACACCTGCATATAGTGAGAGGTATCTGTTTATCACATATAGCCATCTCTTTTACCCAACATGTCTGCCACTGGAGGGCTGGAGTTGGATGGGTTGGCTGGATGATTCTTTCCCTCATTATTGCTTTCTACCAGGGCTGCTGCAGCCATCCCTCTCCCTCTATCTGGCTTTCAGATGAAACCATGGGCACTAATACTGGGTACCTCCTGCAGTTGGACAGAGAGCGTTGGATATGGATGGGTCCAAGGTCCAACTATCCAACTACAATAACCAACAAGCTCAATCTGGCACCCAAAACCATTATATAAAACACTATATGGGTTTTTACTCCTTATTGGAACATGCCTGATGTTTTGATGTTGTTCAGGGCCAGAGTGAGTTGTTTGTAATTAGCGAATAAGCTTACACCTGTGGAAACTGAAAATGTCTAGTTGTAATGATGATGGTGCTCAGTAGCAAAATGAAGGCTAGGCGTGGATTGTTTCATCTTTGTTTGTTGATGTTTTTCTATGCTTTTCCAGGCTAATTACAGAGCGCTTCTGCTTCTCTCAGGATGCCTTGAGAAAGAAAATGGAACAGCTAAAGAGAACACGCTAATCACTGAACTGGGATCGACACACAGAGACACAGACTCAGATATGTGCACCAATGCGCATCAACATGGCACAAATGTCGCATAAACATCACACACAAACACAGCACTAGCGGCAGTGGTGGCAGCCTGTGTGTGTTAGTGTGTGTGTGTGTGTGTGTGTGTGCTTGTGTGTGTCCTTGCATTCTCTCAGCAGCGCAGAAAAACTTATTGCAGCCGTGGGAGAGGAGCCGCAGTGTCTCAAGTGACACAGGAGCCATAGCAGTCAAAGGAGCTACAGCTCAGAGCCCAGAGGCAGTGACACAGCAGCCAGCTGCTGCAGCTAGTAGAGCTACTGCCCGCAGTCAAATCAAGCAGGCTGATTTTCCCCAGTCAGTAGACAAGCCAGACCAGTCCAGACCAGAAATGACAAGTTCAGACCAGCCAGACCAACTGCTTAGCCTTCTACCCCAGCTAGCCTAATATAGTGTTGCTGAACCTGTGGTTTGCAGACCAGTATCGGTCCCGAAGGTGTTGCTGACCGGGTCGTCAGATGGTTCACTGAGACCAATTCAGTCAGTTTTTGTACCACAGCCTGGTACAAAAAAGTTGACAAGCACTGGTCTAGTACATTTCACCCACCTAGGCCCGCTACTGCTGCTATACAGCTCCATGCTCAATGGGGCGAGATGCACCACCACACAGGCAATAATGTCCGACAAGCAGGTCACAGAGACCCAGACAGCAGGGTTAATTCACTGTGGCAGTGACCCCTGTCACTGAGCCGTGGGGGCTTGCAGCAGGGCAGGGGGGCAGCAGGGGACAAATGAGGGGGGTCACTGAGTGTGTGTGTGTTTGCACGGGCACACACACACTTAGTTTGTGTGTGAGAGAGGGAGCGAGAGAGGGAAAGACAGAGAGAGCAAATGTGTGGCTGTGTGTGCGCTTGCTTGCGTGACCGTGACTGCTCGTACTTGCACGCGCGCGTGCGTGCGCGCGTGCGTGCGTGTGTGTGTGTGTGTAATTAAATAACCCAGTGTTCTGAGACAGCATAGAGGGACCACAGAACACCAGCCTGTTTGCTGACACTGTGGACCTGACTAAATTACACCCAGAGTATAGAATGTAATTACAACTGCACAGCAAACACTGCTTGGGCCTGGGGACGTTCTAGCCTGGTCCCGCAACTGATTGTGCTGTCTTGCCAGCACAAACTGATCTGGGACCAGGCTAGAGACATCCCCACCAGAGAGTCTAGCCTAGTGGTTAGAGCGTTGGGCCAGTAACCGAAAGGTTGCTAGCTCGAATCCCCAAGCTGACAAGGTAGGCTGCAAAGTCATCTTGTATAGTGCCATTGTGTATTTCTGCTTACATGACATAGTTACAGAGGACATTCCAAAGTCATTTTGTATAGTGCCATTGTGTATTTCTGCTTACATGACATAGTTACAGAGGACATTCCAAAGTCATTGCCGCGACGTTATTGGAGCATAGCTTGTTAGGTGGACTGGCTGCAGCATATCATAATCAATATAATCTTAAAAGGCAAATGCATCTTCCACATATTGTAGCTTGTCATGCGGAGTTAGGATAATGTTTCTCAGTATTTGCTGGCTGTGTTGAGTCAATGCATTCATCCCTTATTTAATCCCCCCTGCTAAATGTGCAAATGCAAGTGTATAGCTAACAGTTGTTTTTCTTCACACCCAGACTCCTGTTCTTACACAGCAGGAGCGTGAACCATAACTCAACTTTACCTCTAATATTCAAAAACAGGACTGTTTTTCTCTTTCATTATGCAGTGCAAACAGCGCCGCGTTTCGCTATCAGTTTCATCAGGTTCACCTCTGTCGGTCTGCACAGCTGCGCCGTAACACAACCTAGCCTCCATCTGTACCCTGTACAGCTGTACAAACAAATCAATGTGAGCACAACCATCTGTTGATGTACACAAAGCAGCTGAGCTGGGCTTGCCTGATGCCTGATTTACAGATCGTCACACTCTGAGATGATCTCCATTCAACTTGCGTCTTAAACGCCGTGGCGGTAGGGGCACCAGACGGCCTAGCCTCGTATTCACCCCCGAGCCTGAGACACACACACACACACACACACACAAGGACATAGCGTTATATTTTACAGCGAATGCTGCAGAAGAAGTGAACTCTTTCGTGCACTGTTCTTTTGTCCGCATCACACCTACTCATACCCTAACTTCCACTAAGAGGATAGCCCTCTATGTCCTGGTGAAAATGGGTTTATATTCATCACTTTAATGGATTGTAAAAGAAACAATCTCTTTGGGATTACATGCTTTATTAATGTTTATGGCCACTTGGACTGCAGCCACCATTGCCTCTGGCTAACTCACCATCCCTGCTCTGTCCCCTGGCCAGTCCGGAGCAGCTTGCCAGCCACTGCCTCTGTCCCCCTCCCTCTGTCCCCCTGCCTCTCTTCATCTGTCCTCCTTCCTCTGCCCCGCTTCCTCTGCCATTAATCCTTTGAGGTATGACCTCTACTTTGAGTGTTATCCCTTTTTACAATCACCCTATGCGAGGGTTCCCCAATTGGCGGCCCGCCGGACGAATTTGGCCTGTGGGTGATATTATTTGGCCCCTCAAGTTTTCTGAGCAAAAAATAATAATTATATTTGTTTTATTGCTGGATATAAAAGACTGTAAAAACACCAGCAAATCAGCTCCAAGTGATTTTAATTTTGGAAATTGTTTTCAAAGTATTCCCATGCATGATAGAGCGATGTATTTGATCCTATAGAAATATAAGCAAGATTTGAAAGGATTATGTTTTAGTCAAATGTTAGATCTGTTTGGGCTTCTTGCGGTCAATTTGCAGTGTACAAATAATTTGTGCATGGCCATCTGACTGTCAGCTAAAGAAAGAAATTGTCACAGGGCTGAATTTAGTTGATGATCCCTGACCCTATGCTACCAAATCTTTTTCTGAGCAGGTTTCACCCTGCATAGGCATGCATAGGGCAATAATGTACATGCATAAACTGGTCACATAGCAGTCATAAATGAATCGCGGAGTAGTGAGAGAGCAAGCATAGATTAGTACTTTAGCAGACATAGAACAGTCATAGACCAGGCACTCTTTAGCGGAGTGGTCTCTCCTCTCTTCCAGGACAGGGCACACTACTTCAGCTGACTGATTTCCCATCAGCCCTGTATCTCTGATAACTGCATGCTTAGAGGGCTGCAAGGTCTCCACTGTTTCACCCTGCACCGCAGCCATGTGTGTGTGTGTGTGTGTGTGTGTGTGTGTGTGTGTGTGTGTGTGTGTGTGTGTGTGTGTGTGTGTGTAGAAAATGGTCTGGGAACAAGAGAAATTGCATTTTTTAATGCTGCAATTATATTGACATAATAAACACAGATGACACATCCATTAATAATAAATGGCTCATTAACGTTATGTTGATTTTAAAACTAAAAGCTACTTTTTTTCTCTAGTCCCGATGCTGAACTGAAATAGCCTCGAGCTGCCATTTCCACCGTCTCTAGCATTGCCACGTTTTGTACATTACGGTATCTAGGCCTATTGATTCCTCCTGCCATTTGGCTATTGATTGGAGTGGATGTCATTATGCCAGTGAGATTATAGCCCTGCAGCACTGTTTCTGAAGAGACGAGAACCAGTGATGAGATGACTGCTGACTGTTAAAGCGGCTGTGTGTTTCAGCCAAGATACCAACGCACAGCACAGCACAGCACAGCACAGCACACAGCACAGCACAGCACAGCACAGCACAGCACAGAAAGAGCACAGTGCTCCAAAATACATCCCACCTTTCTCACTCTCTGTACTCTGTAGAAAAGGCTGACAAAGTGCACAGCGGAGTGAGTAAGCGCATCCTGTATTCTGAACACACACATCCCTTATTGGCATGGCTCATTGCAACCTAATATTCTCTGAGACAGCCACATCCAGCGCTACTGAGTTTAGCCTGCTCTGATTATTCAAATCGACCACAATTGACTAAAAGTGAGGAAAGGGTTCAGGGGTTTGTTTGTGTGTATCAGTGGAGGCTCCTCAACTGAGGAAGGGGAAGAACATCCTTTTCTGAATTTCATTTAAAAAAATTGTGAAACATTAAAGTTATCCTCTTTAGGTAAAACTATACTAAATATGTCACCAAATAATTGATTAAAACACACCGTTTTGCAATGAAGGTCAACAGTAGCTTTAACTACACTCTTTAGGGCAGCACCATGGTGTAGCCGGAGGACAGCTAGCTTCTGTACTCCTCTGGGTACATTGACTTCAATACAAAACACAGGAGGCTTGTAGTTCTCATCCCCTTCCAGAGGACGTCCTCCAACCAATCAGAGCTCTTACAGGATGAACAGACATGTTGTCCATCCAATAAAAAGATCAGAAAATGTAACTAGTACTGAAAGCATAAGCTACAGCTAGCAAGCACTGTAGTGCATAAAATGTGGTGAGTAGTTGACAGAGAGAGAAAGACAATAGTTGAACAGTTTTGAACAAATTATTTCTTTAAAAATTAGGAGAGAGAGGAGAGAGAGAGAGAGAGAGAGAGATATGTAGTTGTTTATATATTTTTTTAAACTTTCACTTCATTTACTAGCGAAGGCTATCCAACCCTGGAACTCTTCCAAGTCAAGGTAAGCTTCAACTATATATTTTTTGCCCCCGGGGCCTGCCAGTGTAACTGCTGAACTGCTTGCTGACTGTACTGCATGATTGTAGCAGGTTTACTAAGGCATTAGTTCTAGTAGCTACATTGACTATGAAGTTACTATGTTGACAACGTTGCAGGCTGTGTGTAGCGGTTAGTGGTTATGATATGGGCTTGGAACATTTTTTTCCCACCTGGTCACAGACAGCTGACGTGTTGTGCACTGAAGTTCAGAAGCGAAGGGAAAAGGTGAGAGGAGGAGAGCGAGTAGAGGCGAAAAGGAATTATACAACGATCAAAGGGATCATGCTATTTGTATGTGGCTTCTATGAAATTGAACTGTGTTTGCGTGTGATCAGGGTTGTATTCATTCTG
Source organism: Oncorhynchus nerka (assembly GCF_034236695.1). Lineage (NCBI taxonomy): Eukaryota > Metazoa > Chordata > Actinopteri > Salmoniformes > Salmonidae > Oncorhynchus > Oncorhynchus nerka. The sequence continues at coordinate 35,778,469 of NC_088419.1, read as the reverse complement.
CCGATTCTGTTGAAACACGTTTCTAAAACAGAAGCAAACTGAACGTAACAGAGAAACATACTTGAATTTGTTCATTAGAAAACTCTTGTTTGCAACTGTTGGACTAATGGTTATCGGGGGGTGGGGGCAATTCCAGTCCTCGAGGGCCTGATTGGTGTCACAGTTTTGTCCCAGCTCCAGCTAACACACCTGACTCCAATAATCACCTAATCATGATCTTCAGTTTAGAATGAAAGTTGATTAAGCAGCTGCGTTTGCTAGGGATGGATAAAAAGTGTGACACCAATCAGGCCAACGAGGACTGGAATTCCTCACCCCTGGTACACCCTAGATCAGCTAGATGCAGGCAAGAGTGTGCAAGGCGGTATGGAATGTGTCACTGTCTGTCACTTCAAATGTTTCTCTCGACCTGTGTGCATCTACGTTGTAAACCTTCATTCATCGGCTAGGTTGTAGCAACCTCATGGTGGGTATAGGGATGTTTAGAGTATCATGTAGTAGCCTAAACCTATCGATGTTACATTGAACTGGGTGAATGGAATATGAAGGACAGTCATCCAATATGCTGTAATAGAAAATAAATAAAAAACATCCTCCCTCATCTTAAACGGCACCGACCGCCACTGCTGTGTACAGTATTTGTGTGCGCTTGCGTGTGTGTGTCTGTGTGTGCGTGCATGCGAGTGTGTGGGATGGTGTGTGTTTACTTCAGCCGTCTCTCTGCATGTTCTTACTGTTATGCTATACTGTATGTAGTTATAATGACATCCGTCTAGCAGGGTTTGAATTTAAAGAGACTCATAAATGTGATTTGAGGCGTATAGGAACACAAGCCACAGTACAGTTAGCATGAACTCTCATGAAAACACTCTGACCTGAAATCTAGATTATGGAAAAACCCCAGTGAACACAGTTATCAAACTGTCAGCCAGTCGTATTGGGTTCCTAGTGCTGTTTGTGAGATGTGATGTGTAGAACTTTGTGTGTGTGTGTGTGTGTGTGTGTGTGTGTGTGTGTGTGTGTGTGTGTGTGTGTGTGTGTGTCATATAGGTTCCTAGAACTGTTTGTGACAGTTCATCCTGCTGCTATTGGACCAGGTCTCTCTTGGAAAAGAGATGTTATCTCAATGAGAAAAACCTGTATAAAAAAAGATCAAATGAAATAAAAATGTTTATCCCCATTTTGTTCCGTTTGCTTCCGTGTAAGAAATGTTTTTCAACAGAATCTGTGGCTTGATTTCATCACTGATCACACACAGTTCACTTTCATAGCAGCCACGTTGTATTCCTTCTCGCATCTATGCGCTCTCCTCCTCTCACCTCTTCTTTAGCTTATGGACTTCAATGCACAATACATCAGCTGTATGTGACAGGCGGTGATACAGCCTGACAAGATGAGAACAACAAGAGAACATCTGGTGAGGTCTGCACAATGCATCACCAGGGGCAAACTACCTGCCCTACAGCACAATCAGAGAAAATGAGTTGGAACGCGAGAGAAGCATCAGTGTGTCGGATAAGTTATCTGTAAAAGTTTGTGAGGGTTTTAGGTAACAAGCCAAATTTCTTTCGTCTCATGAGGTTGAAGAGGCGCTGTTGCCCCTTCTTCACCACACAGTCTGTGTGGGTGGACCATTTCAGTTTATCCGTGATGTGTACCCCGAGGAACTTAAAACTTTCCTCCTTCTCCACTGCTGTCCCATCGGTGTGGATAAGAGGGTGCTTCCTCTGCTGTTTCCTAAAGTCCACGATAATCTCCTTTGTTTTGTTGACATTGAGTGAGAGGTTGTTTTCCTGATACCACATTCCGATTGCCCTCACCTCCTCCCTGTAGGCTCTCGTCGATGTTCGTAATCAAGCCCACTACTGCTGTGTCATCTGCAAACTTGATGATTGAATTGGAGGCGTGCATGGCCACGCAGTCATGGGTGAACAGGGAGTACAGGAGTGGGCTGAGCATGCACCCTTGTGGGGCCCCAGTGTTGAGGATGAGTGAAGTAGAGATGTTGTTTCCTAAGTTCTCCACCTGGGGGCGGCCCGTCAAAGTCCAGGACCTAATTGCACAGGGCGGGGTTGAGACCCAGGGCCTCAAGCTTAATGATGAGCTTGGAGGGTACTATGGTTTTGAATGCTGAGCTGTAGTCAATGAACAGCATTCTTACGTAGGTTTTCCTCTTGTCCAGATGAGACAGATGGCAGTGTGCATTGTGATGGCGATTGCATCATCTGTGGTCCTTTTGGGGCGTTGTGCAGGTAAGGTGTAGGTGATATGATCCTTGACTAGTCTCTCAAAGCCTTTCATGATGACAGAAGTGAGTGCTACGGGGCGATAGTCATTTAGTTCAGTTATCTTTGCCTTCTTGGGTACAGGAACAATGGTGGCCATTTTGAAGCATGTGGGGAAAGCAGACTGGTATAGGGAGTGATTGACTATGTCCGTAAACACACCAGCCAGCTCGTCTGTGCATGCTCTGAGGACGTGGCTAGGGATGCCGTCTGGGCCAGCAGCCTTGCGAGGGTTAACACGTTTAAATGTCTTACTCATGTTCGGCCACGGAGGAGAGGGAGGGCCCACAGTCCTTGGTAGTGGGGCACTGTATTATCCTCAAAGCGGGCAAAGACAGTGTTTAGTTTGTCTGGAAGCAAGATGCCGGTGTCCGTGAAGTGGCTGGTTTTCTTTTTTTAGTCTGTAATTGCCTGTAGACACTGCCACAAACATCTCGTGTCTGAGCCAGTGAATTGCAACACTTTGTCCCTATACCAACATTTTGCTTGTTTGATTGCCTTGCAGAGGGAATAACTACAGTGTTTATATTCGGCCATATTCCCAGTCATTTCTCCATGGTTAAATGCATTTTTTCGCGCTTTCGGTTTTGCGTGAATGCCGCCATCTATCCATAGTTTCTGGTTCGGGAAGGTTTTAATAGTCACAGTGGGTACAACATCTTCTATGCACTCCCTTATAAACTCACTCACCGAGTCAGCGTATAGATCGATGTTATTCTCTGAGGCTACTCGGAACATCTCCCAGTCCGCTTGATCAAAACAATCTTGAAGTGTGGATTCCGATTGGTACTAATTTAATTATCTGATCCTTCGATTGGGTGGCCAACATGTCAGTTCATGTTTCAAGAGCTCTGATAGTCTGGAGGACGTAAGCTAGCTGTCCTCCAGCTACACCAGCTACACCATACAGTAGTGCTATTGAGGCTACTGTAGACCTTCTTTGCAAAATAGTGTTTTAATAAATTATTTTGTGATGTGATGATATTTATCATAATTTAGAATGGATAACTTTCTAAATGTTTTACTACTTACATTTTTAGGAAATTCATTGAGGAGGATAGTCCTCCCTTTCCTCCTCTGAGGAGCCTCCACTGATGCATATTTTCTCTGATGTCTTTGTGGGGTGGCTATTCAACTTGAAATACCTTGGCTATTTATTGTCCAATAAATTGAGCATGACATATTCGTTTGTCATTGTTTCACATAGTAAAGATAAAATGAAGCGTTTGCAGACAATAACACTGCAGACATCATAACCCACAACTCCTACTTTACAGTCAGAGCTCAGACTGTTTTCAGTCCTCAAGGAAGCCAGAGTGCAGTCTTCTGGAATAATGTCATTTCTGTTGGTTGCTTCTTGTCATTTCTGTCAGTGTCTGAGCCCCTACTTAACAACTAACATTCTTTTCACTCACACAGTGTGAAGGACCATATCTTTGTTGTTTAATGCGTTTACTAGGAAGGAGATTTATTTTCATATTCAGTGTTATGGAAAATGTCAAACCGCAATAGGCGTATTTGAAGCTGCAACTGAAACAGTTCCTCTCACCTGAATTGTGGAAAGAGAGAGTGGGAGAGAGAGTGAGAGAGTGAGAGTCAGTCAGTGAGTGAGTGAGTGCGATAGAGAAATAGAGAGTGAGAGAGAGGCCTGTCATTTTTCAAATGTTTGAGAGGGTGATAAGGTAAGTGGTTGTGCTAGAAAGGAGAGTCAGAACCACAGGTAATGCAAGGTGTCAGGATGTCTGCATGTTTCCAGATTACTGGACACTGAAGGACAAGGTCCATTGGTTAGTGCTGCTATCTCCAGCTCATTTGTAGGCCTATGCAAATAAAATAGTTTATGATGTCAGTGTATTCCTGTGTTTTTGTTTTCTTTGTCAGACATCGTTAATTAGCCAGTTTGAATTAGGATTCAGGGGTGTGAGTGCAGCACGCGCCGTTTCTGATTATTTTTTTGTGGGGTGGTGGGGGGGGCTTCTCTTGGCTCCGTGCCAATGGGAAGAAATGTCTCGCGCTGAACAGGAGATGATTTTCTCTGTGGAGACTCCGAGGTATGAGCTGCTTTTTGCTGCTGAGTGGACACGCGCTGACTCCTCAGAATAAATAGCTGGTCTTAAAGAAAATTAGGGTTTTTCTCCCCCACCCGCCTCCCACAAACGGAAACACCATCCTTTGACAATTCTGCACGCGCAATTTTTGGTATACAATCACTTGACACTCTATTCACTCTATCTCATAGTGAACAATATTCTTGACCATACACGCATCCAGTATCGAAATAGATAAGGCGTACTAACTTCATATTTATTCTTATGAATGTTATGTTGAGTAGCCTAATAAACTTGAGAGCGCAGAGGCAGGGACTCAAGGTAATAGAGCCGCAGCAGCGTTCATATTCAAACAGTCTGCATCCTTTGGAATATATTACAAACCACCCTCATTGACCTAACTCCCCCGAAACCCAATTATCGCCTTTGTGAAGGGCTCACCCTCCTCAAATGTATTCAAGATATGCTAATATTTTGACATTCAAATGTAATAATGCACTTTTCTCCCTTACAACTGTGGTAAAACATTAAGCAAAAATATTACGCAAAAGACATTTGAATGTCTACTACTAGCTGATAAGTTTAGCGGACCCGCTTACCTCAACTGCTAGTCGCTGTCCAGGGTGCTGAAATTCCCCTATTCCTCTGCAGCAGGCTCCGGAGACGACCGTTTAATCCACTGAGAGCTAGGCACACAGCACACAATGTAAAACGCGGTCCAACTACTGTGGCCGTAAATTACCTTAAAAAAACTCAATTCAAGCCAACAGCATCGATAGAATAAGCCAACTGTGAAAATAATATCTTCAAAAGTCTGATTTATAAAACCGACGATGCAGAAGTAGCCAAGTGGCTATGCTCTCCACGGCTCCGGGCCGGTTTTGCCGGTCTAATTGGCGTCTCTTTGCTATTTGCTTCTTCTTTCCCCGATTTTTTTTCTCTCTCTCTCTATCTCTCTCTCTCTCTCGCGCTCTCTCTCGCTCTCTCTCATTGGATTTATGGTCAATTTACTTAGGCGGTCTCCCCAGCCTACATGTTTCGTAGCCTATACACCACCTGCTCTCTTTCCCCCCTTTGCCCCTCTTTTCCTCTACAGTCCCGTGGTTTGCTTTTATTATAGCAACAGTTTCCTACATGACGGTTAGCGAAACCAGTGAAGGGGATGAGGGAATATCTTTCTCCTTCCCTGGTGGGGGTACTGTGCGCGCGCTCTCTCTCTCTCATTAGCTTTCAACACCACATGAAGTGAACGGCACCGACTGCTACAGTAATTATACGAACTTATTGAGGATAGGACCGTCCTTTTAAACTTATTCAGGAATCACTTATCCGACACACTGATGCTCCTCTCGCGTTCCGACTCATTTTCTCTGATTAGGCCTAGCTAATCAGTGTAAATTAGAATGATTGGCACGATGTGACGTAAATGCATGAGTGGGATTGGAGAACTGAAGGTTATATAGGCCTACCTTGGCTCAATCAAAGTGAATTATCTATTAGATATATCAAATCTAAGTTTATTGGCCGAGTACACAGTTTAGCAGGTGCTATAGTAGGTGCAGCGAAATGCTTACGTTACTAACAGTGTGTGTGTGAAATAAGCTACTAAGGATTTCACTTCTCTGGTCACTGTATCACAGTTCTATAACCCATTTCTTGGTATCAGAGTAATATTTCATTTTATATACAGTACTAGTCAAAAGTTTGGAGACCTACTCATTCCAGGGTTTTTCTTTATTTTTATTATTTTCTGCATTGTATAATAATAGTGAGGACATCAAAACTATGAAATAACACGTATGGTGGCATGTAGTAACTCAAAAAGTTTTCAACAAATCAAAATCTATTTTATATTTGAGAGTCTTCAAAGTAGACACAGCTTTGCACACTCTTGGCATTCTCTCAACCAACTTCACCTGGAATGCTTTTCCAACAGTCTTGAAGCGGGCGGTCATGTGCCTGTTACTGAGGAGTGGCTTCCGTTTGGCCACTCTCCCTTAAAGGCCTGATTGATGAAGTGTTGCAGTGATGGTTGTCCTTCTGGAATGTTCTCCCATCTCCCCAGAGGAACTCTGGAGCTCTGTCAGAGTGACCATCGGGTTCTCGGTCACCTCCCTGACCAAGAGTCTTCTCCCCCGATTGCTCAATTAAGGCCGGGCGGCCAGCTGTAGGAACAGTCTTGGTGGTTCCAAACTTCTTCCATTTTAGAATTATGGAGGCCACTGTGTTTTTGGGGACCTTCAATAATGCAAAATGTTTTGGTACCCTTCCCAAGATCTGTGCCTTGACACAATCCTGCAACTGATTTCAATTTCAAATGTCATAGCAAAGGAACTTTATACTTATGTAAATAAGGTATTTCTGCTTTTTATTTTTAATACATGCATGCTGTGGGGACGTCTTTCAGAGGCAGGGACTGGGAAATAGTCAGGATTGAGGGAAAGATGAACGAAGCAAAGTACAGAGAGATCATTGATGAAAACCTGCTCCAGAGCGCTCAGGACCTGAGACTGGGGCGAAGGCTCACCTTCCAACAGGACAACGACCCTAAGCACACAGCCAAGGCAACGCAGGAGTGGCTTCGGGACAAGTCTCCTAATGCTATTGAGTGGCCCAGCCAGAGACCGGACTTGAACCCGATCTAATATCTCTGGAAAGACCAGAAAATAGCTGTGCAGCAATGCTCCCCATCCAACCTGACAGAGCTTGAGAGGATCTGCAGAGAAGAATGAGAGAACGTTTCCAAATACAGGTGTGCGAAGCTTGCAGCATCATACCCAAGAAGACTCAAGGCTGTAATCACTGCCAAAGGTGCTTCAACAAAGTACTGAGTCAAGGGTCTGAATACTTATGTAAATGTCATTTCAGTTTTTTTATTTGTAATAAATTAGCAAACATTTCTTAAACCTGTTTTTGCTTTGTCATTAAGGGGTATTGATGAGGAGCAATATCTTAATAATCAATTTAGAATAAGGCTGTAACCTAACAAAATGTGGAAAATGTCAAGGGGTCTGAATACTTTCCGAAGGCACTGTATTTCCTTTCGAAGGTGAAACACTACAGTAAGCGTGTCACGGGTAACTTGGTGCATGAGGGAAGAATCAGGAGCAGAGAGCATATAGTTCCACAGGAAGACAAGCACTTTTAATATCGCACGGAAAATAATGCCCAACAAAACAGGGCGCGGAAAATGTGGACCAACCCAACACAACAGGGTACCAGGTCCAGAGCACGAACACCAAAAAAACATACACACGTAACATATGAGTAATAGTGCAGATTATACTATACTATAAATAAGGAAGCCAATCAAGCACACATATAGACAGGTGCAACTAATAAGACGAAACAAACAGACAACGAAAAAGGGATCGGTGGCGGCTAGTATGCCGGTGACGACGACCGCCGAGCACCGCCCAGAACAGGCAGGGGAGCCAACTTCGGTGGAATTCGTGACAAAGAGTAGTTCTTCAGAATGTATTACATTTTTTTAATCTAAGAAATCATATCTACCAATAAGTAATGAAAACATCTGTGGTACTGCAACAGAATAAGTCAACGTTCCTTTGACTATAATAATAATTACTTGTGGAATAGCCTTTTAAGCGCTGTAGTTTATTGGTGCAAAGAATATTATTTTTCTGAATGAAACAATAGCCCCCTAAGCAATTTTTGTGAACAAATGTTTCATTTTGTAATTATAACAAGGCTGGTAGAAATATGTGAAAATCATTTTTGGAGCTGTTGCAGCTCAAGTCTGTTGCAGCTCAAGTCTACTACAAAACCCACAATCCAATGCTCTGCCTCTCTGGGCAGGCTGGCTAGCTAGTTAGGTTGCTAGCTAGCGAGAAAACATAGCTACACAAAATAATGCAAAGGTCAATATCAGCATGTGTTGTAGCTCGCTGTGAGATCGCCTAAACAATCTGCACTATCAATTTAGCAGTCGTACTCATGAGTTCAACTTGCGGTATGTCTCTACCACTGAGCTATAAACGTCTCTACCCAGAGAGAGAGGGAGACCAGAGTAATGTTGCTTTACCACAGAGATACACTACCCGTCAAAAGTTTTACAACACCTACTCATTTAAGGGTTTTTCTTTATTGTTACTATTTTCTACACTGTAGAAAAATAGTGAAGACATCAAAACTATGAAATAACACATATGGAATTCTGTAGTAACCAAAAAAGTGTTAAACAAATGTAAATATATTTCATATTTGAGATTCTTCAAAAAGTCACCCTTTGCCTTGATGACAACTTTGTACACTCTTGTCATTCTCTCAACCAGCTTCATGAGGTAGTCACCTGGAATCCATTTCAATTAACAGGTGTACCTTCTTAATGTATTTGAGCCAGTCAGTTGTGTTGTGACAAGGTAGGGGGTATACAGAAGATATACCTAATTGATAAAAGACCAAGTCCATATTATGGCAAGAACAGCTCAAGTAAGCAAAGAGAAACGACAGTCCATCATTACTTTAAGACATGAAGGTCAGTCAAAATGGAACGTTTAAGAACTATGAAAGTTTCTTCAAATGCAGTCGCAAAAACCAAGTGCTATGATGAAACTGGCTCTCACGAGGACCGCCACAGGAATGGAAGACCCAGAGTTACCTCTGCTGCAGAGGATAAGTTCATTAGAGTTACCAGCCTCAGAAATTCCAGCCCAAGAGTTCAAGTAACAGACACATCTCAACATCAACTGTTCAGAGGAGACCATGTGAATCAGGCCTTCATGGTCAAATTGCTGCAAATAAACCACTACTAAATGACACCAATAATAAGAAGAGACTTGCTTGGGCCAAGAAATATGAGCAATGGATATTAGACCAGTGGAAATTTGTACTTTGGTCTGGAGTCCAAATTGGAGATTTTTGGTTCCAACCACCGTGGCTTTGTGAGATGTGATGTGGGTGAACGGATGATTTCCACTTGTGAGAGATGATGGAGTGCTGCATCAGATGACCTGGCCTCCACAATCCACCGACCTCAACCCAATTGAGATGGTTTGGGATCAGTTGGCCTGCAGAGTGAAGGAAAATCAGTCAAGTGTGGGAACTCCTTCAAGACTGTTGGAAAAGCATTCCAGGTGAAGCTGGTTGAGAGAATACCAAGAGTGTGCAAAACTGTCAAGGCAACGGGTGGCAATTTGAAGAATCCCAAATATATAATGTATTTTGATTTATTTAACACTTTGTTGGTTACTACATGATTCCATATGTGTTATTTCATAGTTTTGGTGTCTTCATTTTTATTCCACAATGTAGATAATAGTCTAAATAAAGAAAAACCCTTGAAGGAGTAGGTGTTCTAAAACTTTTGACCGGTAGAGTACTTTTAAAACTTTCCTGAGCATTTGACAATAGACTCCCAGAGCCCAGTTGAACATGAAGAAACTGAATAAAAAAAGGATTGAATGGGAGTCAATTTGGTGTTTAGCTTAACAAGAAGTACAACATTGCAACAAGAAGTACAACATTGCAACAAGAAGTACAACATTGCAAATATTTTCCAAGATGTGAGATAATTAACGTGTTGTCTGTAATGTCGTATAGCTTTGGAATCGTGACATTACGTACTTTCGAGGAAGACAGGCACGTTTCTCGACTCATACTCTGACTTTGAGAAGGGACCATTAGCTTAGCAACCGCGTGACGCTGCATGACAACGTGAATGCGGTGGGTCGACAGCCAGTTGGGTGGGTCGTTTCTCCATTCAATTCAATTCAATTCAATTCAATTCAAGGGCTTTATTGGCATGGGAAACATGTGTTAACATTGCCAAAGCAAGTGAGGTAGACAACATACAAAGTGAATATATAAGGTGAAAAACAACAAAAATGAACAGTAAACATTACACATACAGAAGTTTCAAAACAGTAAAGACATTACAAATGTCATATTATATATATATATATATATATATATATATATATATATATATATATACAATGTACAAATAGTTAAAGGACACAAGATAAAATAAATAAGCATAAATATGGGTTGTATTTACAATGGTGTTTGTTCTTCACTGGTTGCCCTTTTCTCGTGGCAACAGGTCACAAATCTTGCTGCTGTGATGGCACACTGTGGAATTTCACCCAGTAGATATGGGAGTTTTTCAAAATTGGATTTGTTTTCGAATTCTTTGTGGATCTGTGTGATCTGGGGGAAATATGTATCTCTACTATGGTCATACATTGGGCAGGAGGTTAGGAAGTGCAGCTCAGTTTCCACCTCATTTTGGGGCAGTGAGCACATAGCCTGTCTTCTCTTGAGAGCCATGTCTGCCTACGGCGGCCTTTCTCAATAGCAAGGCTATGCTCACTGAGTCTGTACATAGTCAAAGCTTTCCTTAATTTTGGGTCAGTCACAGTGGTCAGGTATTCTGCCGCTGTGTACTCTCTGTGTAGGGCCAAATAGCATTCTAGTTTGCTCTGTTTTTTTGTTAATTCTTTCCAATGTGTTAAGTGATTATCTTTTTGTTTTCTCATGATTTGGTTGGGTCTAATTGTGCTGTTGTCCTGGGGCTCTGTAGGGTGTGTTTGTGTTTGTGAACAGAGCCCCAGGACCAGCTTGCTTAGGGGACTCTTCTCCAGGTTCATCTCTCTGTAGGTGATGGCTTTGTTATGGAAGGTTTGTGAATCGCTTCCTTTTAGGTGGTTGTAGAATTTAATGGCTCTTTTCTGGATTTAGATAATTAGTGGGTATCGGCCTAATTCTGCTCTGCATGCATTATTTGGTGTTTTACGTTGTACACGGAGGATATTTTTGCAGAATTCTGCGTGCAGAGTCTCAATTTGGTGTTTGTCCCATTTTGTGAAGTCTTGGTTGGTGAGCGGACCCCAGACCTCACAACCATAAAGGGCAATGGGCTCTATGACTGATTCAACTATTTTTAGCCATCCTAATTGGTATGTTGAAATTTATGTTTCTTTTGATGGCATAGAATGCCCTTCTTGCCTTGTCTCTCAGATCGTTCACAGCTTTGTGGAAGTTACCTGTGGCACTGATGTTTAGGCCAAGGTATGTATAGTTTTTTGTGTGCTCTAGGGCAACAGTGCCTAGATGGAATTTGAATTTGTGGTCCTGGTGACTGGACCTTTTTTGGAACACCATTATTTTGGTCTTACTGAGATTTACTGTCAGGGCCCAGGTCTGACAGAATCTGTGCATAAGATCTAGGTGCTGCTGTAGGCCCTCCTTGGTTGGTGACAGAAGCACCAGATCATCAGCAAACAGCAGACATTTGACTTCGGATTCTAGCAGGGGGAGGCCGGGTGCTGCAGACTTTTCTAGTGCCCGCGCCAATTCGTTGATATATATGTTGAAGAGGGTGGGGCTTAAGCTGCATCCCTGTCTAACCCCACGACCCTGTGTGAAGAAATGTGTGTGTTTTTTGCCAATTTTAACCGCACACTTGTTGTTTGTGTACATTGATTTTATAATGTCATATGTTTTACCCCCAACACCACTTTCCATCAGTTTGTATAGCAGACCCTCATGCCAGATTGAGTCGAAGGCTTTTTTGAAATCATCAAAGCATGAGAAGACTTTGCCTTTGTTTTGGTTTGTTTGGTTGTCAATTAGGGTGTGCAGGGTGAATACATGGTCTGTTGTACGGTAATTTGGTAAAAAGCCAATTTGACATTTGCTCAGTACATTGTTTTCATTGAGGAAATGTACGAGTCTGCTGTTAATAATAATGCAGAGGATTTTCCCAAGGTTACTGTTGACACATATTCCACGGTAGTTATTGGGGTCAAATTTGTCTCCACTTTTGTGGATTGGGGTGATCAGTCCTTGGTTCCAAATATTGGGGAAGATGCCAGAGCTAAGTATGATGTTAAAGAGTTTTAGTATAGCCAATTGGAATTTGTTGTCTGTATATTTGATCATTTCATTGAGGATACCATCGACACCACAGGCCTTTTTGGGTTGGAGGGTTTTTATTTTGTCCTGTAACTCATTCAATGTAATTGGAGAATCCAGTGGGTTCTGGTAGTTTTTAATAGTTGATTCTAAGATCTGTATTTGATCATGTATATGTTTTTGCTCTTTATTCTTTGTTATAGAACCAAAAAGATTGGAGAAGTGGTTTACCCATACATCTCCATTTTGGATAGATAATTCTTCGTGTTGTTGTTTGTTTAGTGTTTTCCAATTTTCCCAGAAGTGGTTAGAGTCTATGGATTCTTCAATTACATTGAGCTGATTTCTGACATGCTGTTCCTTCTTTTTCCGTAGTGTATTTCTGTATTGTTTTAGTGATTCACCATAGTGAAGGCGTAGACTCAGGTTTTCCGGGTCTCTATGTTTTTGGTTGGACAGGTTTCTCAATTTCTTCCTTAGATTTTTGCATTCTTCATCAAACCATTTGTCATTATTGTTAATTTTCTTCGGTTTTCTATTTGAGATTTTTAGATTTGATAGGGAAGCTGAGAGGTCAAATATACTGTTAAGATTTTCTACTGCCAAGTTTACACCTTCACTATTACAGTGGAACGTTTTACCCAGGAAATTGTCTATCCATTCATTGCCCAATGGGATTTCTATCTCTTTCTTATTGTAATATCTCGGTTTCCCACAGACACAGGGCGCATTGTGACATGGTAACTTGAAGTAGAAATGGAGTTGAATAATTTGGTATACTGTTTAGCTTGAGCACATCTAATCGAAATATATACTTTGTCATGGCGGTATGAGTGGATGGATGCGTTCTCTAGACTAGTATGTTTATACCATCTATTGGTTGATTAGGCGATCTGTAGTCCAGGCAATTGTTTTAAAAACATTATGAAATGTGGTAGTGTGTTATCCCCTATCTCCAGTAAAGAGAATGATGTAGTTATGACACGTTCCTACACGTTTTCCTGATTTTCACAGACTGACCACTTAGAAGTTAAATCGTAAGGAATTGTTTTATTTTACACACTGACAGGAGTTTCATCGAAATTGACCGGAGTTTCATGATTTTTATTTCTGTGGGTGAATTATACCTTTAGGTAATGTCACAGGGCGCAGATTGTCTATATATCCTTGTATCCGTTCCTTTACGTTGATGACTTTTTACCACGTTGATTCATCGTCAAAACATCATTTTTTTTCTTCTTCTGTGCGACATGGAAACAACATTGATTCCAAAATGTTTTCCCCAAGTGTCTATTCTCTATACATTATTTCAAAGCATCAAATAACAGTTATTTAATGTCTTCCCCTAAGAATTGATAGACATTTGAAGTTCATCTGGCCCTGGTGCTTTCCCTAATGATATTCTTTTAACAGCGGTGTCAAGTTCTTTCATACTGATTTCAGTGTCACAGTTCTCTTTAAATGCAAAGTGGATTTCTCTCCTGTCTCCTTTTTTAATTTTTTAAATTTTTATAAATCTCTAATGTAAGAACGCTTGTTTTCCCCTTCCTCTATCCCTCTAGCGTGAACCCTACATTTACGTTTCTCCTGTATTCAGATTGAAGCCTACTGAACACAGACCTTCCTTTTGAGACACAGAGGAGGAATCTGCTTTCCTCTTCTGACAGGCTGAAATTATGATTAGTATTCTTGAGTCCTCCTGCAGCAAATATGCATTTCATGCTTGCATGCACACAGAGTGGCAGCTGCGAAGGACCCTCCAGTGACCAAGCGCTGCAGCCAGTCACATAGTCTCTTCAGATGTGTCCTAAATTTGCTCATGCTTTGAAACGCAACTTGAGCTAATGAGCCTTGGGGAACACCAGTTAAAAGAAATAGCTAACGGGACCATGTGTCACAGACTGTTTTATATGGTTAGCAGTTAGCGCTACAGCAAGTACTGGTCACTCATCATCAGACTTTGACCTCCAGTGCCAAAATACAAATATCTGTCTGTTCCTCCTTTGCTAGATTAGAGAGTGTGTGGTCACATCATTATTTTTGTACCTTATAAAAGTATGATTTGACACATTCGGCCTGTCTGCCTACCTTGTAGACTCTGTACCCTTCCTCAGCCCCATAACAACCCTGCTTCTGTCTTATCACTGTACACACACAGACTAGTTTGGGATTGTGTGTGTTTGTGTGGTATAGTTTATGCAAGCCTGCATGCATCTCATTTAGCTACCTCTTTTGATATTTGGGCTCATCTGCATGGTCCCTATCTGCATTATTTATTCTTCTTGCATGCTACACTCTCTTTCTTGCCTTTCTCCCCTTTGTAGCAGCACTATATGTCCAAACCATGCCAAGCCAAGCTCTACTGGCTGGCCTGGTTACGAAAGGACAATGTGAACAGCCAAAATATAATGCCACAGTATTTTTTTTTGATGGTATGACGGTACTTGGCGGTTTCTGAAAAATGTAAATTGTAAATATGTTTTATGCAGTGATGTGATGGTAGAAGATGTGGATAAACTATAAGCTCCAGTGGATAAGTCAAACAACGGATATAAACGAAAACTTCAGACATTTTAAGAAGTGTGTTTTTTGCATTTTGATTGCATTTTAATGTAGTCTTATAGGCAAGGCCTAATGTCATTTTATGTATTTCAAATATGAAACGAGTTACACATCAGGTCAGCCCTCCCAGAATGCTTCATTTAGACTGGACATTTGAACAAGTCAAGAGAAATAGAATGGGGAGATGTTCTGATCTTCATCGAAGTCACAACAATAGACACACATAGTGTGCTTCAACTAATAACACACAACGTGTTGTATTGTTCTTGTCTATATTGAATGCATCATTTAAACATTCACAGTGTAGGTTGGAAAAAGTATGTGAATCCCTAGGCTAATGACTTCTCCAAAAGCTAATGGTGTTTGTTGTGGAGAGCACCACAGAAGAAGCCACTGCTGTCCAAAAAAACAAACATTGCTGCACGTCTGAAGTGCACCTGGATGTTCCACAGCGCTACTGGCAACATATTCTGTGGACAGACAGAACTAAAGTTGTGTTGTTTGGAAGGAACACACAACACTATGTGTGGAGACAAAAAGGCTCAGCACACCAACATCAAAACCTCATCCCGACTGTAAAGTATGGTGGAGGGAGGATCATGGTTTGGGGATGCTTTGCTGCCTCAGGGCCTGGACAGCTTGCTATCATCAACAGAAAAATGATTTCCCAA
The DNA here is from genome assembly GCF_034236695.1 of Oncorhynchus nerka. Lineage (NCBI taxonomy): Eukaryota > Metazoa > Chordata > Actinopteri > Salmoniformes > Salmonidae > Oncorhynchus > Oncorhynchus nerka. The sequence continues at coordinate 35,763,028 of NC_088419.1, read as the reverse complement.
GTTTATCAAGACATTTTGCAGGAGAATGTTAGGCTATTTGTCCGCCAATTGAAGCTCGACAGAAATTGGGTGATGCAACAGGACAACGACCCAAAACACAGAAGGAAATCAACAACAGAATGGCTTCAACTGAAGAAAATATGCCTTCTTGAGTGGCCCAGTCAGAGTCCTGACCTCAACCCGATTGAGATGCTGTCGCATGACATCAATAGAGCAGTCCACACCAGACATCCCAAGAATATTGCTGAACTGAAACAGTTTTGAAAAAGAGGAATGGTCCAAAATTCCTCCTGACCATTGTGCAGGTCTGATCCACAACTACAGAAAATGTTTGGTTTAGGTTAATGCTGCCATAGGAGGGTCAACCAGTTACTAATTCCAACGGTTCACATACACAGTGTGTTCAATAAAGACATGAAAACGTATAATTGTTTGTGTTATTAGTTTAAGCGGACTGTCCTTGTCTATTGTTGTGACCTAGATGCAGATCAGATCAAATTGTATGACCAATTTATGCAGAAAACGGTTCACAGACTTTTTCTTGCCACTGTCTGTATGAGGTAGTTGTGATGATTGATTAAGGTAATATGTACAGTGCATTTGGAAAGTATTCAGACCCCTTGACTTTTTCCATATTTTGTTACGTTTACAGCCGTATTCTAAAATGGATTAAATCATTCCCCCCCCCTCATCAATCTACACACAATACCCCATAATGAAGCAAAAACAGGTTTTTAGAAACGTAAGCAAATTTATATTAAAAGAACAAACTGATATCACATCTACATAAGTATTCAGACCTTTTACACAGTACCCTTTTGAAGCACTTTTGGCAGGGAATACAGCCTTGAGTCTTTTTTGGGTATGACGCTACAAGCTTGGCACACATATTTTTGGGGAGTTTCTCCCATTCATCTCTGCCGATCCTCTCAAGCTCTGTCAGGTTAGGTGGGGGGCGTCGCTGCACAGCTATTTTCAGGTCTCTCCACAGATGTTCGATCAGTTCAAGCCCGCTCTGGCTGGACCACTCAAGGACATTCAGAGACTTGTCCCGAAGCCACTCCTGCGTTCTCTTGGCTGTGTGCTTAGGGTTGTTGTCCTGTTGGAAGGTGAACCTTCTCCCCAGTCTGAGGTCCTGAATGCTCTGGAGCAGGTTTTCCATTAAGGATCTCTCTGTACTTTGGTCCATTCATCTTTCCCTCGATCCTGACTATTTTCCCAGTACCTGCCGCCGCTGAAAAACATCCCCACAGCATGATGCTGCCACCACCATGCTTCACTGTAGGGATGGTGCCAGGTTTCCTCCAGATGTGATGCTTGGCATTCAGGCCAAAGAGTTCCAACTTGGTTTCATCAGACCACAGAATCTTGTGTCTTATGGTCTGAGAGTCATTTACGTGCCTTTTACTGAGGAGTGGCTTCCGTCTGGCCACTCTACCACACATGTTTGATTGGTGGAGTGCTGCAGAGATGGCTGTCCTTCTGGAAGGTTCTCCCAAGGTTCTCCCATCTCCTCAGAGGAGCACTCTCAGAGTGACCATCATGCTCTTGGTCACCTCCCTGACCAAGGCCCTTCTCCCCCGATTGCTCAGCTCTAGGAAGAGTCTTTGTGGTTCCAAACCTCTTCCATTTAAGAATGATGGAGACCATTATGTTCTTGGGGACCTTCAATGCTGCAGAATATTTTTGGTACCCTTCTCCAGATCTGTGCCTCAACACAATCCTGTCTCAGAGGTCTATGGACAATTCCTTCGACCTCATGGCTAGGTTTTTGCTCTGACATGCACTGTCAACTGTTGGAACTTATATAGACAGGTGTGTGCCTTTCCAAATCATGTCCAATCAATTGAATATACCACATGTGGACTCCAATCAAGTTGTAGAAACATCTCAAGGATGATCAATGAAAACAGGATGCACCTGAGCTTAATTTTGAGTCTCATAGCAAGGGGTCTGAATAAAATATATATATTATCAAAAAATATCCAAAAACCTGTTTTCACTTCATCATTAAAAGATATTGTGAGCATATTCATGAGAAAAAAAGCATTAATACATTTTAGAATAAGGCTGCAATGCAACAAAATGTGGAAAAGTCAAGGGGTCTGAATGCTTTCTCAATGCACTTTACATGTACATTTGGTTAGATGACTGATTAAAGTACTATGCACATGTAGGTAGGGGGTGAAAAGCAGAAAGTACGTGTAGGCGTTTAATAAATTAACTGTTCAGTCTTATGGCTTTGAGGTAGAAGCAGTTCAGGAGCTTTTTGCTCCCAGGCTTTGCCCTCTACTACTGCTTGTCATGTGGTAGCAGAGGGAACAGTCTGTGACTTGGGTGGCAGGAGTCGTTTAGTCCTTAGTTTAGTGATGAGCTTGGAGGGCACTATGGTGTTGAACTCTGAACTGTAGTCAATGAACAGCATTCTCACGGAGGTGTCCCTTTTGTCCATGTGGGAAAGGGAAGTGTGGGGTGCAATAGAGATTGTGGCATCTTTGGATCTGATGGGGTGGTATGCGAATTGGAGTGGGTCCAGGGAGTCATGACCAGCCTAGCATCATTTTCCGTAGCTACAGATGTGAGTGCTAAGGGGCAATAGTCATTTAGACAGGTTACCTTAGCATTCTTGGGCACAGGAACTATGGTGTTCTATTTGAATCATGTGGATTTTACAGACTGGGTCAGGGAGAGTTTAAAATAATCTCAGTGAAGACACTTGCTAGCTGGTCACCGCATGCTCAGTGTCCGGGTAGTCCATTTGGACCCGTGGCCTTGTGAATGTTAACCTGTTTTTAACTTCTTCAATATAGGGGGCGCTCTTTTAATTTTTGGATGAAAAACATTCCCGTTTTAAACAAGATATTTTGTCACGAAAAGATGCTTGACTATGCATATAATTGACAGTTTTGGAAAGAAAACACTCTGACGTTTCCAAAACTGCAAATATATTGTCTGTGAGTGCCACAGAACTGATGTTACAGGCGAAACCCAGATAAAAATCCAATCAGGAAGTGCCGCATTTTTTGAAACCGCCTCATTCCAATGACTCCTTATATGGCTGTGAAGGAGCTTAGGGATCAGCTTACGTTTTCCACGTTTTCCCCAAGGTGTCTACAGCATTGTGACGTATTTGTAGGCATATCATTGGAAGATTGACCATAAGAGACTACATCTACCAGGTGGTCGCTTGGTGTCCTCCGTTGCAATTATTGCGTAATCTCCAGCTGCAGTATTTTTCTGTTTGCTTCTGATGAGAAGCCAACTGCCACCACTGATAGATTATCGAATAGATATGTGAAAAACACATTGAGGATTGATTCTAAACAACGTTTGCCATGTTTCTGTCGATATTGTGGAGCTAATTTGGAAAAAAGTTTGGCGTTGTAAGTGACTGCATTTTCCGATCTTTTTCTTGGCCAAATGTGATAAACAAAACGGAGCTATTTCGTCTACACAAATAATATTTTTGGAAAAAATTTGCTTTCTAACTAAGAGTCTCGTCATTGAAAACATCCGAAGTTCTTCAAAGGTAAATTATTTTATTTGAATGCTTTTCTTGTTTTTGTGAAAATGTTGCCTGCTGAATGCTAGGCTTAATGCTATGCTAGGCTATCAATACTCTTACACAAATGCTTGTGTAGCTTTGGTTGAAAAGCATATTTTGAAAATCTGACATGACAGTGTTGTTAACAAAAGGCTAAGCTTGTGTTTGAATATATTTATTTCATTTCATTTGCGATTTTCATGAATAGGAAACGTTGCGTTATGGTAATGAGCTTGAGGCTATGATTACGCTCCCGGATACGGGATTGCTCGTCGCTAGAGGTTAATAGTCTTATTTTCATCGGCAACGGAGAGCGTGGTCACACAGTCGTCCGGAACAGCTGGTGCTCTCATGCATGGTTCAGTGTTGCTTGCCTCGAAGCCAGCATAGAAGGCATTTACCTTCTCTGGTAGGCTTGTGTCACTGGGCAGCTTTTGGCTGGGTTTTCCTTTGTAATCCGTGACAGTTTGCAAGCCCTGCCACATCTGACAAGTGTCCGAGCCGGTGTAGTAAGATTTGATCTTAGTCCTGTATTGAGGCTTTGCCTGTTTGATGGTTCATCTGAGGGCATAGTGTGATTTTCTTTAAAAAAGTCCGGACAAAAGTGTTTTTTTGAAAGCACCGCCTCTAGCCTTTAGCTCAGTGCTGAAGTTGCCTGTAATTCTTGGCTTCTGGTTAGGATATGTACATATGTATGGCCACTGTGGGGACAATGTCGTTGATGCACTTATTAATGAAGCCAGTGACTGATGTGGTAAAGTCCTCAGTGCCATTGGATGAATCCCGGAACAGATTCGAATCTCTGCTAGCAAAATAGTTCAGTAGCTTGGCGTCCGCTTTATCGGACCACTTCCGTATTGAGCGCAAGTTTTTGTTTGTAAGCAGGAATTAAGAGGATAGAGTTATGGTCAGATTTGCCAAATGGAGGGTGAGGGAGAGCTTTGTATGTGTCTCTGTGTGTAGAGTAGGTGTGATCTAGAGCTTTTTTTGCTTCTAGTTGCGCAGGAGACATCCTGGTAGAAATGAGGTAAAATTGATTTGTTTCCCTGCATTTAATCCCCGGCCACCACATCTGGTTGAGCATTGTCTTGTTTGCTTATGTCCTTATACAGCTTGTTAAGTGTGGTCTTAGTTCCAGCATCGGTTTGTGGTGGCACATAGACCGCTATGAGAGATATAGATGAAAACTCTATTGGTAAATAGTGTGGTCTACGGTTTATCATGAGGTATTCTAACTTAGACGATCAGAACCTCAAGACTTCCTTAATATTAGAGATTGTGCACCACTGTTGTTGACAAGGAGGCACACACCCCCTCCCCTCAGATTACTTAGTGTGTATATATAAGCAACTATTTACCAGGTGTGCACTCATTCTTCAAGAGTCAGGTTTTTTTTGTTTGGGGGATGTCTGTAGAAACGTCTGGAGACGTGGGACCTTAAAAATTGCAATAATAAGTGGGTAAATGCTAAGTAACCAAATAGCAATGGGCATAAATGGCATTTACCCTCCACTACTTCCCTTGTTTAATGAATAGTTGATGACTATAGGATGGCAACAAATTAAGTATAGGTTGTTTCAATGGTCTTTCTCCATTCTGATTGTTTAATAACGAACCAAACTAGGACAAAACTGACATTGAAGTAGTCCAAATTGTAGAACTTTTTATTTATTTGGCACTGTATCAAAATATCGTTATAGACAGCATTGTAAAAATCCATACCAGAATGTGGATCCATACCGGTACACTCTTAGATAAAAAAGGAGCTATTAATTCATAATTGATTGAATTCATATAGCGCTTTTCACCCAAAGGAGGTACTCAAAGCACTTTACATAGTAGGGGGAATTCACCTCATCCACCACTAATGTGTAGCACCCACCTGGGTGATGCACAGCAACCATTTGCTTGTGCCAGAAAGCTCACCACACATCAGCTAAAGACATTACGCAGGGCAATGTCCCCTTCATTTCCTTGGGGTATTGGGCTCTCCTTAGAACAGAGGGAAGTGTGCCCCCTACTGGCTCTCCAACACCACTTCCAGCATCATCTGGTCTCCCATCCAGGGACCGACCCTGTATAGCTTCAGAGGCAAGCCAGCAGTGGGATGCAGAGTGGTATGCTGTTGGCAATATAACCTAAAAGTGTTCTTTGGCTGTCCCCATAGGAAAACCCTTTGAAGAACCCTTTTTGGTTCCACGTAGAACCCTTTTTGGTTCCATGTAGGGGGTTCTACATGGAACAAAAACAGGTTATCCTATGGGGACAAAATAACCTTTTTGGAATCTTTTTTCTAAGAGTGTATACCTTAAAATACAATATATTGCCCAGCCCTAGCCCTAGACTAGTACAAAACACAGTCTATAGCCCTACTGTACCTAGTTCTCTGTTTGACCTCCATGGTCTTGGTTGTGCTCTGTAGGGTGATCTGTGTATCTAATTAAGTACCTTCCTGGCACTACATCAGCATACAGTCCTTTCATCCGTATATCTTTCATAGCGTGCTTGTTTCTTATCCCCTGGCAAGAAGAGGTGTCAAATAGAAGGCTATGTGTTCCGAAGGAGTGGAAAACAGCTCCCCCTCCTCTTCCTCCTCCTCCCTACCTCCCTCCCTCCTTCCAGCCTCGTGCTTCTCCTCGCAGCTCTTTCATCTGTGCTGCTCTATAAACAAACCTCTTTACCATTTCAAAGATTCCACCTGCGTGCTCTTTCTCCAGTATACAGTTCCACAGCACTGCATCACACCATGCCATGGGGAGGGGCAGGCCTGTGTCACCCACTGGCTATGTGACAAACCAGGTGGTGGTCATTTCGAAAAGGAGGAGGTAGGTGTAGGTATGTTTTTTGGGGATGTGGAAATATAGGTATGTCTATTTATTAAAGGTATTCCGTGCGCATGTTTGTTTGCAAATCTACAATATGTGAACAGTGCAGTAGTTATGTGAGAACACTGTATGGTGTGTGGGTGTAATTGCTGAATAAAGAGAGACAGTGTTGGAGAGAATCTCCGTCATTATGTCGTTATGTGTATTTTTGAATGGGTTTCTGTGAAGGAGAATGAGGGATAGAAGAGGCATTGTGAACTGTAAAAATGTGTGTGGATGCGAATGCACCGTGAGTGTGTGTAGATGTGCTGTCGGTGTGTGAGTGGGAGCATGGAGGTGTGTTAAAAGGTTGGCTGGCAGAGAAAGAGAGAGAGACCTGTTCCAGGCTAGGACTCGGCTTAGATCAGCATGTTGAGTTTTTGCCAGAAATGTTCTCCCTCTCCGTTAATAATTTCCTCACTAAAGCCATATCTTATCAAACCAATTCCTTTTGTCTTTCACAGCACTTGTTAAAAGGGAAAGGTCAGTATTTTATAACTCAATGTTAGATGGTTCCTCACCCTGAAAGCAGTCTATGAACCAGGTGAACCATGGATTACAGTTTCTACTTTCGACATTAACTTGTAAAAAGCTGAACTTCCCCTTTAATAGACTATGGAGACTTTTCTCTCAAATGTTCATTTATATTTCATTTTAAGAATATTATTCCTTATTTCTAAAAGTTATTTTTATTGTGGTTTTATATGAATTGAATGGCTTACTCTTTAATCCTTCATATGTGCTTAACGTTGTTTTACGCGTTACATCTTTTTGTTAGGTAAATACTTGGGCACAATAAGCATTTTGTAAGCCATGACAATATAGAAAATTGTATTTCATTTCGGGACTGAATTTAATGGAAGTGTGAGAGTGCGATAGAGACTAGAGAGAGAGAACGAGTGAGGGAGAGAGATTATAAAGTGGAGAGGGAGGTCAGCAGGGTATTAGAGGCATGGGGAGACTGAGAGCGAGAGAAAGAAAGGAATGATAGGTGAGAGCGAGAAAGAAAGAGAGTGAGAGAGAGAAAATAATACATATGTGAACAGAATTTTGTTAGCAGGTGAGTGAGTATGAGAGAGCGTTTGAGCCTTGTCAATAAAGTATTAGAGAGAGAGCGGCAGTCATGTAGACGAACAGCTCCTGACTTGTTGTAACTTTCTGGTTGTTTAGAGTGAGATTACAAGGTTAAATGAGCAAAAAATATATAGGTAATCAAATTGTTCAACTAAAGATCAACACAGGAGGAAAAGATTGACATAGTGTGAGTTAAAAGACCCGTCTTAATCGTGCTAGCTAGCTAAATTCAAATGTGTCAGCTAGCTTACTGGCTAGCTTCAAATCTTTACTGGTGGTAACAATGGCAACATGGCCACTGAGGCAGCAGCAGCAGAGACTGAGAGACCCCACTCTTTAAAAGAAAAATCCATCAGAAATCAAATCAGAGAAGGTAAGAATCAATTTTAAACACAGAATTCAGAGGGAGAACCCAAGAACTTTGTTTACTGGCTGCTCAAACAATAGGACTGTTACGAACCTGTTATTTTACACAGACCACTCTACTGCCTGGCATACAGCTGGAACCAAGCATTTCAGCTATACAACAAAGAAAGGCATCTGCAAGGGAAGGCAAATACACATTTTTGACAGCGAAAAAGACCAGGAAAACATGTTTCTGACGGTAAACATGTACCAGAACGACACTGTCATGGTCCAGGGCAGTGAGGCTGCACTCAGCTCTGTTGTGCAGGACTTCCCCACTCTAAGGAAGATAGCGGAAAACAAAAAGTACAAGGACAGCACCCCGACCTCTCCCCTCACCTCAGTCACTCCAACAGCAGGAGCCCAGATCCACACAACAGGTCTATCCTCCCCCTGCCTGCATACGACCACCAGAGCCAAGATCACACCACCATCAGCCTGCTGAGAAACAGGCTGGTTCTGTTAGAAGTATGGGTTACTGAGCTAAAGGAGCAGCCCCCCAGCTACACCACCTCCACCTCCAGCCCAGACACAGGACCAGATCAACCAGTGCAGGACCCAGCTTAATAACTGTCCAGGAGCTGAGAGAGAGCCTTACCACAGCGCTCGAGGAGGTAAAGGCCACCATGAGGAGAGAGCTAGTGCAGGTAAAGGAGGTGATGGCAAAGGAGTTGTCTGTCATCAAGAGGGTGCTGCAGCACAGAGAACAGACTGGGACAGGAGTACTCTGTAGGATTGATCAAGATTAAACAGCTGAACTTAACACTTACACACGCACACACACACACACACACACACACACACACACACACACACACACACACACACACATACACACACACACGAGCACACACACACACACACACACACACACACACACACACACACACACACACACACACACACACACACACACACACACACACACACACACACACAGAGCTATTGTACTAACAGTTTACTTGTTCAATGAATAGGAAGAAGGGAAACATATAACAAATGTTTGCTGTTAATAACTTAGTAGCTACTGTATTTTTGACTGTGCTATTCTTTCTTTTTGCAACAGGAAATTGCTATCAGTTAGCATGTGTAACATTCAGGGCCTAAACTCATCAGCCTTTGGACGTCATCATTCTGCAGCAGACATGGTGTAAGGCAGACATTCTCACTCACTGTCCCACAGGCTACAGAGATGTTGGCCATCACAGAAACACTGCTCTGTCAGTACAGGCAGAGACTCTGGAGGATTGATCATTTGGTACAAATCCGAACTACAACATCTAATTGGTAAATATTAAATTTGGTTCAAACTGAAAAAATTACTTGTTCTGACAGAGAAAAAGGATGTGTCCCTTTGCAAGAGTTTTGTAAGAGTTCTAAACTTCCTTAATAAGCACAATGTCTTGAGTAATAGTCTAATTGGATTTATACCAAAACATTGCACGACCGATCATATTTATACCCTACACACCCTGCCTGATGTCCACCAAAATAATACCAAAATATACGCTTGCTTTGTCAACTTCCAAAAAGCATTTGATTCTATTTGGCATACAGGACTGCTCTACAAAGTTATTGAAATTATATTTTTATCCAGGTTTGGGGCCTTTGCCAGGGTTGCAATCATAGCCCTGCACTCTTCAATATTTACATCAACGAATTGGCCACTATTCTAGAAAAAAACACAGCCCCTGGTGTTAGTCTCCCTAATTTAGAGGTTAAATGCCTACTCTTCACAGATGACCTGTGCCTGTTGTCACCAACTGCACATGGCCCACATTAGAGCGTAGACTTGCTAGAGCAGTACCGCCAGACCTGGGCCCTGTCAGTAAACTCCAAAAATACTAAAATAATGATTTTCCAGAGAAGATCCAGATCTCAGGGAATTAGACCAAAGTTCTCAAATGGTATAAAATATATAGAGTACTGCACACACTTCTATTGCTTTGGTAAAAAAAAAAATCTTAACTGGACACCTTAATGAGGCAGTGAATGAACTGAGATAGAAAGCACGCAGGGCATTCTACGCCATTAAAAACAAATTTAAATACCTATTCAAATTTGGCTAAAACGAATTCATTGTGTCTTTGAACCAATTGTACTTTATGGCAGCGAGGTGTACAAAACAAGATTTCACCCAATGGTACAAACACCACATTGAAACCCTGTATGCAGATTTCTGTAAGATTATCCTACATGTCCTGAGAAAAACTACAAACAATTCATGCAGGTCATAATTAGGCCAATATCCACTAATAATAAAAAAAACAAAAATTAGCAATTAAGTTTTGGAAACATCTGAAATGCCGTGACCCCCCTCTCATACCATTATCAAGCCCTGCAATGCCAAGAGCTGAGCAAAGAAAATAGTACTCTAATCCAGCTGGTCCTGGGGCTGAGTTCACAAAACCTGTTCTACGGTTCAGAACATCCAATCAATCAGAATAAACCACATTAGAACACAGTCAAAACAAAACTACATTGTTTATTGAGAAGCACAAACACAAAGCAAAATGCAGTGCTATTTGGCCTTAAATTGACAGAACACTGTGGCTAACTATTTGACCATGGTTACTTATCAAAACCTTAGAAAAAAAGTAAAGGCTGAGCAACCACTGCACCGCAACATAACCTGAGACAGAGCTGCATTTCCTGACAAAATGTCAAAAATATAAAACAATTAGAGAGTGTAATTCCCCCAAATTTGAAACCATTTTTCAAGGTTTCAACGACCTCTCTGATGAGAAGAGGCTACCCTTCCTGTTGGGGGATGTCAGGTATAGTCCCTCTCTGGCCTCTAGGTCATCAGGCTGCTGATTACCCCACACACCTGTCACCATTGTCTCGTGCACCTGTGCCTCATGATACTCACCTGGACTCCATCACCTCCTTGATTATCTTCCCTATATCTGTCCCTCCCCTTGTTCTTCCCTCAGGTGTTATTGACTCTGTTTCATGTCGGTGGGTTGTTTGTGTTTTGTGGTCATTGTTTGTTTAATTTATTAAAACACTCACTCCCTGAACTTGCTTCCCAACTCTCAGCGCACTCGTTACAGGTGAGACCGCTGAGAGCTGTCAGTTGGCAGCACACTACATTGCTGCCTGCCGTAAGATGAGGGACAGTGTCTGACAGACCAACCAATCTGCACATATCCTCTATGCTTATTGTTGTGTTTCAACATATGGTTATTTTGACACTTAATTATTGTTGTTACTATTGTCCCGTTGACAATATTGATTATTTTAATTGTGTTAATATTGTAAATCTCAAAAGTAAGCTTTGGCAATATGTACATTGCTACGTTATGCCAATAAAGCAAATTAGAGCGAGGGAGGGGGAGAGAGAGGTGAACCGAATTGTGTTGCCAGGTTGAGTGCTGAAGTTGATGGGTCAAGAGTCAAGGCTGGTCACAAGGGGGTCAATTTGTCTCCCACACCACAATCACCATAGTGACCCCATCATCAAGGTTTCTGCCTCATTACCCAGCAGCCCCTGGGCTCAGCAAGTTCTGACACTGTGCGCCAGGAGAGGGGAAAGGAACCACGAAGAGAGGATGAAGGAGGGATGGAAGAAGAGCAAGGAAGGAATGAGGGAGGGCTGTGTCTAATCAGACAGTAACATCAAGGATAGGTTTGTAACTAGAGAACCATAGTGAAATACCTCCCATACAGATGTAGCGTCTGGCTAGAAATAACACACTATGATGAAATGTATCACGATTAAATACATCATAAGAAAGACTGTGTTCCTCTCAGGTTGTTAGGGATCTCAACTCAGGTTACATTATTGTCATCTCTCCATTGTCTGACGCTACGTGTGTTCTATTTCAAATATTAATTTACAGGCATAACCTTAACAAATCCCATGATGCTACCTGTCTCATTATGTTATGAAAGGTTTTCCAGAGAGAAAGGTAGGGTGGGGAGGAAACACATGGAGGAGAATGGAGAAGAGGATTACAGAGAGGCCAATAGAAGAAGAGGAGGAAGGGGAGAGCGGGAGTGTAAACATGTGGAAGAGGATAGGAGAGCAGGAGACAAAGAGGAAGAGGATTGGCTTTAGACTAGTACACGCGGTAGGAGCCATTCAGCTCTTATTTGTGTTAGCTCCGGGGCAGCGTAATGATAGATTTATACAACCCTCAAACGCTGACCTTTCAGTCTCTTTCTCTCAGCAGCTCCACCAGACGCCCACTTTCCCTCTACTATCCTCCCCAGACTGAGCATCCCTTCTTGGGCCTACCGTAGCCCGGAGATCCCCGCCGCTTCCAAATTCCCACCCGCTTTCCACATCTCTTTGTGCTGATGATTGGAGAGTCGGGCAGGGTTTGACTGCTGAGCAGAGCTGAAAGGAGAACAGAGAAAGAGAAAGGATGTGTGGGTTATTCATGCCAGTTCTTTAGAGATTGTAGATATAGAATGGAACTGAGGGCCGAGGATCCGTTCATTTCTCTGAAACCGAATCAGAATCACACTACAGTTGTGTAATCACGATGGCCTTTTACAGAGATACTGTATATCATAATAACAGCTTAGTGTGTGCTTGTCATTCTCTTTCTCTGTCCTTCTCTCCCTCTCTTTTCCTTTCTTCCAATCTCTTGCTTTTGCTTGCTGTCTCTTTTGCTCTCCTCCTCTGTCCATCTTTCTCTCTCTTTCTCTGTCCCTTTCGCTATCCCCTTTCTCATGTCACTTTCTCTCTCTCTCTCTCTCACTCTCTCTCTCTCTCCCTCGCTCTCTCTCTTTTTCTCTCTGCCTCTCAGGTTCTTTTTCTTTCTCTCCTACTTTCAAAAGCATGGTAGGGTAAAATATCTAGGCCCAATAGCAGTGACCCAATTACTCTAAGAGTTGTCCCACCCCTGTAGGATGTCTCTGTCCCTGGGGATCAAATCTGCCACAGAGAAGCTTTCCATCACTCTGCCCACTCTCTCGACCAGACACCTCATACTTCCTCCCTTTATTACCGTGTCACATAGACACACACACACGCGCGCGCACACACACGCACGCACGCACGCACGCACGCACGCACGCACGCACGCACGCACGCACGCACGCACACACACACACACACACACACACACACACACACACACACACACACACACACACACACACTCCCTCTCTTTCCTGATATCAGGTTGTGTGGAGTCTGACGTGCAGACAATTACTTCCTTAGCGCTGGCATCTCATCACACCTCCTGTCTTTGTTTGCATAATCTTGTCTGCGTTGTACAACCTTGTCATTATAATTTGATGAAGGAGGTTGATATAGCAGCAAGTGGGTAACTATTAATTTGCAGAGATTACGTTTTGCTGTAAAAGTAATAAAAGTGGTGGCTGCTGAAAATAGGTGCTAATGGTTAGGAATGAGATTCTCATAGTGATACAAAGTTCATTACCAGAGTGCATATCTATTTAACGTGACAAATTGAGAGTGCTTGATGTCAACCAATTTTGTAATGTTTATCTAAGACTGTCTTAGATTGAATCTCACCCGTGCTGAGATGCATAGACAACCGACAGGCAGACACACACACACACACACACACACACACACACACACACACACACACACACACACACACACACACACACACACACACACACACAGAGCATGAAAATAATAACAGTGTGAGGACGTTAGCCGTTCTCAACCTGAGCATATCTTTCCTATCTGTCAGATCAGTGGAGGAAGCCTAGCAAATGGGGAGAAATGGGGGAACAGGATGATCTTCCAGCCGCGGGACGAGTCAATAAACACTAATTGATAAATGGGAGATGTCAGTAAATGTAATTGTGGGTCTAATCATGCTCATTAGTTTAATGGGGAGAAATGCTGAAACAAGCGAAGAATGTAAATAGGTAAATATAAAAGGTAAATATATGGAAATCTATGGTACCTTTTGATAATGTTATACTTGAATAACAAACCAAAAAAATGTAGTAATTTCTGGTATAATTTTTTCCATTAACTGTGAAACTCTTCCAACTATTTACTTTTTTCTCAACTGACACCAGTTTGGCAACCAACACATTTACAACAATAACATACTAACATAATAAAATAAATAAACTGTGTAAAAAAATGATTAAGGATATTTCTTGCTGAAGCTCTCATATTAAACACCAATGGTATTTACGAAGTTGATGTTTATTTTTATTTTTATGTTTTACAGCTTTGTCATAATTTTTTTGTTTTTAAATCTTATTTGATTATTTGATATATTTTACATGTCATAAAGGCCACACAGAGGGCCAGAGATAATTATAGACGATGATCTGTGATCATCTGAAGTACCCAACAATGACACTAAATGTCATGTGATAAAATTCCCTTTTGGTCACACTTTATTTGGATAGTCTGGATTTTCTATCTGTAGATGCTCTACAGATGGTTATACCATCAAACAAACTATCTGCTAATAAGCAATTGCTTGATATGGTTAGGGTTAGGTTTAGAATAAGATTCAGGGTAAAGGTATACCACCTCTCTGCCCCTGTATACCACCTTTCTGTCCCTGTATACCACCTTTCTGTCCCTGTATACCACTTTTCTGTCCCTGTATACCACCTTTCTGTCCCTGTATACCACCTTTCTGTCCCTGTATACCGCCTTTCTGTCCCTGTATACCGCCTTTCTGTCCCTGTATACCACCTTTCTGTCCCTGTATACAACCTTTCTGTCTCTGTATACCGCCTTTCTGTCCCTGTGTACCACCTTTCTGTCCCTGTATATCGCCTTTCTGTCCCTGTGTACCATTTTTTTTGCCCACATATAGCGCTTTCTGTCTCTGTATACCACCTTTCTGTCCCTGCATATCGCCTTTCTGTCCCTGTATTCCACCTTTCTGTCCCTGTATACCACCTTCCTGTCCCTGTATACCACCTTTCTGTCCCTGTATACCACCTTTGTGTCCCTGCATATTCGCTTTCTGTCCCTGTGTACCATTTTTCTGTCCCTGTATACCACCTTTCTGTCCCTGCATATCGCCTTTCTGTCCCTGTATACCACCTTTCTGTCCCTGTATACCACCTTCCTGTCCCTATATACCACCTTTCTGTCCCTGTATACCACCTTTCTGTCCCTGTACACCACCTTTCTGTCCCTGTATACCACCTTTCTGTCCCTGTATACCACCTTTCTGTCCCTGTATACCACCTTTCTGTCCCTGTATACCACCTTTCTGTCCCTGTATACCACCTTCTTGTCCCTGTATACCACCTTTCTGTCCCTGCGTATCGCCTTTCTGTCCCTGTATACCACCTTCCTGTTCCTGTATACCGCCTTTCTGTCCCTGCGTATCGCCTTTCTGTCCCTGTATACCACCTTTATGTCCCTGCGTATCGCCTTTCTGTCCCTGTATACCGCCTTTCTGTCCCTGCGTATCGCCTTTCTGTCCCTGTATACCACCTTTCTGTCGCTGCATATCGCCTTTCTGTCCCTGTATACCGCCTTTCTGTCCCTGTATACCACCTTTCTGTCCCTGCGTATCGCCTTTCTGTCCCTGTATACCGCCTTTCTGTCCCTGTATACCACCTTTCTGTCCCTGTATACCGCCTTTCTGTCACTGTATACCACCTTTCTGTCCCTGTATACCGCCTTTCTGTCCCTGTATACCACCTTTCTGTCCCTGTATACCGCCTTTCTGTCCCTGTATCCCGCCTTTCTGTCCCTGTATACCACCTTTCTGTCCCTGTATACCGCCTTTCTGTCCCTGTATACCACCTTTCTGTCCCTGTATACCACCTTTCTGTCCCTGTATACCGCCTTTCTGTCCCTGTATCCCGCCTTTCTGTCCCTGTATACCACCTTTCTGTCCCTGTATACCGCCTTTCTGTCCCTGTATCCCGCCTTTCTGTCCCTGTATACCACCTTTCTTTCCCTGTATACCGCCTTTCTGTCCCTGTATACCGCCTTTCTGTCCCTGTATCCCGCCTTTCTGTCCCTGTATACCACCTTTCTGTCCCTGTATACCGCCTTTCTGTCCCTGTATATCGCCTTTCTGTCCCTGTATACCTCCTTTCTGTCCCTGCGTATCGCCTTTCTGTCCCTGTATACCGCCTTTCTGTCCCTGTATACCGCCTTTCTGTCCCTGTATACCACCTTTCTGTCCCTGTATACCGCCTTTCTGTCCCTGTATACCGCCTTTCTGTCCCAGTATACCGCCTTTCTGTCCTTGTTTAACACCACTCTAAAGCCCTCTGGACTTCTTCAGCCACTCCTCATACTGCTCCTCTACCTTGCGAGAACATCTTTCTCCCTATATACCACTGCTATGTTTCTGTACCAGTCTAAAGCCCTCTGGACTTAGAAGGCTCACACAGCTACTCCTCATGCCCCTCACGGCTCCCCACCACAGTCCTGACATCCGTCTATAAAGCCAGATAGGGCCCAGAGGTTATCCGTCCATCTGCCAATCACAGACTGGGGTGGACTACAGGCACCCGACACAAAGGAGGAAATACGACTGAGAGGAAGGACATATTCACGATGGAAATAGGGAGAATCGGGGTTTGACTAGTGGATTGTTTTCTCCTCTCTTCTTGTACACGAAGAAAGACCTTCTTGGCATATTGTTCCCTTCTTCTGTTAGAGAGACAAGAGAAATTTAGAGATTATGCAGAGAGTGGTTATTTTGATGTTGTGAGGAAGAGATGGCTGAGTGTGTGCTTGTGTGTGTGTGTGGCTGTGTCTATTTGTGTGGGTGTGTGTTTAAGGTGCTGGCATGTGCACATCTGAAAATGTCTGCGTGTGTGTGCGTATCTGATGGTGTTTGTGTGTCCCGCTGTGCTCCCCCCATATTGGAGTTGGGAGCTGCTTACGAGACAAAGCGCCCATTGAACCATTGCGCTCTCTAGCATTCTGCTAGGCACCCATTAGAAGAGAGAGCTCCTATTCTCAGTCATGCTCCCATGCTCTCATTACCAGCCTACGCCACAGCGGAGGCAATATGGCTGACATTTAGCCATGAACCATTATCCTCTACCCTACTTCCTATCTAACCTGTGTTAATTGACTGAGTTAACAAGCGGGATAAAGACTATGTAAAACTACATTAACGATACAGTGTGAACGTACCAAGTCAGGGTTGGTGGTTTATCCCAAAATGTGATTATTTCTGGTAAGCTTTTCAGTAGTATGTCATCCCATACGTTGATGATGCAGAGTTTTTTGGGATAAAGTGAATGCTTTCAAATGCAAGTACAACTTTCACTACATGTGCAACGTTTCAGTACTGTAAGTATGAAACATACGGTAGGCCGTTAGTGTGAGCATGCAGTAGGTCATCATTATGGTGGCCTCTTGCGTAACCCCCTCTCATTAAGGGTGGAGATGCAGTCTGGTTTTCATCATGTTTAAACCAGCTGGCTGAAATAAAGAGATAATTACCAAAACACTGAATGAGTGTGTGTGTGCGTGTTTGTGTGTGGTTGTGTTCGTGCGTGTGTGTGTGTGTGTGTGTGAGAGAGAGAGAGAGAGAGAGAGAGAGAGAGAGAGAGAGAAAGGGAGAGAGAGAGAGAGAGCAAAGAAAGACTGAGCAAGAGAAAAGTGTGAGAGAGACGGCGTGATGGAGAGGGAGAAGGAGCAAGAGAGATGGAACGAGATGAAAGAAAGAGAGCAAGTGCCAGGGAGAGAGAAAGAGAGAGAGAGAGAGAGAGAGAGAGAGAGAGTGCATGCAACTGAGCAAACAAGCTGATACTCAGTCACCATGGCAACACTTTGAAGTGTAGGTACCATACCTGCTGCCAATAGGTGAGTTTGTGTAAAGTATGTTTCCGTTTGTCTAAGTTGTGTGAGTGTTGATTGGCGCTTTTATTGTTCTGCATGTACAGAATGATCTGCGTGGGTATATTTCAATGTGTTTTCTGTCTGTGTCATTCTATCGGGTGTGCAGGAAAGACAGACAAAGCTTGAAGCTTATTGGCTGATCCCTGTACATCCTTGCCCATATCCTCTCTCGCTCTCTCTCTCATGCTCTCTCTCTCTCTTGAATCCAATTCAATTTAAAGGGACTTTATTGGCATGGGAAACATACACTCAGGGATACATTTATTTTGTATACACCACCCTGTTCACAAAAGTGGTTCGCTCCAAACAGACAGTGAGTCATGTGGCTCGCTATGTAAAGAAGGCAGACAGGCATCGAGGAATTCAGTTACTGTTCGATTTGAACGTTAGAATGGGCAAAACGAGTGACTTGAGCGACTTCAGTGGGCACGCGATCACCAACACTGGGGAACTGAGGAGAGTGGAAAAACATTGCCTGGGCCGACTAATCCCGGTTCCTGTTGCGTCATGCTGATGACAGAGTCAGGATTTGGCATAAGCAGCATGAGTCAATGACCCCATCCTGCCTGGTGTCAATGGTACAGGCTGGTGGTGGTGGTGTGATGGTGTGGGGAATGTTTTCCCTTGATACCAATTGAGCAACGTTTCCATGCCCTGAAGAATTCAGGATATTCTGAAGGCAAAGGGGGGTCCGACCTGGTACACGATGGGTGTACCTAATAAACTGGCTACTATGTGTATGTTTACATTGCCAAAGCAAATGAAGTAAACAAAAATACAAAAAAAATGTACCGTAAACATTGCACTCATTAAGGTTTCAAATGTTATATTACCAGCTACAGTGTTTTAACAATGTGCAAATAGTTGTAGTATGAATAGTAGGGGAAGACAAGTAAACAGATAAATATTGGTTGTATTTACAATGTCGTTTGTGTTCCACTGGTTGCCCTGTTTTCACGACAACGGGTCACAAATCTTGCTGCTGTGATTTCACATGGCAGTATTTTGACTAACAGACATGGGAGTTTGTCAGTGTTTGATTTGTTTTCAAATTCTTTGTGGGTCTGTGTGATCTGTGTTTCTAATATGGCCATACCTTTGGAGGTAAGGAAGTGCTTCTCAGTTTCCACCTCATTTTATGGGCAGTGTGCACACAGCCTTCCTTCTCGGGAGAGCCAGGTCTGCCTATGGCGGCCTTTTTTTAATTGCAAGGTTAGTCTGTACATAGTTTTGGGTCTGTCACCAGTGGTCAGGTATTCTGCTACTGTGTACTCTGTTTAGTGCCAGATAGCATTCCAATTTGCTCTGTTTCTTGGTTGATTCTTTCCAGTGTGTTAAATAGCTATATTTTTGTTTTCTTATAGTTTGGTTGGGTCTAATTGGGTTGCTGTGCTGTGGCTCTGTGGGGTCTGTTGTGTTTGTAAAAAGAGCCCCAGAACCAGCTGGCTGAGGGAACTCTTCTATAATTTCATCTCTCTGTAGGTGAGGGTTCTATGGTGGAATGTGTGGGCATCTCTTCCTTTTAAGTGGTTGTAGAATTTAACATCTCTTTTCTGGATTAAAACATTTGCGCGTATAGTACATAATTCTGCTCTGCATGCAATGTTTTGCGTTGTACATGAAGGACATTTTTGCAGAATTCTGTATGCATTCTCAATTTGGTGTTTTTCCCATTTTCTGAATTCTTGGTTGGTGAGTGGACCCCAGACTTTCAACCATTCAGAGCAAAGTATTTTTAGCCAGATCGTGATTGGGATGTCAAGTTTTACGTTCCTTTTGATGGCATAGAAGGTCCTTCTTGCCTTGTCTCTTAGATCGTTCACAGCCTTGTGGAAGTTACCTGTGGCGTTGATGTTTAGGCTGAGGTAGGTATACATCTTTGTGTGCTCTAGGGCAAACGGTGTCTAGATAGAATTAGTATTTGTTGTCCTGGCAACTGGACCTTTTTTTGAACACCATTATGTTTGTCTTACTGAGATTTACAGTCATGACCCAAGTCTGACAGAATCTGTGCAGAAGATCTAGGTGCTGCTGTAGGCCTTTTTGGTTGGGGACAGAAGCACCAGATCATCTGCAAACAGTACCCATTTGACTTCAGAGGCTGAGGGCAGGCTGGGTGCTGCAGACTGTTCTAATGCCCTCGCCCATCATTGATACACAGTATATGTTGAAGAGGGTGGGGTTCAAGCTGCATCCCTGCCTCACCCCACGGCTCTGAGGAAAGATATACAGTATGTGTATTTATTGCCAATTTTAACTGCACACTTTTGTTTTTTTTGTTTGTGTACATTACTTTTTATGGTGGTGTATATTCCCCCCCCAACACCACTTTCCATCAATTTGTACAGCAGACCCTCATGCCAAAATGAGTTGATTTCAAGCATGTTGATTTGAATCTCTCTCTCTTTCTCTCTCTCTCTTTGTTGCACTTGTCAGGAGACCGGGGGAAGTTATAACATGTTTTGTATATTAGTCTATTATAGACCTGTTTGGGTTAGTGATCATTTGTTGAGTGGCTCTCTATTTTCACCATGGTGAATGTATGAAGAATCCATATGTTCTTCTGAAATAGGAACGCAGAAATACTGGACATTTCTTTACTCTTATTATGGTGCCGATTTTACACAATTACAATCGTGGTCTTGAATTGGACTCGCATTTTTCTGGTCTCAGTCTTGACTCGGTCTCGGACCCCTGACCTCCCTCCGGACTTGGTCTTGACTCGGACTCAATTTGCTCTGGTCTTGGTCTTGAATCGGTCTCGCTTTAGGTGGTCTCAAACACAACGCTGCTATGTAGTGCACTATTTTTGACCAGGGCCCATAGTGCATTATGTAGGGAATAGATTGTCATTAGGAACAGAGCCTGAGCAGCAGGTACTGCCTTAGACTAGGCTAAGACTCTACAGGCCTACCACGCAGAACAAAACACTCACAGTCTTAAGAAACAACAGCCAGCAGACAAAGCCAGACATGCAGAGAATTTGTTTTGTTTGTCACATACACCCGATAGGTGCAGTGGAATGTGTTGTTTTACAGGTTCAGCCATAGTAGTACGGCGCCCTTGGAGCAAATTAGGGTTAAGTGCCTTGCTCAAGGGAACATTGACCGATTATTCACCTTGTCGGCTTGAGTATTCAAACCAGCTACCTTTTGGTTACTGGCCCTAAGCTCTAACCGCTAGACTACCTGCCACCCTATAATAATAATACTGATACTACCACGCTGTGACACACAAAGCACTCGTGGAGACACACAAAACACTCGTGGAGACACATAAACAGATCAATGTACACACCATATACACACCACAACAACATATGTATACATAATACACACACACACACACACACACACACACACACACACACACACACACACACACACACACACACACACACACACACAAGACCAAGACCCGTAGCAGCACTCCACCACCCACAGCAAAGTGATTCTCCTCAGGATCCTGCAGGGCAGAGTGAATAGGAGTGGTGTTTTCTGCCCCTTTCAGTTTGCGGTGCCTGTACTGCCTGTAAAGCCTTTGAACAGTGAACTAGTACGCAGGTACTCACACACACGTGTGCACACACACACACAGCGATCAGTGACCGGCCTCAATAGGAATCATAAATACTCAGATGAATAAATAATGACACTGTCATATTCACACGCCTCCACCCACACCGAAGCTACTGTGCTCCTCATGCCGCGCCGCCTGTCACTCACTCCCTGCTCGAAGGTATGAGGTGTTTACTCACACACACGTGCCTGTCTGTCTGTGTCTGTGTACGTTCCAGAAAAGCAAACGTCCCCAAGCGTATTATGACCTCTGCCATCTACTTAACCAGCAGCTGATTCTTAAAATGCTCCCTTCCTTCACTCCCTCCATCCTTCATCCTCCTCCTCCTCCTCCTCCTCCCTAGAGGTGTATGCACCCCCTCATGGCAGTGTACAATATAAGACACAGGTAAGCACTACCACACATACAAAACCTATACCTACCACAGGAGAGGCTTTGGATGAATGCCAACAAACACCCTCTATGAAGCATGTCTCACAGAGAGAGCTCAAACTGTTTTTGTCGACTCATCGAATTTTCAAGACTAAAAGTTTTCTCCAGAGAAGAGCCAGGCATATCACAGTTATGTTGAGGATTTCACTCTCACAGTCTCAGCCTGTTCACATCCCTGTCAGACTTTGAGCAGTTGTGAGGGGGAATATCGAAAGTGTGTGTGTGTTTGTGTGCGTGCATTTGTGTGTGTGAGCACGTGTGCGCCTACACACACTCCCAAATGCACACCCTACAACTCAAGCATAATTCTCTGCAGTCTATGTTCTTTAGCTCCATACAGCAACAGGGGTAGAGGGGCTTTATTTTCAGTTCAATGCACGATGTCAATAGACAATTAGACATTTACGTGATTCTCCCCGAAAGCTAATTACAAGTCTGTAATTAGTGGGAGCGAAAAGCTCAAGTGTTCCCAAAATCAAACAGCAGAGAGCCACTTCCCGAGTGCTGCGCTTGAGCCTGACACTGCAGCCTCTCACCACAACCTGAGAGTCAGGAGAGACACTCACTGTAGAAGGACTGGAGAGCTACAGTAGGAGAGAGGAGGAGTACAACAACACACACACACCACGGACACCCCCACCTAGACCTGAGAGCCATTCACTGTAGAAGAAGGACTGAACAGATAGGAGATGCTCAGTGCTACAATATGGTGGGCTACGGAGTGACAGGGGGCTAATAACAGTGCAGACTATATACCTCTCTTGGGAGGGACACTATAGATGCTTGACCAGCAGTTATGGGGGGTAGGGTGCCACCATCACGCTTCCTACTTCCCTCCCTCAAGCTCCCTCTTTCTCTCCTTACCTCCCTCCCTCTTCCGACAGCCCCTTGACAATTCTCTCCATACAGTCTGACTCCATTCCATTTCAATTCAATCCGTTCAGGGAAAGGATTTGAAATCCCAGTCGAGAATGTGAAAATAATTGACAATCTTCTGTATTGACTCGACTGTCTTGGAAAAATCCTCCCAAAACAACTCATTCTTTTAATGTACAGTGTTAAATAACACTAACATGTGAGAACAATATGTTTTGTGATCAAATGTTTCATTTTGGAATAATAACAAGGTTGGTAGTAACAGGGAAAATCATTGTGGAAATCTCTTGCAGCTCAAGTTGACCACAAAATCCAAAATGCAACCCTAGATAACTAGCTAGCAAATGTAGCTACACACAATAATAACAAAGACAATATCAGCATGTAAATGAGCTAGTTGGCTGTAATATCGCCTACACAAACTACACTATATATTTAAGAGCCTACAATCTCACCATGTTCAACCTGCAGATCGGTGTGTCTCACAGAGTGGCGTCGACAACGACAGATATACTATTGAGGAGATGGGAAATGTTGCCTATGCTACATCAATGACACGCGTGATGGATTCTGGGAAATTCTGGGACAAAGAGCGCTCTCCTTCAAGGAATTGGGCACTAGCTCAAAAACCCAAAATTAGCACGAATTTCGTCACAACTTTACAAATCTTTTCTGACATGTGAGATAATTAACTTGCTATCTGTAATATCGTATAGCTTTGGAATCGTGACATTACATACAGTACCAGTGAAAGTTATGTTTTCTATTTTCTTTGTTGTAGAATAATATTGAAGACATCAAAACTATGAAATAAAACATATGGAATCATTTCGTAACCCAAAATGTATTTGCCATGATGACAAATTTGCACATTCTTGGCATTCTCTCAACCAGCTTCACCTGGGATGCTTTTCCAACAGTCTCGAAGGAGTTCCCACATATGCTGAGCACCTGTTGGCTGCTTTTCCTTCACTCTGCGGTCTGACTCATCCCAAACCACCACAATTGGATTGAGGTCTGGCAAATGTAGAGACCTGGTCCTCTGATGCAGCACTCCATCACTCTACTTCTTGGTGAAATAGCCCTTACACAGCCTGGAGGTGTGTTTTGGGTTATTGTCCTGTTGAAAAACAAATGATAGTCCCACTAAGTGCAAACCAGATGGGATGGCGTATCGCTGCAGAAATCTGTGGTAGCCTTAAATTCTAAATAAATCACTGACAGTGTCACCAGCAAAACACCCCCACACCATCACACCTCCTCCTCCATGCTTCACGGTGGGAACCACACATGCGGATATCATCTGTTCACCTACTCTGCGTCTCACAAAGACACGCTGGTTGGAACCAAAAATCTCAGATTTGGACTCATCAGACCAGATTTCCACCAGTCTAATGTCCATTGCTTGTGTTTCTTGGCCCAAGCAAGTCCCTTTTTCTTATTGGTGTCCTTTAGTAGTGGTTTCTTTGCAGCAATTTGACCATGAAGGCCTGATTCATGCAGTCTCCTCTGAACAGTTGATGTAGTTAACCCACTGTTCCCCGGTAGGCCGCCATTGTAAATAAGAATTAGTTCCGCACTGACTTGCCTGGTTAAATTAAATACCTTGTCACAGCACAACTGATTTGCTCAAACACATTTAAAAGGAAAGAAATTCAACATGTGACTACCTCATGAATCTGGTTGAGAGGATCCCAAGAGTATACAAAACTGTCTTCAAAGCAAAGGGTGGTACATTGAAGAATCTCAAATCTAAAATATGTTTTGATTTCTTTAACACTGTTTTTGGTTACTACGTGATTCCAAATGTGTTATTTCATAGTTTGATTTATTCACTATTATTATACAATGTAGAAAATAGTAAAAATGAAGAAAAACCCTTGACTGACTAGGTGTGTCAGCTTTGACTGGTACTGTACTTCAAGGAAAATAGGTACGTTTCATAAAACATATATACTGTTTTTGAGAAGGGATTGCGTAACGATTAGCTTAGCAATAGCGTGACGCAGTTTGACAACGTGAACGCAATTGGTCGACAGTCTGCTGGGTGGGGCGTTATACGTTCTTTCATTCGTTTGATTCCTTTCTCCTTTCTATAGTATCTCTGGCAACGACACCATGCAATGAACCATGGACTAAAATGAGAAAAGAAATAGGGAAAATGTGCAAGACCCTTTGTTAAATTACTAATTTCTTGAGGTAGGAATATTGCAAAACTGTGACCAATGGTGTCATTGGAGAGAAGACATCCTTCCAAGTTATGACATTGGCCAGTATTGAAATCTGACATGTATGATATTCGTTTTAGCGATGTAAAAGTCGTATTCCTAATTCACCCATTTAATCCCAAATTTTTCCCAGACATGAACATTTCAAAATCGTGTATCATTAGTAAGCCTTTGAAATAATCAACCACATTTTAATATTATTTTTTCCATGGAAAAGTAGGTGAAAAAGTGTGTTTTATGGTCGATAATGTGATGGATACTGAATTAACATATTTCTCCTATGCAGTCATGAAAATTCTTCTATATCCCAGCCCAGTTATTAACACATTTAAAACTCTGTCACTGGCAGTCCCCAGCATTGCTACTAGAATGCCCCATCACATCATTGTGTGACTTTTTTACAAAGCAAAAACCCTTATACAAATCAAATTTATCAAATCAAATCAAATGTATTTATATAGCCCTTCGTACATCAGCTGATATCTCAAAGTGTTGTACAGAAACCCAGCCTAAAACCCCAAACAGCAAGCAATGCAGGTGTAGAAGCACGGTGGCTAGGAAAAACTCCCTAGAAAGGCCAAAACCTAGGAAGAAACCTAGAGAGGAACCAGGCTATGTGGGGTGGCCAGTCCACTTCTGGCTGTGTCGGGTGGAGATTATAACAGAGCATGGCCAAGATGTTCAAATGTTCATAAATGACCAGCATGGTCAAATAATAATAATCACAGGCAGAACAGTTGAAACTGGAGCAGCAGCACGGCCAAGTGGACTGGGGACAGCAAGGAGTCATCATGTCAGGTAGTCTTGAGGCATGGTCCTAGGGCTCAGGTCCTCCAAGAGAGAGAAAGAAAGAGAGAAAGAGAGAATTAGAGAGAGCATACTTAAATTCACACAGGACACCGGATAGGACAGGAGAAGTACTCCAGATATAACAAACTGACCCTAGCCCCCCGACACATAAACTACTGCAGCATAAATACTGGAGGCTGAGACAGGAGGGGTCAGGAGACACTGTGGCCCCATCCGAGGACACCCCCGGACAGGGCCAAACAGGAAGGATATAACCCCACCCACTTTGTCAAAGCACAGCCCCCACACCACTAGAGGGATATCTTCAACCACCAACTTACCATCCTGAGACAAGGCCAAGTATAGCCACAAAGATCTCCACCACGGCACAACCCAAGGGGGGGCGCCAACCCAGACAGGAAGATCACATCAGTGACTCAACCCACTCAAGTGACGCACCCCTCCTAGGGACGGTATGAAAGAGCCCTAGTAAGCCAGTGACTCAGCCCCTGTAATAGGGTTAGAGGCAGAGAATCCCAGTGGAAAGAGGGGAACCGGCCAGGCAGAGACAGCAAGGGCGGTTCGTTGCTCCAGCGCCTTTCCGTTCACCTTCCCACTCCTGGGCCAGACTACACTCAATCATATGACCTACTGAAGAGATGAGTCTTCAGTAAAGACTTAAAGGTTGAGACCGAGTTTGCGTCTCTGACATGGGTAGGCAAACCGTTCCATAAAAATTGAGCTCTATAGGAGAAAGCCCTGACTCCAGCTGTTTGCTTAGAAATTCTAGGGACAATTAGGAGGCCTGCATCTTGTGACGTGTAGGTATGTACGGCAGGACCAAATCAGAGAGATAGGAGAGGAGCAAGCCCATGTAATGCTTTGTAGGTTAGCAGTAAAACCTTGAAATCAGCCCTTGCCTTGACAGGAAGCCAGTGTAGGGAGGCTAGCACTGGAGTAATATTACCACATTTTTTGGTTCTAGTCAGGATTCTAGCAGCCGTATTTAGCACTAACTGAAGTTTATTTAGTGCTTTATCCGGGTAGCCGGAAAGTAGAGCATTGCAGTAGTCTAACCTAGAAGTGACAAAAGCATGGATACATTTTTCTGCATCATTTTTGGACAGAGAGTTTCTGATTTTTGCAATGTTACGTAGATGGAAAAAAGCTATCCTTGAAACAGTCTTGATATGTTCTTCAAAAGAGAGATCAGGGTCCAGAGTAAGGCAGAGGTCCTTCGCCGTTTTATTTGAGATGACTGTACAACCATTAAGATTAAGTGTCAGATTCAACAGAAGATCTCTTTGTTTCTAGGGACCTAGAACAAGCATCTTTGTTTTGTCTGAGTTTAAAAGTAGACATTTTGCAGCCATCCACTTCCTTATGTCTGAAACACATGCTTCTAGCGAGGGCAATTTTGGGGCTTCACCATGTTTCATTGAAATGTACAACTGTGTGTCATCCGCATAGCAGTGAAAGGTAACATTATGTTTTCGAATGACATCCCCAAGAGGTAAAATATATAGTGAAAACAATAGTGGTCCTAAAACGGAACCTTGAGGAACACCGAAATTTCCAATTGATCTGTCAGAGGACAAACCATTCACAGAGACAAACTGATATCTTTCCGACAGATAAGATCTAAACCAGGCCAGAACTTGTCTGTGTAGACCAATTTGGGTTTCCAATCTCTCCAAAAGAATGTGGTGATCGATGGAATCAAAAGCAGCACTAAGGTCTAGGAGCACGAGGGCAGATGCAGAGCCTCGGTCTGATGCCATTAAAAGGTAAATTTACCACCTTCACAAGTGCAGTCTCAGTGCTATGATGGGTTCTAAAACCAGACTGAAGCATTTCATATACATTGTTTGTCTTCAGGAAGGCCGAGTTGCTGCGCAACAGCCTTTTCTAAAATTTTTGAGAGGAATGGAAGATTCGATATAGGCCGATAGTTTTTTATAATTTCTGGGTCAAGGTTTGGCTTTTTCAAGAGAGGCTTTATTACTGCCACTTTTAGTGAGTTTGGTACATATCCGGTGGATAGAGAGTCATTTATTATGTTCAACATAAGAGGGCCAAGCACAGGAAGCAGCTCTTTCAGTAGTTTAGTTGGAATAGGGTCCATGCCGCTCTGTACCATCACTCATTCATATATCTTTATGTACATATATCTTTATCCCCTTACACTTGTGTCTATAAGGTAGTAGTTTTGGAATTGTTAGCTAGATTACTTGTTGGTTATTACTGCATTGTCGGAACTAGAAGCACAAGCATTTTGCTACACTCGCACTAACATCTGCTAACCATGTGTATGTGACAAATACAATTTGATTTGATTTGAGTATGCAGCTTGAAGGTTTAGAGGCCATGATTATTTTCATCATTGTGTCAAGAGATATAGTCCTAAAACACTTGAGCGTCTCTCTTGATCCTAGGTCCTGGCAGAGTTGTGCAGACTCAGGACAACTGAGCTTTGAAGGAATACGCAGATTTAAAGAGGAGTCCGTAATTTGCTTTCTAATAATCATGATCTTTTCCTCAAAGAAGTTTATGAATTTATCACTGCTGAAGTGAAAGCCATCCTCTCTTGGGGAATGCTGCTTTTTAGTTAGCTTTGCGACAGTATCAAAAGGAATTTCGGATTGTTCTAATTTTCCTCAATTAAGTTGGAAAAATAGGATGATCGAGCAGCAGTAAGGGCTCTTCGATACTGCACGGTACTGTCTTTCCAAGCTAGTCGGAAGACTTCCAGTTTGGTGTGGCGCCATTTCCGTTCCAATTTTCTGGAAGCTTGCTTCAGAGCTCGGTTATTTTCTGTGTACCAGGGAGCTAGTTTCTTATGAGAAATGTTTTTCATTTTTAGGGGTGCAACTGCATCTAGGGTATTGCGCAAGGTTAAATTGAGTTCATCAGTTAGGTGATTAACTGATTTTTGTCCTCTGGCGTCCTTGGGTAGACAGAGGGAATCTGGAAGGACATCAAGGAATCTTGTCTGTGAATGTGTTGTCTGTGAATTTATAGCACAACTTTTGATGTTCCTGGTTTGGGGTCTGAGCAGATTATTTGTTGCAATTGCAAACGTAATAAAATGGTGGTCCGATAGTCCAGGATTATGAGGAAAAACATTTTAAGTTCCACAACATTTATTCCATGGGACAAAACTAGGTCCAGAGTATGACTCTGACAGTGAGTGGGTCCAGAGACATGTTGGACAAAACCCACTGAGTTGATGATGGCTCCGAAAGCCTTTTGGAGTGGGTCTGTGGACTTTTCCATGTGAATATTAAAGTCACCAAAGATTAGAATATTATCTGCTTTGACTACAAGGTCCGATAGGAATTCAGGGAACTCAATGAGGAACGCTGTATATGGCCCAGGAGTAGGCTACATAGATTTCATGACTAGAAGCTCAAACGACGAAAACTTATTTTTTTTGTTGGTAAATTGACATTTGCTATCGTAAATGTTAGCAACACCTCTGCCTTTGCGGGATGCACGGGGGCTTTGGTCACTAGTGTAGCCAGGAGGTGAGGCCTCATTTAACACAGTGAATTAATCAGGCTTAAGCCATGTTTCAGTCAGGCCAATCACATCAAGATTATGATCAGTGATTAGTTAATTGACTATAATTGCCTTTGAAGTAAGGGATCTAACATTAAGTAGCCCTATTTTGAGATGTGAGGTATCATGATCTCTTTCAATAATGACAGGAATGGAGGAGGTCTTTATCCTAGTGAGATTGCTAAGGCGAACACCGCCATGTTTAGTTTTGCCCAACCTAGGTCGAGGCACAGACACGGTCTCAATGGGGATAGCTGAGTTGACTACACTGACTGTGCTAGTGGCAGACTCCACTATGCTGGCAGGCTGGCTAACAGCCTGCTTCCTGGCCTGCACCCTATTTCATTGTGGAGCTAGAGAAGTTAGAGCCCTGTCTATGTTGGTAGATAAGATGAGAGCACCCCTCCAGCTAGGATGGAGTCCGTCACTCCTCAGCAGGTCAGGCTTGGTCCTGTTTGTGGGTGAGTCACAGAAAGAGGGCCAATTATCTACAAATTCTATATTTTGGGAGGGGCAGAAAACAGTTTTCAACCAGCGATTGAGTAGTGAGACTCCGCTGTAGAGCTGGGAGGGGGCCAGAGACAATTACTTGATGCCGACACATCTTTCTAACTGATTTACACGCTGAAGCTATGTTGCGCTTGGTGATCTCTGACTGTTTCATCCTAACATCGTTGGTGCCGACGTGGATAACAATATCTCTATACTCTCTACACTCGCCAGTTTTAGCTTTAGCCAGCACCATCTTCAGATTAGTCTTAACGTCGGTAGCCCTGTCCCCTGGTAAACAGTGTATGATCGCTGGATGATTTGTTTTAAGTCTAATACTGCGGGTAATGGGAGTCGCCAATGACTAGAGTTTTCAATTTGTCAGAGCTAATGGTGGGAAGCTTCGGCGTCTCAGACCCCGTAACAGAAGGCTCGGCCTCTGACTTCGACTCACTGCTTAATGGGGAAAACCGGTTGAAAGTTTCTGTTGGCTGAATGAGCGACACCGGCTGTGCATTCCTACAGCATTTCCCTCCAGAAACCGTGAGAAAGTTGTCCGGCTGCGGGGACCGTGCGAGGGGATTTATACTAACATTACTATCTGTACTTACTGGTGGCACAGACGCTGTTTCATTCTTTCCTACACTGAAATTACCCTTGCCTAACGATTGCGTCTGAAGCTGGGCTTGCAGCACAGCTATCCTCGCCGTAAGGCGATCGTTCTCCTGTATATTATGAGTACAGCGACTGCAATTAGAAGGCATCATGTTAATGTTACTACTTAGCTTCGGCTGTTGGAGGTCCTGACGAACCATGTCCAGATAAAGCGTCCGGAGTGAAAAAGTTGAATGAAAATAAAAGGTTGAGGGAAAAACCAAAAATATAAACGGTAATTAAAAAGTAAAACCGTAAAGTTGTCAGGTAGCAAAGTAAGGTTGGCAACAAAATGAACAGCAACACGTAAACAAGTCTGCAAGTTGTGACTGGGACACCGATATGAATACTGAGAGCAAAAACAAAAAAACACCCATCAACGTATTTCAACATTGTTACTTTATTTTAACATACATCGTTACTTTAGTGAAACATGGATTGAAACATTGATATTGTAACTTTATTGTAACATTTGAACTTGTATTTTAGTGCAACATTCATGAACAACTGTATAGCAGTCGTGTTATTCATTCACACCGAACATAAAGGTAACATTTAGGATAGAGGTAGCCTGTAGAACATGCATTCAAGTAGAGGCCTACACTGATCAAAATAATTTAATATATACTGTATATATATATTATACACATATATATATTTATTATAGAGGTAGGCTTCAGAACCAAGTGCACGATTATTTTGTGCATCATTATTTTGAACTAAGATCAGTCAGACCTACTGGCATACAACATGTCTTGAATCAAGTGATCCTCTTTTGCAAAAACATTTCAGTCATTTCGATTGTCTTTTTCCCTTTTACTTTTCTATTCTTCCTAGAGTCCGTTGTACTGCTTCTCCTCACCCTTTATTGACTGTTCTATTCTTCCTAGAGTCCGTTGTACTGCTTCTCCTCAGCCTTTATTGACTGTTCTATTCGTCCTAGAGTCCGTTGTACTGCTTCTCCTCACCCTTTATTGACTGTTCTATTCTTCCTAGAGTCCGTTGTACTGCTTCTCCTCACCTTTTATTGACTGTTCTATTCTTCCAAGAGTCCGTTGTACTGCTTCTCCTCACCTTTTATTGACTGTTCTATTCTTCCAAGAGTCCGTTGTACTGCTTCTCCTCACCTTTTATTGACTGTTCTATTCTTCCAAGAGTCCGTTGTACTGCTTCTCCTCACCTTTTATTGACAGTTCTATTCTTCCTAGAGTCCGTTGTACTGCTTCTCCTCACCCTTTATTGACTGTTCTATTCTTCCTAGAGTCCGTTGTACTGCTTCTCCTCACCCTTTATTGACTGTTCTATTCTTCCTAGAGTCCGTTGTACTGCTTCTCCTCGCCTTTTATTGACTGTTCTATTCTTCCTAGAGTCCGTTGTACTGCTTCTCCTCGCCTTTTATTGACAGTTCTAATCTTCCTAGAGTCCGTTGTACTGCTTCTCCTCGCCCTTTATTGACTGTTCTATTCTTCCCAGAGTCCGTTGTACTGCTTCTCCTCACCCTTTATTGACTGTTCTATTCTTCCTAGAGTCCGTTGTACTGCTTCTCCTCACCCTTTATTGACTGTTCTATTCTTCCTAGAGTCCGTTGTACTGTTTCTCCTCACCTTTTATTGACTGTTCTATTCTTCCTAGAGTCCGTTGTACTGCTTCTCCTCACCTTTTATTGACAGTTCTATTCTTCCTAGAGTCCGTTGTACTGCTTCTCCTCACCCTTTATTGACTCTTCTATTCTTCCTAGAGTCCGTTGTACTGCTTCTCCTCACCTTTTATTGACTGTTCTATTCTTCCTAGAGTCCGTTGTACTGCTTCTCCTCACCTTTTATTGACTGTTCTATTCTTCCTAGAGTCCGTTGTACTGCTTCTCCTCACCTTTTATTGACTGTTCTATTCTGCCTAGAGTCCGTTGTACTACTTCTCCTCACCTTTTATTGACTGTTCTATTCTTCCTAGAGTCCGTTGTACTGCTTCTCCTCACCTTTTATTGACTGTTCTATTCTTCCTAGAGTCCGTTGTACTGCTTCTCCTCACCTTTTATTGACTGTTCTATTCTTCCTAGAGTCCGTTGTACTGCTTCTCCTCACCTTTTATTGACAGTTCTATTCTTCCTAGAGTCCGTTGTACTGCTTCTCCTCACCCTTTATTGACTGTTCTATTCTTCCTAGAGTCCGTTGTACTGCTTCTCCTCACCCTTTATTGACTGTTCTATTCTTCCTAGAGTCCGTTGTACTGCTTCTCCTCACCTTTTATTGACAGTTCTATTCTTCCTAGAGTCCGTTGTACTGCTTCTCCTCACCCTTTATTGACTGTTCTATTCTTCCTAGAGTCCGTTGTACTGCTTCTCCTCACCCTTTATTGACTGTTCTATTCTTCCTAGAGTCCGTTGTACTGCTTCTCCTCACCCTTTATTGACTGTTCTATTCTTCCTAGAGTCCGTTGTACTGCTTCTCCTCACCTTTTATTGACTGTTCTATTCTTCCTAGAGTCCGTTGTACTGCTTCTCCTCACCTTTTATTGACTGTTCTATTCTTCCTAGAGTCCGTTGTACTGCTTCTCCTCACCTTTTATTGACTGTTCTATTCTTCCTAGAGTCCGTTGTACTGCTTCTCCTCACCTTTTATTGACTGTTCTATTCTTCCTACAGTCCGTTGTACTGCTTCTCCTCACCTTTTATTGACTGTTCTATTCTTCCTAGAGTCCGTTGTACTGCTTCTCCTCACCTTTTATTGACTGTTCTATTCTTCCTAGAGTCCGTTGTACTGCTTCTCCTCACCTTTTATTGACTGTTCTATTCTTCCTAGAGTCCGTTGTACTGCTCCTCCTCAGCCTTTATTGACTGTTCTATTCTTCCTAGAGTCCGTTGTACTGCTCCTCCTCACCCTTTATTGACTGTTCTATTCTTCCGAGAGTCCGTTGTACTGCTCCTCCTCACCCTTTATTGACTGTTCTATTCTTCCGAGAGTCCGTTGTACTGCTTCTCCTCACCCTTTATTGACTGTTCTATTCTTCCAAGAGTCCGTTGTACTGCTTCTCCTCAGCCTTTATTGACTGTTCTATTCTTCCTAGAGTCCGTTGTACTGCTTCTCCTCACCTTTTATTGACTGTTCTATTCTTCCTAGAGTCCGTTGTACTGCTTCTCCTCACCTTTTATTGACTGTTCTATTCTTCCTAGAGTCCGTTGTACTGCTTCTCCTCACCTTTTATTGACTGTTCTATTC
The DNA here is from genome assembly GCF_034236695.1 of Oncorhynchus nerka. Lineage (NCBI taxonomy): Eukaryota > Metazoa > Chordata > Actinopteri > Salmoniformes > Salmonidae > Oncorhynchus > Oncorhynchus nerka. Next base: position 35,729,528 of record NC_088419.1, on the reverse strand, counting down.
TTCCTAGAGTCCGTTGTACTGCTTCTCCTCAGCCTTTATTGACTGTTCTATTCTTCCTAGAGTCCGTTGTACTGCTTCTCCTCGCCTTTTATTGACAGTTCTATTCTTCCTAGAGTCCGTTGTACTGCTTCTCCTCGCCCTTTATTGACTGTTCTATTCTTCCCAGAGTCCGTTGTACTGCTTCTCCTCGCCTTTTATTGACTGTTCTATTCTTCCTAGAGTTCGTTGTACTGCTTCTCCTCACCTTTTATTGACTGTTCTATTCTTCCTAGAGTCCGTTGTACTGCTTCTCCTCACCTTTTATTGACAGTTCTATTCTTCCTAGAGTCCGTTGTACTGCTTCTCCTCACCCTTTATTGACTGTTCTATTCTTCCTAGAGTCCGTTGTACTGCTTCTCCTCACCTTTTATTGACAGTTCTATTCTTCCTAGAGTCCGTTGTACTGCTTCTCCTCACCCTTTATTGACTCTTCTATTCTTCCTAGAGTCCGTTGTACTGCTTCTCCTCACCTTTTATTGACTGTTCTATTCTTCCTAGAGTCCGTTGTACTGCTTCTCCTCACCTTTTATTGACTGTTCTATTCTTCCTAGAGTCCGTTGTACTGCTTCTCCTCACCTTTTATTGACTGTTCTATTCTTCCTAGAGTCCGTTGTACTGCTTCTCCTCACCTTTTATTGACTGTTCTATTCTTCCTAGAGTCCGTTGTACTGCTTCTCCTCACCTTTTATTGACTGTTCTATTCTTCCTAGAGTCCGTTGTACTGCTTCTCCTCACCTTTTATTGACTGTTCTATTCTTCCTAGAGTCCGTTGTACTGCTTCTCCTCACCTTTTATTGACTGTTCTATTCTTCCTAGAGTCCGTTGTACTGCTTCTCCTCACCTGCTTCTCCTCACCTTTTATTGACTGTTCTATTCTTCCTAGAGTCCGTTGTACTGCTTCTCCTCACCTTTTATTGACTGTTCTATTCTTCCTAGAGTCCGTTGTACTGCTTCTCCTCACCTTTTATTGACTGTTCTATTCTGCCTAGAGTCCGTTGTACTGCTTCTCCTCACCTTTTATTGACTGTTCTATTCTTCCTAGAGTCCGTTGTACTGCTTCTCCTCACCTTTTATTGACAGTTCTATTCTTCCTAGAGTCCGTTGTACTGCTTCTCCTCAGCCTTTATTGACTGTTCTATTCGTCCTAGAGTCCGTTGTACTGCTTCTCCTCACCCTTTATTGACTGTTCTATTCTTCCTAGAGTCCGTTGTACTGCTTCTCCTCACCTTTTATTGACTGTTCTATTCTTCCAAGAGTCCGTTGTACTGCTTCTCCTCACCTTTTATTGACTGTTCTATTCTTCCAAGAGTCCGTTGTACTGCTTCTCCTCACCTTTTATTGACTGTTCTATTCTTCCAAGAGTCCGTTGTACTGCTTCTCCTCACCTTTTATTGACAGTTCTATTCTTCCTAGAGTCCGTTGTACTGCTTCTCCTCACCCTTTATTGACTGTTCTATTCTTCCTAGAGTCCGTTGTACTGCTTCTCCTCACCCTTTATTGACTGTTCTATTCTTCCTAGAGTCCGTTGTACTGCTTCTCCTCGCCTTTTATTGACTGTTCTATTCTTCCTAGAGTCCGTTGTACTGCTTCTCCTCGCCTTTTATTGACAGTTCTAATCTTCCTAGAGTCCGTTGTACTGCTTCTCCTCGCCCTTTATTGACTGTTCTATTCTTCCCAGAGTCCGTTGTACTGCTTCTCCTCACCCTTTATTGACTGTTCTATTCTTCCTAGAGTCCGTTGTACTGCTTCTCCTCACCTTTATTGACTGTTCTATTCTTCCTAGAGTCCGTTGTACTGTTTCTCCTCACCTTTTATTGACTGTTCTATTCTTCCTAGAGTCCGTTGTACTGCTTCTCCTCACCTTTTATTGACAGTTCTATTCTTCCTAGAGTCCGTTGTACTGCTTCTCCTCACCCTTTATTGACTCTTCTATTCTTCCTAGAGTCCGTTGTACTGCTTCTCACCTTTTATTGACTGTTCTATTCTTCCTAGAGTCCGTTGTACTGCTTCTCCTCACCTTTTATTGACTGTTCTATTCTTCCTAGAGTCCGTTGTACTGCTTCTCCTCACCTTTTATTGACTGTTCTATTCTTCCTAGAGTCCGTTGTACTGCTTCTCCTCACCTTTTATTGACTGTTCTATTCTTCCTAGAGTCCGTTGTACTGCTTCTCCTCACCTTTTATTGACTGTTCTATTCTTCCTAGAGTCCGTTGTACTGCTTCTCCTCACCTTTTATTGACTGTTCTATTCTTCCTAGAGTCCGTTGTACTGCTTCTCCTCACCTTTTATTGACAGTTCTATTCTTCCTAGAGTCCGTTGTACTGCTTCTCCTCACCTTTATTGACTGTTCTATTCTTCCTAGAGTCCGTTGTACTGCTTCTCCTCACCTTTATTGACTGTTCTATTCTTCCTAGAGTCCGTTGTACTGCTTCTCCTCACCTTTTATTGACAGTTCTATTCTTCCTAGAGTCCGTTGTACTGCTTCTCCTCACCCTTTATTGACTGTTCTATTCTTCCTAGAGTCCGTTGTACTGCTTCTCCTCACCCTTTATTGACTGTTCTATTCTTCCTAGAGTCCGTTGTACTGCTTCTCCTCACCCTTTATTGACTGTTCTATTCTTCCTAGAGTCCGTTGTACTGCTTCTCCTCACCTTTTATTGACTGTTCTATTCTTCCTAGAGTCCGTTGTACTGCTTCTCCTCACCTTTTATTGACTGTTCTATTCTTCCTAGAGTCCTTTGTACTGCTTCTCCTCACCTTTTATTGACTGTTCTATTCTTCCTAGAGTCCGTTGTACTGCTTCTCCTCACCTTTTATTGACTGTTCTATTCTTCCTAGAGTCCGTTGTACTGCTTCTCCTCACCTTTTATTGACTGTTCTATTCTTCCTAGAGTCCGTTGTACTGCTTCTCCTCACCTTTTATTGACTGTTCTATTCTTCCTAGAGTCCGTTGTACTGCTTCTCCTCACCTCACCTTTTATTGACTGTTCTATTCTTCCTAGAGTCCGTTGTACTGCTCCTCCTCAGCCTTTATTGACTGTTCTATTCTTCCTAGAGTCCGTTGTACTGCTCCTCCTCACCCTTTATTGACTGTTCTATTCTTCCGAGAGTCCGTTGTACTGCTCCTCCTCACCCTTTATTGACTGTTCTATTCTTCCGAGAGTCCGTTGTACTGCTTCTCCTCACCCTTTATTGACTGTTCTATTCTTCCAAGAGTCCGTTGTACTGCTTCTCCTCAGCCTTTATTGACTGTTCTATTCTTCCTAGAGTCCGTTGTACTGCTTCTCCTCACCTTTTATTGACTGTTCTATTCTTCCTAGAGTCCGTTGTACTGCTTCTCCTCACCTTTTATTGACTGTTCTATTCTTCCTAGAGTCCGTTGTACTGCTTCTCCTCACCTTTTATTGACTGTTCTATTCTTCCTAGAGTCCGTTGTACTGCTTCTCCTCAGCCTTTATTGACTGTTCTATTCTTCCTAGAGTCCGTTGTACTGCTTCTCCTCGCCTTTTATTGACTGTTCTATTCTTCCTAGAGTCCGTTGTACTGCTTCTCCTCGCCCTTTATTGACTGTTCTATTCTTCCCAGAGTCCGTTGTACTGCTTCTCCTCGCCTTTTATTGACTGTTCTATTCTTCCTAGAGTCCGTTGTACTGCTTCTCCTCACCTTTTATTGACTGTTCTATTCTTCCTAGAGTCCGTTGTACTGCTTCTCCTCACCTTTTATTGACAGTTCTATTCTTCCTAGAGTCCGTTGTACTGCTTCTCCTCACCCTTTATTGACTGTTCTATTCTTCCTAGAGTCCGTTGTACTGCTTCTCCTCACCTTTTATTGACTGTTCTATTCTTCCTAGAGTCCGTTGTACTGCTTCTCCTCACCCTTTATTGACTCTTCTATTCTTCCTAGAGTCCGTTGTACTGCTTCTCCTCACCTTTTATTGACTGTTCTATTCTTCCTAGAGTCCGTTGTACTGCTTCTCCTCACCTTTTATTGACTGTTCTATTCTTCCTAGAGTCCGTTGTACTGCTTCTCCTCACCTTTTATTGACTGTTCTATTCTTCCTAGAGTCCGTTGTACTGCTTCTCCTCACCTTTTATTGACTGTTCTATTCTTCCTAGAGTCCGTTGTACTGCTTCTCCTCACCTTTTATTGACTGTTCTATTCTTCCTAGAGTCCGTTGTACTGCTTCTCCTCACCTTTTATTGACTGTTCTATTCTTCCTAGAGTCCGTTGTACTGCTTCTCCTCACCTTTTATTGACTGTTCTATTCTTCCTAGAGTCCGTTGTACTGCTTCTCCTCACCTTTTATTGACTGTTCTATTCTTCCTAGAGTCCGTTGTACTGCTTCTCCTCACCTTTTATTGACAGTTCTATTCTTCCTAGAGTCCGTTGTACTGCTTCTCCTCACCCTTTATTGACTGTTCTATTCTTCCTAGAGTCCGTTGTACTGCTTCTCCTCACCTTTTATTGACAGTTCTATTCTTCCTAGAGTCCGTTGTACTGCTTCTCCTCACCCTTTATTGACTCTTCTATTCTTCCTAGAGTCCGTTGTACTGCTTCTCCTCACCCTTTATTGACTGTTCTATTCTTCCTAGAGTCCGTTGTACTGCTTCTCCTCACCTTTTATTGACAGTTCTATTCTTCCTAGAGTCCGTTGTACTGCTTCTCCTCACCCTTTATTGACTCTTCTATTCTTCCTAGAGTCCGTTGTACTGCTTCTCCTCACCTTTTATTGACTGTTCTATTCTTCCTAGAGTCCGTTGTACTGCTTCTCCTCACCTTTTATTGACTGTTCTATTCTTCCTAGAGTCCGTTGTACTGCTTCTCCTCACCTTTTATTGACTGTTCTATTCTTCCTAGAGTCCGTTGTACTGCTTCTCCTCACCTTTTATTGACTGTTCTATTCTTCCTAGAGTCCGTTGTACTGCTTCTCCTCACCTTTTATTGACTGTTCTATTCTTCCTAGAGTCCGTTGTACTGCTTCTCCTCACCTTTTATTGACTGTTCTATTCTTCCTAGAGTCCGTTGTACTGCTTCTCCTCACCTTTTATTGACTGTTCTATTCTTCCTAGAGTCCGTTGTACTGCTTCTCCTCACCTTTTATTGACAGTTCTATTCTTCCTAGAGTCCGTTGTACTGCTTCTCCTCACCCTTTATTGACTGTTCTATTCTTCCTAGAGTCCGTTGTACTGCTTCTCCTCACCCTTTATTGACTGTTCTATTCTTCCTAGAGTCCGTTGTACTGCTTCTCCTCACCTTTTATTGACTGTTCTATTCTTCCTAGAGTCCGTTGTACTGCTTCTCCTCACCTTTTATTGACTGTTCTATTCTTCCTAGAGTCCGTTGTACTGCTTCTCCTCGCCTTTTATTGACAGTTCTATTCTTCCTAGAGTCCGTTGTACTGCTTCTCCTCGCCCTTTATTGACTGTTCTATTCTTCCCAGAGTCCGTTGTACTGCTTCTCCTCGCCCTTTATTGACTGTTCTATTCTTCCTAGAGTCCGTTGTACTGCTTCTCCTCACCTTTTATTGACTGTTCTATTCTTCCTAGAGTCCGTTGTACTGCTTCTCCTCACCTTTTATTGACAGTTCTATTCTTCCTAGAGTCCGTTGTACTGCTTCTCCTCACCCTTTATTGACTGTTCTATTCTTCCTAGAGTCCGTTGTACTGCTTCTCCTCACCTTTTATTGACAGTTCTATTCTTCCTAGAGTCCGTTGTACTGCTTCTCCTCACCCTTTATTGACTCTTCTATTCTTCCTAGAGTCCGTTGTACTGCTTCTCCTCACCTTTTATTGACTGTTCTATTCTTCCTAGAGTCCGTTGTACTGCTTCTCCTCACCTTTTAATGACTGTTCTATTCTTCCTAGAGTCCGTTGTACTGCTTCTCCTCACCTTTTATTGACTGTTCTATTCTTCCTAGAGTCCGTTGTACTGCTTCTCCTCACCTTTTATTGACTGTTCTATTCTTCCTAGAGTCCGTTGTACTGCTTCTCCTCACCTTTTATTGACTGTTCTATTCTTCCTAGAGTCCGTTGTACTGCTTCTCCTCACCTTTTATTGACTGTTCTATTCTTCCTAGAGTCCGTTGTACTGCTCCTCCTCAGCCTTTATTGACTGTTCTATTCTTCCTAGAGTCCGTTGTACTGCTCCTCCTCACCCTTTATTGACTGTTCTATTCTTCCGAGAGTCCGTTGTACTGCTCCTCCTCACCCTTTATTGACTGTTCTATTCTTCCGAGAGTCCGTTGTACTGCTTCTCCTCACCCTTTATTGACTGTTCTATTCTTCCAAGAGTCCGTTGTACTGCTTCTCCTCAGCCTTTATTGACTGTTCTATTCTTCCTAGAGTCCGTTGTACTGCTTCTCCTCACCTTTTATTGACTGTTCTATTCTTCCTAGAGTCCGTTGTACTGCTTCTCCTCACCTTTTATTGACTGTTCTATTCTTCCTAGAGTCCGTTGTACTGCTTCTCCTCACCTTTTATTGACTGTTCTATTCTTCCTAGAGTCCGTTGTACTGCTTCTCCTCAGCCTTTATTGACTGTTCTATTCTTCCTAGAGTCCGTTGTACTGCTTCTCCTCGCCTTTTATTGACAGTTCTATTCTTCCTAGAGTCCGTTGTACTGCTTCTCCTCGCCCTTTATTGACTGTTCTATTCTTCCCAGAGTCCGTTGTACTGCTTCTCCTCGCCTTTTATTGACTGTTCTATTCTTCCTAGAGTCCGTTGTACTGCTTCTCCTCACCTTTTATTGACTGTTCTATTCTTTCTAGAGTCCGTTGTACTGCTTCTCCTCACCTTTTATTGACAGTTCTATTCTTCCTAGAGTCCGTTGTACTGCTTCTCCTCACCCTTTATTGACTGTTCTATTCTTCCTAGAGTCCGTTGTACTGCTTCTCCTCACCTTTTATTGACAGTTCTATTCTTCCTAGAGTCCGTTGTACTGCTTCTCCTCACCCTTTATTGACTCTTCTCTATTCTTCCTAGAGTCCGTTGTACTGCTTCTCCTCACCTTTTATTGACTGTTCTATTCTTCCTAGAGTCCGTTGTACTGCTTCTCCTCACCTTTTATTGACTGTTCTATTCTTCCTAGAGTCCGTTGTACTGCTTCTCCTCACCTTTTATTGACTGTTCTATTCTTCCTAGAGTCCGTTGTACTGCTTCTCCTCACCTTTTATTGACTGTTCTATTCTTCCTAGAGTCCGTTGTACTGCTTCTCCTCACCTTTTATTGACTGTTCTATTCTTCCTAGAGTCCGTTGTACTGCTTCTCCTCACCTTTTATTGACTGTTCTATTCTTCCTAGAGTCCGTTGTACTGCTTCTCCTCACCTTTTATTGACTGTTCTATTCTGCCTAGAGTCCGTTGTACTGCTTCTCCTCACCTTTTATTGACTGTTCTATTCTTCCTAGAGTCCGTTGTACTGCTTCTCCTCACCTTTTATTGACAGTTCTATTCTTCCTAGAGTCCGTTGTACTGCTTCTCCTCACCCTTTATTGACTGTTCTATTCTTCCTAGAGTCCGTTGTACTGCTTCTCCTCACCTTTTATTGACAGTTCTATTCTTCCTAGAGTCCGTTGTACTGCTTCTCCTCACCCTTTATTGACTCTTCTATTCTTCCTAGAGTCCGTTGTACTGCTTCTCCTCACCCTTTATTGACTGTTCTATTCTTCCTAGAGTCCGTTGTACTGCTTCTCCTCACCTTTTATTGACAGTTCTATTCTTCCTAGAGTCCGTTGTACTGCTTCTCCTCACCCTTTATTGACTCTTCTATTCTTCCTAGAGTCCGTTGTACTGCTTCTCCTCACCTTTTATTGACTGTTCTATTCTTCCTAGAGTCCGTTGTACTGCTTCTCCTCACCTTTTATTGACTGTTCTATTCTTCCTAGAGTCCGTTGTACTGCTTCTCCTCACCTTTTATTGACTGTTCTATTCTTCCTAGAGTCCGTTGTACTGCTTCTCCTCACCTTTTATTGACTGTTCTATTCTTCCTAGAGTCCGTTGTACTGCTTCTCCTCACCTTTTATTGACTGTTCTATTCTTCCTAGAGTCCGTTGTACTGCTTCTCCTCACCTTTTATTGACTGTTCTATTCTTCCTAGAGTCCGTTGTACTGCTTCTCCTCACCTTTTATTGACTGTTCTATTCTTCCTAGAGTCCGTTGTACTGCTTCTCCTCACCTTTTATTGACAGTTCTATTCTTCCTAGAGTCCGTTGTACTGCTTCTCCTCACCCTTTATTGACTGTTCTATTCTTCCTAGAGTCCGTTGTACTGCTTCTCCTCACCCTTTATTGACTGTTCTATTCTTCCTAGAGTCCGTTGTACTGCTTCTCCTCACCTTTTATTGACTGTTCTATTCTTCCTAGAGTCCGTTGTACTGCTTCTCCTCGCCTTTTATTGACAGTTCTATTCTTCCTAGAGTCCGTTGTACTGCTTCTCCTCGCCCTTTATTGACTGTTCTATTCTTCCCAGAGTCCGTTGTACTGCTTCTCCTCGCCTTTTATTGACTGTTCTATTCTTCCTAGAGTTCGTTGTACTGCTTCTCCTCACCTTTTATTGACTGTTCTATTCTTCCTAGAGTCCGTTGTACTGCTTCTCCTCACCTTTTATTGACAGTTCTATTCTTCCTAGAGTCCGTTGTACTGCTTCTCCTCACCCTTTATTGACTGTTCTATTCTTCCTAGAGTCCGTTGTACTGCTTCTCCTCACCTTTTATTGACAGTTCTATTCTTCCTAGAGTCCGTTGTACTGCTTCTCCTCACCCTTTATTGACTCTTCTATTCTTCCTAGAGTCCGTTGTACTGCTTCTCCTCACCTTTTATTGACTGTTCTATTCTTCCTAGAGTCCGTTGTACTGCTTCTCCTCACCTTTTAATGACTGTTCTATTCTTCCTAGAGTCCGTTGTACTGCTTCTCCTCACCTTTTATTGACTGTTCTATTCTTCCTAGAGTCCGTTGTACTGCTTCTCCTCACCTTTTATTGACTGTTCTATTCTTCCTAGAGTCCGTTGTACTGCTTCTCCTCACCTTTTATTGACTGTTCTATTCTTCCTAGAGTCCGTTGTACTGCTTCTCCTCACCTTTTATTGACTGTTCTATTCTTCCTAGAGTCCGTTGTACTGCTTCTCCTCACCTTTTATTGACTGTTCTATTCTGCCTAGAGTCCGTTGTACTGCTTCTCCTCACCTTTTATTGACTGTTCTATTCTTCCTAGAGTCCGTTGTACTGCTTCTCCTCACCTTTTATTGACAGTTCTATTCTTCCTAGAGTCCGTTGTACTGCTTCTCCTCACCCTTTATTGACTGTTCTATTCTTCCTAGAGTCCGTTGTACTGCTTCTCCTCACCCTTTATTGACTGTTCTATTCTTCCTAGAGTCCGTTGTACTGCTTCTCCTCACCTTTTATTGACTGTTCTATTCTTCCTAGAGTCCGTTGTACTGCTTCTCCTCACCTTTTATTGACTGTTCTATTCTTCCTAGAGTCCGTTGTACTGCTTCTCCTCACCTTTTATTGACTGTTCTATTCTTCCTAGAGTCCGTTGTACTGCTTCTCCTCACCTTTTATTGACTGTTCTATTCTTTCTAGAGTCCGTTGTACTGCTTCTCCTCACCTTTTATTGACTGTTCTATTCTTCCTAGAGTCCGTTGTACTGCTCCTCCTCAGCCTTTATTGACTGTTCTATTCTTCCTAGAGTCCGTTGTACTGCTTCCTCCTCACCCTTTATTGACTGTTCTATTCTTCCGAGAGTCCGTTGTACTGCTTCTCCTCACCTTTTATTGACTGTTCTATTCTTCCGAGAGTCCGTTGTACTGCTTCTCCTCACCCTTTATTGACTGTTCTATTCTTCCAAGAGTCCGTTGTACTGCTTCTCCTCAGCCTTTATTGACTGTTCTATTCTTCCTAGAGTCCGTTGTACTGCTTCTCCTCACCTTTTATTGACTGTTCTATTCTTCCTAGAGTCCGTTGTACTGCTTCTCCTCACCTTTTATTGACTGTTCTATTCTTCCTAGAGTCCGTTGTACTGCTTCTCCTCACCTTTTATTGACTGTTCTATTCTTCCTAGAGTCCGTTGTACTGCTTCTCCTCAGCCTTTATTGACTGTTCTATTCTTCCTAGAGTCCGTTGTACTGCTTCTCCACGCCTTTTATTGACAGTTCTATTCTTCCTAGAGTCCGTTGTACTGCTTCTCCTCGCCCTTTATTGACTGTTCTATTCTTCCCAGAGTCCGTTGTACTGCTTGTCCTCGCCTTTTATTGACTGTTCTATTCTTCCCAGAGTCCGTTGTACTGCTTCTCCTCGCCTTTTATTGACTGTTCTATTCTTCCCAGAGTCCGTTGTACTGCTTCTCCTCACCTTTTATTGACTGTTCTATTCTTCCTAGAGTCCGTTGTACTGCTCCTCCTCAGCCTTTATTGACTGTTCTATTCTTCCTAGAGTCCGTTGTACTGCTCCTCCTCACCCTTTATTGACTGTTCTATTCTTCCGAGAGTCCGTTGTACTGCTTCTCCTCACCTTTTATTGACTGTTCTATTCTTCCGAGAGTCTGTTGTACTGCTTCTCCTCACCCTTTATTGACTGTTCTATTCTTCCAAGAGTCCGTTGTACTGCTTCTCCTCAGCCTTTATTGACTGTTCTATTCTTCCTAGAGTCCGTTGTACTGCTTCTCCTCACCTTTTATTGACTGTTCTATTCTTCCTAGAGTCCGTTGTACTGCTTCTCCTCACCCTTTATTGACTGTTCTATTCTTCCTAGAGTCCGTTGTACTGCTTCTCCTCACCTTATATTGACTGTTCTATTCTTCCTAGAGTCCGTTGTACTGCTTCTCCTCACCTTTTATTGACAGTTCTATTCTTCCTAGAGTCCGTTGTACTGCTTCTCCTCACCCTTTATTGACTGTTCTATTCTTCCTAGAGTCCGTTGTACTGCTTCTCCTCACCCTTTATTGACTGTTCTATTCTTCCTAGAGTCCGTTGTACTGCTTCTCCTCACCTTTTATTGACTGTTCTATTCTTCCTAGAGTCCGTTGTACTGCTTCTCCTCACCTTTTATTGACAGTTCTATTCTTCCTAGAGTCCGTTGTACTGCTTCTCCTCACCCTTTATTGACTGTTCTATTCTTCCTAGAGTCCGTTGTACTGCTTCTCCTCACCTTTTATTGACTGTTCTATTCTTCCTAGAGTCCGTTGTACTGCTTCTCCTCACCTTTTATTGACTGTTCTATTCTTCCTAGAGTCCGTTGTACTGCTTCTCCTCACCTTTTATTGACTGTTCTATTCTTCCTAGAGTCCGTTGTACTGCTTCTCCTCACCTTTTATTGACTGTTCTATTCTTCCTAGAGTCCGTTGTACTGCTTCTCCTCACCTTTTATTGACTGTTCTATTCTTCCTAGAGTCCGTTGTACTGCTTCTCCTCACCTTTTATTGACTGTTCTATTCTTCCTAGAGTCCGTTGTACTGCTTCTCCTCACCTTTTATTGACTGTTCTATTCTTCCTAGAGTCCGTTGTACTGCTTCTCCTCACCTTTTATTGACTGTTCTATTCTTCCTAGAGTCCGTTGTACTGCTTCTCCTCACCTTTTATTGACAGTTCTATTCTTCCTAGAGTCCGTTGTACTGCTTCTCCTCACCCTTTATTGACTGTTCTATTCTTCCTAGAGTCCGTTGTACTGCTTCTCCTCACCCTTTATTGACTGTTCTATTCTTCCTAGAGTCCGTTGTACTGCTTCTCCTCACCTTTTATTGACTGTTCTATTCTTCCTAGAGTCCGTTGTACTGCTTCTCCTCACCTTTTATTGACTGTTCTATTCTTCCTAGAGTCCGTTGTACTGCTTCTCCTCACCTTTTATTGACTGTTCTATTCTTCCTAGAGTCCGTTGTACTGCTTCTCCTCACCTTTTATTGACTGTTCTATTCTTCCTAGAGTCCGTTGTACTGCTTCTCCTCACTTTTATTGACTGTTCTATTCTTCCTAGAGTCCGTTGTACTGCTTCTCCTCACCTTTTATTGACTGTTCTATTCTTCCTAGAGTCCGTTGTACTGCTTCTCCTCACCTTTTATTGACTGTTCTATTCTTTCTAGAGTCCGTTGTACTGCTTCTCCTCACCTTTTATTGACTGTTCTATTCTTCCTAGAGTCCGTTGTACTGCTCCTCCTCAGCCTTTATTGACTGTTCTATTCTTCCTAGAGTCCGTTGTACTGCTCCTCCTCACCCTTTATTGACTGTTCTATTCTTCCGAGAGTCCGTTGTACTGCTTCTCCTCACCTTTTATTGACTGTTCTATTCTTCCGAGAGTCCGTTGTACTGCTTCTCCTCACCCTTTATTGACTGTTCTATTCTTCCAAGAGTCCGTTGTACTGCTTCTCCTCAGCCTTTATTGACTGTTCTATTCTTCCTAGAGTCCGTTGTACTGCTTCTCCTCACCTTTTATTGACTGTTCTATTCTTCCTAGAGTCCGTTGTACTGCTTCTCCTCACTTTTATTGACTGTTCTATTCTTCCTAGAGTCCGTTGTACTGCTTCTCCTCACCTTTTATTGACTGTTCTATTCTTCCTAGAGTCCGTTGTACTGCTTCTCCTCAGCCTTTATTGACTGTTCTATTCTTCCTAGAGTCCGTTGTACTGCTTCTCCACGCCTTTTATTGACAGTTCTATTCTTCCTAGAGTCCGTTGTACTGCTTCTCCTCGCCCTTTATTGACTGTTCTATTCTTCCCAGAGTCCGTTGTACTGCTTGTCCTCGCCTTTTATTGACTGTTCTATTCTTCCCAGAGTCCGTTGTACTGCTTCTCCTCGCCTTTTATTGACTGTTCTATTCTTCCCAGAGTCCGTTTTACTGCTTCTCCTCACCCTTTATGGACTGTTCTATTCTTCCTAGAGTCCGTTGTACTGCTTCTCCTCACCTTTTATTGACTGTTCTATTCTTCCTAGAGTCCGTTGTACTGCTTCTCCTCACCTTTTATTGACTGTTCTATTCTTCCTAGAGTCCGTTGTACTGCTTCTCCTCACCTTTTATTGACTGTTCTATTCTTCCTAGAGTCCGTTGTACTGCTTCTCCTCACCTTTTATTGACTGTTCTATTCTTCCTGGAGTCCGTTGTACTGCTTCTCCTCACCTTTTATTGACTGTTCTATTCTTCCTAGAGTCCGTTGTACTGCTCCTCCTCAGCCTTTATTGACTGTTCTATTCTTCCTAGAGTCCGTTGTACTGCTCCTCCTCACCCTTTATTGACTGTTCTATTCTTCCGAGAGTCCGTTGTACTGCTTCTCCTCACCTTTTATTGACTGTTCTATTCTTCCTAGAGTCCGTTGTACTGCTTCTCCTCACCCTTTATTGACTGTTCTATTCTTCCAAGAGTCCGTTGTACTGCTTCTCCTCAGCCTTTATTGACTGTTCTATTCTTCCTAGAGTCCGTTGTACTGCTTCTCCTCACCTTTTATTGACTGTTCTATTCTTCCTAGAGTCCGTTGTACTGCTTCTCTCACCTCACCCTTTATTGACTGTTCTATTCTTCCTAGAGTCCGTTGTACTGCTTCTCCTCACCTTTTATTGACTGTTCTATTCTTCCTAGAGTCCGTTGTACTGCTTCTCCTCAGCCTTTATTGACTGTTCTATTCTTCCTAGAGTCCGTTGTACTGCTTCTCCTCGCCTTTTATTGACAGTTCTATTCTTCCTAGAGTCCGTTGTACTGCTTCTCCTCGCCCTTTATTGACTGTTCTATTCTTCCCAGAGTCCGTTGTACTGCTTGTCCTCGCCTTTATTGACTGTTCTATTCTTCCCAGAGTCCGTTGTACTGCTTCTCCTCACCTTTTATTGACTGTTCTATTCTTCCCAGAGTCCGTTGTACTGCTTCTCCTCGCCTTTTATTGACTGTTCTATTCTTCCCAGAGTCCGTTGTACTGCTTCTCCTCGCCTTTTATTGACTGTTCTATTCTTCCCAGTGTCCGTTGTACTGCTTCTCCTCGCCCTTTATTGACTCTTCTATTCTTCCTAGAGTCCGTTGTACTGCTTCTCCTCACCTTTTATTGACTGTTCTATTCTTCCTAGATACTGCTTCTTCCTTTATTGACTGTTCTATTCTTCCAAGAGTCCGTTGTTGTACTGCTTCTCTATTCTTCAGTCCGTTTATTGACTGTTCTATTCTTCCTAGAGTCCGTTGTACTGCTTCTCCTCACCTTTTATTGACTGTTCTATTCTTCCTAGAGTCCGTTGTACTGCTTCTCCTCACCTTTTATTGACTGTTCTATTCTTCCTAGAGTCCGTTGTACTGCTTCTCCTCAGCCTTTATTGACTGTTCTATTCTTCCTAGAGTCCGTTGTACTGCTTCTCCTCACCTTTTATTGACTGTTCTATTCTTCCTAGAGTCCGCTTCTTCACCCTTTATTGACTGTTCTATTCTTCCCAGAGTCCGTTGTCCTCCACCTTTTATTGACTGTTCTATTCTTCCCAGAGTCCGTTGTACTGCTTCTCCTCACCTTTTATTGACTGTTCTATTCTTCCAGAGTCCGTTGTACTGCTTCTCCTCACCCTTTATTGACTGTTCTATTCTTCCTAGAGTCCGTTGTACTGCTTCTCCTCACCATTTTATTGACTGTTCTATTCTTCCTAGAGTCCGTTGTACTGCTTCTCCTCACCTTTTATTGACTGTTCTATTCTTCCTAGAGTCCGTTGTACTGCTTCTCCTCACCTTTTATTGACTGTTCTATTCTTCCTAGAGTCCGTTGTACTGCTTCTCCTCACCTTTTATTGACTGTTCTATTCTTCCTAGAGTCCGTTGTACTGCTTCTCCTCAGCCTTTATTGACTGTTCTATTCTTCCTAGAGTCCGTTGTACTGCTTCCTCCTCACCCTTTATTGACTGTTCTATTCTTCCTAGAGTCCGTTGTACTGCTTCTCCTCACCTTTTATTGACTGTTCTATTCTTCCGAGAGTCCGTTGTACTGCTTCTCCTCACCCTTTATTGACGTTCTATTCTTCCAAGAGTCCGTTGTACTGCTTCTCCTCAGCCTTTATTGACTGTTCTATTCTTCCTAGAGTCCGTTGTACTGCTTCTCCTCACCTTTTATTGACTGTTCTATTCTTCCTAGAGTCCGTTGTACTGCTTCTCCTCACCCTTTATTGACTGTTCTATTCTTCCTAGAGTCCGTTGTACTGCTTCTCCTCACCTTTTATTGACTGTTCTATTCTTCCTAGAGTCCGTTGTACTGCTTCTCCTCACCTTTATTGACTGTTCTATTCTTCCTAGAGTCCGTTGTACTGCTTCTCCTCGCCTTTATTGACTGTTCTATTCTTCCTAGAGTCCGTTGTACTGCTTCTCCTCACCCTTTATTGACTGTTCTATTCTTCCTAGAGTCCGTTGTACTGCTTCTCCTCGCCTTTTATTGACTGTTCTATTCTTCCCAGAGTCCGTTGTACTGCTTCTCCTCACCTTTTATTGACTGTTCTATTCTTCCCAGAGTCCGTTGTACTGCTTCTCCTCACCTTTTATTGACTGTTCTATTCTTCCCAGAGTCCGTTGTACTGCTTCTCCTGCCTTTTATTGACTGTTCTATTCTTCAGAGTCCGTTGTACTGCTTCTCCTCACCTTTTATTGACTGTTCTATTCTTCCTAGAGTCCGTTGTACTGCTTCTCCTCACCTTTTATTGACTGTTCTATTCTTCCTAGAGTCCGTTGTACTGCTTCTCCTCACCTTTTATTGACTGTTCTATTCTTCCTAGAGTCCGTTGTACTGCTTCTCCTCACCCTTTATTGACTGTTCTATTCTTCCTAGAGTCCGTTGTACTGCTTCTCCTCACCTTTATTGACTGTTCTATTCTTCCTAGAGTCCGTTGTACTGCTTCTCCTCACCTTTTATTGACAGTTCTATTCTTCCTAGAGTCCGTTGTACTGCTTCTCCTCACCCTTTATTGACTGTTCTATTCTTCCCAGAGTCCGTTGTACTGCTTGTCCTCGCCTTTTATTGACTGTTCTATTCTTCCCAGAGTCCGTTGTACTGCTTCTCCTCGCCTTTTATTGACTGTTCTATTCTTCCCAGAGTCCGTTTTACTGCTTCTCCTCACCCTTTATGGACTGTTCTATTCTTCCTAGAGTCCGTTGTACTGCTTCTCCTCACCTTTTATTGACTGTTCTATTCTTCCTAGAGTCCGTTGTACTGCTTCTCCTCACCTTTTATTGACTGTTCTATTCTTCCTAGAGTCCGTTGTACTGCTTCTCCTCACCTTTTATTGACTGTTCTATTCTTCCTAGAGTCCGTTGTACTGCTTCTCCTCACCTTTTATTGACTGTTCTATTCTTCCTAGAGTCCGTTGTACTGCTTCTCCTCACCTTTTATTGACTGTTCTATTCTTCCTAGAGTCCGTTGTACTGCTCCTCCTCAGCCTTTATTGACTGTTCTATTCTTCCTAGAGTCCGTTGTACTGCTCCTCCTCACCCTTTATTGACTGTTCTATTCTTCCGAGAGTCCGTTGTACTGCTTCTCCTCACCTTTTATTGACTGTTCTATTCTTCCGAGAGTCCGTTGTACTGCTTCTCCTCACCCTTTATTGACTGTTCTATTCTTCCAAGAGTCCGTTGTACTGCTTCTCCTCAGCCTTTATTGACTGTTCTATTCTTCCTAGAGTCCGTTGTACTGCTTCTCCTCACCTTTTATTGACTGTTCTATTCTTCCTAGAGTCCGTTGTACTGCTTCTCCTCACCCTTTATTGACTGTTCTATTCTTCCTAGAGTCCGTTGTACTGCTTCTCCTCACCTTTTATTGACTGTTCTATTCTTCCTAGAGTCCGTTGTACTGCTTCTCCTCAGCCTTTATTGACTGTTCTATTCTTCCTAGAGTCCGTTGTACTGCTTCTCCTCGCCTTTTATTGACAGTTCTATTCTTCCTAGAGTCCGTTGTACTGCTTCTCCTCGCCCTTTATTGACTGTTCTATTCTTCCCAGAGTCCGTTGTACTGCTTGTCCTCGCCTTTTATTGACTGTTCTATTCTTCCCAGAGTCCGTTGTACTGCTTCTCCTCGCCTTTTATTGACTGTTCTATTCTTCCCAGAGTCCGTTGTACTGCTTCTCCTCGCCTTTTATTGACTGTTCTATTCTTCCCAGAGTCCGTTGTACTGCTTCTCCTCGCCTTTTATTGACTGTTCTATTCTTCCCAGTGTCCGTTGTACTGCTTCTCCTCGCCCTTTATTGACTCTTCTATTCTTCCTAGAGTCCGTTGTACTGCTTCTCCTCACCTTTTATTGACTGTTCTATTCTTCCTAGAGTCCGTTGTACTGCTTCTCCTCACCCTTTATTGACTGTTCTATTCTTCCAAGAGTCCGTTGTACTGCTTCTCCTCAGCCTTTATTGACTGTTCTATTCTTCCTAGAGTCCGTTGTACTGCTTCTCCTCACCTTTTATTGACTGTTCTATTCTTCCTAGAGTCCGTTGTACTGCTTCTCCTCACCTTTTATTGACTGTTCTATTCTTCCTAGAGTCCGTTGTACTGCTTCTCCTCACCTTTTATTGACTGTTCTATTCTTCCTAGAGTCCGTTGTACTGCTTCTCCTCAGCCTTTATTGACTGTTCTATTCTTCCTAGAGTCCGTTGTACTGCTTCTCCTCGCCTTTTATTGACAGTTCTATTCTTCCTAGAGTCCGTTGTACTGCTTCTCCTCGCCCTTTATTGACTGTTCTATTCTTCCCAGAGTCCGTTGTACTGCTTGTCCTCGCCTTTTATTGACTGTTCTATTCTTCCCAGAGTCCGTTGTACTGCTTCTCCTCGCCTTTTATTGACTGTTCTATTCTTCCCAGAGTCCGTTGTACTGCTTCTCCTCACCCTTTATGGACTGTTCTATTCTTCCTAGAGTCCGTTGTACTGCTTCTCCTCACATTTTATTGACTGTTCTATTCTTCCTAGAGTCCGTTGTACTGCTTCTCCTCACCTTTTATTGACTGTTCTATTCTTCCTAGAGTCCGTTGTACTGCTTCTCCTCACCTTTTATTGACTGTTCTATTCTTCCTGGAGTCCGTTGTACTGCTTCTCCTCACCTTTTATTGACTGTTCTATTCTTCCTAGAGTCCGTTGTACTGCTCCTCCTCAGCCTTTATTGACTGTTCTATTCTTCCTAGAGTCCGTTGTACTGCTCCTCCTCACCCTTTATTGACTGTTCTATTCTTCCGAGAGTCCGTTGTACTGCTTCTCCTCACCTTTTATTGACTGTTCTATTCTTCCGAGAGTCCGTTGTACTGCTTCTCCTCACCCTTTATTGACTGTTCTATTCTTCCAAGAGTCCGTTGTACTGCTTCTCCTCAGCCTTTATTGACTGTTCTATTCTTCCTAGAGTCCGTTGTACTGCTTCTCCTCACCTTTTATTGACTGTTCTATTCTTCCTAGAGTCCGTTGTACTGCTTCTCCTCACCCTTTATTGACTGTTCTATTCTTCCTTGAGTCCGTTGTACTGCTTCTCCTCACCTTTTATTGACTGTTCTATTCTTCCTAGAGTCCGTTGTACTGCTTCTCCTCAGCCTTTATTGACTGTTCTATTCTTCCTAGAGTCCGTTGTACTGCTTCTCCTCGCCTTTCATTGACAGTTCTATTCTTCCTAGAGTCCGTTGTACTGCTTCTCCTCGCCCTTTATTGACTGTTCTATTCTTCCCAGAGTCCGTTGTACTGCTTGTCCTCGCCTTTTATTGACTGTTCTATTCTTCCCAGAGTCCGTTGTACTGCTTCTCCTCGCCTTTTATTGACTGTTCTATTCTTCCCAGAGTCCGTTGTACTGCTTCTCCTCGCCTTTTATTGACTGTTCTATTCTTCCCAGAGTCCGTTGTACTGCTTCTCCTCGCCTTTTATTGACTGTTCTATTCTTCCCAGTGTCCGTTGTACTGCTTCTCCTCGCCTTTTATTGACTGTTCTATTCTTCCTAGAGTTCGTTGTACTGCTTCTCCTCACCTTTTATTGACTGTTCTATTCTTCCTAGAGTCCGTTGTACTGCTTCTCCTCACCTTTTATTGACAGTTCTATTCTTCCTAGAGTCCGTTGTACTGCTTCTCCTCACCCTTTATTGACTGTTCTATTCTTCCTAGAGTCCGTTGTACTGTTTCTCCTCACCTTTTATTGACTGTTCTATTCTTCCTAGAGTCCGTTGTACTGCTTCTCCTCACCTTTTATTGACAGTTCTATTCTTCCTAGAGTCCGTTGTACTGCTTCTCCTCACCCTTTATTGACTCTTCTATTCTTCCTAGAGTCCGTTGTACTGCTTCTCCTCACCTTTTATTGACTGTTCTATTCTTCCTAGAGTCCGTTGTACTGCTTCTCCTCACCTTTTATTGACTGTTCTATTCTTCCTAGAGTCCGTTGTACTGCTTCTCCTCACCTTTTATTGACTGTTCTATTCTTCCTAGAGTCCGTTGTACTGCTTCTCCTCACCTTTTATTGACTGTTCTATTCTTCCTAGAGTCCGTTGTACTGCTTCTCCTCACCTTTTATTGACTGTTCTATTCTTCTAGAGTCCGTTGTACTGCTTCTCCTCACCTTTTATTGACTGTTCTATTCTTCCTAGAGTCCGTTGTACTGCTTCTCCTCACCTTTTATTGACTGTTCTATTCTTCCTAGAGTCCGTTGTACTGCTTCTCCTCACCTTTTATTGACTGTTCTATTCTTCCTAGAGTCCGTTGTACTGCTTCTCCTCACCTTTTATTGACTGTTCTATTCTTCCCAGAGTCCGTTGTACTGCTTCTCCTCACCTTTTATTGACTGTTCTATTCTTCCTAGAGTCCGTTGTACTGCTTCTCCTCACCTTTTATTGACTGTTCTATTCTTCCTAGAGTCCGTTGTACTGCTTCTCCTCACCTTTTATTGACTGTTCTATTCTTCCTAGAGTCCGTTGTACTGCTTCTCCTCACCCTTTATTGACTGTTCTATTCTTCCTAGAGTCCGTTGTACTGCTTCTCCTCACCTTTTATTGACTGTTCTATTCTTCCTAGAGTCCGTTGTACTGCTTCTCCTCACCTTTTATTGACTGTTCTATTCTTCCTAGAGTCCGTTGTACTGCTTCTCCTCACCCTTTATTGACTGTTCTATTCTTCCTAGAGTCCGTTGTACTGCTTCTCCTCACCTTTTATTGACTGTTCTATTCTTCTAGAGTCCGTTGTACTGCTTCTCCTCACCTTTTATTGACTGTTCTATTCTTCCTAGAGTCCGTTGTACTGCTTCTCCTCACCTTTTATTGACTGTTCTATTCTTCCTAGAGTCCGTTGTACTGCTTCTCCTCACCTTTTATTGACTGTTCTATTCTTCCTAGAGTCCGTTGTACTGCTTCTCCTCACCTTTTATTGACTGTTCTATTCTTCCTAGAGTCCGTTGTACTGCTTCTCCTCACCTTTTATTGACTGTTCTATTCTTCCTAGAGTCCGTTGTACTGCTTCTCCTCACCTTTTATTGACTGTTCTATTCTTCCTAGAGTCCGTTGTACTGCTTCTCCTCACCTTTTATTGACTGTTCTATTCTTCCTAGAGTCCGTTGTACTGCTTCTCCTCACCTTTTATTGACTGTTCTATTCTTCCTAGAGTCCGTTGTACTGCTTCTCCTCACCTTTTATTGACTGTTCTATTCTTCCTAGAGTCCGTTGTACTGCTTCTCCTCACCCTTTATTGACTGTTCTATTCTTCCTAGAGTCCGTTGTACTGCTTCTCCTCACCCTTTATTGACTGTTCTATTCTTCCTAGAGTCCGTTGTACTGCTTCTCCTCACCTTTTATTGACTGTTCTATTCTTCCTAGAGTCCGTTGTACTGCTTCTCCTCACCAGTTCTATTCTTTAGTCCGTTGACTGCTTCTCCTCACCCTTTATTGACTGTTCTATTCTTCCTAGAGTCCGTTGTACTGCTTCTCCTCACCTTTATTGACTGTTCTATTCTTCCTAGAGTCCGTTGTACTGCTTCTCCTCACCTTTTATTGACTGTTCTATTCTTCCTAGAGTCCGTTGTACTGCTTCTCCTCACCTTTTATTGACTGTTCTATTCTTCCTAGAGTCCGTTGTACTGCTTCTCCTCACCTTTTATTGACTGTTCTATTCTTCCTAGAGTCCGTTGTACTGCTTCTCCTCACCTTTTATTGACTGTTCTATTCTTCCTAGAGTCCGTTGTACTGCTTCTCCTCACCTTTTATTGACTGTTCTATTCTTCCTAGAGTCCGTTGTACTGCTTCTCCTCACCTTTTATTGACTGTTCTATTCTTCCTAGAGTCCGTTGTACTGCTCCTCCTCAGCCTTTATTGACTGTTCTATTCTTCCTAGAGTCCGTTGTACTGCTCCTCCTCACCCTTTATTGACTGTTCTATTCTTCCCAGAGTCCGTTGTACTGCTTCTCCTCACCTTTTATTGACTGTTCTATTCTTCCGAGAGTCCGTTGTACTGCTTCTCCTCACCCTTTATTGACTGTTCTATTCTTCCAAGAGTCCGTTGTACTGCTTCTCCTCAGCCTTTATTGACTGTTCTATTCTTCCTAGAGTCCGTTGTACTGCTTCTCCTCACCTTTTATTGACTGTTCTATTCTTCCTAGAGTCCGTTGTACTGCTTCTCCTCACCTTTTATTGACTGTTCTATTCTTCCTAGAGTCCGTTGTACTGCTTCTCCTCACCTTTTATTGACTGTTCTATTCTTCCTAGAGTCCGTTGTACTGCTTCTCCTCAGCCTTTATTGACTGTTCTATTCTTCCTAGAGTCCGTTGTACTGCTTCTCCTCGCCTTTTATTGACAGTTCTATTCTTCCTAGAGTCCGTTGTACTGCTTCTCCTCGCCCTTTATTGACTGTTCTATTCTTCCTAGAGTCCGTTGTACTGCTTCTCCTCACCTTTTATTGACTGTTCTATTCTTCCTAGAGTCCGTTGTACTGCTTCTCCTCACCTTTTATTGACTGTTCTATTCTTCCAGAGTCCGTTGTACTGCTTCTCCTCACCTTTTATTGACTGTTCTATTCTTCCTAGAGTCCGTTGTACTGCTTCTCCTCACCTTTTATTGACTGTTCTATTCTTCCTAGAGTCCGTTGTACTGCTCCTCCTCAGCCTTTATTGACTGTTCTATTCTTCCTAGAGTCCGTTGTACTGCTCCTCCTCACCCTTTATTGACTGTTCTATTCTTCCAGAGTCCGTTGTACTGCTTCTCCTCACCTTTTATTGACTGTTCTATTCTTCCTAGAGTCCGTTGTACTGCTTCTCCTCACCCTTTATTGACTGTTCTATTCTTCCTAGAGTCCGTTGTACTGCTTCTCCTCACCCTTTATTGACTGTTCTATTCTTCCTAGAGTCCGTTGTACTGCTTCTCCTCACCTTTTATTGACTGTTCTATTCTTCCTAGAGTCCGTTGTACTGCTTCTCCTCACCTTTTATTGACTGTTCTATTCTTCCTAGAGTCCGTTGTACTGCTTCTCCTCACCTTTTATTGACTGTTCTATTCTTCCTAGAGTCCGTTGTACTGCTTCTCCTCACCTTTTATTGACTGTTCTATTCTTCCTAGAGTCCGTTGTACTGCTTCTCCTCACCTTTTATTGACTGTTCTATTCTTCCTAGAGTCCGTTGTACTGCTTCTCCTCACCTTTTATTGACTGTTCTATTCTTTGAGTCCGTTGTACTGCTTCTCCTCACCTTTTATTGACTGTTCTATTCTTCCTAGAGTCCGTTGTACTGCTTCTCCTCACCTTTTATTGACTGTTCTATTCTTCCTAGAGTCCGTTGTACTGCTTCTCCTCACCTTTATTGACTGTTCTATTCTTCCAAGAGTCCGTTGTACTGCTTCTCCTCAGCCTTTTTGACTGTTCTATTCTTCCAAGAGTTCGTTGTACTGCTTCTCCTCCTTTTATTGACTGTTCTATTCTTCCTAGAGTCCGTTGTACTGCTTCTCCTCACCTTTTATTGACTGTTCTATTCTTCCTAGAGTCCGTTGTACTGCTTCTCCTCACCTTTTATTGACTGTTCTATTCTTCCTAGAGTCCGTTGTACTGCTTCTCCTCACCTTTATTGACTGTTCTATTCTTCCTAGAGTCCGTTGTACTGCTTCTCCTCACCCTTTATTGACTGTTCTATTCTTCCTAGAGTCCGTTGTACTGCTTCTCCTCACCTTTTATTGACTGTTCTATTCTTCCTAGAGTCCGTTGTACTGCTTCTCCTCACCTTTTATTGACTGTTCTATTCTTCCTAGAGTCCGTTGTACTGCTTCTCCTCACCTTTATTGACTGTTCTATTCTTCCTAGAGTCCGTTGTACTGCTTCTCCTCACCCTTTATTGACTGTTCTATTCTTCCTAGAGTCCGTTGTACTGCTTCTCCTCACCTTTTATTGACTGTTCTATTCTTCCTAGAGTCCGTTGTACTGCTTCTCCTCACCTTTTATTGACTGTTCTATTCTTCCTAGAGTCCGTTGTACTGCTTCTCCTCACCTTTTATTGACTGTTCTATTCTTCCTAGAGTCCGTTGTACTGCTTCTCCTCACCTTTTATTGACTGTTCTATTCTTCCTAGAGTCCGTTGTACTGCTTCTCCTCACCTTTTATTGACTGTTCTATTCTTCCTAGAGTCCGTTGTACTGCTTCTCCTCACCTTTTATTGACTGTTCTATTCTTCCTAGAGTCCGTTGTACTGCTTCTCCTCACCTTTTATTGACTGTTCTATTCTTCCTAGAGTCCGTTGTACTGCTTCTCCTCACCTTTTATTGACTGTTCTATTCTTCCTAGAGTCCGTTGTACTGCTTCTCCTCACCTTTTATTGACTGTTCTATTCTTCCTAGAGTCCGTTGACTGCTTCTCCTCACCTTTTATTGACTGTTCTATTCTTCCTAGAGTCCGTTGTACTGCTTCTCCTCACCTTTTATTGACTGTTCTATTCTTCCTAGAGTCCGTTGTACTGCTTCTCCTCAGCCTTTATTGACTGTTCTATTCTTCCTAGAGTCCGTTGTACTGCTTCTCCTCACCTTTTATTGACTGTTCTATTCTTCCTAGAGTCCGTTGTACTGTTTTATTGACTGTTCTATTCTTCCTAGAGTCCGTTGTACTGCTTCTCCTCACCTTTTATTGACTGTTCTATTCTTCCTAGAGTCCGTTGTACTGCTTCTCCTCACCCTTTATTGACTGTTCTATTCTTCCCAGAGTCCGTTGTACTGCTTCTCCTCACCCTTTATTGACTGTTCTATTCTTCCCAGAGTCCGTTGTACTGCTTCTCCTCACCTTTATTGACTGTTCTATTCTTCCTAGAGTCCGTTGTACTGCTTCTCCTCACCTTTTATTGACTGTTCTATTCTTCCTAGAGTCCGTTGTACTGCTTCTCCTCACCTTTTATTGACTGTTCTATTCTTCCTAGAGTCCGTTGTACTGCTTCTCCTCACCTTTTATTTACTGTTCTATTCTTCCTAGAGTCCGTTGTACTGCTTCTCCTCACCTTTTATTGACTGTTCTATTCTTCCTAGAGTCCGTTGTACTGCTCCTCCTCAGCCTTTATTGACTGTTCTATTCTTCCTAGAGTCCGTTGTACTGCTTCTCCTCACCCTTTATTGACTGTTCTATTCTTCCTAGAGTCCGTTGTACTGCTTCTCCTCACCTTTTATTGACTGTTCTATTCTTCCTAGAGTCCGTTGTACTGCTTCTCCTCACCCTTTATTGACTGTTCTATTCTTCCTAGAGTCCGTTGTACTGCTTCTCCTCACCCTTTATTGACTGTTCTATTCTTCCTAGAGTCCGTTGTACTGCTTCTCCTCACCTTTTATTGACTGTTCTATTCTTCCTAGAGTCCGTTGTACTGCTTCTCCTCACCTTTTATTGACTGTTCTATTCTTCCTAGAGTCCGTTGTACTGCTTCTCCTCACCTTTTATTGACTGTTCTATTCTTCCTAGAGTCCGTTGTACTGCTTCTCCTCACCTTTTATTGACTGTTCTATTCTTCCTAGAGTCCGTTGTACTGCTTCTCCCTCGCCCTTTATTGACTGTTCTATTCTTCCCAGAGTCCGTTGTACTGCTTCTCCTCGCCTTTTATTGACTGTTCTATTCTTCCTAGAGTCCGTTGTACTGCTTCTCCTCGCCTTTTATTGACTGTTCTATTCTTCCTAGAGTCCGTTGTACTGCTTCTCCTCACCTTTATTGACTGTTCTATTCTTCCTAGAGTCCGTTGTACTGCTTCTCCTCACCTTTTATTGACTGTTCTATTCTTCCTAGAGTCCGTTGTACTGCTTCTCCTCACCTTTATTGACTGTTCTATTCTTCCAGAGTCCGTTGTACTGCTTCTCCTCAGCCTTTATTGACTGTTCTATTCTTCCTAGAGTCCGTTGTACTGCTTCTCCTCACCTTTTATTGACTGTTCTATTCTTCCTAGAGTCCGTTGTACTGCTTCTCCTCACCTTTTATTGACTGTTCTATTCTTCCTAGAGTCCGTTGTACTGCTTCTCCTCACCTTTTATTGACTGTTCTATTCTTCCTAGAGTCCGTTGTACTGCTTCTCCTCACCTTTATTGACTGTTCTATTCTTCCAGAGTCCGTTGTACTGCTTCTCCTCACCTTTTATTGACTGTTCTATTCTTCCCAGAGTCCGTTGTACTGCTTCTCCGCCTTTTATTGACTGTTCTATTCTTCCTAGAGTCCGTTGTACTGCTTCTCCTCACCTTTTATTGACTGTTCTATTCTTCCTAGAGTCCGTTGTACTGCTTCTCCTCACCTTTTATTGACTGTTCTATTCTTCCTAGAGTCCGTTGTACTGCTTCTCCTCACCTTTTATTGACTGTTCTATTCTTCCTAGAGTCCGTTGTACTGCTTCTCCTCACCTTTTATTGACTGTTCTATTCTTCCTAGAGTCCGTTGTACTGCTCCTCCTCAGCCTTTATTGACTGTTCTATTCTTCCTAGAGTCCGTTGTACTGCTCCTCCTCACCCTTTATTGACTGTTCTATTCTTCCTAGAGTCCGTTGTACTGCTTCTCCTCACCTTTTATTGACTGTTCTATTCTTCCGAGAGTCCGTTGTACTGCTTCTCCTCACCCTTTATTGACTGTTCTATTCTTCCTAGAGTCCGTTGTACTGCTTCTCCTCACCTTTTATTGACTGTTCTATTCTTCCTAGAGTCCGTTGTACTGCTTCTCCTCACCTTTTATTGACTGTTCTATTCTTCCTAGAGTCCGTTGTACTGCTTCTCCTCACCTTTTATTGACTGTTCTATTCTTCCTAGAGTCCGTTGTACTGCTTCTCCTCACCTTTTATTGACTGTTCTATTCTTCCTAGAGTCCGTTGTACTGCTTCTCCTCACCTTTTATTGACTGTTCTATTCTTCCTAGAGTCCGTTGTACTGCTTCTCCTCAGCCCTTTATTGACTGTTCTATTCTTCCAGAGTCCGTTGTACTGCTTCTCCTCGCCTTTTATTGACTGTTCTATTCTTCCTAGAGTCCGTTGTACTGCTTCTCCTCGCCTTTATTGACAGTTCTATTCTTCCTAGAGTCCGTTGTACTGCTTCTTCCCTTTATTGACTGTTCTATTCTTCCCAGAGTCCGTTGTACTTCTCCTCGCCCTTTATTGACTGTTCTATTCTTCCCAGAGTCCGTTGTACTGCTTGTCCTCGCCTTTTATTGACTGTTCTATTCTTCCAGAGTCCGTTGTACTGCTTCTCCTCGCCTTTTATTGACTGTTCTATTCTTCCCAGAGTCCGTTGTACTGCTTCTCCTCACCCTTTATTGACTGTTCTATTCTTCCTAGAGTCCGTTGTACTGCTTCTCCTCACCTTTTATTGACTGTTCTATTCTTCCTAGAGTCCGTTGTACTGCTTCTCCTCACCTTTTATTGACTGTTCTATTCTTCCTAGAGTCCGTTGTACTGCTTCTCCTCACCTTTTATTGACTGTTCTATTCTTCCTAGAGTCCGTTGTACTGCTTCTCCTCACCTTTTATTGACTGTTCTATTCTTCCTGGAGTCCGTTGTACTGCTTCTCCTCACCTTTTATTGACTGTTCTATTCTTCCTAGAGTCCGTTGTACTGCTCCTCCTCAGCCTTTATTGACTGTTCTATTCTTCCTAGAGTCCGTTGTACTGCTCCTCCTCACCCTTTATTGACTGTTCTATTCTTCCGAGAGTCCGTTGTACTGCTTCTCCTCACCTTTTATTGACTGTTCTATTCTTCCGAGAGTCCGTTGTACTGCTTCTCCTCACCCTTTATTGACTGTTCTATTCTTCCAAGAGTCCGTTGTACTGCTTCTCCTCAGCCTTTATTGACTGTTCTATTCTTCCTAGAGTCCGTTGTACTGCTTCTCCTCACCTTTTATTGACTGTTCTATTCTTCCTAGAGTCCGTTGTACTGCTTCTCCTCACCCTTTATTGACTGTTCTATTCTTCCTAGAGTCCGTTGTACTGCTTCTCCTCACCTTTTATTGACTGTTCTATTCTTCCTAGAGTCCGTTGTACTGCTTCTCCTCACCTTTTATTGACTGTTCTATTCTTCCTAGAGTATGTTGTACTGCTTCTCCTCACCTTTTATTGACTGTTCTATTCTTCCTAGAGTATGTTGTACTGCTTCTCCTCACCTTTTATTGACTGTTCTATTCTTCATAGAGTCCGTTGTACTGCTTCTCCTCACCTTTTATTGACTGTTCTATTCTTCATAGAGTCCGTTGTACTGCTTCTCCTCACCTTTTATTGACTGTTCTATTCTTCCAAGAGTCCGTTGTACTGCTTCTCCTCAGCCTTTATTGACTGTTCTATTCTTCCAAGAGTCCGTTGTACTGCTTCTCCTCAGCCTTTATTGACTGTTCTATTCTTCCAAGAGTTCGTTGTACTGCTTCTCCTCAGCCTTTATTGACTGTTCTATTCTTCCTAGAGTCCGTTGTACTGCTTCTCCTCACCTTTTATTGACTGTTCTATTCTTCCTAGAGTCCGTTGTACTGCTTCTCCTCACCTTTTATTGACTGTTCTATTCTTCCTAGAGTCCGTTGTACTGCTTCTCCTCACCTTTATTGACTGTTCTATTCTTCCTAGAGTCCGTTGTACTGCTTCTCCTCACCCTTTATTGACTGTTCTATTCTTCCTAGAGTCCGTTGTACTGCTTCTCCTCACCTTTTATTGACTGTTCTATTCTTCCTAGAGTCCGTTGTACTGCTTCTCCTCACCTTTTATTGACTGTTCTATTCTTCCTAGAGTCCGTTGTACTGCTTCTCCTCACCCTTTATTGACTGTTCTATTCTTCCTAGAGTCCGTTGTACTGCTTCTCCTCACCCTTTATTGACTGTTCTATTCTTCCTAGAGTCCGTTGTACTGCTTCTCCTCACCTTTTATTGACTGTTCTATTCTTCCTAGAGTCCGTTGTACTGCTTCTCCTCACCTTTTATTGACTGTTCTATTCTTCCTAGAGTCCGTTGTACTGCTTCTCCTCACCTTTTATTGACTGTTCTATTCTTCCTAGAGTCCGTTGTACTGCTTCTCCTCACCTTTTATTGACTGTTCTATTCTTTCTAGAGTCCGTTGTACTGCTTCTCCTCACCTTTTATTGACTGTTCTATTCTTCCTAGAGTCCGTTGTACTGCTTCTCCTCACCTTTTATTGACTGTTCTATTCTTCCTAGAGTCCGTTGTACTGCTTCTCCTCACCTTTTATTGACTGTTCTATTCTTCCTAGAGTATGTTGTACTGCTTCTCCTCACCTTTTATTGACTGTTCTATTCTTCCTAGAGTCCGTTGTACTGCTTCTCCTCACCTTTTATTGACTGTTCTATTCTTCCTAGAGTCCGTTGTACTGCTTCTCCTCACCTTTTATTGACTGTTCTATTCTTCCGAGAGTCCGTTGTACTGCTTCTCCTCACCCTTTATTGACTGTTCTATTCTTCCAAGAGTCCGTTGTACTGCTTCTCCTCAGCCTTTATTGACTGTTCTATTCTTCCTAGAGTCCGTTGTACTGCTTCTCCTCGCCTTTTATTGACTGTTCTATTCTTCCTAGAGTCCGTTGTACTGCTTCTCCTCGCCTTTTATTGACTGTTCTATTCTTCCTAGAGTCCGTTGTACTGCTTCTCCTCGCCTTTTATTGACAGTTCTATTCTTCCTAGAGTCCGTTGTACTGCTTCTCCTCGCCCTTTATTGACTGTTCTATTCTTCCCAGAGTCCGTTGTACTGCTTCTCCTCGCCTTTTATTGACTGTTCTATTCTTCCCAGAGTCCGTTGTACTGCTTCTCCTCGCCCTTTATTGACTGTTCTATTCTTCCTAGAGTCCGTTGTACTGCTTCTCCTCACCTTTTATTGACTGTTCTATTCTTCCTAGAGTCCGTTGTACTGCTTCTCCTCACCTTTTATTGACTGTTCTATTCTTCCTAGAGTCCGTTGTACTGCTTCTCCTCACCTTTTATTGACTGTTCTATTCTTCCTAGAGTCCGTTGTACTGCTTCTCCTCACCTTTTATTGACTGTTCTATTCTTCCTAGAGTCCGTTGTACTGCTCCTCCTCAGCCTTTATTGACTGTTCTATTCTTCCTAGAGTCCGTTGTACTGCTCCTCCTCACCCTTTATTGACTGTTCTATTCTTCCGAGAGTCCGTTGTACTGCTTCTCCTCACCTTTTATTGACTGTTCTATTCTTCCGAGAGTCCGTTGTACTGCTTCTCCTCACCTTTTATTGACTGTTCTATTCTTCCTAGAGTATGTTGTACTGCTTCTCCTCACCTTTTATTGACTGTTCTATTCTTCCTAGAGTCCGTTGTACTGCTTCTCCTCACCTTTTATTGACTGTTCTATTCTTCCTAGAGTCCGTTGTACTGCTTCTCCTCACCTTTTATTGACTGTTCTATTCTTCCTAGAGTCCGTTGTACTGCTTCTCCTCACCTTTTATTGACTGTTCTATTCTTCCTAGAGTCCGTTGTACTGCTTCTCCTCACCTTTTATTGACTGTTCTATTCTTCCTAGAGTCCGTTGTACTGCTTCTCCTCACCTTTTATTGACTGTTCTATTCTTCCTAGAGTCCGTTGTACTGCTTCTCCTCACCTTTTATTGACTGTTCTATTCTTCCTAGAGTCCGTTGTACTGCTTCTCCTCACCTTTTATTGACTGTTCTATTCTTCCTAGAGTCCGTTGTACTGCTTCTCCTCACCTTTTATTGACTGTTCTATTCTTCCTAGAGTCCGTTGTACTGCTTCTCCTCACCTTTTATTGACTGTTCTATTCTTCCTAGAGTCCGTTGTACTGCTTCTCCTCACCTTTTATTGACTGTTCTATTCTTCCTAGAGTCCGTTGTACTGCTTCTCCTCACCCTTTATTGACTGTTCTATTCTTCCTAGAGTCCGTTGTACTGCTTCTCCTCACCTTTTATTGACTGTTCTATTCTTCCTAGAGTCCGTTGTACTGCTTCTCCTCACCTTTTATTGACTGTTCTATTCTTCCTAGAGTCCGTTGTACTGCTTCTCCTCAGCCTTTTATTGACTGTTCTATTCTTCCTAGAGTCCGTTGTACTGCTTCTCCTCACCTTTTATTGACTGTTCTATTCTTCCTAGAGTCCGTTGTACTGCTTCTCCTCACCCTTTATTGACTGTTCTATTCTTCCTAGAGTCCGTTGTACTGCTTCTCCTCAGCCTTTATTGACTGTTCTATTCTTCCTAGAGTCCGTTGTACTGCTTCTCCTCACCTTTTATTGACTGTTCTATTCTTCCTAGAGTCCGTTGTACTGCTTCTCCTCGCCTTTTATTGACTGTTCTATTCTTCCTAGAGTCCGTTGTACTGCTTCTCCTCGCCTTTATTGACTGTTCTATTCTTCCTAGAGTCCGTTGTACTGCTTCTCCTCACCTTTTATTGACTGTTCTATTCTTCCTAGAGTCCGTTGTACTGCTTCTCCTCACCTTTTATTGACTGTTCTATTCTTCCTAGAGTCCGTTGTACTGCTTCTCCTCACCTTTTATTGACTGTTCTATTCTTCCTAGAGTCCGTTGTACTGCTTCTCCTCACCTTTTATTGACTGTTCTATTCTTCCTAGAGTCCGTTGTACTGCTTCTCCTCACCTTTTATTGACTGTTCTATTCTTCCTAGAGTCCGTTGTACTGCTTCTCCTCACCTTTTATTGACTGTTCTATTCTTCCTAGAGTCCGTTGTACTGCTTCTCCTCACCCTTTATTGACTGTTCTATTCTTCCTAGAGTCCGTTGTACTGCTTCTCCTCACCTTTTATTGACTGTTCTATTCTTCCTAGAGTCCGTTGTACTGCTTCTCCTCACCTTTTATTGACTGTTCTATTCTTCCTAGAGTCCGTTGTACTGCTTCTCCTCAGCCTTTATTTACTGTTCTATTCTTCCTAGAGTCCGTTGTACTGCTTCTCCTCACCTTTTATTGACTGTTCTATTCTTCCTAGAGTCCGTTGTACTGCTTCTCCTCACCCTTTATTGACTGTTCTATTCTTCCAAGAGTCCGTTGTACTGCTTCTCCTCAGCCTTTATTGACTGTTCTATTCTTCCTAGAGTCCGTTGTACTGCTTCTCCTCACCTTTTATTGACTGTTCTATTCTTCCTAGAGTCCGTTGTACTGCTTCTCCTCGCCTTTTATTGACTGTTCTATTCTTCCTAGAGTCCGTTGTACTGCTTCTCCTCGCCTTTTATTGACAGTTCTATTCTTCCTAGAGTCCGTTGTACTGCTTCTCCTCGCCCTTTATTGACTGTTCTATTCTTCCCAGAGTCCGTTGTACTGCTTCTCCTCGCCTTTAATTGACTGTTCTATTCTTCCCAGAGTCCGTTGTACTGCTTCTCCTCGCCTTTTATTGACTGTTCTATTCTTCCCAGAGTCCGTTGTACTGCTTCTCCTCGCCCTTTATTGACTGTTCTATTCTTCCTAGAGTCCGTTGTACTGCTTCTCCTCACCTTTTATTGACTGTTCTATTCTTCCTAGAGTCCGTTGTACTGCTTCTCCTCACCTTTTATTGACTGTTCTATTCTTCCTAGAGTCCGTTGTACTGCTTCTCCTCACCTTTTATTGACTGTTCTATTCTTCCTAGAGTCCGTTGTACTGCTTCTCCTCACCTTTTATTGACTGTTCTATTCTTCCTAGAGTCCGTTGTACTGCTCCTCCTCAGCCTTTATTGACTGTTCTATTCTTCCTAGAGTCCGTTGTACTGCTTCTCCTCACCTTTTATTGACTGTTCTATTCTTCCTAGAGTCCGTTGTACTGCTTCTCCTCACCTTTTATTGACTGTTCTATTCTTCCTAGAGTCCGTTGTACTGCTTCTCCTCACCTTTTATTGACTGTTCTATTCTTCCTAGAGTCCGTTGTACTGCTCCTCCTCAGCCTTTATTGACTGTTCTATTCTTCCTAGAGTCCGTTGTACTGCTCCTCCTCACCCTTTATTGACTGTTCTATTCTTCCGAGAGTCCGTTGTACTGCTTCTCCTCACCTTTTATTGACTGTTCTATTCTTCCGAGAGTCCGTTGTACTGCTTCTCCTCACCCTTTATTGACTGTTCTATTCTTCCTAGAGTCCGTTGTACTGCTTCTCCTCACCCTTTATTGACTGTTCTATTCTTCCTAGAGTCCGTTGTACTGCTTCTCCTCACCTTTTATTGACTGTTCTATTCTTCCTAGAGTCCGTTGTACTGCTTCTCCTCACCTTTTATTGACTGTTCTATTCTTCCTAGAGTCCGTTGTACTGCTTCTCCTCACCTTTTATTGACTGTTCTATTCTTCCTAGAGTCCGTTGTACTGCTTCTCCTCACCTTTTATTGACTGTTCTATTCTTCCTAGAGTCCGTTGTACTGCTTCTCCTCACCTTTTATTGACTGTTCTATTCTTCCTAGAGTCCGTTGTACTGCTTCTCCTCACCTTTTATTGACTGTTCTATTCTTCCTAGAGTCCGTTGTACTGCTTCTCCTCACCTTTTATTGACTGTTCTATTCTTCCTAGAGTCCGTTGTACTGCTTCTCCTCACCTTTTATTGACTGTTCTATTCTTCCTAGAGTCCGTTGTACTGCTTCTCCTCACCTTTTATTGACTGTTCTATTCTTCCTAGAGTCCGTTGTACTGCTTCTCCTCACCTTTTATTGACTGTTCTATTCTTCCTAGAGTCCGTTGTACTGCTTCTCCTCACCTTTTATTGACTGTTCTATTCTTCCTAGAGTCCGTTGTACTGCTTCTCCTCACCTTTTATTGACTGTTCTATTCTTCCTAGAGTCCGTTGTACTGCTTCTCCTCACCTTTATTGACTGTTCTATTCTTCCTAGAGTCCGTTGTACTGCTTCTCCTCAGCCTTTATTGACTGTTCTATTCTTCCTAGAGTCCGTTGTACTGCTTCTCCTCACCTTTTATTGACTGTTCTATTCTTCCTAGAGTCCGTTGTACTGCTTCTCCTCACCTTTTATTGACTGTTCTATTCTTCCTAGAGTCCGTTGTACTGCTTCTCCTCACCTTTTATTGACTGTTCTATTCTTCCTAGAGTCCGTTGTACTGCTTCTCCTCAGCCTTTATTGACTGTTCTATTCTTCCTAGAGTCCGTTGTACTGCTTCTCCTCACCTTTTATTGACTGTTCTATTCTTCCTAGAGTCCGTTGTACTGCTTCTCCTCACCTTTTATTGACTGTTCTATTCTTCCTAGAGTCCGTTGTACTGCTTCTCCTCACCTTTTATTGACTGTTCTATTCTTCCTAGAGTCCGTTGTACTGCTTCTCCTCACCTTTTATTGACTGTTCTATTCTTCCTAGAGTCCGTTGTACTGCTTCTCCTCACCTTTTATTGACTGTTCTATTCTTCCTAGAGTCCGTTGTACTGCTTCTCCTCACCTTTTATTGACTGTTCTATTCTTCCTAGAGTCCGTTGTACTGCTTCTCCTCACCTTTTATTGACAGTTCTATTCTTCCTAGAGTCCGTTGTACTGCTTCTCCTCACCCTTTATTGACTGTTCTATTCTTCCTAGAGTCCGTTGTACTGCTTCTCCTCACCCTTTATTGACTGTTCTATTCTTCCTAGAGTCCGTTGTACTGCTTCTCCTCACCTTTTATTGACAGTTCTATTCTTCCTAGAGTCCGTTGTACTGCTTCTCCTCGCCCTTTATTGACTGTTCTATTCTTCCCAGAGTCCGTTGTACTGCTTCTCCTCGCCTTTTATTGACTGTTCTATTCTTCCCAGAGTCCGTTGTACTGCTTCTCCTCGCCCTTTATTGACTGTTCTATTCTTCCTAGAGTCCGTTGTACTGCTTCTCCTCACCTTTTATTGACTGTTCTATTCTTCCTAGAGTCCGTTGTACTGCTTCTCCTCACCTTTTATTGACTGTTCTATTCTTCCTAGAGTCCGTTGTACTGCTTCTCCTCACCTTTTATTGACTGTTCTATTCTTCCTAGAGTCCGTTGTACTGCTTCTCCTCACCTTTTATTGACTGTTCTATTCTTCCTAGAGTCCGTTGTACTGCTTCTCCTCACCTTTATTGACTGTTCTATTCTTCCTAGAGTCCGTTGTACTGCTTCTCCTCACCCTTTATTGACTGTTCTATTCTTCCTAGAGTCCGTTGTACTGCTTCTCCTCACCTTTTATTGACTGTTCTATTCTTCCTAGAGTCCGTTGTACTGCTTCTCCTCACCTTTTATTGACTGTTCTATTCTTCCTAGAGTCCGTTGTACTGCTTCTCCTCACCCTTTATTGACTGTTCTATTCTTCCTAGAGTCCGTTGTACTGCTTCTCCTCACCTTTTATTGACTGTTCTATTCTTCCTAGAGTCCGTTGTACTGCTTCTCCTCACCTTTTATTGACTGTTCTATTCTTCCTAGAGTCCGTTGTACTGCTTCTCCTCACCTTTTATTGACTGTTCTATTCTTCCTAGAGTCCGTTGTACTGCTTCTCCTCACCTTTTATTGACTGTTCTATTCTTCCTAGAGTCCGTTGTACTGCTTCTCCTCACCTTTTATTGACTGTTCTATTCTTCCTAGAGTCCGTTGTACTGCTTCTCCTCACCTTTTATTGACTGTTCTATTCTTCCTAGAGTCCGTTGTACTGCTTCTCCTCACCTTTTATTGACTGTTCTATTCTTCCTAGAGTCCGTTGTACTGCTTCTCCTCACCTTTTATTGACTGTTCTATTCTTCCTAGAGTCCGTTGTACTGCTTCTCCTCACCTTTTATTGACTGTTCTATTCTTCCTAGAGTCCGTTGTACTGCTTCTCCTCACCTTTTATTGACTGTTCTATTCTTCCTAGGGTCCGTTGTACTGCTTCTCCTCACCCTTTATTGACTGTTCTATTCTTCCTAGAGTCCGTTGTACTGCTTCTCCTCACCTTTTATTGACTGTTCTATTCTTCCTAGAGTCCGTTGTACTGCTTCTCCTCACCTTTTATTGACTGTTCTATTCTTCCTAGAGTCCGTTGTACTGCTTCTCCTCAGCCTTTATTTACTGTTCTATTCTTCCTAGAGTCCGTTGTACTGCTTCTCCTCACCTTTTATTGACTGTTCTATTCTTCCTAGAGTCCGTTGTACTGCTTCTCCTCACCCTTTATTGACTGTTCTATTCTTCCAAGAGTCCGTTGTACTGCTTCTCCTCAGCCTTTATTGACTGTTCTATTCTTCCTAGAGTCCGTTGTACTGCTTCTCCTCGCCTTTTATTGACTGTTCTATTCTTCCTAGAGTCCGTTGTACTGCTTCTCCTCGCCTTTTATTGACTGTTCTATTCTTCCTAGAGTCCGTTGTACTGCTTCTCCTCACCTTTTATTGACTGTTCTATTCTTCCTAGAGTCCGTTGTACTGCTTCTCCTCACCTTTTATTGACTGTTCTATTCTTCCCAGAGTCCGTTGTACTGCTTCTCCTCACCTTTTATTGACTGTTCTATTCTTCCAGAGTCCGTTGTACTGCTTCTCCTCACCTTTTATTGACTGTTCTATTCTTCCAGAGTCCGTTGTACTGCTTCTCCTCGCCCTTTATTGACTGTTCTATTCTTCCTAGAGTCCGTTGTACTGCTTCTCCTCACCTTTTATTGACTGTTCTATTCTTCCTAGAGTCCGTTGTACTGCTTCTCCTCACCTTTTATTGACTGTTCTATTCTTCCTAGAGTCCGTTGTACTGCTTCTCCTCACCTTTTATTGACTGTTCTATTCTTCCTAGAGTCCGTTGTACTGCTTCTCCTCACCTTTTATTGACTGTTCTATTCTTCCTAGAGTCCGTTGTACTGCTCCTCCTCACCCTTTATTGACTGTTCTATTCTTCCGAGAGTCCGTTGTACTGCTTCTCCTCACCTTTTATTGACTGTTCTATTCTTCCGAGAGTCCGTTGTACTGCTTCTCCTCACCTTTTATTGACTGTTCTATTCTTCCTAGAGTCCGTTGTACTGCTTCTCCTCACCTTTTATTGACTGTTCTATTCTTCCTAGAGTCCGTTGTACTGCTTCTCCTCACCTTTTATTGACTGTTCTATTCTTCCTAGAGTCCGTTGTACTGCTTCTCCTCACCTTTTATTGACTGTTCTATTCTTCCTAGAGTCCGTTGTACTGCTTCTCCTCACCTTTTATTGACTGTTCTATTCTTCCTAGAGTCCGTTGTACTGCTTCTCCTCACCTTTTATTGACTGTTCTATTCTTCCTAGAGTCCGTTGTACTGCTTCTCCTCACCTTTTATTGACTGTTCTATTCTTCCTAGAGTCCGTTGTACTGCTTCTCCTCACCTTTTATTGACTGTTCTATTCTTCCTAGAGTCCGTTGTACTGCTTCTCCTCACCTTTTATTGACTGTTCTATTCTTCCTAGAGTCCGTTGTACTGCTTCTCCTCACCTTTTATTGACTGTTCTATTCTTCCTAGAGTCCGTTGTACTGCTTCTCCTCACCTTTTATTGACTGTTCTATTCTTCCTAGAGTCCGTTGTACTGCTTCTCCTCACCTTTTTATTGACTGTTCTATTCTTCCTAGAGTCCGTTGTACTGCTTCTCCTCACCTTTTATTGACTGTTCTATTCTTCCTAGAGTCCGTTGTACTGCTTCTCCTCACCTTTTATTGACTGTTCTATTCTTCCTAGAGTCCGTTGTACTGCTTCTCCTCAGCCTTTATTTACTGTTCTATTCTTCCTAGAGTCCGTTGTACTGCTTCTCCTCACCTTTTATTGACTGTTCTATTCTTCCTAGAGTCCGTTGTACTGCTTCTCCTCACCTTTTATTGACTGTTCTATTCTTCCTAGAGTCCGTTGTACTGCTTCTCCTCACCTTTTATTGACTGTTCTATTCTTCCTAGAGTCCGTTGTACTGCTTCTCCTCACCTTTTATTGACTGTTCTATTCTTCCTAGAGTCTGTTGTACTGCTTCTCCTCACCTTTTATTGACTGTTCTATTCTTCCTAGAGTCCGTTGTACTGCTTCTCCTCACCTTTTATTGACTGTTCTATTCTTCCTAGAGTCCGTTGTACTGCTTCTCCTCACCTTTTATTGACTGTTCTATTCTTCCTAGAGTCCGTTGTACTGCTTCTCCTCACCTTTTATTGACTGTTCTATTCTTCCTAGAGTCCGTTGTACTGCTTCTCCTCACCTTTTATTGACTGTTCTATTCTTCCTAGAGTCCGTTGTACTGCTTCTCCTCACCTTTTATTGACTGTTCTATTCTTCTTAGAGTCCGTTGTACTGCTTCTCCTCAGCCTTTATTGACTGTTCTATTCTTCCTAGAGTCCGTTGTACTGCTTCTCCTCACCTTTTATTGACTGTTCTATTCTTCCTAGAGTCCGTTGTACTGCTTCTCCTCACCTTTTATTGACTGTTCTATTCTTCCTAGAGTCCGTTGTACTGCTTCTCCTCACCTTTTATTGACTGTTCTATTCTTCCTAGGGTCCGTTGTACTGCTTCTCCTCACCCTTTATTGACTGTTCTATTCTTCCTAGAGTCCGTTGTACTGCTTCTCCTCACCTTTTATTGACTGTTCTATTCTTCCTAGAGTCCGTTGTACTGCTTCTCCTCACCTTTTATTGACTGTTCTATTCTTCCTAGAGTCCGTTGTACTGCTTCTCCTCACCCTTTATTGACTGTTCTATTCTTCCTAGAGTCCGTTGTACTGCTTCTCCTCACCTTTTATTGACTGTTCTATTCTTCCTAGAGTCCGTTGTACTGCTTCTCCTCACCCTTTATTGACTGTTCTATTCTTCCTAGAGTCCGTTGTACTGCTTCTCCTCACCTTTTATTGACTGTTCTATTCTTCCTAGAGTATGTTGTACTGCTTCTCCTCACCTTTTATTGACTGTTCTATTCTTCCTAGAGTCCGTTGTACTGCTTCTCCTCACCTTTTATTGACTGTTCTATTCTTCCTAGAGTCCGTTGTACTGCTTCTCCTCACCTTTTATTGACTGTTCTATTCTTCCGAGAGTCCGTTGTACTGCTTCTCCTCACCCTTTATTGACTGTTCTATTCTTCCTAGAGTCCGTTGTACTGCTTCTCCTCACCTTTTATTGACTGTTCTATTCTTCCTAGAGTCTGTTGTACTGCTTCTCCTCGCCTTTTATTGACTGTTCTATTCTTCCTAGAGTCCGTTGTACTGCTTCTCCTCGCCTTTTATTGACAGTTCTATTCTTCCTAGAGTCCGTTGTACTGCTTCTCCTCGCCCTTTATTGACTGTTCTATTCTTCCCAGAGTCCGTTGTACTGCTTGTCCTCGCCTTTTATTGACTGTTCTATTCTTCCCAGAGTCCGTTGTACTGCTTCTCCTCGCCTTTTATTGACTGTTCTATTCTTCCCAGAGTCCGTTGTACTGCTTCTCCTCACCCTTTATTGACTGTTCTATTCTTCCTAGAGTCCGTTGTACTGCTTCTCCTCACCTTTTATTGACTGTTCTATTCTTCCTAGAGTCCGTTGTATTGCTTCTCCTCACCTTTTATTGACTGTTCTATTCTTCCTAGAGTCCGTTGTACTGCTTCTCCTCACCTTTTATTGACTGTTCTATTCTTCCTAGAGTCCGTTGTACTGCTTCTCCTCACCTTTTATTGACTGTTCTATTCTTCCTGGAGTCCGTTGTACTGCTTCTCCTCACCTTTTATTGACTGTTCTATTCTTCCTAGAGTCCGTTGTACTGCTCCTCCTCAGCCTTTATTGACTGTTCTATTCTTCCTAGAGTCCGTTGTACTGCTCCTCCTCACCCTTTATTGACTCTTCTATTCTTCCGAGAGTCCGTTGTACTGCTTCTCCTCACCTTTTATTGACTGTTCTATTCTTCCGAGAGTCCGTTGTACTGCTTCTCCTCACCCTTTATTGACTGTTCTATTCTTCCAAGAGTCCGTTGTACTGCTTCTCCTCAGCCTTTATTGACTGTTCTATTCTTCCTAGAGTCCGTTGTACTGCTTCTCCTCACCTTTTATTGACTGTTCTATTCTTCCTAGAGTCCGTTGTACTGCTTCTCCTCACCCTTTATTGACTGTTCTATTCTTCCTATAGTCCGTTGTACTGCTTCTCCTCACCTTTTATTGACTGTTCTATTCTTCCTAGAGTCCGTTGTACTGCTTCTCCTCACCTTTTATTGACTGTTCTATTCTTCCTAGAGTATGTTGTACTGCTTCTCCTCACCTTTTATTGACTGTTCTATTCTTCCTAGAGTCCGTTGTACTGCTTCTCCTCACCTTTTATTGACTGTTCTATTCTTCCTAGAGTCCGTTGTACTGCTTCTCCTCACCTTTTATTGACTGTTCTATTCTTCCTAGAGTCCGTTGTACTGCTTCTCCTCACCTTTTATTGACTGTTCTATTCTTCCTAGAGTCCGTTGTACTGCTTTCCTCACCTTTTATTGACTGTTCTATTCTTCCTAGAGTCCGTTGTACTGCTTCTCCTCAGCCTTTATTTACTGTTCTATTCTTCCTAGTGTCCGTTGTACTGCTTCTCCTCACCTTTTATTGACTGTTCTATTCTTCCTAGAGTCCGTTGTACTGCTTCTCCTCACCTTTTATTGACTGTTCTATTCTTCCTAGAGTCCGTTGTACTGCTTCTCCTCACCTTTTATTGACTGTTCTATTCTTCCTAGAGTCCGTTGTACTGCTTCTCCTCACCTTTTATTGACTGTTCTATTCTTCCTAGAGTCCGTTGTACTGCTTCTCCTCACCTTTTATTGACTGTTCTATTCTTCTTAGAGTCCGTTGTACTGCTTCTCCTCAGCCTTTATTGACTGTTCTATTCTTCCTAGAGTCCGTTGTACTGCTTCTCCTCACCTTTTATTGACTGTTCTATTCTTCCTAGAGTCCGTTGTACTGCTTCTCCTCACCTTTTATTGACTGTTCTATTCTTCCTAGAGTCCGTTGTACTGCTTCTCCTCACCTTTTATTGACTGTTCTATTCTTCCTAGGGTCCGTTGTACTGCTTCTCCTCACCCTTTATTGACTGTTCTATTCTTCCTAGAGTCCGTTGTACTGCTTCTCCTCACCTTTTATTGACTGTTCTATTCTTCCTAGAGTCCGTTGTACTGCTTCTCCTCACCTTTTATTGACTGTTCTATTCTTCCTAGAGTCCGTTGTACTGCTTCTCCTCACCCTTTATTTACTGTTCTATTCTTCCTAGAGTCCGTTGTACTGCTTCTCCTCACCCTTTATTGACTGTTCTATTCTTCCTAGAGTCCGTTGTACTGCTTCTCCTCACCTTTTATTGACTGTTCTATTCTTCCTAGAGTCCGTTGTACTGCTTCTCCTCACCTTTTATTGACTGTTCTATTCTTCCTAGAGTCCGTTGTACTGCTTCTCCTCACCTTTTATTGACTGTTCTATTCTTCCTAGAGTCCGTTGTACTGCTTCTCCTCACCTTTTATTGACTGTTCTATTCTTCCTAGAGTCCGTTGTACTGCTTCTCCTCACCTTTTATTGACTGTTCTATTCTTCCTAGAGTCCGTTGTACTGCTTCTCCTCACCGTTTATTTACTGTTCTATTCTTCCTAGAGTCCGTTGTACTGCTTCTCCTCACCCTTTATTGACGGTTCTATTCTTCCTAGTGTCCGTTGTACTGCTTCTCCTCACCTTTTATTGACTGTTCTATTCTTCCTAGAGTCCGTTGTACTGCTTCTCCTCACCTTTTAATGACTGTTCTATTCTTCATAGAGTCCGTTGTACTGCTTCTCCTCACCTTTTATTGACTGTTCTATTCTTCCTAGAGTCCGTTGTACTGCTTCTCCTCACCTTTTATTGACTGTTCTATTCTTCCTAGAGTCCGTTGTACTGCTTCTCCTCACCTTTTACTGACTGTTATATTCTTCCTAGAGTCCGTTGTACTGCTTCTCCTCACCCTTTATTGACTGTTCTATTTTTCTTTTATGGTCTTTTTCAGACCTTTTGTGGCTTGAATGATACATCAAACAGACGATTTTGCCTCATTGTTCCAGAACTCCCATATCCTCTTTTTGTCATTTCATCGAGGAGTGCAAGCGAAGTGAAGAGGTTGTCATGAAGGAATTTGCAACCTTGAGGCACCTGAGATTGCTCTGCAACACCAAGAACAACACTGGGTCCCTGACCCAACCCAGTCTCAGGGAGGAGAGTGTGGAGTGGTGAGGGGTAGGTCATCATTACTGATAACGTTGTTCCTGTCATGATCAGTTTGCATAGGTTCAGCATACACATTCAAGAGCCTGGCTGGCAAATGGCCTGTCTCCCCCTCATAGTCCCATATCTGACCCATCGCTATCACAATCTCTGAGGGATAACTGCAATGTTGCACGCCTTGTCTGAGCAGTCACCTAGATCCAACATATCCAGAATTCGACTCAAAATGAAACTAAAAGGAAGAACAGAGTAGAAAGTTAGGTTGAACAAGAACTATGTATGTGTATAAGTATGTGAATACCTGGATGAGCTGTTATCCTATTATCCTGTTGCCGTCAACAATAGTTTACTCATTCTATGGCCACACTGAACAAAGTTGAGTAATTGCAAATGCATATATCAATACTAGACACCTTAAAAATTATGTGTACCAAAAATCTTTGTCCTATCTTAATGTTAACATACCCTACTAACCTTTTGTTTGGGAGCTTTGATGCAGCCATCGTCTTCTCATGGTGCAACCAGGAAGTAAACAGCTCTGGTCATGTGACAATTTACACTAAACATGTGACACTGCACATATTTCCTTGACACCCTTTATTATTTCAATATTTGATGAAAATGCATTGATTAATCATTCAGTAAAACTTTAAGAGCCTTTTTTTACGGTCACTATTGTGACTGATGGGATTAAATAGGTTAACTTCCAGTGTAGTGAGAGCGACTTAATCACAGTACTACGTCATACCCGCCGGATTTCTGTCTGCTTTAATGCCAATAACTCAATACACCTGAAAACATAAAATGACGCAGGGCATCGATAGAAGACCATTCAGAGATGCACAAAAACAATATAACATTCAAAATGGGTGAACCTTTCCTTTAATGGA
This sequence comes from Oncorhynchus nerka, assembly GCF_034236695.1. NCBI lineage: Eukaryota > Metazoa > Chordata > Actinopteri > Salmoniformes > Salmonidae > Oncorhynchus > Oncorhynchus nerka. The sequence goes on along the minus strand of NC_088419.1, from coordinate 35,687,241 downwards.
AATGGAACCGACCCCATTCAAACCTTGTATTATCATTCCTCTTGACACCCCTTGCACCTTTGCCCCCTTCCATTCTCGGTACCCCCTTTCCTTCCCCTTCTCAATGATTTCCCTCTCTCTTTGAGTCCATGTGTGGTGACTCCTCTCTCTCTCTCCTATTCTGAGACGCTTTATGAACATGGACCCAGGTGTCCCAGCTCCCTAATTAGAAGAAATAATGCAAGGACTATGACTTCACAGTTGCCTCCTTGTTAGTTCTCTCTTTTCCTCACCTCATCATTAGTCTTTTTCTCTTCTAGTGGTGTCAGTGAACCTATAATATCCTTCCACCACCAGACCAAATCCTCCAAATCACTCCGCCAAACCAAATTACTCCTCCCAGCACCACAGCAACATTCATAGTCCCTCTCTCAAACATTTAAATCAATCAGAACTTCTTTCTCTCAGCTTGTATCTGTCTATCTCTCTCTTCCTCCATCATTACTCTTCCTCTCTTTCTCCTCCTATTTTCCTATGTGTGTGTGTGACAAGACTGTGTGCTGTCGCTATCTCCTCCTGTGTGTGTGTGTCACAGGAGTGTGTGTTGCTTTCCTCCTGCATGTGTGTGTGTTGTCTCTCCTCAGGAGTGTGTGTTGGCGTGACAGAATGGAGAGTCATTGGGCTTGTTGTGGCGTTGTGTAGCTGTCAGCCCCGCGGCTGGAGGAAGACGTATGAAGACACAGAGACAGGAGGACAGGAGTGCGTCAGAGAGGATTGAGCTGTCACTGATTCACAGCAAACTGCTCGGTCATCACACTGCTGCTGCTCAGAGCAGGTCAGCGAGACGGAGAAATAGAGGGTGCGGGGAGTATTTCTGTGTGTACTATAGGCTATCCATGACTATCCGCGTGTGTGTGCGCGCGCTTGTGTGCCTGAATGTGTGAGAGAGAGACAGAGATGTGATAGAGCAACAAGCTCTCACAGTCTCACTACAGAATCCAATGTCAAATGTTAAAGGTTAAGTTTAGGCATTAATTCCGAATGGTTACGATAAGGCCTAAGTTTTGGGATACAGTAAAAATGAGTTTGAAAAAAGAAACGAGTGCCAAGCCCTGGGATGGAACACGCGACCCTCAGAACTGAAACTCGCTGCTTACGCCCATCTGTCCACAACGCCTGAGCAAAACCCAGGCCCGCTTGATGGCCTCACCGTTGCCCCTAGAGGCTGGTTTTGAAGTCAACTCCCACGTCATGCTTACCTGGACGGAGTCGAATTTCGCAGATCTTGAACGACCTGGCTGGATGGAGAGAACATAATCTTGAGAGAAAATGAGACAATGTTTACAGTATCTGTCTCTGTGTTTGTGTGTATTTGCATTTCATTTTCAATACATTTGCAAAAAAAAAATGTTTTAATTTTGTCATCTTTGGGTAGTGTGAAAAATCCATTTTGAATTCAGCTGTAACCACAGGAGGCTGGTGGCGCATTAATTGGGGAGGACAGGCAGGTGGTAATGGCTGGAGCGGAATAGGTGGGAAAGTATCAACAACATCAAACATACGGTTTCCATGTTTTTGATGCCATTCTATTTGCGCCGTTCCAGCCGTTATTAGGAGCCGCCTTCCCCTCAGCAGCCTCCAATGGCTGTAACACAACAAAATGTGTAATAAGTCGATTGGTATGAATACGTTCTGAAGGCAATGTATGTGTGTGTGTGTGTGTGTGTGTGTGTGTGTGTGTGTGTGTGTGTGTGTTTCTGCACTACCCCTGTGTATGTTTGTGCCTGCATCCATGCTTGTACTATTCCTGCTCCTGTGTGTGTGTTTGTGTATGTGTGTAGTGCTGGCCATCTGCTCTGACACTGATAAATGTCTGTGGCTCTTTGAGGAGCGGCGCAGAGAGCCTCAATCCCTCCTGCCTGCCTGTCTGTGCTCATTGCGCCCTCCTATTATTTATTAGTGAGCTCGGAGCCTAGCTGCAGCCTGGAGCGCCTGGGTGGGGCTCTGTCTGTCAGGCTGCAATCTGTCTGCAGTAAGAAGCCTCAGTCCTGTCGGAGAGGGAGTCACAGAAACTGTGCAGATACTTTCTCCCCTCTGCTAATTTACTCACTTGGAATGATACTGCTCAAAAACAGATGGATAGAGATACAGAGCTTTGTAGTCTACCCACATCCAATTATTTCCACAGGCGAATAATGCCTTCCGGGGTACCACTTTCCTGCCCCGTGACTTGAGGTCCTTACAATTCACATAATATACCTTTCCTGGCTTGGTAATACTGCTCCAGATACAGAGTATTGTGCCAGCATTGCCCAATTATTTCCGGAGGTGAATAGAGCTTGCTATAGTACCACTATCCTGCCTTTATGATTTGAGTTTCTTACAATTCCCATAGCATACCTTTACTGACTTGGAATGACATTGCTCACCAACAGTTAGAGTCACAGAAAGAGCTTTGTATCACCCATTTCTTTCCAGAGGAGAAACGCTTCCTAGGGTAGCCTTTGACAATTCTGGCATATGACTTGAGGTCCTTACAATTCACACATTATTATACCTTTCCACACTCGACACTGAATGATACTGCTTACCAACAGATGGAGATGGAGAGTGAGGACCTCTTACCATCACCACCTTTCCATTTGAGTAATCCAAAGGGCATAAAGCTTTCTAGGGGATGTCTATTCTGCCTTATGACTTGAGGTTCACGCGCTATAGTAGACAATAGACATACTGTGTACTATTGTTGTTGCTGCTATATGATACTGCCTCTGTGCTGTATGATGTGTACAATTAACTGTGTGGCTTACTGAAGCCTACTTAAAAGCAAAGAGAAGGGTGTTAAAACGAGAGAATGAATAGGCTGTTGTGACTTCAAAGTGATAATGCACCGCCCCACCAGTGTTTAAATGAACTGGGTCATGGACCACTTCCACTTCTTTCTGTTTTACCCGTTGTTGTGTGTCTGCATGTGTCTGTGTGTTTGTGTGTTTGTGTGTACATATTTATGGGTGCGTTGTTACCTGTTTGTACAGACACAGAGAGAGACAGAACAAGAGAAAAACAGGAGAAAGAGAGACACACAGAGAGAGAGAAAGAGAGCGAGAGAGAGAGAGACAGATATGCATACGACAACCAGTTCTGCCTCTTGGTGTTGCATGTTATCTGATCCAATTTTCCCTCAACAGTTCCAGATATGGCCCATCCATTTTGCACCACCAGCTGGGTAACGTAGATTGAGGAAGTCAAACGGTCGCTCAGCTGTCTTTATCAGAAGGGAATGACAGTTTTCTGTAGAGCCACTCTATACTGGGCCACTGGGGTAGACGGATGGCTCCTTTTAGAGCCCAGATGTTGCTTTTCTGCTGCTGTGATTCTGTTGAGCTGGCACAGGTATTGGGAAAAGAGAGAGAAACGTAGAGAGAGGAGGGGCACACTCGTTTGCTCGTTCCTTTGGCACTCTTTCTCTCTGGTCTCTTACTCTGTTTGGCATTAGCTGTAGAGATTCATTCCCAGAATCAGGACCGGTTTCTGCCAGCCTGCCTTTTGTTCTGAACACGACCTTTCACACTCAATCATAGCTAGGGGATTTACTCTGGACAAGTGTTCTCCTGTCCACCTTTTATGGTTGTTTATTCGGTACAGATTTTTGATTAAATAGCTGAAAAGGCTTCATCTAGCCCAGTCACGGACCAGGATGTCTTGCTCCCAGGCAGACTAAATAACTTTTTTGCCCGCTTTGAGGACAATACAGTGCCACTGACACGGCCTGCAACGAAAACATGCGGACTCTCCTTCACTGCAGCCGAGGTGAGTAAGACATTTAAACGTGTTAACCCTCGCAAGGCTGCAGGCCCAGATGGCATCCCCAGCCGCGCCCTCAGAGCATGCGCAGACCAGCTGGCCGGTGTGTTTACGGACATATTCAATCAATCCCTATACCAGTCTGCTGTTCCCACATGCTTCAAGAGGGCCACCATTGTTCCTGTTCCTAAGAAAGCTAAGGTAACTGAGCTAAACGACTACCGCCCCGTAGCACTCACTTCCCTCATCATGAAGTGCTTTGAGAGACTAGTCAAGGACCATATCACCTCCACCCTACCTGACACCCTAGACCCACTCCAATTTGCTTACCGCCCAAATAGGTCCACAGACGATGCAATCTCAACCACACTGCACACTGCCCTAACCCATCTGGACAAGAGGAATACCTATGTGAGAATGCTGTTCATCGACTACAGCTCGGCATTCAACACCATAGTACCCTCCAAGCTCGTCATCAAGCTCGAGACCCTGGGTCTCGACCCCGCCCTGTGCAACTGGGTACTGGACTTCCTGATGGGCCGCCCCCAGGTGGTGAGGATAGGCAACAACATCTCCACCCCGCTGATACTCAACACTGGCGCCCCACAAGGGTGCGTTCTGAGCCCTCTCCTGTACTCCCTGTTCACCCACGACTACGTGGCCACGCACGCCTCCAACTCAATCGTCAAGTTTGCGGACGACACAACAGTGGTAGACTTGATTACCAACAACGACGAGACGGCCTACAGGGAGGAGGTGAGGGCCCTCGGAGTGTGGTGTCAGGAAAATAACCTCACACTCAACGTCAACAAAACTAAGGAGATGATTGTGGACTTCAGGAAACAGCAGAGGGAAGACCCCCCTATCCACATCGATGGAACAGTAGTGGAGAGGGTAGCACGTTTTAAGTTCCTCGGCATACACATCACAGACAAACTGAATTGGTCCACTCACACAGACAGCATCGTGAAGAAGGCGTAGCAGCGCCTCTTCAACCTCAGGAGGCTGAAGAAATTTGGCTTGTCACCAAAAGCACTCACAAACTTCTACAGATGCACAATCGAGAGCATCCTGGCGGGCTGTATCACCGCCTGGTACGGCAACTGCTCCGCCCACAACCGTAAGGCTCTCCAGAGGGTAGTGAGGTCTGCACAACGCATCACCGGGGGCAAACTACCTGCCCTCCAGGACACCTACACCACCCGATGTTACAGGAAGGCCATAAAGATCATCAAGGACATCAACCACCCGAGCCACTGCCTGTTCACCCCGCTATCATCCAGAAGGCGAGGTCAGTACAGGTGCATCAAAGCTGGGACCGAGAGACTGAAAAACAGCTTCTATCTCAAGGCCATCAGACTGTTAAACAGACACCACTAACATTGAGTGGCTGCTGCCAACACATTGACACTGACACTGACTCTACTCCAGCCACTTTAATAATGGGAATTGATGGGAAATGATGTAAATATATCACTAGCCACTTTAAACAATGCTACCTTATTTAAAGTTACATACCCTACATTATTCATCTCATATGCATACGTATATACTGTACTCTATATCATCGACTGCATCCTTATGTAATACATGTATCACTAGCCACTTTAACTGTGCCACTTTGTTTACATACTCATCTCATATGTATATACTGTACTCGATACCATCTACTGTATCTTGCCCATGCTGCTCTGTACCATCACTCATTCATATATCTTTATGTACATATTCTTTATCCCCTTACACTGTGTATAAGACAGTAGTTCTGGAATTGTTAGTTAGATTACTTGTTGGTTATTACTGCATTGTCGGAACTAGAAGCACAAGCATTTCGCTACACTCGCATTAACATCTGCTAATCATTTGTTTGTGACAAATAACATTTGATTTGATTTGATTTTAATTAAACCATTTCTCTGTGTGTGTGTTTCTGTGTGTTTGCATATTTCTGTGTGTGTTAGTTGTTACCTGTTTAGTTTAAATGTATATAGCAAAAGTCCAGAAAAACAGTGCTCATTTCCGAGATGTATTAAAAGGAGATGGTTTAGACCAGGGGTGTCAAACTCAAATACCCAGTGGGCCAAAATGTAAAACCTGAACTAAGTCACGGGCCAACATTGAACAAATTAACCTTTTAATATGGACCCAAACAAGTTTTGCTTTAACATTGAATATGGAACAAGCATCGCTTATTACCATACAATATATAATTTAATAGTGGAGACATGCAAAATCGAATTTCAAATGAAAAAACACATCAATGGCATTCATTTATTAAATAAATAAAATTTAATTAAAATTGTATGCCTCTTTTCTATTTGCAGCCTTCTGATTTAAATACCAAAATAAACTTTTTCCACTGGCTAATAATTTTACAAATAAAATGATAATAAATCAATCAACCATTCAAGCCCATGCCTTGTAGCAAGAAAAAGTGCATAAAGAAAACGTTAATTATTGCACACTGGTCTAATCTGATGTGCCCAAGCCAGATACCTGGCATCTCTTCTTGGATGCTAGTTCATCAATGTCTGGGCTCAAGCTCTGAGCTGAAGAAATCCTCAGTATCGAGCGAAGATGTTCATCAGTCAGACGTCTCCTGTGAGTTGTTTTGGTCATCTTCATCAAGGAGAAAAGTTGCTCGCATAGATAAGTGCTGCCGAACATGGAGAGCATCTGAGCAGCTTGGGTGCGGAGCTGAGACATTGTGTCAGGGATGAACCGTGGAAACTGTGCGGCGCCCACAGCATCATACTTTGACTTCAGCGTGTCGTTGCACTGGAGTTCAATCAGCTCCATTTGGATGTTGGTTGGTGCATTTTCCACATCAACTGCGAAGGGATTACTAAGCAGTTCAAACTTGCATTTCTGGGCATCGAAGTCGGCAAATCGCCGGCTAAACTCAGCGGCGAGAACACTGAGTTTTTCAGCAAACTGTGCGCATGGGAACACGGCGGTAGAGATCTGCGCTTTTATGGATTGGCAGCAGGGAAAATGGCAAGGGTTTCCTTGCAGCATCTGATTCTCCCACAGGCACAGTTTAGTTTTGAAGGCCCTCACTGCAGCGTACATGTCTGTGATGATGCGCCCCCGCCCCTGAAGCTGCAGGTTCAGCGCATCGAGATGGCTCGAGATGTCACAGAGAAAGGCCAGCTCACACAGGAACTTTTGCTCCCGGAGCTCTGCTGTATCCTTCCCTTTGGTTTCCAGGAATTGACATATTTCCTCACGCAGCTCGAAACATCTGTTCAGTACTTTTCCTCTGCTTAGCCATCTCACCTCTGTGTGATACGGCACGTCTGCGTATTCCGAACCACACTCCTCCAGAAAAGATTTAAACTGGCGGTGATTTTTTTCTTATAAAGTTAACTACCTGTGTTACTGTGGTCATAACATGTTCCATCTTTAGGGCTTTGGCACACAGTGCTTCCTGATGTATGATGCAGTGGTAAACAGTTAGCTCACCTGCACAGTTCTCTTCCCGCATCTTCTCCCGAACCATGCCCACCAGTCCACTCTTTTTACCGCACATCGCTGGCGCACCATCTGTCGTTAATCCAACGAGTTTATCCCACGGCAGCTTTATTTCAGTTACACATTTGGAAACCTCCTCAAAGATTTCCTTTCCTGTGGTTGTGCCATGCATTGATTTGAATCCTAATAGCTCCTCCATAACACACAGATTTGAGTCCACTCCACGGATGAAGACTGACAGCTGAGCAGTATCAGATGCGTCGCAGCTCTCATCCACAGCGAGGGAGAACGCAACAAAATCTTTTCCCTTTTCCATCAGCTGGTCATACAGATTGGTGGCAAGATCACATGTGCGATCAGCTACTGTGTTCCTGCTCAGGCTCACGTTTGAAAATGCTTGTTTTTTCTCTGGGCATACGAGGTCACAAACCTTCATCATGCACTTTTTCATGAACTCTCCCTCATTAAAGGGCCGGGCTGATTTTGCGATCTCTGCTGCCACTATATAACTAGCCTTTACAGCAGCCTCGCTTTGTGATGTGGCTTTTTTAAACATATTCTGTTGTGAAACCAAACTTCTTTTCATCTCCTCTACTTTCTGGCTCCTTTGAGTCATGTCCAGGTCCTTGTATTTGTCATGGTGTTTCGTTTCATAGTGTCGTCTAATGTTGTACTCCTTACTTACAGCCACATTGACTCCACAAACAAGACAAACAGGTTTGTCTTTTACATATGTAAACAGATATTCTGCCTCCCACTTGTCCAGAAAGCTCCTGTTTTCTGCCTTTCTTTTCGCCATTTTTGGGAAGGGTTAGCTCGCTGACAGTTGTAGCGTCTATGTTGCTATGACTACTGTCACAGAGGAGAGAGCGTTTCTGGGTCCTGTCCTGATTGGCGCGCGAAAACAGCAGAGCATTATGGGATTCGTAGTATTAGTGGTGAATGCGCTGTATAATACCGGCGGGCCAGCTCTAGTAGTAATTTGGTATTGTCTCGCGGGCCAAATATAATTACCCCGCGGGCCAAATTTGGCCCACGGGCCAGAGTTTGACACCCATGGTTTAGACTATGATACAATTGTCTTTCCTCCATCGTATTTCATTTCCTCGCTCTGTGCCACTGCCCAACAGTTAGTTACAAGGTTGACTGTTCTAGAGTATTCTGGGTGTTCTTGCCTGTTAAAGGACTGTCTTGGAAGTGACCACGAAGGACTCCCGTGCAGCCCACAGTGAATGTCTGGTCTGGGCGGGTCCTCGTCGTCTTTGGTCAGACGGGAATTTCCCTTGCATGCCTTCACATGGAATGCGACACCGGTGTTCCTTCACAGACATTCACTGCTGAGCCCCACAGGTATAATCTATCGTCCTGTTTCCTGACGGCAAATTGTCGTGGAAATTACCACTATGGACTCCAAGTTAAATGAACAGATCTTTATTATCAAGGCCGGAGAGGTTACAACAAACTTCATACTCAAAGTACAAGTCTGTCAGAAGCTGTGAAGGGATGCTCTCCTTTCAGCACTCTTTATACTCATGCACAAACTAGGCACCTCTGCTCTCAGGGTGCAATAGGATGATCATGACCTTGCACACATAGTTTATAGGCGTTGGGCCAAAGTAACAATGTGTTCCCTTCTTTCTGTTCTTCTTCTATCAGTCCCCTCCCTGAGAGCAAAGCCCCAGGACATCCCAACACAGTAACAAGAAACAATACAGTACATGTAGTCACTAATTTGCAGAGACACAGAGGAGACAAAAAAATGTCCACTACACTCCCTCCTTTTATCACCATATGTGATAACAGAGATGTATTTGACTTCTTAACACACATTCAGTCTACCAACAGGAGTGCATTTAGTAAATACTGATTGTTACATACAAGAGGCATAACAATAGGCAAAAGTCCATCTTTACCTTTTTTTCCATTACCCTTTACATTATATGGTTGCTGTCTTTTAATGACATAACTTCAAACCTTCAGGTACTTAATCAAACATGGATACTAACTCATTCTGGCATATTATAGGGGGAAAGGGGAGTTCCTGGAGAGACAGCAAGTTATCAGTATCACCTTCTTTAGTAGCCTTGAACATGATAGTTGCTGAGACTTGAGTTGCCAGGGAGGTACAAATGGCCTTACAGCAAGAAAGCAAAATGATCAAACACATTAAACAAAAGATTCCAACTATCACCCAATGAGCTATCTGGGAGCCCCAAGCTCCAAAGAGGCCTTTCTGCCAACCAGTAAACCCCCCCCTCTGATTCCCCAGAATGAGATTTTGCATCATAGGCAATATAGTTAGCAAGATCAGTCACATTTGATAACACATCTGGGACAAACGTGTAGCATTCGTCATCAATGAGTGCACAAGTACCCCCTTGACCAGCAAATAAGTAGTCAAGTGCCTCCCTGTTTTGCAGGGCCACCTTGCAGAGTGCTTTTACTTTCTCATCCAGAGCAACCAAGGTGTCTCTAGTAGTATATCCCATTTCCTCAACGTTAATAGCCAAATCGCAAATTTCATTAAAGGCACATGCCACTCCATATTGGGACAGCAAAACACCAGCAAATCGGGAGAAGAAGGTCTGCACCTGAGCGACATCTGCAAGGGATCGCTTATTAAAATAGGAGTCGGCTGATGATAGTCCCTGAACAGAACCCTCAATTCTGTTTCAGTGTTTCCAAGAACTCTCGTGGCCGGCACCACAAACCCAAGAGTACACGTCCCTCCCCAATTAGGTGGTTCACTTTTAATAAGCAAATCGACCACACAACCAATAGGTACCATTTGGGTCTCCTTTCAGTGATAGAGACTTATTAAAGACAGAAATTGTATAACTCATATATCCTGGTGCTCCTGTAACAGAATCATATATTACAAGAGAGCAGTTATTGCTACCATTAACCAACATAGTACAGTTACAAAAATTTTCACCCAAATGGTTACTCCCATTTCCTCTAATACACCAGGGGGCTACCAGGGATCCTACTATAGGGATGGGTGGGACACTGCAATTGTCTGGCTTAGGACATGCAAGGCTAAAATAAGCATTGCAGGTTGCTAAATAAGTCATAGGGTTGGGATCCCTTGGGGGGGTAGTAACCAATGACAGTATGGGGGGCAGTGAAATAGATAAGTTCACCCCCAAGGGAACCCCTACATATGGGAGACCCTAACCTACTCCCACAGGACCCAACTCACATACCCAATAATAAGTCTTATGAGGTGCCATTTGTCACCATTTCAGCTGGAGAGTGGAACAGATTCCCTCCCTCATCTTGACTTTTTACTTCTCTTTTCCTTCGGCTGACATCTCCTTCTGGACCACTACTTCGGGTCTGCGGCGTTTCCTTTAGCTCGAGACTTTCATCTTCACCTAAACGGCCACCCACTGGAGGGCAACCAACTGTTCCAATCAATACAATGGTGCAGATCCAGACAGACCAAATAGCAAAACCTGATATGGTCCTCTCCAACGAGGATCCGTCCAGCTCGTCCTTCTGTAGTCTTTTACCACCATGAAGTCTCCAGGGCACACATAATCCTTAGTTCCTACTGACAGGTTGGGCAGAGAAGCCTTCATCTGTGGGAAGAGAGTTTTAAGAACATTGCTAAGTGAGACCCAGTATGCTACCATGTCTTCTTCCAGTCCCTCAACATAAACTACGTCCAACATTATTAGTTAAACCGATCACACATTTTTTTTACAAAATAATTAGGCAAACACAGTAAATAGGCCAATATGTATTTACAAGATCCACCATCCCTCTTTTTGACACATGGTCTTGACCCTGTGACAATTTAGCAAGGTATTGGAAAGTACAACGGGGCACGGCAGGTCTATCAGAATCATGTGTCCTTTGACAGTGTTCAGCCCACTGCCATTTCTCAGTCGCATCAGCTGCTGCCTGCAAAACAACAACATCATTAGGAGAGAAGGGGTTAATGGGAACAGGAACTGCTGCCATCTGTAGAAGGGGGGAAACAGAAAAGGAAGCAGCCAGCTTGGCCGAACAATCAGCTTTAGCATTCCCTTGAGAAACACTGTCCTGTGCAGAAGAGTGTGCTTGGCACCACTGCAATAGATGAGGGGAGCTGAACGGCCGTCAGCAAAGTGGAGACAAGATCGCTGTGAGCAATAGTTTTTCCAGACAAAGTAAAAAATGATCTTCTTCCACAATGTGCCAATATCGTGCACAACACCAAATGCAAATCTACTATCAGTGTAGATATTAACAGAGCAATCCTTAGTCAAAATACATGCTCTGGTTAAACCAAATAACTACCTGAGCAGACCAGTGGCGGGGAGGTCTTACACTTTCCAGAGTTTGAACAGTGGTGACATCAGCATAACCTACTAAAGGTACACCCCTGTCGTTTCGCTGGGCAGAGTCATCCACACAAAACTCAAAGTCCGAATTCAAAAGAGGAACGTCTTTTTGGTAAATCCTAGGGCTACAGTCAATCTTAGTGGTCAATTCACAGTCATGTTCTTCACCGGCATCAGCTGTAGGTAGGAGAGTAGAGAGGTTAAGTACAGTACATCTCCTTGGTGTAACATAAGACATCTTCAAAATAACGTTCTCATAATCTAACAATCTGGCAGGTGTAAGATGGACAGTTTTAGGCTGTGTAATAATGGCATGAACCACATGGGGAACATGCACCATCAGCTCATTCATTGTTGCAATATCAGAACATGCAAAAACCGCCTCAGTTGCCACAGCAACAGAGCGGAGGCAAAAAACCATGCCTTGGATAAGTGTCTAAATGCTTGGAGTTGTACCCCATAGGCCTATAGCCAACTCTGTGGTACTGTGTCAACACAGCAGACATAAACCCATGATTCTCAGAGACAATGGAATGGTCTGGTGTCATCAGGCAAACCAAAACAGGGGATTGACATTAGAGCCTGCTTTAACTTAATCAAGGCTAATTCCGCCTCAGGTGTCCATTCCACCACTTCAGACATTTCCATCTTTCTGCCATAAATACAATGCTGCAGAGACTGTACTGTCTCCGCTTAGTCTTTCAACCATGGGCCACAGTAGCCAGCCACTCCCAAAAGTGACGTGCTGCTTTGTAACAAGTTTAGATGGGGACTTTATCGCCTCAAGCCTATCTTTAGAGAGGGCGCTACCCTCAGAAGTAATGTCATGAACCAAATATTTAACAGAATTTCTACACAACTGCATCTTAGAGGGGGAAGCCTTAGGACCATTTTCAGCTAAGAAAATCAACAATGCCTTAGTCTTCATGACAGATTTCCTCAGATGAGGATTAGGAAAACAGGTCATCAACATATTGAACCGCATTACTACCTCCAGGGGGAATAAATCCTTCCAGATTCCTCGCCATTTCGTTGGCAAAAATGGCAGCTGATTCAACGTAGCATTGTGGCATCACCGTCCAAGTTCATTTTTTCCCAAGAAACTTAAAAAGAGAACCAATCCTACGACCCAGGTTCAACAGGGAGGCTGAAAAATGCATTTGTTCCCTGGGGGAACTTGGGAAAGAACAGTAAGTGTGTTCGTCACCAGGGGTGCTCTTGCGTGAACAGCATCATTAACCTATGAACTTGCACAAACGATATTCACCAGATGGCTTCCTAACAGGTATAATAAGGGTGTTACTGGCATAATTTGGGCATGGGATCAAAGCCCCATTTTCAACCAGGGCCTGATGGATGGGAATAATACCCTTTTCTGCTTCTCTGCTAAGAGGGTACTGAGCTTTATATGGTCTGGGATTATTCTTCGGGACAACTTTCACCGGGATGGCAACTTTCATCTTCCTGAAATCGGTCCTGGAGACAGCCCAGAGCTGTTCTGGCACTTCATCCAGCCATGGTATGTGGGAGTTATCTTGGGACACGACCATCATACTTTCATTAGTGTTACGAATCCCTTTTGGCCCGACAGTCTAGGGGGGGATGGTAATGAGACCCGTAACATAACTCATGTAAATTATAATTGTGACAAAGTAAAAGTGAGAACGAAATAACCACGACTACTGAAATCTACCGTCAAACTCAGGGTTTATTAATAAACACACGGTAATAGGGGGAGCAGGAAAAGGGGCTGAGCTGGACCCAAGGAAAGAAACAATAAGTATTCAAAAACACCCCTAAGCTAGACTAGCCTACTTTAACAACAGCTAACTACCTAACCAAAAATACAGTGGGTGGTCCGCCCAGTTCTAACTAGGTCTACCTACGGGTAGTGTATGCCCATGGGCGACTTGTCTTGGTTTCCCCTTTTCCCACCAGCAAACAAACAAACACCATAACCAAAACAATACTCACAGGTGATGACAGTGCTATGGAGGTGCTCAAACAAAAGAGAGGTCACTACACAAAGAGAGAGTGAACCACAGAGACCTACAGACATGGCATTTACAGAGAGATTGAGCTCTAGAGCAAACAACTGACAGGGTTTTTAAACCAAGGGAAAATAACTGTGATAGGGTAGGAAACAGGAGGAGGTGTGTCTTCTGATTGATGATTGGATTGGTGACTGATTGGGGAGTGATGATTTTCACCTGTGAGGGGAGAAGGAGAGAAAAGAACACAGGATACACACACACACACACAGGATACACACACAGGATACTGGTATCCGTAACAGTTAGGAATAGGTTGTTTCTTCTGAATCGTTCGAGTAGTAACCCAGAAAGGGGAGAAAACAGTCGCTGTTGATGGAGACCACTTCCCATCCCTCTCCCAGGCAACCCAATCAGTGACTGTCAATACACTTCATCCAAGATCCAGCATCTTTTCATTCTCGATTGGGGGTACTTCATACACCGATCTCTGTGTATCAGACAGCAAAACTCCAGCCACTGTAAATTCTTCACCGTAGCATATTCCATCAATTGTCAATTCCACTCTGCTTTTCTGCTTTGCCCATTTTTGTTGATATTCAGGGTCTTCTACACACGAGGGGACAGCTGTTGTGCAGTGAAGATGTTCCGGGACAGCCCATGCACAGTGGTGTGGGGAGGTAAGTGATATCTCATACAGTGCCTACGGAAAGGATTCAGACCCTTTGACTTCTTCCGAATTTTGTGATATTACAGCCTTATTCTAAAATGTATTACATACAGTGCCTTGCGAAAGTATTCGGCCCCCTTGAACTTTGTGACCTTTTGCCACATTTCAGGCTTCAAACATAAAGATATAAAACTGTATTTTTTTGTGAAGAATCAACAAGTGGGACACAATCATGAAGTGGAACGACATTTATTGGATATTTCAAACTTTTTTAAACAAATCAAAAACTGAAAAATTGGGCGTGCAAAATTATTCAGCCCCCTTAAGTTAATACTTTGTAGCGCCACCTTTTGCTGCGATTACAGCTGTAAGTCGCTTGGGGTATGTCTCTATCAGTTTTGCACATCGAGAGACTGACATTTTTTCCCATTCCTCCTTGCAAAACAGCTCGAGCTCAGTGAGGTTGGATGGAGAGCATTTGTGAACAGCAGTTTTCAGTTCTTTCCACAGATTCTCGATTGGATTCAGGTCTGGACTTTGACTTGGCCATTCTAACACCTGGATATGTTTATTTTTGAACCATTCCATTGTAGATTTTGCTTTATGTTTTGGATCATTGTCTTGTTGGAAGACATCTCCGTCCCAGTCTCAGGTCTTTTGCAGACTCCATCAGGTTTTCTTCCAGAATGGTCCTGTATTTGGCTCCATCCATCTTCCCATCAATTTTAACCATCTTCCCTGTCCCTGCTTAAGAAAAGCAGGCCCAAACCATGATGCTGCCACCACCATGTTTGACAGTGGGGATGGTGTGTTCAGGGTGATGAACTGTGTTGCTTTTACACCAAACATAACGTTTTGCATTGTTGCCAAAAAGTTAAATTTTGGTTTCATCTGACCAGAGCACCTTCTTCCACATGTTTGGTGTGTCTCCCAGGTGGCTTGTGGCAAACTTTAAACGACACTTTTAATGGATATCTTTAAGAAATGGCTTTCTTCTTGCCACTCTTCCATAAAGGCCAGATTTGTGCAATATACAACTGATTGTTGTCCTATGGACAGAGTCTCCCACCTCAGCTGTAGATCTCTGCAGTTCATCCAGAGTGATCATGGGCCTCTTGGCTGCATCTCTGATCAGTCTTCTCCTTGTATGAGCTGAAAGTTTAGAGGGATGGCCAGGTCTTGGTAGATTTGCAGTGGTCTGATACTCCTTCCATTTCAATATTATCGCTTGCACAGTGCTCCTTGGGATGTTTAAAGCTTGGGAAATCTTTTTGTATCCAAATCCAGCTTTAAACATCTTCACAACAGTATCTCGGACCTGCCTGGTGTGTTCCTTGTTCTTCATGATGCTCTCTGCGCTTTTAACGGACCTCTGAGACTATCACAGTGCAGGTGCATTTATAAGGAGACTCGATTACACACAGGTGGATTGTATTTATCATCATTAGTCATTTAGGTCAACATTGGATCATTCAGAGATCCTCACTGAACTTCTGGAGAGAGTTTGCTGCACTGAAAGTAAAGGGGCTGAATAATTTTGCACGCCCAATTTTTCAGTTTTTGATTTGTTAAAAAAGTTTGAAATATCCAATAGATGTCGTTCCACTTCATGATTGTGTCCCACTTGTTGTTGATTCTTCACAAAAAAAATACAGTTTTATATCTTTATGTTTGAAGTCTGAAATGTGGCAAAAGGTCGCAAAGTTCAAGGGGGCCGAATACTTTCGCAAGGCACTGTATTTTGTCACTCATCAACCTACACACAATACCCCATAATGGCAAGGCAAAAACAGTTTTATAGACATTTATGGTAATTTACATAAATATTACATTTAAATAAGTATTCATACTCTTTATTCAGTACTTTGTTGAAACACCTTTGGCAGCAATTACAACCTCAAGTCTTCTTGGCTATGACGCTACAAGCTTGGCACACCTGCATTTGGGGAGTTTCTCCCATTCTTCTCTGTAGATCCTCTCAATCTCTGTCAGGTTGGATTGGGAGCGTTGCTGCCCAGCTATTTTCAGGTCTCTCCAGAGATGTTCGATCTGGTTCAAGTCGGGGCTCTGGCTGGGCCACTCTAGGACATTCAGAGACTTGTCCCGAAGCCACTCCTGCATTGCTTTGGCTGTGTGCTTAAGGTTCGTTGTCCTGTTGGAAGGTGAACCGTGGCCCCAGTCTGAGTTCTTGTACGCTCTAGAGCAGGTTTTCATCAAGGATCTCTCTGTACTTTGCTCCGTTCAACTTTGCCTCGATCCTGACTCGACTCCCTGTCCCTGGTGCTGAAAAACATCCCCAAAGCATGATTCTGCAAACACCATAGCGATAGTGCCAAGTTTCCACCAGACGGGGCGCTTGGCATTCAAGCCAAAGAGTTCAATCTTGCTCTGAGAATCTTTAGGTGCCTTTTGGCAAACTCCAAGTGGTCTATCATGCCTTTTACTGAGGAGTGGCTTCTGTCTGGCCACTCTACCATAAAGGCCTGATTGGTGGAGTGCTGCAGAGATGGTTAGCATTCTGGAAGGTTCTCCCATCTCAACGGAGGAACTCTGGAGCTCTGTCAGAGTGACCATTGGGTTCTTGGTCACCTCCCTGACCAAGGCCCTTCTCCCCCAATTGCTCAATTTGGCCGGGCAGCCAGCTCAAGGAAGAGTCTTGGTGGTTCCAAACTTCTTCCATTTAAGAATGATGGTGGCCCCTGTGTTCCTGGGGACCTTCAATGCTGTATAATATTTTTATATTTTTTTGTACCCTTCCCCAGATCTGTGTCTCGATACAATCCTGTCTCGGATCTCTACGGACAATTCCTTTGACCTCGTGGCTTGGTTTTTGCTCTGACATACACTGTCAGCTCTCGGACCGGGTCCGGCAGCCAGGGGTTGGTTTTGGGCTGGCTGTTGGTCAACCCCACCAAGACGTCCTCCCAGAGGGATTGGAGGGGATGGTGTCTGTACTGTTGCCAAGATTGGATTACAGTCAGTTCAAGTCTTCTCTCAGCCTTCTTCTACTTCCCTCGTCTTTCCCTTGCACTTGCTTTACCATCAGTCCTTTGACTGTTTTCTCCTGCAGAGAATTCGCTTCTCTCTCCCACTTCCTAAAATCATCCCACTTCACTTTAATCTTCATATTACTTTTCTCTTGGCTGCTTTCTCATTTCCTCCAATTTGTCAGAACTCAGGGTGCCATCCTCAGGGAAACCACCATCAGTCCATCTACTTTCACTGTTCCATTTCCCATTATTACTTTTTAATTATACCTTGGGAATCTACTTTGCTCTAACAATTATCACACTCATACCACAATCATTCTGGGAACTAATTTCCCCTTTTCAGTAAATTAGTCAGTCATACAAAAATCGTTCCACTCAATTACTTAATATTCTTAAATTACTTAAAATGGAGTCCCCAGAACTTCCATGTAGTTCGCAGAACTACGTAAGTATTCCCTGATACCTACAGACAACGTTTCTGATGGAGTCTATCTACCCCCACCTAGTCCCTTCTTGGCACTCTGGATCATTTTCTAAGCTCAAAACAGTTCTTATTGTTCAAAATAAATGTAAATTGAATATCTAACAAAAAACCTTCCAGGTATTGTAGATGATATGTTTTTTCCCGGGTAGCCCACAGTGAGTGTCTGGTGTGGGCGGGTCCTCGTCGTCTTTGGTCAGAAGGGGATTTCCCTTGCATGCCTTCACTTGGAACACGCCACCGGTGTTCCTTCACAGACACTCACTGCTGAGCTCCACAGGTAGAATCAATCGTCCTGTTTCGTGATGCCAAATTGTCGTGAACATTACCACTAAGGACTCCAGGTCAAAGTTAAAAGAACAGATCTTTATTATCACGGCCGGAGAGGTTACAACAAACTTCATACTCAAAGTACAAGTCTGTCAGAAGCTGTGAAGGGATGCTCTCCTTTCAGCACTCTTTATACTCATGCACAAACTAGGCACCTCTGCTCTCAGGGTGCAATAGGATGATCATGACCTTGCACACATAGTTTATAGGCGTTGGGCCAAAGTAATAAATATTCCCTTACCGTTGCTGTTCTTCCATCAGAAGACCTGGAAGGGTTAATACTCACCAAGTTAGCGTTCAGTTTTCAAGTCTGTGTCTTTCGGTTCTCAAACTAGCCACATTTCGGTCTAAATGTATGCAAATTTATAGTGGATGCGCACCAAAACGTCGAAAGTATACATTATATGTCGAGTAAACTTGTCAAACTATGTTCATAATTAAGCCTTAACATGTTATAAAGGTCTACAGCAATCGTGAGGGCGAACAGACACACACACGTTGTTCAATCGATCCTGAAGAAAAGAGAGAAAAACTTCAGAGCGCGCATTGGGTAAACTTTTTTTGGGCGTGACCGAGACCGCGCGCGATTCTCACAGTTACACGCCTCACCGAAAGCAGGCTTCGCGCTGAAGACGTAGAAACTGTTCCCATGGTTATAACTGCTTGGTAAGTGCGTATACGATGACGTCAAAGTGGTGGCAACTTTTTTCATTACAAGAGAGACTTTGGGAGAATGCATGCCCTGACACTTCTGCTTTACATAGAGACAAAATTTAAACGGTTTTAGAAGCTTTAGAGTGTTTTCTATTCGATAATATTTTTTATATGCATATATTAGCAACTTTTGACAAAAATGTATCATGTTTTATATGGGTACCGAATTCCTCCAGAAGGGGCAGTAGTCAGGGGTAGAAGGGGCAGTAGTCAGAAGGGGCAGTAGTCAGGGGTAGCCTATATCTATAATTCCATGTGTATAACTTGTATTATCATCTACATTCATGATGAGTATTTCTGTTGAATGATGTGGCTATGCAAAATCACTGGATGTTTTTGGAACTAGTGAATCAAAAACTCATATTTTGATAAATATGAACTTTATCAAACAAAACATACATGTATTGTGTAACATGAAGTCCTATGAGTGTCATCTGATGAAGATCATCAAAGGTTAGTCATTAATTGTATCTCTATTTGTGCTTTTTGTGACTGCTATCTTTGGCTGGAAAAAATGGCTGTGTTTATTGTCGTTTGGTGGTGACCTAAAATAATCGTTTGTGGTGCTTTTGCTGTAAAGCATATTTGAAATCGGACACTGTGGTGGGATTGACAACAAGATAACCATTAAAATTGTATAAAATACATGTATGCTTGAGGGATTTTAATTATGAGATTTTTGATATTTTGAATTTGGCGCCCTGCACTTTCACTGGCTGTTGTCATATCGATCCCGTTATCGGGATTGCAGCCATAAGAAGTTTTAAACCTGCCATCAAAACATACATACACATTTGATCAATTTACCCAAGCTGTGTTCGAATACCCATACTAACATACTGTATACTACATACTTAATGAGTATATACTATTAGTTAATTTTAGTATACCGTAAACAAACGGTAACCTTTCAGTTGAGCGTACTAGCGCTTCGCCTGTCTACCGGAAGTTTACATATTGTTGCTATGGGTTGATCCGAGCGTTCTGACCTCATAACGGCAGTCAAGCACCCAAGCTAATTGCCAAAAGTTGGCTACATAAAAACCTCTCTGACCATTTTACTCATCCTAGCAGAGCTGGTTAGTTTTTTAATGTTATCAAAAGCGTTGGTGACTGCAACTATGCTGCTGGCAACAATTTGATTAAGTTTTTTCCCGTTTACTGACAGCGGCCATATTCAACGGATGTTGAGCATTCGTCAATTCACAGTTCTTCTGCGCTCTGGCACATTCAGACTAGAGTGCTCTGAAATCGGAGCAGACAGCCAGAGCGAATTTACTAACCACCCAAACTAACAATGTCCATTGAGAATGCACAAGGACTATTCCATTTAGCTAAGCTAAGAATGACATGAATAATCAAATCAATTAAATTGGATTGAATTTGTTTGTTTGGGGCAAAAGACATGTACAACAATATGCACAATGTGGACCCAGAGGATATCACTTGAAAGTATTCATTAAAATGCTTATTTCCAAAGTGGTCCTCGATGGTAAAAACAATAACACATAATGATTCAAAAACAAGACAAAATGACAAACAACCATAAATTCATTCATTTACATTGACATCCTAAAAAGTGTCACTATTCACTGCACTTCTCCCTAACCTTAAAAATCAACCATATTCATTTCACATTAAAACAATCTATTAATTGCACATCATACCGGTCCTTCAAATAAATACACCTGACCAGCAGTAGGAGGCACAAGGGGCAGTGGAGTAGTTTCCCTTACTTAGACTACATTGTCCAAATGAAAAATGTTTTAAAGCTATGTTTACTTTTAATTTTCTTGATCTCCAAGGGAAGGCTATACCACAGACAAATTCCTGTATGGAAAAATGTGCTCCCCGCAGTACTGTTTACTCTTGGGATTTTACAAGACATAACAATAGCTCTGGTATTGTGACTGTGTTGGTTATAGACCATATCAATGTGGTTTTTCAATAAACCTGGGGCACGATCATTTAAGATGTCAAACATATGATTAAGTTTCAGTTTGTCCCCTCTGGACTCCAAAGGCAACAAGCCCATCTCCTGGAACTCCTGTACCCCTATGTGGGTCCTAGGGCGGACAGTCAGCATATACCTGATAACATTATTTTGCATGACCTGCATTCTCGTTTTCAGCTTTCTTTATAGCCCACAATACCAAGCCGAGCAGCCATAATCAAAATGACACTGAATCAAGACTGAGACAAGCGGTTTCATAACTTAATGAAAGACTGGCCATAGTGTCCAGTGCAGATGGGTAACTTTTTAACCAGAGATGAGGCTATAGTGGTAAAAACTGTATTAAAATAATTTGCAATCTTTGCCTGGTCATAACATAAAACATAATCAATATCCAGGCCAATACTACAGGATTTTACGATGCTGATGTAAGTTGTCATTAAAGGCATCTATATAATGTTGGGATTTGACCTTATCCATTTTGTATCTTGCCTGGTTTCTACAGTTAATATAACCGTCAAAGATTGTTGTAGATTTGTCCTTCTGAATCTGGCCAGGTCGAGATCCATATTCCTTATGAGGTCTAAGATCTTGGAAGTGATCCATTTCTCTGACCGCTGTTTGATTCAAATTTGTTTAAATCAGAGCCAGAGAGTCGAGTGCAGACAGAAACAGATCTTTAAAAAGATACCAAGCTTAATCAACATCATCACAGTTTAGTATATGAGACCAATCCAAAATTCCAAGGACCTCTACAAAACATTATTTTGAGTATTGTTTCATAGACTGTAGCTTCATGTATTTATTACCTGGCTCTAGTAGCATTTTTGATTTCTTACGGGTACAGTAGGTTACCATATGATCACTAAAACCAATATTTAAGACTGACAGACGTTCTCTTGATCTGATACAATAATCAAATCCATAGTTGATTTACTGTCAATACACACCCGGGTTGGTTCAACAATCAGTTGTTTTAGTCCAAATAACTGATGAAAGTTATACAGGGCATTTGCTAGTGTACTTTTCTTGGGTGATAACTGCACATTTGTATTAAAATTGCCTAGCAGAATACATTCTCTATCAGAAAATGCATTGTGATCACAGCAATTCGATTCAAGTAAATCATAGAAATTACTCTGCTTAGGAGGCCAATAGCACACACCAACAAGTATAGGACGACATTTAGGAAGTAGTAAATCTACCCATGCAACCTCAAGACCATCCATTTTCAGATCTGAACAAGGGTTCAAATGCACATCATTCATAGTAAAAACACACACGACGCCACCATTTCGGTTTTGGTCAATTCTATGAACGCTATAACCCGGTAGCTCAACCTCATCGTCCTCAATTGACCCATTGAGCCATGTCACAGTCACAGCAACTACGGCAGCCCGTGTGTTGGAAGCGAGATTTCGACAGCAGGCTCCGAGCGTTCACATGGATAAAATTAAGTCCTCTCCGATTGAAACAGTCAAACATGTCATTTCTGTGCCCACTGCTGATACATCGACTATCTCATCTAGATTGCACTCATCATCCCTGCTTATGTCCAGCATCCCAATGTTAGGCACCCCATTTAAACAGCATACATTGCAAACAAGCAAAATGTTGCTTTGAGACTTTACAGCTTCATCATATGACAAGGGGTTGATAGCTCCACACTTTATGTAAACAAACAAATCACAAATGTCACAAACTGCTTTTGAATTCTTCCTTACGGTCTTACCAGTTTGGGCATAGTTGTTTAGCTTGATTTGTGGTGTTTGGACCAGGACAGGGGTGTACTATACATTGCCACAGAGTAGCAGGCTGAAGGTAACAAGCAGCTTGTTGGAGTTAACACCGGTCTCAGTGGCGCTGCAGTGTTTCCTGTGTACCTTCCCTGAGCGGCTCAGCTGTTCACGTGTGAAAGGTGATATCAGCGTTGGGTAGTTGGATAGCATATAGTTAATTTACTTACCACTTAAATGTATTAGTAGCCAACTAACGTTATGTAGCTAGCAAACATATGTTGCCAGTACATACTGCTGTAGTGATATGCCGTGAGGTTCATATAGCATAACTAACCAATTGTCAGCCAACATAACGTGTAATGTCACTTATTTGAAAAGTTTAAAACACACTTTAAAACATTGCTCAACATTTTCTTAACATTGTTTATAATTAGTTAAAGAAATGAATTTGTATCTACCCTTGTCAGACTTCGGATGCATATTATCCAACATTTTTAAATGTTGCGAAGCCACGCCCATTTTCTGAATAATTTTATTATGGGCCCTAAATGCATGGAAAATAGTCTCCACTGATTGTATACTTCGTATTTTGGCAAATGTAGTACGACATCCGGGAACATTTGGCATACTACTATGACCAAAAACATATTAAATAGTCAGTTTACATCACTAATAGTACGGTTAGTGCGGTTATAATGAGTACATCCACTAATTTTGGTTTTATCGGTTTTGATTTTCTGTTGATAGAATGATAACATCAAAACGCTGGTGTATTGAGCTTTTGATTTGACTCTTATGTCATTGTGCCAATTCACAATAGCATCTCCAAATTCTTTACTAGATTGGAATTGTTCAGTCCGCAGGGAAATGCTGCCCAAAACTATGAAATAACACATATGAAATCATGTAGTAACCTAAACTGTTAAACAAATCAACATATATTTTATATTATATTTGATATTCTTCAAAGTTGCCACCCTTTGCCTCGATGACAGCTTTTGCACACTCTTGGCATTCTCAACCAGCTTCACCTGTAATGCTTTTCCAACAGTATTCCCACATATGCTGAGCACTTGTTGGCTGCATGATTTAATGAAAAGCGGCAAATGGACAACATTGTTTCACATTCTCTAACAAAAGGCAACAGCTCAGTTCACAGGTACCACTCCAAATAGTCTTACAAGGAAACTTGATGTATCTCAACAATGTTGAGTACAAGGTGTTCTGAACGAAGCGTAGTACCTTCCACAAATAGTTGGTAGTATAGAAAAAATTATAAAAATCTAAATAAAATAAGGGGGATCAGAAATTATGCAAACAAGTAAATTGATAGAACCTGCAATATATCTGCAATATTAAAGTTGATCTACCACAACCACAAAATCATTACCATAGCCACAAAGTCATAAACCCCACTTTTTCAACAGTGTATCTTTGGAAAATGTGATTTTGAACCTAACCTTAAATGAAGACCAAATAGCTAATTTGACGATTTAGCCAATGTTGACATTGTGGCATCTAGTGGAAAGCCAAAAAATTTTGCTCGACAAAAAGACACAGAAGAAGCACATGAAAGAACAGTGGAGACAAGCAGCACAAAAAGCTCCCCTATTGACCTTGTTTAGAGAGAATAACATTATCCTACCTAGACTATTCTATAAAACCACAATACAATGAATAATTGCATTACTGTTTTTAAGTGAGTGACAGCTGTACTCTAGGCTGTATACTGCAGTGAAAATGGCAGTTGAATAATGGCGCACAAGCCCTGTTATTTGAATGTTTCATTCCATTTGGATCAGCTGTGTGTCGAAAGATTATAGAAAGGCACAGTAGCAGGCCAGACTGGCTGTATTTTTACTTCTGATACTGATGTCGTCCTACGCTCCCATGCAGGTCCAGTTGTTAAGGAAAGCTTAACATGTGTTCTGTCTCCTTTCCGATCCGAGCAGCTATTCCTCGACCTAGAACCTAACGATTCAATATTGGCAAAAAATGTTGTCATTTAACTTTTAAAATGTATTCCCTTTTGTGTGTGGCATAAACACAACTAGTCACAAAGTTTTAATCTGATTAGGCTACTTCAAAAGTCTCCTGTAGGTTACCTGCGCACATTCATCCACTCCACTCATATCATTCCAGCATCCAAACTGCCATCAGGCATTCGATTCATGGAAAGAAACATCTGTTACAAAACAACAGAAAGTTTAATGAAATTTGTAGATTGTCAAACCAAGCCTTCGATACTTAGTAGGGAGCAATACATTTTCTGTTTGTTGAGATTGACATACTCTACTTGATTGTGGTGTTGGAAACGCAAACCTTGATGAGGTCGATAATCGGTATGCAATTATGCGTTGATTATTGATTGTGTGTGGTGCATTGGCACAGAAACCTGTTGGTGGAAAATGTGTTGCATATTTGATAAAGTTGTAAATATAGCATCAAAATGTAGAAAATCAGATTTCCCCCAAGCTGATCATTGTCTGAAGCCAGCTCTGATTATAGTGTAATGAGAAAGACAGGGAGAATGACCTCGTTCGTGGTGGTCCGCGAACCCTCAACCTTCTGGCCTGTTAGCCCTGCATGCCATCTACTGTACCACAAAACCATGCTGAAGTGGTAAGGTCCATATCCACGTTTATAAACACAAGGTTGCTACAGTTCTTTTTAATTATGGTGGTCATAATTATTTATTTGTACATTTTATTAGGGGGGCGGGTGTGCAAATTTGTTTACAGTACAAGGGGCGGGTCACAGGCAGCAGGTAGCCTAGTGGTTAGAGTGTTGGACTTGTAACCGAAAGGTTGCAAGATCGAATCCCTGACAAGGTAAAAAATCTTTCATTCTGACCCTGAACAAGGCAGTTAACCCGCTGTCATTGCAACTAATAACTTGTTCTTAACTGACTTGCCTAGTTAATGCAACCGCTGTGTCTGATTTTTTTTAAACGTACGGAATAAGCCAACCATGCAATAATCTGAGACAGCGCTCAGAAGAAATAGTCACAACTTCCTCCATGTTGGCGTCAACATAAACAGGAAATTACATGATAAATATTCCCTTACCTTTGATGATCTTCATCAGAAAGCACTCCAGGAATCCCAGGTCCACAATAAATGTTTGTTTTGTTTGATAATGTCCGTTATTTATGTCCAAATACCTCCGCTTGTTAGCACGTTTGGTATACATATCCAAACGCTCCTTCTGGTCAGCGTTATGTCAGACAAAAACTTCAAAAAGTTATATTACAGGTAGAAGAAACATTTCAAACTAAGTACAGAATCAATCATTAGGATGTTTTTAACTTCTTCGATATAGGGGGCGCTCTTTTAATTTTTGGATAAAAAAACATTCCCGTTTTAAACAAGATATTTGGTCACGAAAAGATGCTCGACTATGCATATAATTGACAGCTTTGGAAAGAAAACACTCTGACGTTTCCAAAACTGCAAAGATATTATCTGTGAGTGCCACAGAACTGATGCTACAAGCGAAACCAAGATGAAATTTCAAACAGGAAATGCCCCAGATTTTGAAGGCGCTGTGTTCCAATGTCTCCTTATATGGCTGTGAATGCGCAAGGAATGAGCCTACACTTTCTGTCGTTTCCCCAAGGTGTCTGCAGCATTGTGACGTATTTGTAGGCATATCATTGGAAGATTGACCATAAGAGACTACATTTACCAGGTGCTCGCTTGGTGTCCTCCGTTGCAATTATTGCGTAATCTCCAGCTGCGTGCATTTTTCCATTTGCTTCAGAGGAGAAACCGAACTGCCATGAATGACTTATCATCGAATAGATATGTGAAAAACACCTTGAGGATTGATTCAAAACCCACGTTTGCTATGTTTCTGTCGATATTATGGAGTTAATTTGGAAAAAAGTTTGGCGTTGTAATGACTGAATTTTCGGGGGGGTTTCTTAGCCAAACGTGATGAACAAAACGTAGCGATTTCTCCTACACAAATAATATTTTTGGAAAAACGGAATATTTGCTATCTAACTGAGAGTCTCCTCATTGAAAACATCCGAAGTTCTTCAAAGGTAAATTATTTTACTTGAATGCTTTTCTTGTTTTTGTGAAAATGTTGCCTGCTGAATGCTAGGCTTAATGCTATGCTAGCTATCAATACTCTTACACAAATGCTTGTGTAGCTATGGTTGAAAAGCATATTTTGAAAATCTGAGATGACAGTGTTGTTAACAAAAGGCTAAGCTTGTGAGCCAATATATATTTATTTCATTTCATTTGCGATTTTCATGAATAGTTAACGTTGCGTTATGCTAATGAGCTTGAGGCTATGATTACGCTCCCGGATACGGGATT
Source organism: Oncorhynchus nerka (assembly GCF_034236695.1). Taxonomy (NCBI): domain Eukaryota; kingdom Metazoa; phylum Chordata; class Actinopteri; order Salmoniformes; family Salmonidae; genus Oncorhynchus; species Oncorhynchus nerka. Next base: position 35,660,453 of record NC_088419.1, on the reverse strand, counting down.
GCTCGACGCAAGAACATATAGCCTCAATAAAGTTCCAACCGGAGTATTCCTTTGTTTCTTGATGAGCAATGGAACGCAAGTGGATACCATGAGGAATGAGTGTGATCAGAAAATGGCTGACTGCCAGTCACCTGATAGATTCTGCTCTCATTCAGTCCCACAACAGTCAATTTCTATAGATGGTTGACATCTAGTGGAACCCCTAGGAAGTGCAACATCATTAATATCTCAAGGGAATTTCATTGGGAACTGTGGTGAATACATACGAAGCTCAGATTTCTCACTTCCTTTTTTAATTTCTCCTCAGGATTTTGCTTGCCATATGAGTTCTGTTATACTCACATACATCATTCAAACAGTTTTAGAAAAATTAGAGTGTTTCCTATCCAATACTAAAAATAATATGCATATATTAGCAACTGAGACTGAGGAGCAGGCCGTTTACTTTGGGCAACTTCATCCAAGCTACTCTATACTGCCCCCCAGCCATAAGAAGTTAAAACCTGTTATGAAAAAGGATATTGCAGGGGTATAGGAAAAATACTGAAGTGTAGTGTGAGGGGCTGTTGGTCATTGGGAGAGCTAGTTAAGCGGGGCAAGGGAGGTTGAAATTGGCTACATTTGCGACAGGAAAAATGATTATATTTGGTGGGGTAAATCGAAAGCTGTACAGTTACTACCCATGTCTCTGACCATAGGATACCCGGATAATGTTACATGGCGACTGGTGTGTAATTATTTTTGTGGTCGAAAAGAATCTATGCGAAATGCCAGGGGAATTGATTCTAAACGGTAACAAATAAAAATGAGTATTTAATCTTGTGAGACACTTTATTCCATCTTATTCTGAAATAGATTTATGGAATTGACAAAAGGGAGGAGGGGTCACAAGAAATTAGACTGGAGTTCATATTTGAGTAACTGTTTGCAGAGTTTTGAAAAAGCAATTGTGTCAGGTGCCGGTATTGGAGTTGCCAAACCTAAAATGACCTTTCACATTTTTGTTCATAAACATGAAGGGCATTGAAGTGCAGTGGTTATGTAAAATCTTTGGGGAACAGAGAGACCAGTCATTTATGGGAGTGAATCATTAGAATGGGTGGCAAGATAAGTGCTGCCATGTCTAAGTGTAGTACAGCCAACATAAAGGGTACATACACATTGGGATGGATTAAAACACAAACGATGAATGAGTGGAGGGAGGACAGTGGTCTCCCTGTGAACAGAAGTGATCATGTTTGTCTATAATTTAAACTTTTTGTTCGGAAAGACCGAGGTAGAGTATAGTAGAGATTCTAGAGGGAAACAAGTGTTAGAGTGGAAAATAAATGTATTGGGTGATGGTGATTGAGAGGGCTTCGGAGCTAAAGGAAACAGATATGTAGAAAGTAGAACATTAATTGGTTTAAGATTTAGCAATGGGAAAACTAACAAAATGTTTATTTTCTCTTTTAGGAGAGGATGGTGTGTACCTATCTCTCCCTTTGAAATGTTCCCGAGGCTGTTGCCTTGGGAGAGCAGTTAGTGAAATGCTGCAGTTTTAAAGTATAAAGGTATCTGGACTTGCCTGTAAAGGGAGCTCCCAAATAAGTAAGGCCTGGCCATTTCTTTGTTTTTGCCCTACATTTTACCATGGACACCAGCACGCACACACAACTCACCTGTTATGAAAATGTGTTATTAAGTGGTGTTAATATAATGTATGATTTATTAGGTGGGGTCTTTTTTAATTTGGTTATAAACTGGACACACAGAATGAGGGAAATGTTTGAAATGTTTTTAAATGGTTTCTTAGGTACAGGGAAAAAAAGGGGAAATAATGAGCTGAAATGTAAACACAAATAATTAGGAAAAGGTTTATAATTTAACAATAGTCCTATGTGTGATTTGAAACACGAAGGAGAGAAAGCGCTGCCCTGAATGAGGGACACCTGTCTTAAATCAAATCAAATCCAATCAAATTGTATTTGTCACATGCCCGGAATACAGCAGGTGTACACCTTTCAGTGAAACGCTTACTTACAAGCCCTTAACCAACAATGCAGTAAAAAAAAAGTAAGAGATAAGAATAACAAATTATTAAAGAGCAGCAGTAAATAACAATAGCGGGGCTATATACAAGGGGTGCCGGTACAGAGTTCCAGTACCACTTGCCGTGCGGTAGCAGAGAGAACAGCCTATGACTAGGGTGGCTGGAGTCTTTGACAATTTTTCGGGCTTTCTTCTGACACCGCCTGCTATATCAAATCAAATCAAATGTATTTATATAGCACTTCTTACATCAGCTGATATCTCAAAGTGCTGTACAGAAACCCAGCCTAAAACCCCAAACAGCAAGCAATGCGGGTGTAGAAGCACGGTGGCTAGGAAAAACTCCCTAGAAAGTCCAAAACCTAGGAAGAAACCTAGAGAGGAACCAGGCTATGAGGGGTGGCCAGTTCTCTTCTGGCTGTGCCGGGTGGAGATTATAACAGAACATGGCCAAGATGTTCAAATGTTCATAAATGACCAGCATGGTCAAATAATAATAATCACAGTAGTTGTCGAGGGTGCAACAAGTCATCACCTCAGGAGTAAATGTCAGATGGCTTTTCATAGCCAATCATTAAGAGTATCTCTACCGCTCCTGCTGTCTCTAGAGAGTTGAAAACAGCAGGTCTGGGACAGGTAGCACGTCCGGTGAACAGGTCAGGGTTCCATAGCCGCAGGCAGAACAGTTGAAACTGGAGCAGAAGCATGGCCAGGTGGACTGGGGACAGCAAGGAGTCATCACGCCAGGTAGTCCTGAGGCATGGTCATAGGGCTCAGGTCCTCTGAGAGAGAGAAAGAAAGAGAGAAAGAGAGAATTAGAGAGAGCATACTTAAATTCACACAGGACACCGGATAAGACAGGAGAAGTACTCCAGATATAACAGACTGACCCTAGCCCCCCGACACATAAACTACTGCAGCATAAATACTGGAGGCTGAGACAGGAGGGGTCAGGAGACACTGTGGCCTCAATGGGATGATACCTCCGGACAGGGCCAAACAGGCAGGATATAACCCCAGCCAACTTTGCCAAAGAACAGCCCCCACACCACTAGAGGCATATCTTCAACCACCAACTTACCACCCTGAGACAAGGCTGAGTATAGCCCACAAAGATCTCCGCCACGGCACAACCCAAGGGGGAGCTAACCCAGACAGGAAGGTTACGTCAGTGACTCAACCCGCTCAAATGACGCACACCTTCTAGGGAGGGAATGGAATACCACCAGTAAGCCAGTGACTCAGCCCCTGTAATAGGGTTAGAGGCAGAGAATGCCAGTGGAGAGAGGGGAACCGGCCAGGCAGCGACAGCAAGGATGGTTCGTTGCTCCAGAGCCTTTCCGTTCACCTTCACACTCCTGGGCCAGACTACACTCAATCATATGACCTACTGAAGAGATGAGTCTTCAGTAAAGACTTAAAGGTTGAGACCCAGTCTGTGTCTCTCACATCGGTAGGCAGACCATTCCATAAAAATGGAGCTCTCTCGGAGAAAGCCCTGCCTCCAGCTGTTTGCTTAGAAATTCTAGAGACAATTAGGAGGCCTGCGTCTTGTGACCGTAGCGTACGTGTAGGTATGTAAGGCAGGACCAAATCGGAAAGATAGGTCGGAGCAAGCCCATGTAATGCTTTGGAGGTTAGCAGTAAAACCTTGAAATCATCCCTTGCCTTAACAGGAAGCCAGTGTAGGGAGGCTAGCACTGGAGTAATATGATCAATTTATTTTTTTTGTTTCTAGTCAGGATTCTAGCAGCCGTATTTTACTTTGTGCTTTTTCCGGGTAGCCGGAAAGTAGAGTATTGCAGTAGTCTAACCTAAAAGTAACAAAAGCATGGATTCATTTTTCTGCATCATTTTTGTACAGAAAGTTTCTGATTTGTGCAATGTTACGTAGATGGAAAAAAAGCTGTCCTTGAAACAGTCTTGATATGTTCGTCAAAAGAGAGATCAGGGTCCAGAGTAACGCCGAGGTCCTTCACAGTTTTATTTGAGACGACTGGTACAACCATCCAGATTATTTGTCAGATTCAACAGAAGATATCTTTGTTTCTTGGGACCTAGAACAAACATCTCTGTTTTGTCCGAGTTTAAAAGTAGAACGTTTGCAGCCATCCACTTCCTTATGTCTGAAACACAGGCTTCTAGCGAGGGCAATTTTGAGGCTTCACCAAGTTTCATTGAAATGTACAGCTGTGTGTCATCCGCATAGCAGTGAAAGGTAACATTATGTTTTCGAATGACATCCCCTAGAGGTAAAATATATAGTGAAAACAATAGTGGTCCTAAAACGGAACCTTGAGGAACACCAAAATGTACAGTTGATTTGTCAGAGGACAAACCATTCACAGAGACAAACTGATATCTTTCCTACATATAAGATCTAAACCAGGCCAGAACTTGTCCTTGTAGACCAATTTGGGTTTCCAATCTCTCCAAAAGAATGTGGTGATCTATGGTATCAAAAGGTCTAGGAGCACGAGGACAGATGCAGAGCCTCGGTCTGACGCCATTAAAAGGTAATTTACCACCTTTACAAGTGCAGTCTCAGTGCTATGATGGGGTCTAAAACCAGACTGAATCATTTCGTATACATTGTTTGTCTTCAGGAAGGCAGTGAGTTGCTGTGGAACAGCTTTTTCTAACATTTTTGAAAGGTATGGAAGATTCGATATAGGCTGAATAGGTTTTGTTGTGCCCTCTTCACAACTGTCTTGGTGTGCTTGGACCATGATAGTTTGTTAGTGATGTGGACACCAATAAACTTGCCGCACTCAACCTGCTCCACTAGAGCCCCGTCGATGAGAATGGAGGCGTGCTCGGTCCTCCTTTTCGTGTCGTCCACAATCATCTCCTTTGTCTTGATCACATTGAGGGAGAGGTTGTTTTCCTTGCACCACACGGTCAGGTCTCTGACGTCCTCCCTATAGGCTGTCTCATCATTGTCGGTGATCAGATCATTGTTGTGTCGTCAGCAAACTTAATGATGGTGTTGGAGTCGTGTTTGGCCACGCAGTCGTGGGTGAACAGGGAATACAGGAGGGGTCTAAGTACACACCCCTGGGGTGCCCCCGTGTTAAGGATCAGCATGGCAGACGTGTTGTTGCCTACTCTTACTACCTGGGGGCGGCCCATCAGGAAGTCAAGGATACAGTTGCAGAGGGAGGTGTTCAGTCCCAGAGTCCTTAGCTTGGTGATGAGCTTCGTGGGCACTATGGTGTTGAACGCTGAGCTGTAGTCAATGAACAGCCCTCTCACATAGGTGTTCCTTTTGTCCAGGTGAGAAAGGGCAGGGTGGAGTGCGATTGAGATTGCATCATCTGTGGATCTGTTGGGGCGGTATGCAAATTGGAGTGGGTCTAGGGTGTCCGGGAGGATGCTGTTATTGTGAGCCATAACCAGCCTTTCAAAGCACTTAATGGCTACCGATATGAGTGCCACGGGGCGGTAATCATTTAGGCAGGTCTGGTATGGTTATCTGCTTGAAACATGTAGGTATTTTAGACTCGGTCAGGGAGAGGTTGAAAATGTCCCTGAAGACACTTGACAGCTGGTCCGTGCATGCTTTGAGTACCCGTTCTGGTAAACTGTCTCCGACGAGCGTCAGAGCCGGAGTAGTAGGATTAAATCTGAATCCTGTATTGACGCTTTGCTTGTTTGATGGTCCGTCTGAGTGCATAGCGGGATTGCTTATAAGCGTCCGGATTAGTCTACCGCTCCTTGAAAGCGGCAGCTCTAGCCTTTAGCTCAATGCGGATGTTGCCTGTAATCCATGGCTTCTGGTTGGGATATGTATGTACAGTCACTGTGGGGGCGACATCATCAATGCACTTATTGATGAAGCCGATGACTGAGGTCGTGTATTTAAGTTTGCTTGCATTAAGGTCCTCGGCCACTAGGAGCGCCGCTGCTGGGTCAATCCATGGGGCACCGTTTGACCTCACAGTGTATTTTCTTAAAGGGGCGTGCTTATCTGCTGTACTCATAAATAATTTCATTAACAAATTTAGTGCCATTTATGGTGGCAAAATTGCAAGATTATGTTATAATGCTTTTATTGCATCAAATGGTTGTTTTATTCAACAGAATAGAGTATTCTTAACTATTGTCTGTGTGTTCTACTGAGGCTGGGCCTCTGGGAGATAACACTGACAGGAGATGTCTTTTGGGTGATAAAACCCAAAGAGCATTCCAGAGCATGAGTTAATGCTTCTGTTCTATACACTGGTCTCTATACAATGAAAACTGTTGATACAGCAGATACTGTCTGCTATGTATTATATGTATCTTTCATACAAATCTTAACCTTGCGACCCATTCTATGCATCTGTTGTTCGTCATGTAGGTTGAAAGGGGTGTATCTTGGCCTTTTATACTTTTGTCTCGGCGCTCTCAACGGATCATCAGAGATGGTGATTTGTCGACCAGCCGTCGCTATTGCAAAGCTCTCACTATTAAAGATTTAGTTTAATTATAACTCTGACTTGTGTGAAAAGATTGTCACTCCTCATTTGTTAGTAAAGAAACGAACCACTACACATTTCAGGATCATCCTCCCTACACACTTCTAACCATCTTAATCTTATCCACAAATGAGTCCTGATTGAACCTTGGGGCCAGCCTTTGGTATTTTAGTTTTCCTAGTGAGTGAGTCCTGATTGAACCCTCTCTAGGACCTGCGGTAGATTACCTTAGGGCCAGCCTTTGGTATTTTAGTTTTCCTAGTGAGTGAGTCCTGATTGAACCCTCGCTAGGACCTGCGGTAGATTACCTTAGGGCCAGCCTTTGGTATTTTAGTTTTCCTAGTGAGTGAGTCCTGATTGAACCCTCTCTAGGACCTGCGGTAGATTACCTTAGGGCCAGCCTTTGGTATTTTAGTTTTCCTAGTGAGTGCAACCAAGTTATGATCACTGTAACCTAGTGCCACTGAAATAGATTTAGAACAATTTTCAGCCATGTTAGTAAAAATGTGATCGACACAAGTTGATGATGTGATACTGGAACTATTAGTGAACGTTCTGGTTGGTAATGTCATAATCCAGTTAGAGATAGGGGGCAGTATTTCCACTTTGGATGAATTGCGTGCCCATAGTGAACTGCATCAAAATCTGTCCTAAATTGCTAATATACACATATTATATTTAATATTGGATAGAAAACACTCTGAAGTTTCTAAAACCGTATGTCTGTGAGTATAACAGAACTCACAGGGCAGGCAATCTTAGTTTTCCTAAGGGGAAAACGAAGCGGTCTTCTGGTCAGACTCCGGAGACGGGCACATCGTGCACCACTCCCTAGCATTCTCCTCGCCAATGTCCAGTCTCTTGACAACAAGGTTGATGAAATCCGAGCAAGGGTAGCATTCCAGAGGGACATCAGAGACTGTAACGTTCTTTGCTTCACGGAAACATGGTTCACTGGAGAGACGTGGTGTGATCATAACAACATACAGGAACTCAAATCCTTCTGTTCACCTGATTTAGAATTCCTCACAATCAAATGTAGACCGCATTATCTACCAAGGGAATTCTCTTCGATTATAATCACAGCCGTATATATTCCCCCCCAAGCAGACACATCGATGGCTCTGAACGAACTTTATTTGACTCTTTGCAAACTGGAATCCATATATCCGGAGGCTGCATTCATTGTAGCTGGGGATTTTAACAAGGCTAATCTGAAAACAAGACTCCCTAAATTTTATCAGCATATCGATTGCGCAACCAGGGCTGGAAAAACCTTGGATCATTGCTATTCCAACTTCCGCAACACATATAAGGCCCTGCCCCGCCCTCCTTTCGGAAAAGCTGACCACGACTCCATTTTGCTGATCCCTGCCTACAGACAGAAACTAAAACAAGAAGCTCCCGCGCTGAGGTCTGTTCAACGCTGGTCCGACCAATCTGATTCCACACTCCAAGACTGCTTCCATCACGTGGACTGGGATATGTTCCGTATTGCGTCAGACGACAACATTGACGAATACGCTGATTCGGTGTGCGAGTTCATTAGAACGTGCGTTGAAGATGTCGTTCCCATAGCAACGATTAAAACATTCCCAAACCAGAAACCGTGGATTGATGGCAGCATTCGCGTGAAACTGAAAGCGCGAACCACTGCTTTTAATCAGGGCAAGGTGACTGGAAACATGACCGAATACAAACAGTGTAACTATTCCCTCCGCAAGGCAATCAAACAAGCTAAGCGTCAGTATAGAGACAAAGTAGAATCTCAATTCAACGGCTCAGACACAAGAGGTATGTGGCAGGGTCTACAGTCAATCACGGATTACAAAAAGTAAACCAGCACCGTCACGGACCAGGATGTCTTGCTCCCAGGCAGACTAACTAACTTTTTTGCCCGCTTTGAGGACAATACAGTGCCACTGACACTGCCCGCAACTAAAACATGCGGACTCTCCTTCACTGCAGCAGACGTGAGGAAAACATTTAAACGTGTCAACCCTCGCAAGGCTGCAGGCCCAGACGGCATCCTCAGCCGCGCCCTCAGAGCATGCGCAGGCTGGTGTGTTTATGGACATATTCAATCAATCCCTACTGCTCCGCCCACAACAGTAAGGCTCTCCAGAGGGTAGTGAGGTCTGCACAACGCATCACCGGGGGAAAACTACCTGCCCTCCAGGACACCTACACCACCCGATGTCACAGGAATGCCATAAAGATCATTAAGGACAACAACCTCCCGAGCCACTGCCTGTTCACCCCGCTATCATCCAGAAGGCGAGGTCAGTACAGGTGCATCAAAGCTGGGACCGAGAGACTGAAAAACAGCTTCTATCTCAAGGCCATCAGACTGTTAAACAGCCACCACTAACATTGAGTGACTGCTGCCAACACACTGACTCAACTCCAGCCACTTTAATAATGGGAATTGATGGGAAATGATGTAAAATATATCACTAGCCACTTTAAACAATGCTACCTAATATAATGTTTACATACCCTACATTATTCATCTCATATGTATACGTATATACTGTACTCTATATCATCTACTGCATCCTTATGTAATACATGTATCACTAGCCACTTTAATTATGCCACTTTGTTTACATACTCATCTCATATGTATATACTGCACTCAATACCATCTACTGTATCTTGCCTATGCCGCTCTGTACCATCACTCATTCATATATCTTCATATATCTTATGTACATATTCTTTATCCCCTTACACTTGTGTCTATAAGGTAGTAGTTTTGGAATTGTTAGCTAGATTATTTGTTGGTTATTACTGCATTGTCGGAACTAGAAGCACAAGCATTTCGCTACATTGACAACTCCATTGTGTCCTCCTCCCAGAGCGCTAAGAACCTTGGCGTGATCCTGGACAACACCCTGTCGTTCTCAACTAACATCAAGGCGGTGGCCCGTTCTTGTAGGTTCATGCTCTACAACATCCGCAGAGTACGAGCCTGCCTCACACAGGAAGCAGCGCAGGTCCTAATCCAGGCACTTGTCATCTCCCGTCTGGATTACTGCAACTCGCTGTTGGCTGGGCTCCCTGCCTGTGCCATTAAACCCCTACAACTCATCCAGAACGCCGCAGCCCGTCTGGTGTTCAACCTTCCCAAGTTCTCTCACGTCACCCCGCTCCTCCGCTCTCTCCACTGGCTTCCAGTTGAAGCTCGCATCCGCTACAAAACCATGGTGCTTGCCTACGGAGCTGTGAGGGGAACGGCACCTCAGTACCTCCAGGCTCTGATCAGGCCCTACACCCAAACAAGGGCACTGCGTTCATCCACCTCTGGCCTGCTCGCCTCCCTACCACTGAGGAAGTACAGTACCCGCGCAGCCCAGTCAAAACTGTTCGCTGCTCTGGCCCCCCAATGGTGGAACAAACTCCCTCACGACGCCAGGACAGCGGAGTCAATCACCACCTTCCGGAGACACCTGAAACCCCACCTCTTTCAGGAATACCTAGGATAGGATAAAGTAATCCTTCTCACCCCCCCTTAAAAGATTTAGATGCACTATTGTAAAGTGGCTGTTCCACTGGATGTCTTAAGGTGAACGCACCAATTTGTAAGTCGCTCTGGATAAGAGCGTCTGCTAAATGACTTAAATGTAAATGTAATGTAATATAAATGCTACACTCGCACTAACATCTGCTAACCATGGGTATGTGACAAATAAAATTTGATTTGATTTGATCTTCCAAACAAGTTTTGAAATCCTGAAAGTTGGGGCAACTTTGACGTCATTGCCCCCTCCCTTCCCAACAAGTTATGGATCTGGAAACACTTCCTACGTCTTCCACTAGATGTCCTCATTCAGTAGAAAGTGTAATGGAGCATTTGCTGTGACCTTTGACCTAATGGGAAGGAAAGTAGTTGGTGTCGCAAGAGAATGCCATTTTGTTGTGACTCTCTTTGAGTGCTACGGCTGTTCCAATCAGCCCCAGATGAAAACGAAGGATCTGGATGGAATGTTATTGGATATATATGATTATAACATCCTGAAGATTGATTCTGCATTTAGTTTGACCAGTTTCTTCGACCTGTAATATGTCTTTTGGAAGTTTTCATGCAAAGTTATCCTGGACCAGAAGTCATTTTTTGGGCATGTGAGCTGAAAGTGATAGCAAATGCTGCTACTTGGACACTGGAATTGAGCATTATGGAACAAAACGATGTATTGTTGTACAAGGACTCCTTGCACTACATTCTGATGAAAGATCATCAAAGGTAAGGGAATATTTATGTTGTAATTTTGTATTTCTGTTGACTCCAACATGGCGGAGAAATATTGTTACGTCTGAGCGCCGTCTCAGATTATTGCAATGTTAGGCTTTTTCCATAACGTAAAAAAAATGTGACACAGCGGTTGCATTAAGAGCCAGTGTATCTTTAATTATATGTAGAACATGTATCTTTAGTCAAAGTTTATGATGAGTATTTCTGGTGTAGCTTTCTATAATTCCTCCGGATATTTTGGAGGATTTTCTGAACATGGCGTCAATGTAAACCGAGATTTATGGATATAAAATGCATATTATTCGAACAAAACATAAATGTACTGTGTAACATGTCATATGACTGTCATCAGATGAAGATTTTCAAGAGGTTAGTGATTGATTTTTTTTAAATCCTGCTTTTGTCATTTTATCTTTTGCTGGAAAAAATGGCTACGTTTTTTCTTTGGTTTGGTGGTGGTCTAACATAAATATATTATGTGTTTTCGCCGTAAAACATTTAAAAAATCTGACACGCTGGGTAGATGAACAAGGTGTTTATCTTTCATTTGAGGTATTGGACTTGTTAATGTGTGGAGGTAAAATATTTCTAAAGAATATTTTTGCATTCCCTGCGCCACTTTTTCAGCTGAACAGGGGAGTGGGGTTCCCTGGGAGGAACCCATCGCCTCAACAGGATGGTAATGTCATAACTTAGGTCAGGTTACACACATTGACAACATAAATACGTTTCTTTCTCATTGGACAGTTGGTGATTAAAAAATCTATATTCTTACCCCCCAAAAAATATATTTCCCTATTTTCATCAGATACCTTACTCAACATTTTGCAAATTACATCAAGATATTTCACATCAGCACTAGGTGGCCTATAGCAGCAACCAAACAGTATAGGTTTCAAATGTGGTCAATGCACCTGTACCCATAGCACCTCTAATCCATTCAACATTAAATCCTTACGTTGTTTTGCTGGAATATGATTCTGGATGGAAACTGCAACTCCACCCTCATATCTATTTTTGTCACTCCTGATCATATTGTATCCATGTATAGAGATCTCAGCATCCTCAAAAGAAGAGTCCAGTGAGTCTCTGATATTGCCAATAAATTATTATTGTTGGCATATTTCATGAATTTTGTTCCTTGAAGGCCATTGTCGTGCCATTCATCCTCCGCCATCACCTCATGTTTCAGCATGATAATACACAGTCCCATGTCACAAGGATCTGTACACGATTCCTGGAAGCTGAACATGTTCCAGTTCTTCCATGGCCTGCATACTCACCAGGCATGTCACCCATTGAGCATGTTTGGAATGCTCTGAATCGACGTGTACGACAGCATGTTCCAGATCCCGCCAATATCCATCAACTTTACACAGCCATTGAAGAGGAGTGGGACAACATTCCACAGGCCACAATCAAAAGCCTGATCAACTCTATGCGAAGGAGATGTGTTGCGCTGCATGAGGCAAATGGTGGTCACACCAAATACTGACTGGTTTTCGGATCCACGCCCCTACTTTGTTGTTAAGGTATCTGTGACCAACAGATGCATATCTGCATTCCCAGTCATCAGAAATCCATAGATTAGGGCCTAATTAATTAATTTCCTTATATGAAATCTTTGAAATCGTTGCATGTTGCGTTTATATTTTTGTTCAGTATATGTACATGGTTTTCATTTATTAGTGAAGGGATTAGTAGGTTTATAGATGATGTTTTTCAAGTTATTTGTTTTATTTATATTGTTTTATTTATATTGTCTAAAAGGAAGGCAACAGATGCAGCACATTTTTAACATTTTATTTTACACAACATTCTGTCCATATGCACAAATACATTTTAGGGCATAAATGAACCAATATATGAGAGCCTTCAGACAGGTTTAAATGAATTTCCCCACGGAAGAGACATGAGAGCCTTCACGAGTTTCCCCACAGAGCCATGGAGCCAACAGCACACAAGCTGTGTTCCCCAACCAATCATGGACGAAAGACTCGCTGACAAAGGAGTTGACTTGAGGCAGTGCTTCGCGCAATGACACACCTGGCTTCTTTGCTGCCTATCAGCTGTTCCTCTATCTTCTGGATTTGTATAGAAAATGGGTGCAGATTTCAATTATTTTATGTGCGGTATGATTGCTAGTAAACCTATTTCAGATCTGGAAAACGATCCAACTACCACTATTGTCACTATGGATAGAGGGCAGGATAGACAGTTAACTGGTAGATTATATTGACCTGTGGTATAGAAAGCTGTGCATAGGGGAAATATCAAAACAAGGGTCATGCAAACAGATGAGGATATATTGCTATATGGAAGACATTATACAGTAAAACTGTCAAAATGGAGAATGTAAATTAAGGACAAAATGCATTTACCTTCCCCTGTGCCCAATAAATAAACACACAACCTCAACGCACATTTTTTTTTTTGACAACCCTCCCCTAGTTTGGACCAGCCCCTCCCACACCAGTAAATTCCGAACTCTCCCTAGATCGGCTGCAGTACAGCAAAGTCAAGTAAGCCCGTGCTCATGGTTCTCACATTGGAAGTGAAATGTTATGCTACAATGACTTTGCCCATGATCATGCACCCTGCAAATTTAGAATTTTCTTTCACGGGTGCCTTTTCGTCATCTGGATAGACACTTGTGATTTCTAGTTAACGTTACACCATTTAAAGCAGTGGAGCGTGTATTGAAGCAAAACTTTAGTGGTCAAAGCCATTCATCTTGGGGCAATGGGGGTAGCGGGTGTGCAAAATGCTATCATATCACACAATTATACCATTTATAAAATTGTCAGATATAAATTGCATAAATACTTTTAATACAGACTAGATCATAAAATAAGTGAAAATTGACCAATTATGATATTTTTCTGGTAAAAAAAAGTGCAGGTGCAAAAGCACAAGTTTGCACCCCCTGTTTTAATTTGCTCCATGGCTCAGGCAGCCAAGTGGACACAAGGCTGTTTGGCTCATCTTAGTCACAAAGAGGAATAACTTTGCAGCTGTTCATGATTAATAAACATTCCCATGCTGGTGGATGGTAACATTCAAATTAAACCCAGCCCTGAACCTCAACGTAGGCTAGGAATTTGCACAATGTGGGTAGTTGCAATTTGTCAATTCAAGCCCAAATGTATCATACTTTGACTAAAATGATGACTTATTGACTTAAATCGTTGTGCAACATCATGGATAAGCTCTGCCCATCATCTTTCAGCTCAAATAAGTGGATTTCTACTGCCAAATCCCACAAATATCATTAACCATAGATCTTCTGATTCTAACATAATTGGTTGAGGAATGGCCATGGCTAATTAATACATGATTATGGACTGTGCCTCCTGTCTGTTAGGTCGTATCAGATCACATCAGTGCTAACCAGGGTCATGCCGTTACTTCCCTCTCTTCATAGGAAGATCTGTAGCTTTCCTTCACGGTAGATACTAGCCCATTCAGCAGTGCTCTCTATATCAGCTAGTGTTTGTAGTGGAGTTGGTATTGTAATCACTGTGTTTCTCCTAGCCTCTACCAGGCTTTCACCTCACCTTCGGTATGAAAGCCTGTGGAAGCTCTTGCCAATCAACCAAAAGGCGGTGCAATCAGCACTGGCAATCAGTGCTCAACTCATGTCATTTCAAATCAAATTATATTTTAAAAAAAATATATATGTATTTTTTTTATCTAACTAAAAATATATATTGCGCTTGCAATGCTAGCACGATACATGTGCTTATTCTAGATCATTTGCGCTTCTGAAGAGAGATGGAAGGGGTGGTTGTTTCTGAAACATCAACGTCTACTCACACAGCCAATCAGCCAGCAGCCACTGGCAATCAGCGCTCCACTCATATCTACTTTTCCAATATGAACTCCCCCATGCACTAGAGAACAATGTGAGTGAGGCCTGGAAGCTGAGGCTGTTGTCACTAAATAGGAGTCCTAGGGACTGCATAGTTCTCTATGAAGATCAGAGACTTTGCATGTGACCCAAATGGTGCCCTGCTCTCTATGTGGCTCCCTATTCCCTATGGGCTCTGGTCAAAACTAGCAGTGGTGTAAAGTACTTAAGTAAGAATACTTTAAAGTACGACTTAAGTCGTTTTTGGGGGTATCTGTACTTTACTTTACTATTTTAAAATAGTAATTTTACTTTTACTTCACTACATTCCTATAGAAAATATTGTACTTTTTACTCCATACATTTTCCCTGGCAACCAAAAGTACTTGTTACATTTTGAATGTTTAGCAGGACAGGAAAAGTGTGAAATTCACACACTTATCAAGAGAACACCTGGTCATCTCTACTGCCTATGGTCTGGCAGACTCACCAAACACAAATGCTTATTTGTTGGTGATGCCATCTGCTTTGCTTAATAAAAGGAATGTTTTACTATGTATACTTTTACTTCTACTTTTGATACTTAAGCATATTTTATCAACTACATTTACTTTTGATACTTAAGTATATTTAAAACCAAATACTTTTAAGACTTACTCAAGTAGTATTTTACTGGGTGATTTTCACATTTACTTGATTAACTTTCTATTAAGGTATCTATACTTTTACTTGAAGTATGACAATTGGGTACCTTTTCCGCCACTGAAAACTAGTGCGCTGTATAGGGAATTTGGGATGTAGCCTTTGTACTCAGGCATAACATAAGCGACTGAGTCACTGACAGGGAAATGGAATAAAATGTTGATTCCGCAATCCATTGCTTATCACATATCATATGAAACGGCTTTGCTATTGTGTTTGCTCAGTTAACCTAACGCAAATATGCAAACATCAAATTCATTAATTTCTCTCTCTCTCTCTCTGCGGCACATGCTTCTTTTCAATGTTTTTTGTTTTTGTGTCGGCCTCCGGTAAGTGTTTGAGGGATAACAAAGATTGAAGGGGTGCCATCAAACCTTGAGCCAAGGTCTCTCTCTCTCTCTGACACACAAACACACACACACACACAAACACACACTCCAAATGAATTTACGGTTGGGATGGAGGCCACCTCTGAAATAGCCCGTGTGTTTGGACGGGAAACAGACAGCACACATTGACCATGGCCAGCGGCTGTTGTCTAACTTCCCTGTCCGCAGGGAGAGGAACAAAGCAAATAATTTCGACTAATTATTTACTATGATTTTGTGGGGTTTTTCCCTCCAATGTTCTGACAACAGAAAATAAATGAAATGTACAACCTGAAACTCCTCCAAGGATATTGTTTTGCACGGGCAAACTAGTATGCTTGTTTGGTCCTGTGGCTCAGTTGGTAAGAACATGGCACTAGCAATACCATAGTAGTGGGTTTGGTTGTGTTTACACAGATAGCCCAATTCTGAACATTTGCTTAATTATTGGCAGAAGATCTGATCTGATTGGTCAAAAGTGGCATCCTTTGATGCCCACTGAGGTCACATACTAAAGTGTATGCACTGACTGTACTGTAAATTGCTTTAGATAAAAGCGTTCGTTAAATTGCATCTTTTAATAGGATTACCTGGGGAGTGTAGCTAGCTAAACTACTTTCAAAAGTTTGGGGTCACTTAGAAATGTCGTTGTTGAAAGAAAAGCAATTTTTTTGTCCATTAAAATAACAAAATTGATCAGAAGAAAGTTATTTGTTTCTGGCCATTTTGAGCCTGTAATCGAATCCACATATGCTGATGCTCCAGATACTCAACTAGTCAAAAAAAGGCCAGTTTAATTGCTTCTTTAATCAGAACAATAGTTTTCAGCTAACATAATTGCAAAATGGTTTTCTAATGATCAATTCGTTTTTAAAAAAATGATAAACTTGGATTAGCTAACATAACGTGCCATTGGAACACAGGACTGATGGTTGTTGATAATGGGCTTCTGTATGCTTATGTAGATATTCAATAAAAAATCTGCTGTTACCAGCTACATTAGTCATTTACAACATTAAGAATGTCAACACTGTATTTCTGATCAATTTGATGTTATTTTAATGGACAAAAAATGTGCTTTTCTTTCAAAAACAAGAAGATTTCTAACTGATCCCAAACTTTTGAACGGTAGTGTACATCACCCAGAGGACAGACACGTGCCATCACACATTTACTAGAAATTATGATCCCATGGAGCCGTCTCTCTTTCATCCCTCCATCCGACCAGAATAACAAACAGGAACTATTTTCCCTTCTGAGGGAGAGATCACTGGAGCTTTGGCTGTGAAAAGGGTCAGCTTTTCTTCAATCTTTCCCCTGCTCTCTGTGTGTGTGTGTGTGTGTGTGTGTGTGCATGCATGCGCACATGTGTCATGAGTGTGCTCATATGTGCATGTGTGTGCGTGCCCATATATGCATGCGTGTGTATGTTCGTGCTAGACGTGTGTCTGAATGCCTGGACTCTCCTCATAAGGAATACCTCTACTGTAGTCAGAGGCAAATGTGAAACTCCCCTGCTGCTCTAGCCATTGCTGTATTCCTGAAGTTAATATAACTGACAGTTCCAAGTAGCCTACCGCTCTAAAACTGGTCACCTGCTAGGAGCATTCATCATCTTCAGAGGTACCCCACTACTCCTTAAATTGCCTTCATGGACTCTACCCCCTTCTACCCCATTGCCAAGTCCCCCTGCTTGATCCTTAAAGTCACCTCACGGCTCATAGTGACAGAATTAGGACAGCCACCTCATAGGGGGGCATCAAAGAAGAAGAGGAGAAGTAGATGGATTAATAAGTAAAGAAATGTATGACACACAAAAAGAATACGTTAAGCCTGATCACACAGGATAAGATGTATCATACTAGGCTCCTGACGGGAGGGGGAGTAGATTGAACCTGAGTGTTCTTTCTCTCTCATTAGTTCTCTTGTTCTTTATCTCTCTCTCTCCTCTGTCTGTCTGTCTGTCTGTCTGTCTGTCTGTCTGTCTGTCTGTCTGTCTGTCTGTCTGTCTGTCTGTCTGTCTGTCTGTCTGTCTGTCTGTCTGTCTGTCTGTCTGTCTGTCTGTCTGTCTGTCTGTCTGTCTGTCTGTCTGTCTGTCTGTCTGTCTGTCTGTCTGTCTGTCTGTCTGTCTGTCTGTCTGTCCCTCCCTTTTTCCATCAAAGAGATCCAACATGTCTACTCTTCCCATCCCGGCGGGAGCGTCAGAATAGGGAAGCATTGTTCCACGGAAGATAGACGGCCCCTCTAATGTCTGCCTCTGGAAGGTGAGGAACATCAGGGGGACGTGTTTGTGCCCGCATTTACCCAGCATGCCCCTGTTCATTATTCAGCCAATCCATCAGCCACCACCAGTCGCAGTGGTGCCGCGAGAGGGGCGGGGAGTGGCGGGGGCTGTGCCGCTTGGCCAATATTTAACAGAAGTCTTGCTGTTTTTGGAGAAAGTGGGGGTGGGGGGTGGGGGGAGCTTCAGAGATGCCTTCAAGGAAGAAAATAGACTAGTGTTTTTAAATTCTATTTCCAAAGACCACAATTAACGTTTTGGTGGAGTCAGCCTTCTCACAATGCAGCTTCACAGTCAACTTCTGTCTTGCTGTCTTTTTCTCTCTCTTCTGTTTCCACTTCTTCTCAAGGAAGAAACAAGAAGAAAACAGGTGAAAGAGAAGAAAGGGAAAGCTTTGACCTTCATGATACTGTAAGACCTCTGACTTCTGTCCTGTTTGCTCGCTTCTCTTTCCGGTGTTCTCTCTCACCGACTCACTAGCCCTTTCTCTTACACATTACTCTGTGTAGATCAGTGCTTTTTGCCTCTATCCTGTGAGAGTATTTTCCATAACTGTCACGCTATATAAGATATGTATCTTGACATTTAACAGTTTTCTTGACTTGACATTTAAGGAGACACGTCCTGTCTTGAACCCTGCTACAGGAATCAGTAGGACATGAACACCAGTTACCCAAAACTGTCTTTCCCCTGCAGTCAATATAGTTGAAGTTCAACTCCATCAAATGAGCAGTAGCTATTGATATAGGATAACACTTTTATACAATTTGTCTCACCCTGTCCCCTTTATAGTGCACTACTTATTTTTACCAGGGCCCATATGACTCACTGGGCCAATAGGTTTCTGGTCAAAGGTAGTGCACTATGTAGGTATCAGCGTGCCATTTGGGATGCACACCCACTCTTAGCAGTTGATGGGACTTCGATGTTTATCAGCAGTTATCGGGTGCTAAAGTATCATCTTTATGACATGGAAAAACAGCAGTGAAATTTTGAAGAGCAGTGGTAAGGTCATCCTTCTATGCCGGGCTAGCTTGTCTGTGTGATGTTGCAATGTTGTCTCGCTCTCATGCTCTAACCAGTCAGGGCTTTCAGCAGCCGTCCAACCACGGCTCTTCCTGCCAAAATGCTCCTCCGACGCCTGCCACTGTTTATTACTGAAGAGCACACTCACACACACAAAAAACTCACAAATTCACACACACTCGCTAAAAGACAAATCAGAGTGTTTACAGGACAGTGGCTGTGGAGGATGAGCGTGCACACACAGAATAAGTCACAGACACACACACACACACACACACACACCCCCCATCGTCTCAATTCGTCCATCCCGTCTCTGACATAGAGGAGAGAGGATATGATAGTGTGTTATGTCTGATAAAGTCTGTGTGTATGTAATAAAGCTGTCTCCTCCACCTCCATGCTAATCCATGCTGACAGGTCCTGACTTTAACTGTACGATTAATGTGACGCTCAGACCGCTACCCACCGGATGCATTTAATGTCATCCAACCGCAATATCACCATCGCCCTCCATCACCCCTGCTCCACACAAATGAGAGTAGTGCAAATGTCATAAATCCTGTGGCATGTTGTCCGTTTTCATTATTTTTTAAATGTATTCTCAGGTGAGGGTTTGCTTGTTTATTTTGTATACACTGCTAATGAATCCAGCCAGATTGGCACAAGACTGACTTTGAAATTTGACGTCTGTCCATGTGATGAGGGTGTCAGGAAATGCCTTCAAAACTGATCACTAAGAGCGACAGTAATCCCATGACTCCGGATCCGAAGGTCGAATGTTCAAACCCAGTGGTAGACACTTGTTTTTTTGTGTGTTTTTTCACTATTCCAGAGCCGTCAGCCAGCCAGGAGCTGCCAGAGCCGTCAGCCAGCCAGGAGCTGCCAGAGCCGTCAGCCAGCCAGGAGCTGCCAGAGCCGTCAGCCAGCCAGGAGCTGCCAGAGCCGTCAGCCAGCCAGGAGCTGCCAGAGCCGTCAGTCAGCCAGGAGCTGCCAGAGCCGTCATCCAGCCAGGAGCTGCCAGAGCCTTCAACCAGACTGAGCTACCTCTCAGTCCTGAGCTACCCCTCAGTCCTGAGCTACCCCTCAGTCCTGAGCTACCCCTCAATCCTGAGCTACCCCTCAATCCTGAGCTACCCCTCAGTCCTGAGCTACCCCTCAGTCCTGAGCTACCCCTCAGTCCTGAGCTACCCCTCAGTCCTGAGCTGCCCCTCAGTCCTGAGCTGCCCCTCAGTCCGGAGGAATTTGTTAAGTCCTGAGGTGCCCCTCAGTCCTGTGGGCCTATTTATTAGGGTTCCCAGGTCAGGGTCAGCGGCAAGGGTCGCCGTTCCTAGGAGGACACTAAAGTGGACAAAGACTATGGTGGAGTGTGGTCCACGTCCTGCGCCAGAGTCGCCACCGCGGACAGATGCCTTCCCAGAAGGGGGGGGGGGGGTACTGTCACGTTCTGACCATAGTTCTTTTGTGTTTTCTTTGTTTTAGTGTTGGTCAGGACGTGAGCTGAGTGGGCATTCTATGTTGTGTGTCTAGTTTTCCCGTTTCTATGTTTGGCCTGAGATGGTTCTCAATCAGAGGCAGGTGTTAGTCATTGTCTCTGATTGGGAACCATATTTAGGTAGCCTGTTTTGTGTTGGGTTTTGTGGGTGGTTGTCTTCTGTCTTCGTGTGTCTGCACCAGACAGAACTGTTTCGGTTTTTCCACATTTGTTGTTTTGTATTTTGTAGTGTTCACGTTTATCGTCTATATTAAACATGATGAACACTAACAACGCTGCGCTTTGGTTCTCTCCTTCGTCCACAGAAGAAAGCCGTTACAATCACCTACCGAGAGATGAACCTGCAGAAGAGCCCCCTAAGCAAGCTAGTCCTGGGGCTCTGTTCACAAACACAAACAGACCTCATAGAGCCCCAGTACAGCAACACAATTAGACCTAACCAAATCATGAGAAACAAAAAGATAATTACTTGACACATTGGAAATAATTCACAAAGAAACAGAGCAAACTAGAATGTTATTTGACCCTAAACAGAGAGTACACAGTGACAGAATACTTGACCACTGAGACTGACCCAAACTTAAGGAACGCTCTGACTATGTACAGACTGCCGGAGGCAGACCTGGCTCTCAAGAGAAGACAGGCTATGTGCACACTGCCCACAAAATGATGTGGAAACTGAGCTGCACCTCCTAACCTCATGCCAAATGTATGACCATATTAGAGACACATATTTCCTCGGATTACACAGATACTCAAAGAATTTGAAAACAAACCCAATTTTAATAAACTCCCATATGTACTGGGTGAAATACCAAAGTGTGCGATCACAGAAGCAAGATTTGTGACCTGTTGCCAGAAGAAAAGGGCAACCAGTGAAGAACGAACACCATTGTAGATACAACCCATATTTATGTTCATTTATTTTCCCTTTCGTACTTTAACCATTTGCACATGGTTACAACACTGTATATAGACATAATATGCTATTTGAAATTTCTTTATTCTTTGGGAACCACTGCGAGTGTAATGTTTAATGTTCGTTTTTACTGTTTATTTCACTTTTGTGTATCTACTTCACTTCCTCTGGTAATGTTAATATATGTTTCCAATGCAGAGGGAGAGCAACAGAGAGAAAGAAGGGACAGTGAGAAAGAGAGGGTCATGAATAGAAACCTTGACATTTAGGAAACAATCACAGTCACGCACAGTCGGATGTCATGGAAACATTTTCTAAGTATACTTAATTCTAGCCTTTCTCTGGCTTTAAGTGGTCTCGTCTAGCTCGTAGAATGTTCACAGTCTATGAATTAGCTACTTTCGGTAGAATTTGATATTCACGGTATTTTGAAACAAGGCTTTTAAATGGATCTATTTGCATTAGAAATGCACTAAAGTGACACATACAAAGTGGGTGTGAATAAAGCATGGCTGTTCACCTTTTCTCCAGCTGTGCCTGTGGAGCCCGGTAGACGTGTGGGTGTGTGTTATTATCCCCAGGTTTCTGAAAATGTCAGCCACACACTCCACTGACTCCACTGGTGAGGGGAACAGGTAGAGTTGGCAGGGTGAGGGGACAGAATGATAATGAGGGGAGGTAAACAAACAATTGCTAGGGAAAGTCTACACACCCCTTGCACAGTCATCACATTTTGCTGCCTTAAAATGAAATCTAAAAATGGATTAAATTCGATTTTTCCCACTTACTGATCTACACAACCTACTTGACATTTTCCAAGTCAAAGAAAACGAGTTAATACCTGGCAGAAGTGCATTTGTCAGTCATTACAACTGTGACTCATTTAGAATAAGATTCTACCAAGTTTGCACAACTCATCAACTTTTAGGGCAACATACAGTTTACATACACCTGAGCCAAATACATTTAAACTCAGTTTTCACAATTCCTGACATTTAATCCAAGTAAAAATTCCCTGTTTTAGGTCAGTTAGAATCACCACTTTATTTTAAGAATTTGAAATGTCAGAATAATAGTAGAGAGAATGATTTGTTTCAGTTTTTAGTTATTTCATCACATTCCCAGTGGGTCAGCAATGTACAAACACTCCATTAGTATTTGGTAGCATTGCCTTTAAATTGTTTAACTTGGGTCAAACGTTTCGAGGAGCCTTTCACAAGCATCCCACAATAAGTTGGGTGAATTGTGGCCCATTCCTCCTGACAGAGCTGGTGTAACTGAGTCAGGGTTGTAGGCCTCCTTGCTCGCACGCGCTTTTTCAGTTCTGCCCACAAATTCTCTATGGGATTGAGGTCAGGGCTTTGTGATGGCCACTCCAATACCTTGACTATGTTGTCCTTGCAGTTGCAAACCGTAGTCTGGCTTTTTTTATGGCGGTTTTGGAGCAGTGGCTTCTTCCTTGCTGAGCGGCCTTTCAGGTTATGTCGATATAGGACTCTTTTTACTGTGTATATAGATACTTTGTACCTGTTTCCTCCAGTATCTTCACAGGGTCCTTTGCTGTTGTTCTGGGATCGATTTGCACTTTCACACCAAAGTACGTTCATCTCTAGGAGACAGAATGCGTCTCCTTCCTGAGCGGTATGACGGCAGCGCGGTCCCATGGTGTTTCTACTTGCATACTATTGTTTGTACAGATGAACGTGGTACCTTCAGGCATTTGGAAATTGCTCTCAAGGATGAACCAGACTTGTGGAGATCTAAACATGTTTTTCTGAGGTCTTGGCTGATTTCTTTTGATTTTCCCATGATGTCAATCAAAGAGGCACTGAGTTTGAAGGTATGCCTTGAAATACATCCACAGGTACACCTCTAATTGACTCAAATGATGTCAATTAGCTTCTAAAGCCATGACATCATTTTCTGGAATTTTCCAAGCTGTTTAAAAGCACAGTCAACTTATTGTATGTAAACATCTGACCCATTGGACTTGTGATACAGTGAATTTTAATTAAAATAATCTCTGTAAACAATTGTTGTAAAAATTACTTGTGTCATGCACAAAGTAGATGTCCTAATCGACTTGCCAAAACTATAGTTTGTTAAGAAGAAATTTGTGGAGTGGTTGAAAAACGAGTTTTAATGACTCCAACCTAAGTGTATGTAAACCTCCGACTTCAACTGTACACTGAGTGTATGTTCCCCTCATATTAAGGACACCTGCTCTTTCCATGACATAGAATGAACAAGTCAATCCAGGTGAAAGCTATGATCCCTTATTGATGTCACTTTTAAATTGACTTCAATTAGTGTAGTTGAAGGAGGGAGACAAGTTAAATAAGTATTTTTAAGCCTTGAGACAATTGAGACATGGAATGTGTATGTGTGTCATTCAGATGGTGAATGGGCAAGACAAAAGATTTAACTGCCTTTTAATGGGGTATGTTAGTAGGTGCCAGGGGCACTGGCTTTTGTCAAGAACTGCAATGATGCTGTTTTTTTTAAGCTCAACAGTTTCCCCTGTGTATCAAGAATGGTCCACCACCCAAGGACATCTAGCCAACTTGACACAACTATGGGAAACATTGGAGTCGACATGGGTCAGCATCCCCGTGGAACGCTTCCGACGCCTTTAGAGTCCATACCCCGACGAATTGAGGCTGTTCAATTTGAGGAAAATGTCCTTCGTGTTTCTGATTCATTGTTCATGTCAGAATTACTCAAGCTCAGTAAATTTGGTTGGGAATTATTGATGGACAGCAATATTCAATCTTTGTCTTATATTTTCACTCCTGTAAAAAATGTTTTTATCCTGACAAATTCCCCAGTCCTTGCCTGTGACAAAGATACCCTTAACATGAAGCTGCCACCACAATAATTGAAAATACAGAGGATCAACAACATAGTATTATTGCATATTACAGTGAGCTATGTCAAGAATCCAGTATATAAATACAGGCGATGTGTATAAACAGTGTACAAAAATGCTCTGTACAGTAGTAGATATATTAGAATGAGCAATGTGAAAAATACGGTATTTGAATACACAGTGTGAAAAACAGTCAGTGTTTATTAATGTCTCTACAGTATATATATGGGACAGCAGCGTTGGCTGTGTGTGAGTGTATGTGTATGTGGGTGTGTTTGATCGTACATGTGAGTACAGAGTCTGCGTATGCATGAGGTATGTGTGTGAACCTGTGTGTGTTTTATGTGTGAGCGTGTCTACCTTTGCCCCTTACTTACTACAGGAGTACTACTTACTACTCTCACCTACTACAGAGGATGGAGTGATGGCTGTTCAACAGTCTGATGGCCCGGAGATAAAAGCTGTTTTTCAGTCTTTCAGTCCCGGCTTTGATGCACCTGTACTGTCTCTGTCTGCTAGATCATAGCAAAGGGAACAGAACGTGACTCTGGTTGCTGAGGTCCTTGAACTTCTTCTTGGCCTTCCTTTGACACTGAGTGCTGTAAGTGAACTGGAGGGCAGGCAGTTTGCCCCTGGTGATGCGTTTGGCTGACCTCACCACCCCCTGGAGAGCCATTCGGTTGAGGGCAGTGCAGTTGCCGTACCAGGTGGTGATGCAACCTGTTTGTGAGGGTCTTAGGTGCCATGGCAAATTACGTCAGCCGCCTGAGGTTGTAGAGGCGCCGTTGCACCGTCTTCACCACGGTAGTGTGCACGCCAAGGAACTTCAAGCTTTTGACCCTCTCCACTGTGCGCCCGTCGATGTGGATGGGGGTGTGCTCCCTCTTCTGTCTCCTGTAGTCCACGATCAGTTCCTTCATTTTTGTTTTACGTTGAGGCAGAGGTTATTTTCCTGGCACCTCTCTGCCAGGGCTCTAACCTCCTCGATGTAGGCTGTATCGTAGTTGTTGGTAGTCAGGCCTACCACTGTCATGTCGTCAACAAACTTTATGATTGATTTGGAGTCGATCGTAGCCATGCAGTTGTGGGTAAACAGGAAACACAGGAGGGGGCTGAGCAAACCCCCCTGTGGGGCCCCGTGTGTTGAGGATCAGCGTGGCGGAGGTGTTGTTGCCTACCCTCACCACCTGGGGTCAACCAGTTAGGAAGTCTAGGACAAAGTTGCACAGAGAGGGGTTCAGTCCCAGGGCCCTGAGCTTAGCGACCAGCTTGGAGGGCGCTATGGTGGTGAAAGCAGAGCTGTAGTTGATTAACAGCATAGTTGATGCTGTAGTTGATTGACAACACTGCAAATAAATGAACTTTTTTGACTCAATGAAAAACAACAGGCTTGGATCAAATCCAATACAATAAAACACAGAGTGAAACCCCTTTGTATTTTCAAGTATTGTGGTGGCAGCATCATGTTTTGGATGTGCTTGTCAGGATCAAAATAAATGAAGTAAAGCTCAGGTAAAAAGTTAGAGGAAAACCCGCTGCTGTCTTCAGAAAACCTGGGATCGTTTTTCTACTGTTTTATTCTGAGCGGTCCAGTCTTAGCCCTGACTTAAATCGACTTGAAAATCAGAGACAAGGTTTGAATATTGCTGCCCATCAATAATTCCTAACCAAATATATGGAGTTTGAGCATTTTCTTTTACAAAGAACGATGTATGCATGTTGCCAAGTTGGTGGGATCTTATTATACATGATTCACAGCTGTAATGGCTATCAAAAGTGCTTCTATTTGATTTGGAAGATTTTCTTAAATTTTTCTTTCACTTTGAAAATGTGGAGTAAGTTATTTAGATCTGTAGGAAGGAATTGCAATGTAATCCCTTTTTAGACACACACACACACACACGCACACACACACACACACACAGTCTCCCACCCCATACACAGCATCTGAGCTCCTCCAGGGTGTACCAGCTGTCAGCGCGGTGACTGGTGAACAACCACACCAGAGAGACAGATTATTCTCAGAGACTTAGCACTGCTGCAGCACCTCTGAACTCTGACCTTTATGGGTCACTGGTCTGCCTGTGTTACATCTCCAAGGAAATCATACAGAGGCTGAATTTCTCTACTTAGTTCTCACAGCTTTACTTCTCATTACAAGTCTACTATATATATATATATATATATATATAGTGTATAAGAGGTCATACAATACGTTTTGTAGTGATTCCTACAATATGCTAATGATGTAATGATGATGCTCTCATCCTTCTAGACCTATCGGCTGCCTTCGATACTGTGAACCATCAGATCCTCCTCTCCACCCTCTCCGAGTTGGGCATCTCCGGCGCGGCCCACGCTTGGATTGCGTCCTACCTGACAGGTCGCTCCTACCAGGTGGCGTGGCGAGAATCTGTCTCCTCACCACGCGCTCTCACCACTGGTGTCCCCCAGGGCTCTGTTCTAGGCCCTCTCCTATTCTCGCTATACACCAAGTCACTTGGCTCTGTCATAACCTCACATGGTCTCTCCTATCATTGCTATGCAGACGACACACAATTAATCTTCTCCTTTCCCCCTTCTGATGACCAGGTGGCGAATCGCATCTCTGCATGTCTGGCAGACATATCAGTGTGGATGACGGATCACCACCTCAAGCTGAACCTCGGCAAGACGGAGCTGCTCTTCCTCCCGGGAAGGACTGCCCGTTCCATGATCTCGCCATCACGGTTGACAACTCCATTGTGTCCTCCTCCCAGAGCGCTAAGAACCTTGGCGTGATCCTGGACAACACCCTGTCGTTCTCAACTAACATCAAGGCGGTGGCCCATTCTTGTAGGTTCATGCTCTACAACATCCGTAGAGTACGACCCTGCCTCACACAGGAAGCGGCGCAGGTCCTAATCCAGGCACTTGTCATCTCCCGTCTGGATTACTGCAACTCGCTGTTGGCTGGGCTCCCTGCCTGTGCCATTAAACCCCTACAACTCATCCAGAACGCCGCAGCCCGTCTGGTGTTCAACCTTCCCAAGTTCTCTCACGTCACCCCGCTCCTCCGCTCTCTCCACTGGCTTCCAGTTGAAGCTCGCATCCGCTA